>NC_141364.1:31682178-32374053 GCF_057382095.1 Aulonocara sp. 'chitande type north' Nkhata Bay | reverse complement strand
TAGTACCTGGTACCTAATGTAACCTGGTTACCTGGTACCAGGTACTTTTTTAATATCTGCTCGCCCGGGGTTCCAAGTAATCAGAGTGTCTCGTTCACAAAACACACAGCCTAGGTACTGCCGGAAGGGCACAGCAGTATGTGGGCCTGGCATCCCCTATAATCATGCACTTTTGGTGGAGTTATTCAAGACCACGGGAGTCCCCCTGATGTTAGGTTCATACTCAGGGGTGAGTCATGGTTTCAGTTACACAGTCCTCTTTATAAAGGAGAAAGCCACCTACTGTCGTTGAAAACCCTCACAGTCTCCTGGGTCCATTCTTTTTTTAACAATACCCAAGTGGGAAACATGGGAAAACTGATGCTGTACTTACACATCAGGTAACAAGGGAAGTGAAAACAGGAGGAAAACTAAACACAGCTGGACAGAATCAAGGTAAACAACACAAAAAGGGGGGAAAAAATCTACAGACAACACACAAGATAGTGTTATTAGCAAAGTGAAACAGGAAATGAATGGAAACGCTGAACATGAGGGAATTTAAGCCAGGGAGAGATAAAAAGAGACGCTGGGGGATCAAAATAAACTCTAATATAAATAGAAACTGGGACTAAGAACTACAGACACAAAAGGCTAATGAAATACATGAAGATAAAAATGCAAAAAAATAAACAACTTACTCCTATAATTAAACAGAGAACACTTAAACATATATTTAAATATGATGAGCCATTGTTTATATACACTGTATGGTTATCTTTAAGTTATGAATTTAAATATGCTGTAAAACAATCTACAAAATGCATAAAGAAGTTAGAAGCTATTTTTGTTCTACTTTCTTTATATAAAGCCTTTAATGCAAATGTTTTCCCCCATCAATGGCAGTCTGTTACAGCAGCTTTTTAAAAATATATATATTAAAAATATCTATCTATCTATATCTATACACATATATCCCTGTCTTGAATATTGAACCTCGAGCTGTGTTATACATTGATTTATTTGACGATGGAATTCTGAATCAATACACTCTCTGGATTCCTCCATCAGCTGATGCAATTATTTGGATGCAGACATTTGACCATTCACTGTAACCAATGACTGCTATGAATAATATGTACATCTTTACAATCCTCTGAACCACTTACTGGACATGCAGCTGTACACTTTCTTTGTAACATCTGTTTGAGTTCTGAGGCCACAAGGATAGATATAGAAACTCAACACAATAATACCTGCATTGAATTACTAGATTTTAAGTAAAGCTTCTTCTTTTACATTTTAATTCATTTTATTCTGCTTTTCACTTTTTCCTATTTTCTATTTCACTGAGTGCTTTCCGTCTTTGTAACTATTATCTTTACTTTCTTTACTGTATTCGTTTTATTGGGCTAGTTGTTTTTTAAATGCCTGGGCAGTTTGGTCATTTCCAAACTTTTGGGATAAATAAACCATATATAATATTATTTTAATGTTAGCCAAATGTTATTGGCACTGTTTCCTTTTTCACAGTATTATCCCTAACTTATCACCTAGCCGTTTATACTAAAATGTAATTAATAATCAAAATGCCTCCAGTTATTATAATTAAAAGTGTATACCCAGTCGTTGTAATGTAGGTGGTACTGGGTCCAACTGTTTGAATTTTTGGGGATTTTTTTTTCCTACGAATTCCCGAGGATTTCAGAGTGTTAAAAAATTTGCTGACTGTTCAGTACTATTAGAACGGCTTTCTCTGTAGACTCCAACCTCTGCTGGCACCTCTGCCTCGGACTACTGAATTAATTTAGAGAGTGTAATTGAGCTCGGCAATTCGATCCAAATGTTTTCCTCTTTCCAGCCACTCAGTGAAAGTATGAAGTGAGATGTGTGAAGTGAGAGTCTGGCCTTCTTTCCGTGAGAAGTGCTGTTGTTTGAGCTGTTTAATTATGGCTGTTTGACAAGCAGCCGCACTCTACTTATGGCGTGAAGAATGCATGGGGGACGATGAGCAGAGTAGCACAGGAGGCAAGGAAGAAAGGAAGAAAGCCAAAAAAAAAAGATTAAAGGGAAACAACTTCAAGATTTACGGAAGAGAGGAAAGAGTGAGAGGTGGAGTGATATGAAAGTAGAGAGGCAAAGGAATGGAGTGGCTCTCCGCTCCAGCAAGCGATGCCTCGTTGCCATGGCAGCACCGTCTCTCCAGTCTCCGTGGGAACAACTGAATCCTGTTGCAGCTCGACTTTGCCCCTGGGCGAGTTAGGGAGAGAATAAGAGGAGGAGGGGGGAAAGGAGAAGAAAAGCAGTAACAGAACGGCGAGTTTAGCCCGGGGCATTTGGGCTGACCTGGAAAATGTTGGGCGTGTGCTTATTCTCTTTCCATCTTTCCTCTCTCTTTCTCTCTCTGTCTATTTCTCTTTACCGTCTTTGTCTTTCCTCTCACACCTCTCCTCATCAGTAGACAGTTAGAAGGTGGATGTAAAGCCTTTAATCCTCATTCTCTTTCTCTGTGATCTTGTATCTCCTTGCACATCCAAGTGTACTTGCACATGTAGACTTTTTAGGTTTAAAACCGTCTTTAGCGGCATGCACACACACATATGGTGCTGAAACACATGCCCACTCCAGCCTGCTTGTTTGTCCGTTTGTGGGTTTCTTCCTCGTTTGTTTGCGACTTGGCTCCAGCCCATTCACCACGCATAAGTAGCCCTATTAGCAGGTCAACTAGCCAGGAAAACAGATGATCTCTTCTGACAGAGGTCCTATTGTTATGATCAGCTGCAAACAATGCAGCTCTGTCTGTATGCCACAGTGGTCAATTCACCCCCCTGTTCAGTCGCTGGTCACTTCTTTATCAGCACGGACACGGGGGGAACAGGGAGGGTGCTCAGAGTCTATATTGTACATGCAGGATTTGTGGGACATAGTTGATTCACGAGAATGCTATGGGGAGGGTTATGGCACTTTCAAAGGATTGCTTTCATAGAACAGCAACAGTTTCATTACTGAGCGATTTACAGGTTGGTCTATGAAAACATAAAATTCAGCTGATGTGACATTTCTTATCTGGTTTTTGGAACGGGGGGATAAATCAGATTCAATCTGATATCGACATTCTTTTTTTTTCATCTCTTTTTTCTTTAATCTCATTGCAGATCTCAATGAGGTTCATTTGTTGTTTGAACTTGAAGTTTTATAGAGGTTTAAAAACACACTTGGCTGACAGAACAAGGAACTAGTGTTATTTTTAAAGCCTTTTTTCCTGGAAACCTGGCACCAGTAAAATCTGCAAAAACACTCAGCAATTATATTTTTGGTGTTTCAAAAGCAGTTGTGCATATTTCAGAACATCTTTCTTGTCTCATGTTTTCAGTTATTCGGTGAGTCAATAATTGCTCATGGTGTGATAATATTTGATTATTAAACATATAAACTGTGAAGGACAAAGAAAATATTGATTGTAATTGTAAGACTTACCCAAGTCTAATCTTAAAGTCAGCGAAAATCAAATCCAATGTTTGGTTTTATTGTTTGTTTAGAATGATATCAAAATTTTATGTAGGCTATCTGTCAGCACTGATATCTCCAGGTGTTATGAATCTATTATTCAACAATGCTGCACTAACGTTACTGTTGCCATATCCATTAGAATGGGTAAATCACTTTGAGAAAGTAATTGAGAATCGCTTCAACTCAACCACAATTATTGTGACTTTGTACAAGCACCTTATTGTCTTGTTGCCTTCAAAATGGTTGCTTCGAATACGGGGAGCAGGTTTGTGACCACTTGCAGTTAGCTTCCATCCTTAAAGCCACTTCAGTGTCCAGATGGTGATAAAATGACAGTAGGTTCGTGATTAAAAGGGGTAAGTAGGCAATTACATGCAATCCGATTGAGATAAAATGCAATTAATTTGGATAAATAAGAAAAAATTGCAAATCTATTGCTATATACATATACAAAAATTTGCATTAGGGTAACTATATGTGTGTGAATGACTCGGGCTTTTAGTAAAAAGCACGTTGAGTGCTCAGAGTAGGAAAGCACTATATAAGTAGCGGTCCATTTACTAGAGGTTGGGGGGGATCCAAATATTGACAGTACTGATACCAACACTGGTACTGGTGTTGGTACTAGTGCAATAAGATGAATACTTTGTTTCTGTTCACTAAGCTCAGAATGTAACACACTGAATCAGGTTAAACAATTTTTCTTAAACGGAAAAACATGCACTATGAAAAATGTCTGAACCTTCTTGTGTTGACTGCCACATCTATATTATTTATAGCTCATTTAAACAAGAGAAACTGACCCAGGATGCTTTGGAGACAGACACATTTACATTCCAGGTCTCCAAAACAAACAAAGGCTGATTTGTTTTAATTATTATGGAAAGTAAAAATCACAGTGATTTATTGATTAAAATGTGTTCAGAATTTGTAAATTCATTAATTAATTAATGATAAGTCATCTCATAAATCATGATGCACTGCTCTCCCATGTATAAGCTGGCTTTATAGGTTAAAAGTGTCTGTATTGGTATCGTGTAGTGGCCCTTTATCGATACCAACATTTGCAGTATTACACACCACTGCTATTTACTCTTTACTTTAACGCCTTCTATTAAGTTGAGCTAGATCCTCACAACTTTAGAAATTCCTCCTCAAATCAGAATCAGAATACTTTATTGATCCCTGGGGGAAATATTTAACTGTAACAGGCTGCACGCTGGTTGGCGCATGCGCACTGACTTCAAATAGTCACGCAGTGGCTGCAGGATGGCAGTGTCAGTACAAATGAACAACCTTGCTTTTATATAGGAATATAACCAGAATCACCATCTGAGTCAGGTCCCCTACTGCAAAGATATGCGTCGCTCATCAGCTCAGACTGATGCAGATTGATTGCAATGTGTTGGCAATCTGTCTGCATTTAAAAATTACATCACACGAACAGATTGTGTGATGTGACTGTTACACTGCCATATTGCAGCAATATTCTGGTTAGTTAAAATAGTAGAAAACGCCAGACTTCTGCATTGCTTTTGGATTAAAAACAAGTAACAATAAAATAAAGCAACAGGCATACATCATCATTCAGCATTTTACTTTTCAAAGCATGTTGCATTGGATCATGGGAAAGTTTCTCTTTTAAAACTATAGTAACCATTAATATTTTCATGGCTGTGTGAAGTCAGCTCTGATTTTTCTATTCGTATCTATATGTAAATCTTATCCAGGGGTTCATATGTTGAAAACATGTTTGTTACTGTTTTTTTTTTAAAGGATACAAATTAATAGCATGAGCAAATTTCAGTGTTAAAATATTAGGGTCAGGCTTGTTGTCACAACATCAATGTTCCTGGATACAGGAGAGTTGGCAAGATAGCACGAGAGACGGAGATTATACGTCTGACAGGATCCTAAAGCTGACAAAAGGCTCTGAAATACTGGATCTGTTTCTGGCCTGTGCAAGCAGATTAAAAGGAATTATGAATTCCAAGCACAGAGATAATAGACTGGTAGCTTACGCTGATGAAGAAGGCTCTTTTAAACTTTCAGTTTAAAGAGCAGCAACTTGGTAAAGTTAATGGTAAAAAGCACAGTTTCATATTCATATTGCCGTTTGCATTCAAATTCTAATTACAAATCTTAAGACAAGTAAACATTATAAAATCTCATGCATGACAGCATGCAAGTTGTGCAAGTTTTGTCTATAAGCATTCATTGTAATCTGGGTGTGTTTTCCTCTCTGTGCTGTCGCTGCATGTGTGAACTCTCTGTGCTATATGGGTGAAGTCACATCCATTGAATTCATTGTGTCTTTATGCGTGAAATCATCCCGTTAAGATGTCACCCAGCCACATATCAGGGCACATGTTTATTCACCGTCTTATACCTGTAGCCTATGAGATTAAACCCTGATGGTTAATCTTAATTCCCAGTAATCTGAGACCATTCTGCAGCTCATGTGACGTCAGGATTTAATACTGTGCCGATAAATGGCACCAGGCCACTAATAGATTACCTTATTCTCTCATGTCAAATGAAATCCCACAAGTACATAGGCTTTGCTTTTCTCTTAGTCAGCCTGTGTCTCACTGAGTCAGGCTGATAAAAAAAAATGCCAGTATTGACATTTTTTAATGTAATAGTAACACCCATTTATAAGACAGAAAAAAACAATGTTTTTACATGAACAGTGTTGCAGTATTTCATTTCTATGTAACAGTATCATTAGGCAACAAGCGGTTTAGAAAGTAGTGATTATTAATGATTAGTATTATATTACAGATTTATTAATGAGAGGTAGAAAAGGCTACAGAGAAAGTCTATGCCTGCAGAGAATACAGTCAGAAAGCCAAGAATACTCACGTGGTTGTAAGCAGCTGGAAGTTGCTGTAAATAATCGCAAAAGCCACAGTAAAACACCGCGAGACACTAGTGACCCCCTAGTAACCACTAGTTACTAGAGAAAAATGGGTATTCCAGGATCAGTTAGCAAGTAGTTGTAGGAGGTTGCTTACTGTTGCTAGGTGAAACTGGTAGCAAAGAAGTATACGGCACTGCAACAATCCAGTCTTTAAGTGATGACGTGATGAATCGGGCTTCCGGGCCCAAACTACTCTGCGTTTAATAAGGCTGTTGTGTTTTTAACATGTTTTAATGCTTTGTATCTTGTGCTATTTAATCTCAACAAGCCCGTAGAAACAGTCAGTGATCACTGTCGGCCTCTCTCAGTTTTTATTACCGCTAATCATTTTAAAGCTCAGTTTTTAAAACCTTCCGATGTAACCACAGCTCAGCCCATGCATCAGTATATTAACGACTAACCTCGTATTGTGGATGTATTATCTCAGTTGTTCTCCCGACTGAAGTTCGGTCTGTTTATAGCATCCTGCCATGCGATTGCATTTGTCCCGAACCTTCGGAAACCCTCGATAAAAGTTATTTTATCGAGTGGAAAAATGTTAGTGTTCATCGTCCAGCTTCACTGTTTATATTATGCTAGCATAGCTGTGTCGCTAGCGATCACGTAGCACATTGTTATAGACCAGCTAGCCAAACTTCAGTAACACTACAAAAGTCACCGCTGATTACTTTCCTGTCTTCATTTATGTTGGAAATTCATTCATTCATTTTTTCATTCATTTATTTGTTCATTTTCAGGCACAACAAATACCTATATTGAACATAAAATGCACAAAACAAATAGCTCAATAGTTGAGCTGTACGTCTTAATTTGTCTCAGAAATCTCTCAGTCAGAACACGGTATATTATATTTAGATGGAAACTAGCGACCTAACTCCCTGCTAGCGACCTAACTCCGTTAAATTTAATAAATTCTGTTTCATGGATGCCTTGGTGGTAAACTTCATTGTTACACCTGGCAGAGCAGCAACACTGATCATTTTATTACAGATGAAAGGATTTAGACAGTTTTTAACTCTCTGGTCATGAAATGCTAAGTTAAACTAGAATTAGAAAGACAGAAGCATGTAATTTGTTCTTTTTTCTGTGATCACATTTGCTGCCAAACACCTCTGAAGTGATCTTGGAATTAAAAATATTAAACACTAGAACATGCCAAACCACCTATATGCGCTCATAATGTGAATCTAACCCAATTCTAAAGGTAAAAATCTGTATCATTTTGCTCAACTTAAATAAAGTTCAAATCAAGTTACAAGTATATGTGTTTCAACTTGTTTAACTTGATAACTTATAGTCTAAAAATAAGTTTTGTGTTCCTTCCATTCAATGGAATAAATCCAAACTAAATCTGCATGCTGTGTGTGCATGCTGGGAGAGATGTTAAGTTTTAAATGTCGTGCCTGTCTCATCTATGGATCAGCTGCAAAGAAGGTATTTGAAGTATGAACTGAGAGCCATTTTTCCTTCTCCCTGTCCACTTCATTCTTTATCAGCGAGACTTGGAAAATTCAAATCAGCTCCCTCCTCTCTCTTTTTAACTCGCTCTCCATCCTTCCAGCTCCCTGTCTTCCCTTTTTTCCACAAACTATTTCCCGCACTGTCTTTCTGTTTCTTCATTCTGCATGCACACATGCTTTTTCGCAGTGAGCATCGTTTGCGTGTGGAAAAGAAAATACATGCGTCTCTGTCACATGTGAAAGGAGAAATAGGTAGTTTAGCATTGAGTTTGACCTCTTAGGACCGAGCCTGCACATACTCACGGTAACAGAGACCACTTCAGCTTCCATTTTCAGAGCTGGGAATCTGAATGTTTAATCATTCCCAGCTCTTTGCTTGGAAGATGCATGAATTTTTCACATCGTGGATCGGGGAGGATGACGGGAAGTCTCAGCAAACGCAAGCCAACCCATGCAGACATGACATGGGGCATGCAAAAAGATGTCATAATCTGATTGTGTAATTAATTTGCTTTTATGGTTTTGTGTGATATGCCCTTACTGATATCATTCAAAATTTATGCTTACTCTAAAAAGCCTTAATGTTTGGCGTTTCTTTGCCAACGACTGCCCCCACCTCTACACTTTACGCTGCAGCTGCTGCGATATTTCTCCAACATTTTCCAAACATGTGAAGCTAATCCCGATTCTGCTGAAAATAAGGGAACTCCCATCACTGCAGTGATGCTACCATAGGAGGATTATTTGCATTTGTTTACTTTAAAATATGCAAATCATGTCTATATATACACACAATTACATGCCCTCTCTCTCTCTCTCTCTCTCTCTCACACACACACACAGAGCGATGGCACCCATACACTCGATGCATTGTCCTCAGGGAGATAATAGGCCATATTGATCGAGTCTGCACTGGGGATATTAGTTGAGAATAAATGGACAATGCACGTTCACATACACGCGCGTACAATTGCACACGCACATGGATTTTGGCAGGGCGACGCAGGAGCTTCGTTCCTCCTGACACCTCTCCTCCTCTTTCCAGTCAACTTACTTTATTTAGTTTCCTTTTTACGTCCCTTCACTTCCCCCCAAAACCCTTTGTACCACCAGGAGCTGGTAACAGCTGTAAGGAGGCCGGAGCTGAGATACTCAGCTGCATAAAGACACAGATTTAAAGAAAGTAACACACTGGGAACATGTGAATATGGCACATTGGTATTTTCTGTTCATCTTTATCCTTTTCTCCCGTCATCCTCCGTGCAGTGACATCATGCACAAGATAACTCATCAGTATCTGGTGAGATCATATAGAAAAAGGTGAAAGTTTTTTGACCAGAGTCATCTTATGCAGACAAATTTAACTGATAAACCAATGTGAGGTTTGCTGTTTATTGTTGCCAACTGAATGTTTTGTGTGCCATTTAAATAAAAAGAAATAGAGCTATGTTTCTTTTTACAGCCTATCTATGCTTAGGCTGTAGATGAAAGATGAACATGATCACAGCGCCATTGGTTTATGAACTCACAACAAACTCTTGTTTTTTGTTGTTTGTTTTAATGTATGGCTTCATTCTGCTGCTCACTTCTTCGCAAGGTGCCACAAAAACAGGCAGCTTCACATATGGGTGATTTTTTTTCCCAAGCAGGGTGTCGTTCCTGACACAACCCCCAAGGAATCTGTGTCAACTGTGTCGACCTCAACAGCTAAACAGAATTAGGAGATAACTCTGGACGCCAACTTCTTGATCAAAAACAGTCAATTCTGGAAAGATGGTGACAGTTAATCCACAAAGGTGATATCACGGCTCATCTTGCTTCTGGAGTCGACCTGAAGTGGCTTTTTGTGTATTACCCCCCTCAGTTTTGCACAGTATTCAGGATATTTCAGCTCTATGTACTGTCTTTCTGACATTAGAGGTTCATCTGGTCCTTCATAATTCTTATGGCTGCCCCTCCCTCAGCCTGGCTGACCCAGAGGTTTCTTCCTGTTAAAAGGCAATGTTTCCTTCTCACTGTGCCAAGTGCTTACTTATAGGGTGTCGTCTAATTATCTCTGTATTATTCTTGGGGTTTACCTTCCAATATAAAGCAGCTCAAAGTGACTGTTGTTGTTTACATAAATAAAACTGAACTATATGGATTTATTCATTCGGTTGTCAGGCCATCATTCTACTTCTCTCTCTATCCAGGACTTTGTACAGTAGAAAAAAGCTCCAGGTTTTCTGAGATGTGGAAACCTTAAACAACTTTCCCCTGGAACAGTGTCCTCACTGCAAAGCATACATCATCTGTTATTGAGTATAAATAATACAAATACAGTTTTCAGTTTTTAAAACTAACTGGTTGGCATACGATGTGAGATTTTATTTCTTGTTCGTTTTTGTGCTCTTCCCTTTTCGTCTCGCTCATTCATACATCATTGCACACTCACACACTCTACACTTAGAGGGATAGAGACAGACAAGCTATTGCCAATTCATTTCCTCCCCTCTCGTCTGCTCTAACCTCTACCCCCTCCTTCCTCTCTTGCGCTGTCTTTGCCTCTCTGTCACTATCTCTCTTCTAATCTCAGTGGGAAGCCCTGGAATTAACCGCCAGTTTCAATCAAGTCCAGCCAAATTCACCCTCTTCTGTAGCCAGTGACCTGCATATTACACATACACACACAAGCGCGTGCATACACGCTCTGTTGCTTAGTCAGAGATCAGGAGGTGAACATCACAGTGTGACAAAGTTGTCCATGTCACAAACCCTTCTCCCACTAATGAAGGGAAAAATTTGATTATAATCCTGAGTGTGTACGTGTGCCTATACTTGTGTGCATGGTTGCATACAAGGATGTGTTTATGTGGGAACCAGAGCCAGAGCCTGATGGACATCAGTCAAATGATATACACACTATATGTGAATCGTTCCTGCAGTCTGAGCGATGTATATCACAAACAGTGAAAGATACTGCAGATACAGTAAAACAAAGTCTTCTTGAAGCTTCGCAAACCATATGAAGCTTTTATATATTTAGATTTGTTTTATTATCAGCCAGACTAAACCCTAATAATAAGAATGGGCATTTTTGATGCAAAAGAGGTTCATATATTCTGAATTTTTCGGTACTTTATATTACATATGATTAATGTGTACAATGCTGGAGATACCCCAACAACAATGAAACTATTCGATAAGGCTTATAGCAAGGAAAAGATTATACTTTAGGTTGAAATGCACCTTTTGCATTGAGGCCCTGTCCACACATGCACAGGTATTATGGTAAAAAGATTTTTTTCTATGTGCTTTGGCGCCTTTCTTCCACACATGGTGGCTGTAGCTCAGGTGGCAGAGCAGGTCAGCCACTAATCTGAAGGTCAGTGGTTCGATCCCAGGCTGCCTCCTGGCTGCATGCCAAATATCCTTGGGCAAGATACTAACCCCATGTTTGCCTACTGGTGGTGGTCAGAGGGCCCGGTGGCGCCAGTGTCCGGCAGCCTCGCCTCTGTCAGTGCGCCCCAGGGCAGCTGTGGCTACAATGTAGCTTGCCATCGCCAGTGTGTGAATGAATGGGTGAATGACTGAATGTAGTGTGAAGCGCTTTGGGGTCCTTAAGGACTAGAAAAGCGCTATACAAATGCAGGCCACTTACCATTTACACATAAAGGCCATCAGGTATTTGCTGAAAAACTCCATCCAAGATAAAGATTTTAACAAAACGAAGATTTTGCCTGGCAGTGTCAAAAGTGTCCACTCAATTCTCTGTTTTTCATGTCAGTTTGTGTGCTGTGTGTGAGCTACTATGTGCTATTGTTTGTATGGTTCTGATGGGCCAGCATATCCATACACTCAGCGTTAGATCACTACCTGTTAACCAGCCATGCTCCCGACAGTGTTCGACATTGGTTTTTGTGTTCATCACTGCCAAAAGGCAAATTGTGTATAACTGAGACACACCAGCAGCTTTCATCCCCATTAATGAGAATGGCTTGAAGAGGTCTATGTGAATGGCAACATCCATGTGCATCCACAGATTTTTGGGGAGACAATCTAAAGAAGCAGACGTGAAGGGATACTGGACTCAAGTTAGCTGACTTTTATTTATACCAGAGGTGGGACCAAGTCATTGTTTTGCAAGTCTCAAGTAAGTCTCAAGTCTTTATCCTCAAGTCTCAAGTCAAGTCTCAAGTAATGTCAGGCAAGTCAGAGTCGAGTCTCAAGTCACTGGTGTAAAAGTCCAAGTAAAGTCACAAGTCTGAAATTTTGAATTTCAAGTCCTTTCGAGTCTTTAAAAAAAAAAACGAAAAAAAGCATGTTGCAGTTTTATGCTAAATGTAAATATTAGACCATGTAATTTTTAAATCTGTGTTTTTCTCAACACATGACAAAATAGTGAACTTAGAAAATATACACAAATTGTGAAATTGCACCTCTTTAAAATGCAGCTCAATTAAACCTAGCTCCAAGAATAATTTTCACCGACAGTTCTGAGATAAGCTGCATGTTATTCTTGGATGCGGTTGTAGGACTGGCTTTAAAATCGCATGACAAAAATATCATACATAAATAAATGATATTTTTTTAAAAATATCATTAAAAAAAAAAACTGCATCACCAACGTAGCCTGGAAAACATTTGCTAGTTAGATGAAGTCAGCTATCTCATCGTAGCATATTTATATGCATATTTATAATTATACGCTTCTTGGAGTGAGTGCATACACTCATGAAGTTTAGTAACTTCCGGTCACTGCAACAAGCCCAGGTACAGTTTACCGACGGATGGGTGCAGGACCTTGAAATGCACCGTGTAGAAAGTAAAGACCATCGTACGTATCATAAGTTTACCAGTCTCACAAATCGTCGTCATAAATACACATTCGTTAACCGTTTATTAATAGGACCTTTGAGCTCAATGGTAATTAATTAGCAGTGGAAATAATTTCTGGTAGCATCACAGAAATGTAGCAGTGACAATAATACTGTATGCTGTAATCGCACTGGGCAATTAGTGATACAAAACAACTGTTTTATCCTGTGAATAAAAGTATATGTTTTTGTCAATGTACCATAATAACAGAAGCGAAACGCAATATTGTGTCAGGACAATTCACTATTTATGCACAATAAACAAAGGAGCATAGCGCGACAATTTCTGTTCAGCGCCAGACTTGCTTGTAACCTATATCACCAATTATGTTAAGAAAAATGACGTATTAACTACAACAGCAGACTGACCTTTGTGGAACTGCTTGGAGCAGACTAACCTGTGAGCTGGAGTGTTCTGGGACGTTATATTTGGTCTTTGAATGGCTGCAATCCAGTCGCCTCTTTGTTACTTCGGAAACATGGCTCGAACAATTTCTCTTCAGCGACGTAATCCGATAACAACCGATCTCTTTACCCGTCGGCTTCCCGTGGCTGTCATGCGACCGGCTATTGCAGTTAATAATACAACAGCTTCTTGACATTTTTGTGTTTCTTTTTATCGCTGTATAACTGATTTTAATTGAAAGCCTGCGTGCGCTAGTACCGCTTGCCACGAGTTCCCAGAATCCTTTGCGGTTCTACCCGTGAATGACGTCACATTTTCAATCTCTATATAATATGCATGTTAAATTTTATATTTGGGGTAAAATATCAAGTCTTTTCAAGTAAACCGGTTCAAGTCCAATTCAAGTCCCAAGTCATTGGTGTAAAAGTCCAAGTCAAGTCACAAGTCTTAGAACATTTTTTCAAGTCAAGTCTAAAGTCATAAAATTAATGACTCGAGTCTGACTCGAGTCCAAGTCATGTGACTCGAGTCCACACCTCTGATTTATACACTATTCCAAACAGACCCAAGAATATTGCACTGAACGTTCACATTAAAGAGATTTAGAGTTGAGTACAGCAGAGAGTTCAAGTATGAAAGCAACCCTAAAATATCTTGTTTTTGGTTATTTTCTTTACAAATTGAGGAATTCCACTGAAGTCTCCTGAATTGGGATTGGGATTGGGATTGGGACACCATCCACAGAAATGTAGGTGCAATACATTAGTCTATGTCCCAAACCTCACCTATAAAGTCAGCAGGTCTTGTTAGTGACTGAAAAAAGCAGCTGAAGATTGTTTCGTTCATGAAGGATGGATTCAGCCTGAGAGATGGGATAAAGAGCATGGACATGTGGAGAGACCTTTTTAGGTGCACTCTACTGGGAAGAGACCAAATGTTAGATCCAGGAGAGATCTGAGAGACCTGATCTATTCTAACCTCATGGCAGATTTCCAAAACAATACTGGAAATCTGGAATATTCTGCATAGCCTGCTGACAAAAACACATGACTTCACATAAGCAAAAGAAAATAGATGAACAACTTGAAAGATGGATGGACAAGCCTCCTCCAGTATAACCTTCAGATTGTTTTCAGATAGTTGTCTGACTTCTTAATCACTCAATAAAAGCATCTCGTTCAGAGTCACTTCAACAGCAATTTTGGAAACAGTATCTGGCCACAAATCTGCTTCTTTGAAGATTAAATTTACAATGTTCAGAACAGAAGTACGGACCTGTATGTGACTTATCACATCAAAGTTTACTTCACAATTCACTTCACAGAACTGTATTAAATATAAATTCCTGCTACATGTTAAAATGATTCACGGTTCCTCACCGATACCGGTAGCAGGGAGAAAGACTAAATACTGAGGGGTGAATGTAATGGTGAATTAGCCATGCTATGAGATTATTTTATGATCCATCCTGCATACAGTGCAACATGCCGCTTTCCTGTAATGGTGTATTTGCTGAGATGAGGAGGTAATAGCTGTGTCAACACTGTGGTTACCACGGAGACAGTGGGGTTTCCATAGCTGTGCACTCTTTCCCAGTGACCCAGTTTTACCATTGTGGCATTGAAGTCCAACGAGAGCTCTCAGGTCTCCACTCCTCTGCCTTTTACCTAGCCACTGAATCCTGCTGATTGATGTACAGTTTGAATAGAAGCTATGAGTGTCGCAGGCCTTGAGTCAGCGCTGTGCAAAAGAAGCATTCGGTTGAGTGCATTTGTGCTTTTTCCACTGAAATGGAAAAGGAAGATGAATTAAGAGCTGTTGGTGGTGGAGGCATACACTGGGAATCAAAAACTAAAAGTCCTTTGCTGAAAACAAGTCAAGGTAAATCTGTAAAGGTGTGAAAAGAGCTAAAACGTTTTCTTTTTAAATCTCACTAACATTTACAATAAAACCATTGCTGTGACAAATTCACTGTGAATAAACTTTAATAGTCATTCCATCTTTTATTCTATTTTTCGATATAAATGTAAAACTTCTTAAAGGGTTATTCAATAGGAAGCAATTTAATGATCCAGTGCCACAAGTAATGCATTTGTATCGAGGCAGAGGGCTGAGCCTGAAGATCATATTTTCTATGTTAATTTTCTAAACTGTTTTTACATATTTATCTATCTTTGTAATCAGAAATATTCAAAAGATTCTGTAAATGCCCTGGGATTGGGGCTTGCATCTTCAGACTCATTTGCCCATTTGGCTTAGGCATCAAATCGCTCTGTTTAAAGATTGTAGTTTTGTTTTAATGCTGTTTTTCAAGTGTCTAATCAAACTGCAGCTGAGTCTAAATATTACCAAGTCAGTAAGCCCAATGATCAGAAGGCATTTAGCGATATGCTCCCACGATCATGGGGAGAACACTGTGCTGACTGCTAACTACTGAGCTTCCAGCTAGCTTGCAAAGCTCATCATAGTTCTTCTCTGGATATACACTCTCTCGCTTTGCATGTGAATCCACAGAATCTGTAGGCAAAGGACAAAACATTTCCTGTTTCCCTTTGTAGTCCACTTGCAGTACTTTTGACCAATCATATACTAGCAGGGATTTAGCTAGTGGCATCTGCTAAAATGCATTCCAAAAACCCTCCACAGTCACGTGATGACAATTTAGCTTTTTACTAGAAACATAGAGGCAGACTGATTTCATGATGACCACAATTCTCAGGGAGCCATAAATCCGTTGCAGGACTTCTCGATTATTGGGACTAATCCTCGGTTAATTTTGCTTAAGGTATGAAACTTTTACTTTTTAGTTTGTACTTTATGTCCTTGTCAGTTTTGAAGATCTGCTATTTTTGCCACAAATTCACAGTGTTAACAATTAAAGCACTTTGGCTGTTTTGTATAGTTTTTCTGTCTCTGGTCCTTGAACTTGCAGACAGAAATAGCTTTGGCCCTGTGGTTTTTATCAGTGTTACAAACAAGCAGATTGCTGACTTACTTCCACATGCTTCTCAGAGCTGATACAAAAATATAAACAGCACCAGTCACACCTTATGGAAGCATATTCTTTACTCATCCAACATCTCTATATGTGACAAACAGTTTGTTAGGCTTAAGGTGTGTCGGTTAAGAAATTTGTTCAACACTGGGGCAAATTAAGAAGCTGAGACATGTCTAAGAGAAGTTGTTCATCGCCAAAATGCGTGTCAAGTTCACCATTGAAAGGCATGCTTCACCACTATTTTCCCCTCTGGATATTTGTTACTTTCAAAGATCATCTGACTGGCATAGATAATTATGCTGCTAGCTTGTTTTGGTCTCTTTTTTCCCCTTCTTTGAATGTTATTGCCCTGACATTTGAATGTTTGTGAAGACCAAAAGCAACAAAACTGCTGCAAAGCATGCCCCAGGGTTTCCACCCATGACTTCCCTTTCTTAAGAACCAAATATCTAGGACTGCTTTTTGCATTGTTGAACTTTATTTGAACTCCGATTTGAGATTCAAGGTTATACCAGGAAACTCTTGGATAATACTTCAGAGAAGATGCACAGTGTGGACAAAATTGCATTGTTTCATAGAGTGGAAAGCTGAGAGATAGCCAATTGATGAAAAAGATAAACTCTCTTTTCTTTTTGTATGTGTTTGTGTTACAGCTCTTTCTGCAGTCAGATTTTGACCGGGTGTATTACTGGCATGCTAGCTTCCCTTTGTTTTTTTTAACATGTGCTAATTATCCAAAGCTGACTAGCCTAGCTGCTTGCTACAGCTTTATGTTTGCTGTTCTTATTTAGAGTGATATCCTCTCAACTTGCACAACTTTCTCTGGATTTCTCTGGATTTCTCTGCTACAACTGAATAATTTCTAATCATCACTAACTATCAGCTGAAGGTAGATCTTAGACCTGAGATGTCAACGTGATCCCTTTTTTCTTTTGGTATTTGAGGAGAATTCTTGACATTTTTTTCCCAGTCAGCTTCACTAACAGTGGCCAGTGGTTGCTGCAAAAATGTAGAGTTACCAGAATCAGAATCTGTCTCGTCTGTCACTTCTCTAACCTTCCTTCACACACACACACAAACACAGACCACAGGCTGTGCTGCAGCAGGAGCTCTGTGGCTGTAGGTTTGGCAGCAGAAACCACTGCACAGACACTGTTTTTGTTTGTTTTCCTGCAGAGCCCTTGCATTTTTTGTGTGTGGCCTTCTCTTGAAGGAAAGTAGTAGGTGGAGAAAGAAAAAACAACATAATTGAGATCCTAGCTCATTGAAAATCAAATGTATTTGTAGTAGAAAAGACGTGCTTTTGGGTTTTTTTTTGTTTTTTTTTTACAACTGTGACCCGCATGAAAATGGGATCACAGTCAAATACTGAATGAGGACACTCAGCTGCTGCTCGGCACTGCCTGTCAACTATGCTGAAATGCTATTACAGATGTAATTGCACTGTGTTTCTGATAGCGGTGACATTTACACATAATCATCACTGTCCTTTAATGCTCCTCGTATCTCTCAGTTGTAGCAGCATGACACTGTTAACACTAAAACTCATGATATCCCAGGGCCATCTCCTATCCTATGAACTAAATGCTCATCTATCTTTTTTGTGTTTTTCAGCATCACGTGGAAGGGTTCGCTGCCATGTGAATCTGGAAGGGTTCTGAGAAGGACAAAGGTACAAAGAAACTCAAAGAAATGCAAGAAAATGCACAGACACACTTAATCCTGAGGCATCTTTCCTCTCACAGATGGTGTGTAGGACTTGAGGCTATCATTTGCTGAAGGGGCCTTCCATTTTTCCTCAGCCTTCTTCCTCTACATTCTTCTTATCCTCTGTTTTAGAACACAAGTGATCACCATTACTTAATAAATGACTCATGATTCACACATGAATTATGTATGTATTCTTGTCCTAGCATTACAGCATACAGATTAGTCCTATAAAATCGAAAGAGCTGTAAACTTTGGTAATCAGAATCAGAAAGGGTTTTACTGCCAAATGTTGAGCAGGTTTACAACATTAGGAAATTGCTGCGGTGCTTCAGTGCAAACATACTGTCATAAATTACGCTAAAATAGACATTAAAATAAAAATAAGAATAAGAATTAAAAGTGCTAAGTAGAAAGATGAGTGCAGGTGGTGATCAGTGCCAAACATGGAATGATGAAGTGAACACAGCGTAGGGTCATGTGTTAGTGGTGGCAACAGTCATACGGTTATTGTTCATGTGTCCAACAGCACAGGGGAAGAAACTGTTCTTATGGCGAGAGGTTCTGGTGCGAATGGACTGGAGCCTCCTGCCTGAGGGGAGCAGGTCAAACAGACTTTGTCCAGGGTGAGAAGGGTCAGCTGAGATCCGAGCTGCACGCCCCAGTGTCCTGGAGGTGTACAGGTCCTGCAGAGATGGGAGTCTGCACCCAATCACCTTCTCAGCAGAGAGAACAGAAAGCAAAAACACTCAGATTCTGTTTGATCTTTATATAGAATGAATGAAGTTAAACAAAAAAAGACCAGAATGACATCTTCTCTGCACAATAAAATGTAATATCTCAATGTGTGAGCAAAAGGGTTCTAGATGATAAAGAATATAGAAAGTTTTCAAAATAAAAGACTAAACACGTCAATTTGTGAAGTTCTGTTGATGTGAATTTATATCACAGGCGCGAACTCTGTATAAACCTGTATAGTCCTTGTGCACAAATTCCTCTACCGGTCTTGTAATACTTTGCAGTGTGCCACCACTTTGTGTGCTTGACTGCACAGCTGAAACCAGTAGAGAAACTGGTCCAGTTGTGTTTGGTTTCTTTTACAGTTTTTTACAGACGCTAGGACACATTTCTCAATACTTAGGTCACTTTTGCAAAACTCCTCACACAGTGAGCACAACAGAAGTCTATGTGGGCTAAACTGAGGATCAGTTATCATTGTTTTGGCACAAAATGCATTCAATGACTACATCTCTCAAATTTCATGAATTATTTTCTCACTCAGACACAACAACTGCCAAAAATCTTTGTACGTACAGGACATTTTGCATGTGCTTACATACTGTTTTCAAAACTGTTAAACTTATGGCCAAAACAATAACACAATGCAAAACTTAAAAAGACAGCAAAATGCAACAGCAATATTTTATTGAAACATATTTTAAATCTAAAAATCCAGTTTAACCAGTCACAGCTGATTCTCATTGTAGATGAACATCTACACAGGTGTTACTCCTTCAATTTTTCAACTCCTTCAATTCTGGCATGCCAGAAGATTCTTTCCTAGGTGTATTGCCCTAGATGACATAAGATGTGATGTGGATGAGAACCTGTGGCCAAATGGAGAAGACCGAGTAGATTAACATTACTATTGTATGAGTATCAGTGGGTGGTGTGTATACAAATTCTTGTATTTTGGGATTACTTAGTGCAAAAAAATAAAAATACATAAACAAATATTAACCAATTCTGCATGATGTCTGATTCATTCCAGTAACATATATTGAAATTATAAACAGAGATGTGTCCTTGTTTTACACAAGAAAACACTGTGTAATGCTACATGTTGCTAGTGTTTTTTAGGTCATTGTTTTGTGGGTGACAAAGTGTGTTTGTCGGCTGTCAACCTTTGCTAGTGTTCTGGAAGAATGAGTTTATTTGAGACCTGAATAAAGTGTTTTGGTAGTTGTAGTGCATTTTGAATGTGAAATGAACTGCTTTGCCAAGCTGAAGGTCAGTTAAGAGGATTGTGTGAAGAGTTTTGCAAGAGTGGCCTAAGTATTGTGAAATGTGTCCTAGCGGCTGTAAAAAACTGTAAATTAGTGACACACTTGGAGCCTTCTGGACAGAGTTGAAGAGATGTGCTCTCTTAAAAAAATGTGTATCTTTGTCATATCTTAAATATGTCTGAATGATTCAATGTTACTTATGTTTTTCTTACATCAGAAGTAGAGAGTGCAAAGATGTCCACATTAATGCTGTAGTTACATTAGGGAAGACAGCGGTTGAAGACCACAGCATGACCAAAGTTATTGCGATTAATAAACTGCTGACTTTGAAATAGTTGCTTCCAAAATCTGGACCACATCTGCAGCCTGCCCCAGTGAGTTCTCATCTTCAAAGCAACTTTGGTGCACCAAGGCAGTGATAAAATGGCAATCACACAGTCTTATATTCACTCGCTGGGCCCATTTTAGGTTTGACAGCATTTTAGTAGGTAAAGGTGAATGGCTTGGACATGAATTGAGCTGTGGTTTGGGGAAGACCTCGAAGGGGACTGGCGACGGCTCCCGGGCCTGGCAGGTCCCCATTTACTAAATAGAAGTGAAGAAATAAAAGAATTGAGAACAAGGAGGGAGGGTGGGGCAAGCAAACGAGAATGAACAGCTTGCAGAACTGAGGGAACCTATATAGATGACAACCGGAAGGAGTGTGTTTGGAGGCGTGGTCCTGCTCCTGAAATTCCGATAGATACAAATCTCCAATAATATATATTTTATATAATATAACCCTGATATATATTATAAGTCTGCCTTCAGTTTGCTATTGAACTGAATTAGGTTGGTAATTCCATGCAATCTGTTGGTGGCGGCACAGCAAAACTCCAAATCGGTCACTGCAAGTCACACTGCAAGTGTTTGGAGACAAACTGCGCAACTGTCTTGTGATCAAAAGTGGTCACACAGAGGTTATGGGTGTGGCACGCTTAGCCTCTGGGTGACCAGCCAGGTCACTGCAACTACTTGCAACTGATCACTGAAAGTGAAAATATTCAATGTGGTCACTGAACAAACACTGATTTTTTTGCCAGTCACACGGTGGTTACCATCCTATTTTTAATCAAATGTGACTGAGGAAAATATGGAAATAATGTCAGGTTGACTTGAAACACCGAGTTGATTGGATCACAGAACAGCAGAATGCTGCAAAGTCAAAAAGTCACATTTTCCAGCTGACTGTCAAATTTAAACACTTTTAAACATTCTTACGATTAGAAGAGTTCGATTACTTTGTGGTTATCTGTGGCTTGAAAGTGGCAAAGGATCGAGCTTTGTCAGGAGCTGACATCCCCATTTCTAATCCCACCTATTACTGTAAGCTTTGAATGCTCATTTGTTTCTCTAATTAAAGGAATCAAAATCCAGCGTGCATCAAGTCTACTTGAATAATTTAATCATTACATCGTTTAACAAATCATGCAATTAAGGAATTACCAGTCCAAAAAAAGGACAACATAGATTTAACTTGACCTACTAGAGGCATCTGCACCTGGAAGCAGATGTCTGCCCCTCCCTGAGCCTGGTTCTGCTTAGAGGTCTTTTCCTGTTAAAATGGAGTTCTTCCTCCCCACTGTTGTTTATGAGTGCTATCAGAGTTTTTTCAGTTACATTATAAAGCAATTTGAGATGAATGTGTAAATTCAGAATGCATGAGAAATGACAGACTTAAGTAGAGACTTGAAGGGTGAAAAATAGAAACAGAGGAAAACAGGTGGGGAGGGATCAGCAACTACTCATGCAATCACCTGGCAGGTCCAGTATCATAGCTGTCGGTTAGAGCGTTGATTCTTACCCTCCTAGTACATGACCCAGAAAATTTAGCTGGGATGGCAACTCTTGAGAAATCTCCTCGAAGTCTTAGGATTGTTTATCCAGGTTTTGGCACCATTAGAAGTGCCAATCCTCCGGTGCCCTGATCCCTGATCCCTGTTCTGACTCTCACCAGGCTCCCCTAAGATCAGCTGAATGGATATGAAAAACAATGGAAGCTTTTTGTACACAGTAGCGCTAACTTGGCAGACGGGGACACAAACGAGTAAAGGGGATCGTGAACAGTAAGATATGGCACTGCACTCATCTATCGTTTCTCTCTCTGTGTGTGTGTGTGTGTGTGTGTGTGTGTGTGTGTGTGTGTGTGTGTGTGTGTGTGTGTGTGTGTGCGCGCGCGCATATGGGCGAGTCTGCATCCTACAAATTATGTACAAATTCCTAAATCCGCTTTACCGCATTCCCAAACGCGACCCTTGTGCTTTAAGTTAATTTAATCATCTCAATCCGACTTGCTTTCATTTGCTTACGTGTTATAATTCACTTTTTCTATAGTCTATTTTGAAGTTTTTCATTTGGCATTCTTTGCTTTCTTTTCTCCCCTGCCATTCTTCCTGTGTGGGATTTTCTTTCCTTTTTCTTCATCTTCTCTTTTTCCCTTTCTGTTGTATAAATTCCATAAATTCCGTCCTGTTTCCCAGTGAGGTTTGTTGTGTCCTGCCAGGGGGATATACAGACTGGACATTCCACAGGAGTGGGAGGAAGGAAAGATGATGGGATGTGTACTGAAAATGCAAAAAACATTTCTTTCTTTTTTAACCCTTTTCATATATAAATTAAAAAAAATATAGCTTTGCTTTTCTTGTTTTTTTATGGGATTCTTGTAGCTCTCCGTTAAAGTGTGTTGTTGTGCTGTAAAGCACAGATACTACTATCTTTTGTTCTGAGGCTGACAGGTTATTGCTGATCTTTGAGACAGCGGGGCAAAACAGTCTCAATTCAAGTTTTAGTTTTCTTAATTGGGAGCTTTTGGCCATTTCACACATAGCAGATAGAGACCGCTTACCCAGCATCAACACAAAACAAGGTGGGTACATTTGTAAAAGCATCTTGTTCTCTATGTTTTAGCACTCCCTCCAGACAAAAAGGGCAATTTTCTTCCCTAAAAGCAAATGTTTCTGAAATACTGAGTGGTATTATATGTTGTGTTGTGTATGAGGGAAAAGCAGCTCTATAGAAACACTGTCACTGTCAACAAAATGTGGCTTTAAATTTAGGTTGATATCTGGTGGTTCTCCGTGGATTTGGTCTGTTATTCATTCACTGAAATCGTTGTGCTCTGCTGGCAATAAATAATAAGAATCAGAATACTTTAATAATCCCTAAGAAAATAATATGGGTTACATTTCATCCAAGACAAAATGCACTCATGATATCAATCTATAGAGTAGTCACTTCTTCTTCTATGGTTTTCTGTGCCCGGTTTGCTGGCACTAGGATGAGAGTTACCCATTGTGGCGTTTAAATGTGTCTAAGCGTGACCATCAACAGTCTAAAAGATGGATGCAGCTACTGTGACGTCATCCACTGGTTCCTAAAGATGAGCATTTTCACTGTCACCATCTTGGGCAGTGAAACTGCCTGCTCATTGGCTAGCAGCTTTCCAGTCTCCCATAGACTTCCAAAGAACCAGAAGACTTTCCACAACTAGATAGGCTGAGCTTTTAAGATACGTCCACATTAGTTTAATTTTTTCTACCCAGAAGCTATGTCCATGTTTTATACCGTTTATGGTGGGTGCACTGCAGTTATGCAGTTTGTCCGAGGACATGCAGATGCACTAAGGAGTGGGTAATGCTTTCTAAGATTCCCATACAGCTATGGGAAAAATATATGGGGCGTTTGCCTCAAAAGCTTTCTGCCTGTCTGATAAGCAGTTCTAATAAAACATACTGGCAGCTTAAGAAGACCTTGACTTGATATCTACCAACTGCTATCAGAGATTAACTCAAAAGCTTAACACTTTACTTAAGGTCCTACAAAATCCTTTAATGAAAAATTCCAACATGCTTACAACTTAGCAATCTACTGCTATATACATAAAAGATGGAACTGTGATCTCACCAAACTTATTCTCAGTGCTTTTGATAACAAAGAGTATCAAATTTGTATACATTTAGCAATGCGAAGTTTTTCACTTGCCAAAACTGAAACATAAATTTCTTGTTCAGGCTGCGTTATTGGCAGGAAAAAAAATTTCTTAAAATGGTTCTAAATACACTTCAAAGACTGTGGATAGGTCAGATTTAGTGAGTCAAATGAACAGTGGTTAGGTCTAATAGACTGACTAATACAATGGCTACAGTTCCCTGTGTCCAGACACCTGTTGGTCAAAGCATCCGGTGCTAAAGTGAGGCGATGCTTCTAGCTTAATTTTTCCATTCTAGCATCATGAGAAAGTTGTCATAGACAATAAAACATATATGAAAGATATAAAATACAACACAGAAAGACTGAAGCTATCCTTTTGGTCATTGTTTGCAGAGTTTGCAGACAAATCAACCTCTTCCATGTAAACTATGGATGACCTCATCAGTCTTCTAGTGTTTTGTTGCAACCCCTTCTTTGCGAGTAATTTTACCCAGTGAGAGCGAGGGACCTCCACCACTCATCAACTACTCAAGGAATACTGGTTTTCCCCCAGCAACTGGAGGCTTCCAGAGGTTACCAACCAATCTCTAAGTCTGTGTGACTGAAGCCAGAGGGACTTGGGGGGGTTGAAGCTTAAATATACTGCCAAATTAGAAGGATGAGTTTGATATGCGACATGAGGAGGGTAAAACAGTGCAGCTTACAGTTTTTGCCCGTTGCCTGAACACATTTTGCAAAACTTTGCTCATTGTGCCAAAACCCTAAACACAAGTACACATGACACAACACTGGGAAATATACCATTCACATCTGCACCAAATTGAAACTCTACTCTCAAAACCTAAACTCTGCTATCAAAACCTGACATTCCTTTGTCAAAATGTAACTCTGTTGACAAAATGACACATACTTGCATCATATGCAAACACTTACAGAGCAGGGGGAACACACTAGTCTACTTTATATAAAGCACTGCAGTCTTTGATTTCCATTGTTCATTCAGAAGGCATATTTTCAGGAGACACATTTGCAAACAACCAAAAAAGCAAATAGGCCTACTCAATATTGTACATTGCAGCACTGTACATTGCAGTACCATGAATTCAGATAAAGCAAAAAAACAAAACAAAAACAAAAAACCCATAATACAGTAATAGAAAAAACACTATACTGTAAACAAAAAATCATGACAATTGTGCATACGTGGGCTCATGGATCCCGCCGTCTGTTGGGGTCTGGCCACAGGACCTCATCAACATCGCAAGCAATGTCTTCTCCCGCTAGGCACTGGGGAAAATATCCTCTTCCATGTCAAAACCATCCATGGATTGCTGTCACCTGAATGTCGCCGCAGGCCTGTTCCATTGCCTGCAGAAGAGGCATGCAGGCATGTAGTTGGCGGTCATATACACGCCATCTCCAAGCCTAAAAAAATTCCTCTATAGGGTTTAAAAATGGTGAGTAAGGGGGCAAGCATACCACTTCAAGTTGACTGTGGTTGGAGAACCAGGCCTGGACCAGAGCAGCCCGATGGAAACTGACATTATCCCATATCACCACAAACCTGGGCTGATCTGGTCTGTTCTGTACAACTATATCATGGAGAGCATCTAGAAATGTGAGTATATGTTGCCTATTGTATGGACCTAGTTTTGCATGATGATGCAGAAGCCCTCGAAGGCTTATGGCGGCACACAATGTGATATTTCCCCCGCGCTGCCCTGGAACGTGCACAATTGCCCTTTGGCCAATTACATTACGACCCCGTCATCTTGTTTTGCACAGGTCGAATCCAGCTTCATCAATGAAAATGAATTCATGAGGCTGTGCAGCTCCATCCATGGCCAAGATTCTCTGTAAAAAAAAAAAAGAAAAAAGAGAACATATTACTGTACTACAGTGCTACACATACAGAACCCTCACCCATCACACAGGTACCTGTGTAGCTCTCAGAATGTATTCATGTGGTACTGATATGGTACATATTCAGCTCAAAGTCCTTTGACCCTGTCACTGTTCCTCTCAAATGGGACTCTGTAGAGCTGCTTCATGGTGATGCTGTGTTTTCCCAAGATGCGTCTGATGGTGGTGATGCTCACATGGTTTATGTTGTTGAACACTTGCCTGTCTGCAAGTATTTGCTTTCGTAGCTGGTGGAGACGCATAGCATTGTCTGCCCTCACTAGGTCCACAACGGCGTTGGCGTCCTCCCCCAGAAGGTCTTCGAGTCATTCTAGAGAAATACAACCACATATTGTCATCGGTTTGCTTATTTTTCTTACAGTACTTTACTGTATATACTGTATCATCCACTGTACAACACTGTACTTCAATATAAGTAATCATGGTATGTTTCACAGAAACTACCACTTTGGCTGCAAAAGGAGCATTAGCACCCTGCAGTACCCTGCACACTTGATATGGTAACTGTAGAACAGTACTATAAAAACCATCTGAGTAGAGTAGAAGGCAGTGAGATGAAGACAGACCTGTTTTCTAGTCGGAATTTTCTTATTACAGATGCCACTGTGAAGCGGCTTAGATGTGGGTGGACTCTCTGCCCAGCTTCCCTCATAGTCAGGCCGTGGTTGATGACATGGTCCACCAAAGTTGCTCTTATATCATCAGAAATATAGGTCCGTGCATGGCCTCTTTGACCTCCATCCATGCTTGCAAAGTTCTTGAAATGGCTAAACTGAGGGCTTTTTGCGGTTGGCTAATTGGTGTTCAGTTTTGCAAGTAAGTGCCTTCAGGTGTATATTTGAGTGGTTGCAATTACCCGATGTGTTTTGTATTTTGGATACATGTGTTTTCCAAATGGCACCCTGAAATTTCATTTTTGAACGAAGTGTCTTATGTATGAAATAGAGTGTAGTATGCAGGACCATGTGTGTTGCATAAAGGAGTAAGTGTGTTGCATAATTGCAACCAGAGTGCAAAGCAGCACTTTTGTTTAAGGTATGGGTACATGTGTTTGGGGTATGGTAACAAAAGCTTCAAGTTGTGTTACTTTAGTCTAAGCATGGGTTTATAGTGTTCAAGCAACGAGCAAAAACTGTAAGTTGCCTGCCTTTACTAGCTTGGATCCTTTGTCCTTTAAAAATGCACATCTCTGTTTATTTAATCAGCAGTTATTGATCTGATCTGATCTGATTTGATTTTTCAGATGCTGAGTGAGTTGTCTTACATCTCATCAAACACATTTCATTGTGATCTTGGTCCTGTGTTAACTTACACAGCAAAAAAAGCTAAAACCATACTGACGCTGTTTTGTTTTGTTTTTTATTGTGTGACAGCAGTGACCTAAATAACAGCAATGAGGAAATGATAGTTTCTGAAAGTGTTGCAGATGAGCTCCCTATAGACTCCTGTACATAGAAAGTCACTTATAGGGAGTAGGGTGATGGAAATGAGTGCATTACAGTTTTTCTCGATTGCTTAAACACTATAACCAGGCCTCTAAACTAAAATTTCAAAACCGTAACGCTACTGTTCAAAAAGCTCACCCATTTCCCTGAACTATAAACACTATTCCCTGCTTTGACACATGACTCAAATTTGGTGAACTGCTACTGCAAAACTCTACACACAAATCCCTACATTTTACAGTGCTTACACCATGTAGTCATTTAGAAAGCACTAGCATGCAATAATGTTAACTTACAGTTTTTTCTGATTGCGTAAGCACATTTTTTGTAACTATTGGCTAATTTTGCAAAACTCTTCACACAAATAAGAAAACCTGTCACCCAATAATCAAAACATTGTAGTTCTCTTGCAAAAGCAAACACAGCTAGATTAACTCTTCACACCTTCGTAAAAATGGTGTTTCCGTATCAAACAGTACACACAAGCCATCATCTACTAAGCACACAATGCGCCAACTGCACACTGATGGTATGAATACAAAACACATCTGGCTTTTGCTTTCTCTGCGCACAAGGTAGGCTATGTCAGTTTGAGCTCATACTTCTGTCATAGATCCATAAGCATAGAGGGATCCAAACTTCAAGTACTGGTGTTTATTCAAACACATCAAAACAAACACAAGTGTTTATTTCCAAGTACAGGATAATTTGCAATCGCCATAATGACTATATGGGTTACTTGGTCTGCAGTGAACATGCTTCCTCTGCCCCCAGCATCTGGTCATCTAGCAATTCTGTAAAGTAACAATTTCAGTATTTTTACATCAGTGGTATTGGTGTGTTTCTCACTGGCATATGGCAGTGCTACAAATCTTTGTGCGAAGTGACTGTGCTAACCGATTCTCATTTCAAGATGTCCTTATGGTACTTGCTACAGTGTAGCGGCTCGAGTTAGGCTGGACCCGTTGGCCAGCTACCCTCAGGGTCATTCCACGGTTGATTACATGGTCCACTATTGTAGCTCTGATGTCATCAGCAATTCTATTTCTTACTCTTCCTACCCTTCCTCTCCCCCCTTCTCGTCTTCCTCTTGCTCCTCCTTGTCCTTGTCGTCCTCTTCATCCTACTTCTTCACCTCCACGTCCTCTTCCTCGGCCTCCTCTACTTCTCACTCTTTCTGCTCCCTCCATTGTACTCCGCACACACAGCTTACCTGTATTATAGTGCTTAGGCTGATTGCAAAGTGAACTAATTATCTAAAAAAGTTTTCACATGTGAAAGTGTGCCAGACAGTTGGCAAATTAGTGTTAATGATAGCCATACATGTGTATACTTTTGCTAGGAGTGTGTTGGAAATTTGGTAATTGAGTGTTGTGCAGTGAATTGTGCCTACAGTTTTGCAAAGTGTGTGTTACAAAATTGCAAACTGAGTGCAAAGCAGTTTTTGTGCTTTTAGTTTTGCAAACTCAGTGAGTGGTTTTGCTATAAGTCTGAATAGTTTTAGAGATTGTGCTACAGGAATCACAGTTAGGGTTTAAGCATTCAGAAAAAACTGTAAGTCAGCATAGCTTGAGCTCAATTAGCACACAATTAACCAGGTGGAAACACTAGGAGTCAAAATTTAGCACACACCAATCAGAACCTGCGATAGATAGATAAAAGGGCCAAAGTCAGCTCATTCAGGTTTGAAACAATGGATCCAAAGAGATGCAAAGGAAGAGGACGTGGTGGAGACAGAGGACGTGGTGAAGGAGGTGGAGAACGACGGCGACAAGGAAGGGGAAGAGCAAGGGCAAGAAGACAGTCAGTCTCGGATGAAATTCGAGCCACTTTAGTTGACCATGTCCTTGTCCATGGGATGACTATGAGGGAGGCTGGGCAACGAGTACAACCAAATTTGAGTCGCTTCACTGTTGCCTCCATCATCAGAACCTTCAGGGAGGAAAACAGGTAGGTGTACTTGCAGTAAGACTGCTTTGTACAGTAACGTTTAAGTTACTGAACTTATGTGTCTTGAGTTTCAGTATGTTTCCATTATTTGCCTGTAAAATGACTGTGTGACAGTTACAGTAATGAGTGCTTCTATTTTTGTAGGACACAGAGACGACCACCTGGTGGAGGCAGGTTAAGGCTTTTGTCGGAGGAGCAAGAGAGGGAACTTGTAAACATGGTAATTGCAAATAATGTAATCCGCCTGCAAGAGATTCAAAGGAGAGTGATTGAGGATGATCATCTTTTTCGAGGCATACATGCCATCAGCCTCTCCACAATTGACCGCATCCTCCGAAAGAATCAATTCCGGATGAAACAGGCATACCGAGTCCCTTTCGAACGAAACTCTGACAGAGTGAAAAACCAACGTGTGGAATATGTTCAGGAATGAGTTTTGATACTGTATAAAGTATTGTGTACCATCACAGCATGGCAGTTTATGCTGCCATTTCAGCACTCTTGAACTGTGGTTCAGGGTACCGATTGACTCTACTGTGTTATGTGTTTTGCAGAGAATCTTTGAGATTGAAGGACGGCCTGTTCCCCATGAAATAATCTTTGTGGATGAGGCAGGTTTTAACCTGACCAAAAGAAGGAAAAGGGGGAGGAACATAATTGGCCATCGGGCTATTGTAAATGTCCCTGGTCAGCGTGGGGGGAATGTCACTATGTGCGCAGCCATCAGCCAACGAGGGGTACTCCACCGCCATGGCGTACTAGGACCCTATAACACTATGCTTCTCCTTGCTTTTCTTGATGGTTTAAGACAACATATGTTCCAGCTGGACTACAGGGAACCAGCACAGCCAGAGCAGCCTCACTACGTTGTTGTGTGGGATAACGTCAGCTTCCATCGCGCTGCTCTGGTTCGTGATTGGTTTACCAATAACCCAAGGTTTTCTAATATCTTTCTGCCTGCATACTCTCCCTTTCTAAACCCGATAGAGGAGTTATTTTCGGCATGGCGGTGGAAAGGGTATGACCGAGAACCTTATGTCCATGTTCACCTCCTTCAGGCCATGGAAGAGGCCTGCCTAGACATATCAGTAGATGCATGCCAGGGGTGGATCAGGCATGCAAGAGGATTTTACCCCCGCTGCCTGGCTGGGGCCAATATAGCCTGTGATGTGGATGAGATTCTCTGGCCTGACCCAGACCAAAGACAAGATGCTGAGGTGGGATAATGTTTCTGGTGTGTGTTGTACTGTATAGTACATGAATGACAATGTGCCACTGTACATACATTGGTTGCGTCTTTTGTGTTTATCATGTGACAAGGGTTTTGAAGGGGAGAACCATAAGCAACCTATTTGTTTTGGAACTATTGTTTTGAATTAATTGTACCAGTGTGCAAAACTCTGTTGTAGTGTGTGTGTTTTTGAGGGCTTGTGTTTGATGTCTGTGGGCAAAGTTTGGTTTTTCAGCAGGAGTGAATAGTTTTGGGTGTAGAGCTTCATTTTGACCTGGAAATAGGATGTTTGGGAAATTGAGTGAGATGTTATGGATTTGTGTTTACTGTTGTGAGGATATGAGGCGTAGTTTCAGGAAATGTGTTTTAGCAATCGAGAAAAACTGTAATTTAGACACAACCGATGTAGACGAGACCAGAGAAAATAGCTGTTGCATTAATGTTTTAAATGCTTCTAGTGCTTCAAATGATAACTTTTTTTTCTGGAGGAATGAATTAGTCTTTGAAAAAATAAGAAACAAACAACTGATCTGACCTACTGCACTACAAAAATACTACTTAAATGCCAGTAGTACCGAGCGTGCTTCACTTTCCCCCTAAACTTCCACATCTTTGACTGATACTTACAAGGTCTGTTCCCTCCAGCTTTGAAAAACACATTCCATTTTAATGCAGCCGTCGCTCACAAGGTCATTTGTCACTTGATAATGACAAAGCAAACCCAAGGGCATTTCACCGCTAAGTGTGTGTATGTGAGCGTGCGTGAGAAGGAAGCAGGAGAGGTGAGGGACTGGCGGCATCCTTGTGAGCCCATCTATTTGTTTAAGGTTTAAAGACATGAAGAAATCCTGTAGACTGCTCCTGTTTTCATGTATGTGGAGAAAAACATATTACAGTTTTTTCTGAATGCTTAAACCCTAACTGTGATTCCTGTAGCACAATCTCTAAAACTATTCAGACTTATAGCAAAACCACTCACTGAGTTTGCAAAACTAAAAGCACAAAAACTGCTTTGCACTCAGTTTGCAATTTTGTAACACACACTTTGCAAAACTGTAGGCACAATTCACTGCACAACACTCAATTACCAAATTTCCAACACACTCCTAGCAAAAGTATACACATGTATGGCTATCATTAACACTAATTTGCCAACTGTCTGGCACACTTTCACATGTGAAAACTTTTTTAGATAATTAGTTCACTTTGCAATCAGCCTAAGCACTATAATACAGGTAAGCTGTGTGTGCGGAGTACAATGGAGGGAGCAGAAAGAGTGAGAAGTAGAGGAGGCCGAGGAAGAGGACGTGGAGGTGAAGAAGTAGGATGAAGAGGACGACAAGGACAAGGAGGAGCAAGAGGAAGATGAGGAGGGGGGAGAGGAAGGGTAGGAAGAGTAAGAAATAGAATTGCTGATGACATCAGAGCTACAATAGTGGACCATGTAATCAACCGTGGAATGACCCTGAGGGTAGCTGGCCAACGGGTCCAGCCTAACTCGAGCCGCTACACTGTAGCAAGTACCATAAGGACATCTTGAAATGAGAATCGGTTAGTACAGTCACTTCGCACTAAGATTTGTAGCACTGCCATATGCCAATGAGAAACACACCAATACCATTGATGTAAAAATACTGAAATTGTTACTTTACAGAATTGCTAGATGACCAGATGCTGGGGGCAGAGGAAGCATGTTCACTGCAGACCAAGTAACCCATATAGTCATTATGGCGGTTGCAAATAATCCTATACTTGGAAATAAACACTTGTGTTTGTTTTGATGTGTTTGAATAAACACCAGTACTTGAAGTTTGGATCCCTCTATGCTTATGGATCTATGACAGAAGTATGAGCTCAAACTGACATAGCCTACCTTGTGCACAGAGAAAGCAAAAGCCAGATGTGTTTTGTATTCATACCATCAGTGTGCAGTTGGCGCATTGTGTGCTTAGTAGATGATGGCTTGTGTGTACTGTTTGATACGGAAACACCATTTTTACGAAGGTGTGAAGAGTTAATCTAGCTGTGTTTGCTTTTGCAAGAGAACTACAATGTTTTGATGATTGGGTGACAGGTTTTCTTATTTGTGTGAAGAGTTTTGCAAAATTAGCCAATAGTTACAAAAAATGTGCTTAAGCAATCAGAAAAAACTGTAAGCAGTATTATATGATATATATATTTTTATGCTAGTATGGTGGATACTCATTTTAAACATGGCCAAGTTTCAAACATTTAGGTCAGAGTGTTGTCAAGTAGCCAAAAGGTCATCCTTTGACCTCTCCAGATACTCCTTTGAAGACAGTTTTCTACTTCTCACTCTATGATGTCAAAGACAGTGGATTTCTACGGTGGCCCTCTAAGGTCAAATGCTGTGCAAACGCTCCAAAAGCACACACATTACAATGGAAGGTGGATAAAACACAAGAAATCTTCACTGTTGTGAGGCAGAAAAAGATGCAGGTCCTGTGTGTTTTAATTAATTAAATTTTTTTGTTTTATTCTTTTCCTGTAAGCTTTTGCAATGATTATTCCCACTGTGTGTGTGTGTGTGTGTGTGTGTGTGTGTGTGTGTGTGTGTGTGTGTGTGTGTGTGTGTGTGTGTGTGTGTGTGTGTGTGTGTGTGTGTGTGTGTGTTTAACTTCCGTATTCTTTTGACCCTAGATTTCCCTAATTTGGTCAGCTCAGAGTCCCTGCTATGGTTGTGAGCGCAGAAGCTCCACCCAACTGCTGCTCAAACCTTTTGATTTTCAAGGAGAGCCAATCAGAAGAATGCTGACCTGAATAAACAGTAAAAGAAGCTGAACTCAAGCTCATTTCAGACAGTGGAAGGTAAATAAGAATTATTTTTGAACTGGGAATCAGTTCAAAAATGTGTGTTGAGGGTCTTTAGCTTCTGCACATAACAAATCTGCATATCCAAGCTTGTAAGAAGTAGGTGTCATTACAATCATGTGTTTTTAGCATGCAGAGGATTTGACATCCACGAGCCAGGTCTGCTACTTTTAAAAGTAGAAAACCAAAGAATTTACAAAGAAAACATCTTTTTATGCCTTTATTGCATTTTTCGCGCATTTATCCTGAGCGTGTCGTTCCACTGCGTCCTGATAACTTACATAACAATGCTGAGGAGAGAGATGTTTATATTTAGACCATAAGGCCTCCAACCTTCAAACTGTATCCTCTAATTCCTTGGGTGCCCGATGTTGCAAAACAGTGTGTGAGATTGTGTGGGCGGCTGTTTGTGTTTGATCATGAGTGAGCCTGTAAAAACAGCCATGTATGAATTCCTGGTGTATTGGTGCAAGCATCATTAAACGCATGAGTGTGTGTGTGTGTGTGTGTGTGTGTGTGTGTGTGTGTGTGTGTGTGTGTGTGTGTGTGTGTGGGTCTTATTATGTTAATCCTTGTCAGTCCTATTTGCTGGCCCTTCTGGTAAGAGGGGTATGTGGATGGAGGGGACCTTGGTTGGCAGGACTGGCATAAAGACAGATTACAGTAAAGCAGAACAGTTGCCACATGGCCTGAGCTGCTCTGAATATGCCCGCTGCTGCTTATGGGCACTGGCTTGTTTGTACAGGTTTGGGCTGGTCTGGCTTTTTTTTCTGGCTCTGCTATTAGCTGGTCAAATTTGGTTCCGGTTTTGGGTTGATGCAAAAATTTAAATGTCTATCTTTTTTTCTGAGTGAGGTGTGTTTAAGAGGTGATCACAGACAGGCAAGAACTACATCAACTCTTTGAAAGATGTTATAAAGTTAAATATTAGAGTCTCCTTGGATAGTGAATCAAAAATTTCCCACCTCCACCACACACACACACACACACACACAGACTGTATATAAATGATACATGTGTCATCTTTCAGCATATGAATCTGAAAAGAGAAGACAAAGTTGTAATTGTCGGAATCCTGCATTCTCTTCCAAGGTCAGCAGTAGGGGACTCCTCTGGTTGCAAAAAAGACTTAAGTTTATAACTAGGGATGTTCCTGGTAACTACGTTTTTAGAAAACTTAGTCAGACTGAGTCGTAGAAACTAAGATAGCAAATTTGAAAACTGTTTAATGTAAAATGTCAGAAACTAAAAACAAAGATATTTTAAACCATTTATCAAATTCTTCACTAATGAATTATGCCTCTTAACTGTGCAGCACCACGAATCATGCATTATGGAGATTACCCCCTATACTGCAGACAAACCGATGTTAAATATGATATGAAACCATGTGTCTAAAAAAGATTTTCACGTATTACTAAAATATGACATATCAACATCCGAAAAACTAAAACTGCGATCGAGGAATGTGGCGCGTTTTTCCGTGCACTATGAATGATGCATGCTGTTCGAAAACGCATGACAGCCACTCCAATAAAAGTTAAAATCTAAAACAGCAAAAAAATAAATTATCCAGGGGCAGCAGCAGAGAAGCCCAAACCTCCCTGTTGCCACATCCTCCAGCTGATCTGGGGAAACACTGAGCCTTTCCCAGGCCGTCGGATAGATCTAAACTCTCCAGCATGTCCAGGTTCTATGCCCGGGCTTCCTCCCAGTAGGACAAGCCCGCCCACCTTAGCCAGGAGGCAAAAGCCTTAGTTGTTTTTTTCAATGTGGAGCTCTAATTTAAACCCCTTGTGAATGACTGAACCTCTCAGCCTCTCAGCTAAGGCATCCACCTTTCAGAGAAAGCTTATTTCTACTTGTGTCCGTGGAAAGATGATGCCTAGATTAGGATTGCGATGATGCGCAGTCTGGTGGCAGATGGCTCCATAATATTTAGGAGTTAACAATTTAGCAGTATTGGGCACTAATTAAAAAATTAATAACTGGATTAAATAACTAGTAAGTCTGTATCAAATAGTGAAAATAGCAACAATTTTTCAGCTAGTCGACTAGCTGCACACACCCCTATTTATGGCATAGTATAAACACTTCCCTGATGCCTTTTCAGGCTAGCTGGTAGCCTGACTAATGTGTTGTTAATGACCATTAATTAACCGATAAGCGTGATGTGACCCTAGAAGTCAGATCCATACCAACCTTGTGATGGCAAAAACACTCAGCTTGAGCCTTAAGTCCACATAAAGAGTGATTGGTGTAATTGGTGTACTATACTGTAAAGTCTCTTTAGTCACTGGTGATGGCCAGAGGGGCCGATGGCGCGAAATGGCAGCCTCGCTTCTGTCAGTCTGCCCCAGGGCAGCTGTGGCTACAACTGTAGCTGCCTCCACCAGTGTGTGAATGTGAGAGTGAATGAATAGTGGCATTGTAAAGTGCTTTGGGTGCCTTGAAAAGCGCTATATAAATCCAATCCATTATTATTATTATTATTATTATTATTATCACAGTCAAAACTACGGACATCAGCACAGAACCGCTTGCTCAACACGTGATGCCGAAACTGTTGGATGCAAGCAGACGTATAAACTATAACACCCTAAAAACAGCTCAAATAAAAGCCAAAAAGGTGATTAATATATTTATATAGCTAAATATCAGCTTCATGAGTTTTAAAATAAAAGAGACAAAACTTGAATTAAATTTTATGTGTAAACTTAGACAATCAAGATGGAATTAAAGTTGTTTACCCACAATGTTATACTGCCGAACTCAGATTTCCAGGAACCAAAAAGGTTCAAAATAGTTTTTCTTTCTTGTCAAAACCTGTTGTGTTATGATGACGCAACAGTCACACTATGGTTGCTTCAAAGATTACATCAAAGTCTGTGACCACTTGCAGTCAGTCGTCTTCAAAGCAACTTTAGTCCATCGAGACAGTGGAAAGAAGATAGAGTCAGTCTGTTTGCAAGTGAATAGGATCAAGTGGGCAATTACATGCAATCTACAGTATTTGTCATAACGTGACAACTGACTATGAGAAATCGGCAAACACTGCAAAATTTTCCTGTCTATGTACACAGAAATTACATTAAACATGAGCTCTAATTTAAATTAACTATTTAAATGAAGAGTGCAGCCAGAAACTCATTGGTATGAATCAAAAATTCAGAAAAATTCAAAATGAGGATACAACAAGACGCGTTTCTTCTTCTAAAAAGACTGAGTGAGATTGAGTGCAATGTGCTGGCAATCTCCTTTATGAATTAGATGGTAGTTATTTGCAAACCAAGCTGGATAGTGATAGGTTGCCTCCCACCAGATGATCAGTGCAACTGCCTTGGTACCCTAAGCAACAATGAGGTTGGGGGAGTTGACCAGTTGGTCACCACAACTACATCCAATCAATCTCTGATCTAAAATTAAAAATTAATGAAGTAGTTGGACTGAGCCATTATGAAGTAAACAAACCTGGGTTCAACAAATAAGTGACACTTATCTTTAAATGCGAAAGCCTCTTTAGCCTTATCTCCAGTTTAATTAAAGAAAACTACAGTTTTCCTTCCACCTAATCAGAAGTGTAAATGAAAGGGTAAACAACAGCCAAACGAATGAGTCAGTGAAGACCGATGTTATTGAACCTGGTCTAAAAATTCTGAACTGAAACTGAAAAACAGAAACGAGGCACAGAAAACGCCACTTCCATTTTAGTCACTGTTCCACCAGGCGGCCCGTTCAGTGAATGAGCCATACTCGGCAACCTTCATAAAAAAAAGGCACTTGTTGTGTGCGTGTGTGTGTTTTTAAATAACAGTTATTGCCTGGTGAAGTGTGAGACTTCTCACTACAAAGCAGCTGCAAAATCTGAAAGAAAACTCAACGACAATAACGTCAAAATGAGCGGATAAGATAGCAGAGCTTCTTGGAGTTCACTTTTAACAAGTGCAATGTAGGAGTATAAGTGATGGAGACTCCCACATTTCGCAGAGGCTAACAAATGTGCATAATGAAGATGATCACACAGATATTCCCTGCAAATTTACAGTAAGCTGTTGCATGCGCAGTGTAGCAAAGAAGGATTTGGGAAGCTGAAACATTATCTTTCAGTCACTGCAGATGGTTTTTCCTTTTGTTGTTTTAAGACAAATTACAAAACATATCAAATCAGATGCTGAAAAATCACTATCAGATGTCTCAAATAACTTTGTATGAATCCTAAAATATTCTTGAGCACATTTTGAAATGGGAAGTGAGTAAGCTTGTTCATTTACATTTAAGAAATGTAAGTTTTTTAATCTGATCCTTTTTGTCATTAATGTGATTTTTCATGGGTTTTTGTAAGAGGTTGTGAATTTCAAGCAACGTTTAAAACAATACATTATCAATACAACTCCCACCATTTGCAAATATAAAGATCCTCCATGGCTGAAAACAATGTTGTGATGTTTGAATGGAGACATTCCTTCAAACACACACATGCACACACACACACACACACACACACACACACACACACACACACAGTGTATTAAATGAGGAAAAGTCTATATCTATACCAAACCCCCTCCCTGAGAGTTTCAGTCCCTAGATACGTGAGCGCCATTTGAAGCGCTGCATCCACACAAGCTCACATCCGCCTGGATACGTGAGCGCCATGTCGAATTCATGACGGTTGTCATGGTGCCCACATAGCAACCAGCTATACATGTACTGGCTGCTGCCTCCGGTCGACTCAACGATGGGGTGGGGGAGGTAGGGGCACAGAGGGGTGGGAGGTTGGGGGACACAGAGAAGAGAAGGGTGGGAAATTGGGGGGTGTGCATGTCAATTTGTGCTTTTTTTTAGTACGTGTGTGTGTCTGTGTATGTGTGTGTTTTTTCGTTGGAAAGGAAGAGGCAAAGCAAAAAAAAAAAAACAAGACAGACAGACAGAAGAAAGGGGGATCAGCTGGTCTGTAAACCTCAGAGAGATGGGGAAAAGACTGAAGAGAGGAGCGAACTTACGCTTGACAGCTCTCTGAAAAGCCACGAGGCTTATATGAAGAGACAGACACCTAAAAAAAAAAAACAGCACTTACTGTTTCACTGTAACAATAGTGTCTGAAAGACTGAATAAATGTGATTGTGTTGAAATGGGAAAAACCACTGATTGAATGTTTTACCGCAAAGACATGTAATCTATCGTCAAAATGGTGCTTCTCTACAAAAACATGGCTAAATCGAAATCTTCCAACATGCTCGCACGTGTATCAAGATGATTCAACTGCTGCTTTTGTATTTTGATTTTCAAAGTGAATATGAGGCCAAAAAAAGGGATATCTGTAAGAGGCAGAGTGCACTGCATATCATTAGAGAGGAGAAGAGAGAAGCATGTTCCGCTAATTCCTCCTCCTCGGTGGGTCGGTCGGTCATGTGAGCGTGTGCAGAGCGTTTCATGGGTAATTGATGTGCTGAGTTTTATTTTGGGAGCCGAGTCAAACGACAGGGCTGTGTGCATCACCTGGCAAAAAAAGAGAGAGATAAAAACAAAACAAAATGCTGGACATGCATAGCTGCATGCAGAAGTATGCATCCCAACATACAGAACTCTTTACGCCACAGTTCCACTTCATCCTAAAGACTCACATATGTAAACACGGACCAAGAAAGGGTACACGTGAAGTCGCGTTCACACAGAGACACAGGCACACATACATGAATATTTCAGTTTGATTCAAAACGTGCAAAGCAACCGCTGCCCATCCCCCCCCACACAAGGCTTGGATAGCAGTGCTGGAACAGGCCATCAATGATAGAGAAAGGCAAGGAATGAGGGAGGTGAGAGGACATGAGGGAGAATATAGACGTCAGAGTAGAGTGGCAGCTCTGACAGCTCAAGGGGAGCAGCGGAGGAGGGTGCGTTTACAATACAATACACCCTCTTTTTTGAGGAAGGTGGTGGTGTTATCTTGTTGTTGTTGGTGGTGTTATGCAGGGAGAGTTTATTTTTTAGAGCTCTTTCAGGTGAGCGACCATGTGTTCATCCAGTGTTTCATGATTTAGTTGATCCCATAAAAATACTCATCTCCTGCAGAGTAAAGCAGTTCCTTCTCTGCTATCAATGCTCTGACTGACCAAGACCTGAAAAACTATTTTTTAAGTGCAGAATACAGTTACCGATGATGGCCCAGGTCTAACAGGGTTAAGAATATTAGTGCACAGTCCACGGGTGAACTATGGTGAAGGCACCATTAATGCTAAATATATTACTGTTTGATAGACAAGATTTGGAGCACCATGAAGTGCCCTCGTTTGCAAACTGAGTAAAGTCTTTTTTTCTAAGAAGATCTTGCTTATTTTAGTATTTCAAACCACATTCTAACTGCACAGCTCCATAGCAAAATAGCCTGTGTGCTAAATGGGCCTGCCTCTCACTTCCTTTAAATTATGTGGCACAGCGCGATCTTAAAGTGACTCTGTTTGCACTTGCTAGGATGTTTCTTTGTAAAAGGGGACATTACTCACCTAAATCAGCTAATTAAATGCTGATTCTTAGTGAAAATTGGCTAACTTGGCATACGCATGTTATAAGGCATCAGTATGCCTTGAACTAAGTGCTTCTCAAAAACATTCCAAAATTTTCTTTCTGCCTTTCTGACATGAAACTGTATCTGAAAGGCCAGAAAAGGAGACCAATTAAATCCCAAACAGCTTATTATGCTCTTGTTTAGTGTCATTTATTGGATTGGATCATTCAAGTCGTATTGGTGATTTTAAAATTCATTTAATAAACAGGGGCCTCAGTAGCATGTGGAAGAACCATACACAGCCACAACAGCCTAGCACCTCCTCCTCCACGCTGGTCACCAGCTTGGTCACACCCTGCTTTAGGCATGCATCCCATTCTTGAACCAGCACTTGTAAGTCAGCCAGTGTGGTTATGTTGGTCACTCGGACACGAACAGCAAGTTGATCCGACGTGTTCAGTGAAGCTGAGGTCAGGACTGCAGACAGGCCATGTGATGCTATGCAGTTCCAAGTTCTGGAGGTAGTCTCTGAAAAACCCTGCTCTGTGGAATCTCATCTGGATATTTCTCTGGATAGAGATTACCTCTAGTATGACAAGCCATGTTTGTCGAGTGAGATACTGCTCCAGACCATCACCATGCCTCCACCAAAAGCTCTTACACTATCATTGCAGCAATCACCACTGCTTTTCACTTCTTTTGCACACTTTTACCCTTCGATCCAACTGCTGTAAGTACAATCTGGACTCATTGCTGAAGATAATGTTCCTCCATAATAGCAGGTTTCACTGCATGTGTTGCCGACACAAGTGCAAACAGGGGAGTTGGGGCTGGCCTCCTGGCAGTCCTATGAGACCGGAGATTGATTATGTGCATTTGAACTCTACCCAGACAATGTGTTCCGGGTTGTTTGGGTAGAGTCCGGCCATGTCATATCAGCCAAATCTGCAGAACAGTGCCTTCAGTTCTTAAGTGTTGATAGGGTAAGAAAATGGCCCTGTGGTGTCGTCTTCCTGGGACGGGACTAGGGATGGGTACCGGTGTCCGGTGCCATGATGGCACCGGTTCTGACATAAACGGTAGTAACCAGACCGAAAAGCAGCGCACATTTCAGTGCTTTTTTTTCCTGAGCTGTGATACACTTTAGATTCTAGCCAATCATTTTACATTTCCAAGGATAGTAGGCGGGGCCAGGTACGTACGTTCTTTTAGAGCAGAGCTACAGATTAAAAATGACCAAGGCAAAGCGGTCAAAAGTCTGGCTGTACTTCACAGCAAAATATGCAAACTCAGCAGCCTGCAACAAGTGCTTTAAGCTGATACTGTGATACTGTCAAAGGAGGTAACACCTCAAATCTGATGAAACACCTGGCGACGCATAGCGGGTTTTTTTTTAAAGCCGAGAAATGCACCGTATTTGATAGCTTGCTGCGAGACCTCACACCGGGCACATCTAGTGCAGGTGGGTTGCCTGTTATCAGACCCGGAGTTAGCAACATCCCCCAAAAACCCGAAGAGGAGAGTCCTGGCCCCTAGCCCTGCCAGTGTAGCAGAAATGATGACGGATGATGATGGCAGCAGCAGCTGTTCTTCTCTGCGTGAGTAGCTTAATGTTGTTCGTGTGTAATTTACGTTGAGTAGGCTAACCACGTTATTACATTAATGCATGTAAGATGAACTAGCAAACATCATCATAGCTACATGCGGCTGTCTTCTTGTTTGACGGCAGATACTCCCTTCACCCTGGCCAAAAAGGCTAAAATGACCAAAGACAAAGTGGAAAAAAGCTAAACATGAGAGGTTTTTGGACAAAGTTTGTGTTTTTTTCCATTGTTTAAGCACTGCTTCCAGCCAAGAGTGATACCATATATGCCCCATAGCTGCAGAAAAGGCTAACATTGTTATCTTTTTACAAAAAAACAGTTGAACATGAGAGGTTTTTGGACCAATTTTGTGTTCTCCATTCTTTAAGCACCGGTTTGAGCACCGTTTAAGCACCGGCACCGTTTCAAAAGTACCGATTTGGCACCGGTATCGGATAAAACCTAAACGATACCCATCCCTAGACGGGACTTTTGATGGAACTAGATGTTAATAGGGTTCACTCCAAATAATGCTGCAACTTGATGTTGCAGACCACAAGCTTGAAGTTGCTATATGGCCTGGGCCTTATCCAAATGTCAAATGAGGCATGCTTGGAGCAGATGCCAACTGGGCGTTGTAGCAGGGTTCACCCTCACAGGTGCTGCTAATCAGGCACCTGATTGTCAACACCTGGGTACCAGATGCTCAAAACAAGAGTCAATAGCAGTATAAGAAGTTTGGCACTGCCAGAGAAGATTTGGCAAGTTTTTAATGGGCGTAACCGACAACTCTACTTAACCCACAAATACATTTTCTTACAAATGTGGCACCATTCTAGGAGAAACAAACATGCTTTAGAACGGCATAAGATTTATTGCCAAGATGCATTGCAACAACAAAGAAATAATCAACCAAACACAAAATTAATAAGTTTATTTTTGGTGGCTAAACTTAACCAAACAGTCACATATAGCAACAATTTAAGAAATGGTCACTCCAGCCTCAGTGTAGGTAGTTTGATATGCCTCTACTCTAGCTCCCTGTAAGTGTGGACTCAGGGTTTATCAGACACTACTCCAGAATTTGAGAGTGTATAGAATCACGTGCCCTGTCTGCAGTCCTGACCTCAACCCCACCGAACACTCGGATCAGCAGGAGAATTGTAAAAACTCCTGTCATTGTCATTTTAGGAATCCTTGCATTACATCACATTGGTTCCTTGGGTTTCCCTACATGAATTATTGTTTGGTGTTTACCTTACCATAACTACTGTTAGTATTTACAAAGAGGGTGCAGTGACAAGACCACAGCATATGTATTTCTAGAATTTCCATTCTCAAAGCACGAGGAAGGAGCATATTTAAATCGTAAATTTTATTTAATTCTATTTGCGACATGTGAAACTTTTTTTGTGTGTTTGACATTAAATCAACTGACATTGAATCACTATGAGAGCTATTTGGGGATTCTGCTCGCATGTGATTTTGTCCTGTTTAGTAAATCTGGCTCTTAGTTGGACTTGTCACTGTCTAAATCGGGCAGCTACAAACAAAGTACAGTCACGTCCACCTATTTCACGGCAAACGCTCTGACTTGTCATAGAAGGAAAACTACAAGGGGAGGAAATCACATTATCAATAGCTCAGTCCCATTAAATTTTCTTATAAAATATGTGCTTGCTTCAGAGCACAAGTGGATATTTTGCAAGTGAGAATTCTAGAAACATCTGAAACCTTACCACGCATGATGGTTGTGGAACACCTACTTGTGAACTGCAGAGACCTTTATTTGCGAGTAACCCATAAAAAGACCCTAGAACTCACTTAATGGAATGATTATAATTTTTATAAAGCATACCATACTCCTGTGGTGATATGCTTGGAAAGTGGCATTAACATACAGACATATCACTAATTCAGTGGTGAATACCATCACCTATACTTTGCTTAGGACTTATATATGAGTTTGATACCATGAAACTTATTATATAAAACGTATGCAGATCCATTTCCAAAACCTTTCCTGGACTGATTTCCTAAAATCTTGCTGTGTTCCTTTAAGATGCTCAGCTTTGGCAAGCGAGATATTTCATTTGAAGAGGAGTGTGTAGGCCTACATGTGTGGGTGTTCATGATGCAAGCCCGTGACAGCATGAGCTAAATGATAAAAGCCAGCAGACCCTTCAGCCGTGGTGGCATTTAACACCATGGATTCGGATGGATGGAAGTGAGCTTGTGGCATGAACGGGACAGCTGAGATTCAGTTGGCGCGCACAAGACAGAGAAATGTTTTTTAAAATGTACTCAGTGTGTTTAGAATGCAAATATCCACACATAGACTCATTAGCCCCCTGGGGGAATTGGTGTTTCTTCCTGTGAGGTGCTCGGTATGCGTGGGAGGAGGTCAAAGTTCAAGGGGAAGTCAGGGTGCGCGCATGCACACGATCTTCCTCGCAGAAGACAGAACGACCCACTCCAAGACATCTCACTCACACATGTGCCGGTGAATCCACACCTCATTCTCTGTTGCATGGGTGTTAATCTCTCGCTCTATTTGCACTCATCAGGAGATAACGGCATCATTAGCACACATTAACATGTCTGTATTATCATTCCCTCAGAGGCCCGTAGTCCCTGTGCAAACTATACGTATGTGTGCGCGCGCGCGTGTGTGTGTGCGTGTGAGTGAGTGAGAGAGAGAGTGAGAGAGAAGACAAAGAGCTGTGAATGGGGATGAGGCGTGAATATGGCTTTTTCAACAATTTCAGTCTCTCACAGTCTGTCACTGAGATACGAATGTGTAAGCCAACACATCCATTTACACATCAGCCAAGATTTTGAACAGCAAAAAGTACTTGCTAATTACACCATTATGTGGACGGTTGACATAAGCTTTTTGTCAATGTTGGAGTGGGAGAGATTTTCTTTTTTTAACCAAATCATAGTGGGGAAGTGTTTATTGGCGCTTTTTGTTTTCAAGCGTTTAGAAGTTAACAACGTAGGAGCTATACAAACGTCACATGGATGTAAGAGCCATTTTGAACCCCTCAAACTGCTTCGTAATTTCATGTTTGTGAATTTTAAGAGTGCAAGGAAAAGAGAAGGACTAAAAAATAATTTTTACTGTTTTTTTCTTTGTTTTTGGATTTTAACAGTTTTCTGCCTATAGCTGCTTTGGATTGATCTGTCCAGCTTGTAAATATGTTAGAGGGTTAGGCAGGAAACCAAATCCTGAAAGGTCTGCTAGCAATCTGCAACAGGACAAGCAGTCACCCCCTGTGGACGCAGCATAAAACTTAACAAAGTCGGGTGAGTTCAAGAAAAAGTCACCCGCTGAAGTTGTGTTTTGCAGAGAAAATTAGCTCTCGAGTCTAAATTACCCCCTTTTTTCCACAAGGCTTTTTCCTACTTTACAGTTTTTTTCTGATGGTTTGAGCACATTTTTCGTAACTATTGGCTATTTTTGCAAAACTCTACACACAAATAAGAAAACTCTTCACCCAATCAGCAAAACATTGTAGTTTTCTTGTAAAAGTGAATAACCCTTGCTTATCTCTCCACACCTTTGTAAAAATGGTATTTTTGTATCCAACAGTTAACACAAGCCATCATATTACAGTTTTTTCTGATTGCTTAAGCACATTTATTGTAACTATTGGCTAATTTTGCAAAACTCTTCACACAAATAAGAAAACCTGTCACCCAATAATCAAAACATTGTAGTTCTCTTGCAAAAGCAAACACAGCTAGATTAACTCTTCACACCTTCGTAAAAATGGTGTTTCCGTATCAAACAGTACACACAAGCCATCATCTACTAAGCACACAATGCACCAACTACACACTGATGGTATGAATAAAAAAACACATCTGGCTTTTGCTTTCTCTGTGCACAAGGTAGGCTATGTCAGTTTGAGCTCATACTTTTGTCATAGATCCATAAGCATAGAGGGATCCAAACTTCATGTACTGGTGTTTATTTACACACATCAAAACAAACACAAGTGTTCATTTCCAAGTATAGGATTATTTGCAATCGCCATAATGACTATATGGGTTTCTTGGTCTGCAGTGAACATGCTTCCTCTGCCCCAGCATCTGGTCGTCTAGCTAGCAATTCTGTAAAGTAACAATTTCAGTATTTTTACATCTATGGTATTGTTGTGTTTCTCATTGGCATATGGCAGTGCTACAAATCTTAGTGCAAAGTGACTGTACTAACCGATTCTCAAAATGTCCTTATGATGCTTGCTACAGTGTAGCGGCTCGAGTTAGGCTGGACCCGTTGGCCAGCTTCCCTCAGGGTCATTCCACGGTTGATTACATGGTCCACTATTGTAGCTCTGATGTCATCAGCAATTCTATTTCTTACTCTTCTTACCCTTCCTCTCCCCCCTCCTCGTCCTCCTCTTGCTCCTCCTTGTCCTTGTCGTCCTCTTCCTCCTACTTCTTCACCTCCACGTCCTCTTCCTCGGCCTCCTCTACTTCTCACTCTTTCCTGCTCCCTCCATTGTACTCCACACACAGAGCTTACCTGTATTATAGTGCTTAGGCTGATTGCAAAGTGAACTAATTATCTAAAAAAGTTTTCACATGTGACAGTGTGCCAGACAGTTGGAAAAATAGTATAAATAATGGCCGTAAATGTGTATAGTTTTGCTAGGAGTGCGTTGATCATTTGGAAATTGAGTGTAAAGCAATAAGTTGTGTTTACAGTTCTGCAAAAAGAGTGCTGTGCAGTGGATTGTAGCTACAGGTTTGCAAAGTGTGTATTACAAAATGGCAAACTGAGTGCAAAGCAGTGTTTGTGCTTTTAGTTTTTCAAACTCAGTGAGTGGTTTTGCTATAAGTATTAATAGTTTTAGAAATTGTGCTATAAGAATCACAGTTAGGGTTTAAGCATTCAGAAAAAACTGTAACATGTTAGTCTGTGGGGATTGACTCCCTTTTTCAGCCAGCCTCAACTGGTTTCTTTTTCAGGCCCAGAAGTTGATGCTTTATTACAGTTTTTTCTGATTGCTTAAGCACATTTTTTGTAACTATTGGCTAATTTTGCAAAACTCTACACACAAATAAAAAAAACCTGTCACCCAATAATCAAAACATTTTAGTTCTCTTGCAAAAGTGAACACAGCTAGATTAACTCTTCACACCTTTATAAAAATGGTGTTTTCGTATCAAACAGTACACACAAGCCATCATCTACTAAGCACACAATGCGCCAACTGCACACTGATGGTATGAATACAAAACACATCTGGCTTTTGCTTTCTCTGTGTACAGATGTCAATTTGAGGTCACACCTTTGTCATAGTGTCATGTAAACATACAAGGAACCAAACGTCAAGTATTGGTGTTTATTCACACTCATCAAAACCAAGACAAAGTCAGAACACAAAATAGGAATTCCACAAATAAAAGGAAAAAAAAAAGACAATCAGCCTACATCATGTCGTCTTTCTGGGTCCGGCCACAAAATTTCGTCCACATCGCATGCGATATCCTCCAGTCCAAGGCACCGGGGAAAATATCTCCTTGAATGCCGTATCCAGGCCTGACATGATGCCTGGTCAATATCTCCACATGCCTCCTCCATTGCCTGTAAAAGGGCTACCTGTTGATGAGGATGACGGTCATATACTTTCCAGCGCCAGGCAGAGAAGAACTCCTCGATGGGATTCAAGAATGGAGAGTATGGAGGGAGGTTGAGTGCCATGAAGGATGGATGGTCTGTAAACCAGTTGCGGACCAAAGCAACCCTATGGAAACTAACATTGTCCCATATGATGACATATCGGGCCTGCTCTGGTCTCTGAACAGTGAGCATGTCATGCAAGGTGTCCAGGAATGCAATAATGTGTGCAGTGTTGTATGGGCCTATGGTTGCATGATGGTGAACAACACCATTTTGGCTTATAGCTGCACACATGGTTATGTTACCACCACGTTGTCCTGGGACATTGATGATGGCACGGTGTCCAATAATGTTCCTGCCACGTCTCCTGGTTTTACTGAGGTTAAAACCGGCCTCATCTACAAAAAGTAGCTCATGTCCCATCGCATCTGCTTCTAGTTCCATCACTCTCTGGACAAGACAAAACAAATGCAACACATCAGGCCCATGCACAACACTACAGTATGCACTTCCAAATTCAGAACCAATGACACTAGCTTACCTGCACATAGTCATATCGCAGTTTCTTTACACGTTCTGTGTTTCTCTCAAAAGGAACTCTGTAAATTTGCTTCATTCTTATTCTGTGGCGCGCAAGTACACGACTTAGTGTAGAAATGCTTGCACTGTGTATATTTTGAAAGATGGTGTCATCATCCATTATGCGCTGCTGTATTTCACGCAGTCTTATTGCATTATTGGCAATCACCATGTTCACTATATGGGTCTCTTGCTCTGGAGTGAACATTCTGCCTCTGCCCCCAACATCTGGACGTCTAGCAATTCTGTAAAGTAACAATTTCTGTATTTTTGCATGTATGGTACTGTTGTGTTTCCCATTAGAGTATGGCAGTGCTACAAAGTACTTACCGATTCTCATTTCGAAATGTCCTAATGATGCTTGCCACAGTGTAGCGGCTCAGTTTAGGCTGAACACATTGGCCAGCTTCCCTCAGGGTCATCCCACGGTTGATGACATGGTCCACTATTGTAGCTCTGGTGTCATCAGTTATTCTGTTTCTTACTCTTCTTACCCTTCCTCTTTCCCCTCCCCGTCCTCTTCTTGCTCCTCCACGTCCTCTTCCTCCAACTTCTTCACCTCCACGTCCTCTTCCTCCAACTTCTTCACCTCCACGTCCTTTTCCTCCAACTTCTTCACCTCCACGTCCTCTCCCTCGGCCTCCTCTGATTCTCACTCTTCTCACTCTTACTGCTCCTTCCATTGTACTCCACATAGACAGCTTACCTGTATTATAGTGCTTAGGCTGATTGCAAAGTGAACTAATTATCTAAAACAGTTTTCACATGTGAAAGTGTGCCAGACAGTTGGCAAATTAGTGTTAATGATAGACATACATGTGTATACTTTTGCTAGGAGTGTGTTGGAAATTTGGTAATTGGGTGTTGTGCAGTGAATTGTGCCTACAGTTTTGCAAAGTGTGTGTTACAAAATTGCAAACTGAGTGCAAAGCAGTTTTTGTGCTTTTAGTTTTGCAAACTCAGTGAGTGGTTTTGCTATAAGTCTGAATAGTTTTAGAAATTGTGCTACAGGAATCACAGTTAGGGTTTAAGCATTCAGAAAAAACTGTAAAACACTTCAACATACAGCCTAAAAAAGCAGCATTTTTCATTCAGCTGCCATAAGCAGTAGCAGAGAGAGCTCTCTCACCACAACCGAGCAGTATTTCACTGCTTTTTATTTTCATTTCAATCCAGTGTTCTGACCAGACTGCAAGCAAACAGCTTATTTTGTACTCCAAGCTAACACAGAGGTTACTTCATGAGATGTTAAACATTTTTCGTCCATTATATTTGCACAAAAGCAGCTCCTTGTGTTTCTCTTCTCATGAAATTCTTAGGCATTCTGGTGTGTTTCCTACCCCCCACATCCACATACTTGTTGTCACTGTGAAATATCAATGGGACCTGTCTGAATGCTGTAAAAAATATTACTAATAGCTGGTTAGAATAAGGCTCGGTGGAAGCTTATTATTATATTAAAAATGAACATGAAAAAGCCCTTAAATTATTCACATTTTATTCTGTTGATTGTGGCTTAGAGGCCCACTCTAATTGGAACCTGTGTGCTTTGTTCAAGGTCACTTAGAAGCATACATTGTTTGCCCTTTCCAATTTTATCCCTCTCTGGACCGTCCTGCTGCCAAAAGCAAGGTGATTGTATTATATTCTGAATGCACTTTTTGCTGTATCTGTTTTTTCAGGCAGTCTGCATATTTTCTTTAGAAAGATCCTGCCACAGCCTGATCATTTCCAGTGTCAGGGTCCTTGGCCTATCCTGATGTTTAGGAATGAGCACAAATCAGATCCATCTGGGAACTTGAAGGATGGGAATTTGTTGCTAGCTACGGGTCTGTCATGGATCTGGATTCCCACTGGACTGAGAGCCATCTATGTCAACAGCTGATATCCTGTGCCTCAGACACTCACATGTGTGAAAAGAGAAGAGTCAATAAACATAAAGATGGAAGGGTTAATGGATCAAAGGACTTCTTCAAATAGTCTGCAAAAAAAGAACAGATGACTTTAACAGAAAATGTTTAACCAGGTTAACCAGCAGCAAAAGTCACTCAGACAGAAGCAAAACAGGTGATTATTTAGTGTAGTGGTTAACACATTTGCCTAGCACACAAAAGATTCTTGGTTTGAGATGAGATTGCTCCTACACATCACATTCATTCATGTGTTTTGGGGGGATTTTTACTGGAGGGGGAATTCTGTGGACCAACAGGTGATAGCTACGTCCATCTTTTATGCTGCCTATTGTGCTTTTGGTGAAGGTTGAAGCCACAATACACTTATGTATGAATTATGCTTCAGTGGGAAATCTACGTTGTGATCTACAACGTAACTGGAAACCCCTCTTAATAAATGCACCCACCTAACTAAATTCCCCAGCTTTTAAATTACCAAGTTGTTTGTACAGTGATATCAACTGAAACTGGTACTATTTAAATTATCCATGATAGAAGCCCATTTTGCAGGTGCAGCTGATATTGTGGATCTAGATTCAATTATAAAGAATGCCATTATATTTTGGAATTAATGCTATGCTAAAAGATCAGTTTGTGTGAAAACTACATTAATGTTGAGCAGTATTTTCTGTTATTTTCTGCTGAATATTTTCATTTCATCAGCAGCATCTTTTTTCCTCAGTCAATAACGTTGGTAGATAGTGAGCCTGCAGAAAGTAGGATTTCTGTGGCGGCTAAATTTATTTATCTCCTGAATCCTCTCTCAATCCATGATCCATGACGTTCCTCAAAAACCTCTGGCCTGGCCTTTTGGTGCGCATCGTGGGCCCTCAGGAGTGTATGTGTCCAAGCTAAAGCTGCCTCTCTCTGCCTGACCTCACTGTGCCTCACTGCCTGCCTTCCTGGGCCTTAATCCTGATCAAGCTTGTCTAGACCTCTCATTACCAGCACATAATAAGAGAGCAGGGGAAGGACAGGGCAATAGGGCCAGAGGGAGCTGGATGGTTGGAGAAGAGGGAAAGATACAGAGAAAGTGACCCTGACTTTGACCTGCTCCTTCATTCTAGTGTTTACTCTCTCAGTAAACAGACTATATATTCATCCAATACACAGAATGGAAGAAGGATGGCAGGACAGATGCAAGGCTGTGGGGAGAGGGGCCCGGACACAAACAGGGGATTGCTGAGAGAAAGCAAGTCAATAAAATAGATCTTGAAAGTCACAAAATTGTTGAAAATTGTTGCTTACATTCGAATACTTAAGTTAAGCTAGCACTCTCCAAGCAGCTTCATGTGGACTGTTTAAATACAAAGGTGTTCTAACTTGTCACTCTGTACTAAGCATGTTTCCTGATTTTTAAATGTACCAAAATTGCAGTCTAGATTACCAGTTTACAATCTAGGCATTTATTTTGTTGTAATTTGACAGGGAAATTCAGATTTTCCTTTCTTTTAGCGAAAGACCGCTTTGCCAGTGACTATAATCAAACGGGAAGGCGCAGGCTGATAAAAGAGAAGAGGCAAATATCATTGATGTCACTGGATTTACCATCATGAGCTCAATCCCATTTCCACACATACTCAACGTCTGCTAAGCCATGGCTCCAGTCGAGCAGCTGAGTGTGACATGCTGCGATTACTGAACAAGAGTAAATGTGATGAGGGGCTAAACGCGTGAACTAACGACATGACGGGCGTCACTGGCCATCCACGAATGGGAATGACTGCACAAAACCATAAGACAACACAGAGCCCAGAATATTGATTTGGGAGTGTTTTAAGCATACACAGGCTAGATAGATGTTGTGAGTGTGCATATCTTTGAGGTTTTAGAAGAGTTGCATGTGCTACACAGTGCCATGTGCAGTAGCGTGATCACATACAAAATTCCCTGCTTTGCACGATGTCTCCCTGCAGCTGAACGCATCCTCTGACTCCCACACACGTGCACAAAATCCACTCTATATATGATCAAACAGAATGCCTAATGTGTACACCTGCACGCAGCCCCATATTCACAGTCTAGGTCCTATAAATGCACAACCAGCTGTGTTACTATGCAAAGTGACTGGAAGCCTATTTCATCAAATTACTGAAACACTGATGTAGGCATGTATTTAGTCTCATCCCAGTATTCCTCTCTCTTTCCACCCCCTCACCCTCGCCTTTCTGCTTCTTCTTCTTCTTTCCCAACCCCCCACTCCCACCCCACCACACACACTTTCTTCTCACACTCATAATTTAGATTCCTCTCTTTTAAACACACGTATATTCCTCATCTTGTCCTACTCTCTCAGCTTCCTAATTGCATCCGCATTCATTTTTCAATTCTGCGCCCGAGACTTTTGCCATTGCTGGCAGCACTTGAATGCTTTCCTGCAAATTCTTAGCCTTATTTACATACGAGGGGGGCTTAACAGTGATGCTCTAATTGGCTGTCTGGACTGTATTCAGTATGCTAACTGCTTGTCTGCGAAAGTGTCCATACAAGGGTCGACCAGTGCCATGGGAGGAGTTTATAGAGTGGGCAGTCAATAACAGCCAACCAAGAATGCTTCTATTGCAATACCTTAAGCAGTGAGAATCTAAAATAAATTGATTGAACCTGAAAGAGATGCAAATATGTGTAATATTGTAAAACATTTAGCACGTGAAACAAGGCTTGAATGTCAGATACACAAAGGCTAAAATGAGGCTAATGTTACTTAGTCCAACAAAAAGCTATTGAAGTGGACTTGTTACGCTCGTTTCCAGCTACACAAGAAATTAACCATGTTACACCCTGCACAACAAAATATTTGATGTTAAAGCTCCTCAATCTGTTTATTACTAAAATACTTTAAAGGTGCTCATTACTTTAGAAATACTTACATATAATTTGATCATTTTTTTCTTTATAGACTGAGACTCACTGCCTTGTTTTACTGTGTTTACTTGTGAAATATTTCAGATGGAAATTACACCCTAAATTCAAAGAATGATAAGATGTGTTTTCTCAACATTAATCTTAAATCGCGGGTTATATTATGAAGGTAATAAACTGAATGTGAGCAAATGTCCGATTTTAATAAGGTTGCTAAGTCTTATGTCAAAATGAGCTGTAGCAAAAGGCAGATTACTGAAAACAACTGGCTTTTCATGTCCATCCCTTGCGTTAATTTAAATGATCCTTGCCTATCAGCACCATCACGGTGTTGACTGTGTTTTATCTGTAATTTTGGGAATGTTTGCCTGTGAATCCTGCAGCTATTGCACTGTGTGTCCTGTGATAATTTAAGATTAAACGCTGAGAGGCATTTGGGCTGCTGTTGTGTTTACCTTGTAGTAAAAAAAAGCAGCTCATTAACATTCTCGTCATTGTTGTGTGCCACTTCTCAGGTGCTGCGTTGCATCTCAATAGGCTTTTCATTGAGACAGTCCAGGAGTCAATTAGCTTATCTGGCAAATGGCAATATCTACCTTGATGTTGTTGTTGTCATACAAAAGCAAAGAGCCTGTCCACACTGACTCCGAACAGTTCCTTTACACAAAGTCACGTAGCAGCACGTCAGCCACTGATAACACCAGGACCATCTTGAAAGAGACGGTTCCCTCGTCTTCCATCCATGTACACATTCCCCTGGGCTTTAAATGAGAGCAGGGTTTCCCCAACAGATAAACAGGATTTATTGATTCAGTGTAATTTGACTCACTCTGCGCCATAATGACATTATAGGGGAGGACCAGTGACTGTGTTTGTGTGGATGTAAGCATGCATATATGCATGTGCGTGTGCACAGACGCTTAGCACAGTGACGTATTATTCAGCCAGAGGAATTTAGCTGATTGGAAAGTGATATAGAAGAGAGCAAGCCAGATGATAGAAGAGGATAGGAGAAGACTAGAAAAGCACCAGCAAAAGATGGTCTGTGTATGTGTGTTGTATATGAGGAGGTAGCAGTGTGAAAGGCGAAGTAAATTGTGCTGCTCTCACGTGTCTTTTTCCACGGGCACCGTGCCATAAATACTGCCAATCTGTGTAAAACCCCCAGGCGATCAATGAGCCATCGGAATAATGTTTTACTTGCTAATCAAAAGGAGGAGCAGTAAGAGAAAGACACAGTTCAATGGCGAGTTAGTAGATAAAGTCTTGAGCTGAATTCCAATCATTCCCAAATCAGTCTAGAGTTTGACTACAGATTCAGAAATGCTAATCAGCCATCTGTCGATGGCCGACAGCAGATCAAGGCCATTCCCCACTTCTGGTGGATGGACTTCAAAAATAGACACTCATCTGAAAGGCATTTGTTTGGTTTCACTTTGGCGCTTTACGCTTTACAGAACATAAAGATATTGTGGTGAAAATCTAGCAGGGTCAGACGTACAAATATGCATGTTAGAAAATGTTTTGTTTAACAAATAATGTTAAAATTGGATCTGCCAGTGACTTCAATCACAGTTTACACGTTTCTGTTGCTTCCTGTAGCAGCATTTAGCTAATAACACTTGCTTAATAGTAGTGGTAAAATACATGCTTAGTATTGTGAAACCAGTTAAAACACTGGTACTGGGCTCAATTCAGCTTAGGTTAAAAATATATAAATAAAACTCTAATAAATATGCTGAACATCTGTAATGTAGAGTTAAAACGCAGATACTTTACAGCTGTTTTGAAATGCTTACAGAGCTGAACGCTACCAAAAAAGGTCAAAGTAGCATGCTAATATTTAACATTTGTAGTGTTTCCCAATTCCATTAAAGTACAAGCAAGTCTTTTGTGGTGAACTTCACATGTCAAACAACCAGTCTACGCTTCTCTGCTCCCTGATGTGATCATTATAAACCTTTGACGTGAATAGTTCAGTGTCAGTAAGTTTAGTAGCATGAGGCATTTTTATTTAATTTTATTTATTATTATTAACTAGCACCATTTTCATTTTCAAAGTATTTCTCAACCTTGACTAGATGCAGAGAAAAGACCACCAGATGACAGTTAGCCAGTGTCTAAAGAGGTTAAAGCTGCATATGAAGAAAAACTTAATCAGTTTGTTTTGGCTTATTGCCTTAATCGCAGTCAGGATTATTTAACGTCAAAATGTATGCTAGGTTAATTGTCTATTTAAAGATAAGGATTTTAACTTATAAGATTTTGGAAATAATATGGACTGAAGTTGGTCATTAGTATGATTCGGACAAGCATCATCATGGGTGCTGCTTCCTAAATACTCTGTATGAGTATATCTGTCATTGGTGTTTCAGTCATTGTGATGATGTTCCATGATTATTGTTGTTTATGTTTTTTGGGTTTCTTTGGTTCTCTAGTGAAGGTTTAGTTCTGTTTTCTTATTCTCCTCATTTAGTCTCCGTGCGTTGTGTGCTTAGTTTTAAGCCTGTCATGTTCCACGTCTCTGTGTCTAGTCTGTTTTTGTCTCTTGCTTCCTGTTTTATTTTGATATCTTTTTTTCCAACATCAGTGTATCTAGTTTTGCTTCCCCTCGTGTCATTATTTCTGATTAGTCCCAGCTGTGTTTCCTCCTGTTCCCCATCCTCTCATTATCCCGCTTGTGCGTTTTAGTCCTCAGTCTTCCCCTGCTTGTTGTCTCGTTGCTCCATCCTGTGTGTTTCTTCCCTCCATGTTCCACGTCAACTCCTAGTTTTGAGTTACTGGTTTATTTTCCCGTCTTTTAGTCTGAATTTCTAGTTTCTAATGTCTAGTTTTGCTTTGTATTTGAATGTGACGTTTTCTAGCATTTAAGCTGCCATTTTGACTTTATACCTCTGTTTATGAGTCCTGCATTTGGGTACTACATCCTGCCTGCCACACAGAAAACCATGACAATATGGTAGTCAGGACAGTGTGAGGCATAATAGTCCCCAATGTGTGCTACATGTAAGAAAAAACAACTCTGAAAAAATGACCCCACCTGATTCTTCTGAAACTGACTGAGGTCAATGTGCCAAAAATGCTTTTGACTCTTTATTGCTGTTAAAATTAAATATAGAAATAGAACCACTGCAGCAAATTTATGGCAAACCTTCCATCTATCTGTATGATATCTCATTAATGCTGCACCCAAACTAAGGAAAACAGCCTTTAGATCTTGGTACGCCCAAACTTATTGCAACTGTGTGCAGTGAACTTCCAGTCTTGTTGCCTTTTAAATGGCTACTTTGTAGACATGACTAGCAATGTGTCCATTCACAGTCATCTTCATACTGACTTTGGCTGATCAAGCCAGTGACAAAACAACAATAAGTCTGCTATCAGTCAGCTTTCAGTTTGTGAATGAATGGGGTCAATTACATGCAATCTGTTTGTAATATTTCAGCAAAGAGCTGTCAGAAATGAGCAAAAGTCTGCATAAACAGTAATTCACATTCAACTTCTTACCTTAAGGGTTCAGTCAGAATGTCATGTTTCTGATTCCTCCATAAAAAGTTATTTAGGTCCTGCAGGATAATGCAATATAACTATTATACAACCAAATGGCAACCAGCTGAGTCACGTCTACTATTACAAGAGATATGATGCATTTAACGTTAATCTAATTTGTGTAGACTGACTCAGACAAATTGCAGGACATTGCCAATTTGTCTTTTTTGATGGAAATTATTTGCAAATTGTTATTATTTACAATAAATTATTTATTGCACTTTGCCAATCAGTCTGAGAGTGATTGCAGTCAACTTGATTTAGGTCCCAACTCTTTGGAGACAGACTATGTCCAACAACCCAATCTGTGCATCTGCTTTGTACGGAAGCGTAGAGCTGCCACCCAGGCAAAAGAAAAATACAAGTGTATCACGTTATAACGTGAAAGGTTTATTGTTCTAACAAGATACTTTTCCTGTTTGTACAATATACTATCATGTTTGTACAATATACTTTTCACGTTTGAACAACATAATATCACGTTATTACAATATACATAATTATCACGTTCGTACAATATAGGATCACGTTCGTACAATATAAATATTATATTGTACGAACGTTCGTACAATATAGGATCACGTTCGTACAATATAAATATTATATTGTACGAACGTGATAATTATGTATATTGTAATAACGTGATATTATGTTGTTCAAACGTGAAAAGTATATTGTACAAACATGATAGTATATTGTACAAACAGGAAAAGTATCTTGTTAGAACAATAAACCTTTCACGTTATAACGTGATACACTTGTATTTTTCTTTTGCCTGGGTGGCAGCTCTACGCTTCCGTAGCTTTGCAATCGAAAGTGGTTGCGTAAACTACGTGCAATCAGAAATAAATGCAATTACTGGATAACCTCAGATTTTTTTCTAGTTGCACAGAGGTTACCATACTATTTTTACACTAGTGTGGCTGAGTCATAAAACCACAATGGTTAAAATATTTTACTTTCGTTTATTCCTGTCAGGACCATGAATGTCTTTCCAAAAATTGGCAGTTTTTGAGACATTGTAGCCTGTACTCAAGTGGCAGAGCATGTCACATTTTCCCAGAGACCACATTGTCAGTAAAAAGTCAGCAACATCCTGACACACACAAAGCAACAGATCAGAGATGTGTATCCCAGCCTCAATGAGTGCTTCTAACCCCCCAGTGGTGGATGAAGAAACGTTTCACTGTCATTTTGACTTCCCCTGGCTTTGCTTGCCTCCACTTGACAGGCTGAGACCGAGGTAATTGGTGCCACATATGATTCTGTCAGCTTGGACAGCAGGTAACAAGAGACGGTGAAAGACAAAAAGAAATACAGACAGAAATTTACTTCAGGGCCCCCGGTGTAACTGGGCTTCAGTGAAAATTTGTCTTCCACTGCGACCTTAAATTTAATTCCTCTGTGGTTTGTTAATGCAAAAGTGGCTTAAGTGGCTTAGTGTGGAAAATTATATATGTGTGGGTGTGTGTGTATAAATTGTCATATTTATGCAAATTAGCCAATTTTCCCTGACGTCTTTGCTTTCTACAACCTTGTCTAAATTTCTCAAAAGTCAAAAAGTCAAAATATTTAACCACCAACCCTGAATAAATTGATTTGATTTGTTTTAGAAAATGCACACATACTTTGCAGCACCAGCTCTCTCCCCCATCAGCTACAGCCATGCATTTTTAAGCAGGGTGTCAGAAAACACTGCATCATATTCACACATATTACACACGTGTGCACAAGCTGAACACACAGAAGCATCCTCATCCTCAAGTCTAAATATGTGGCACTGATAATTCTGTCTACTACACGAGCAGCCATCACACAGAATTAGGTCAATTCTCACAACACCCCTCCTTCTCTCTCGCTCTGTCTTTGCTGATTACCAACTCATTTGCCTCATCTTTCTTCCTGGTTATCAGCTCTCTTTACCGTAATTTATATTATCAGCAGGTTCTAGAGCAATAACTCCCAATCCAAAAGTTGCCATACTGTGCCTATTGTAAATATCACATTTTTTCCCAAGGGTTTCAAAGGTGCACAACCTGCGTTGAGACTTGAAAGGGTCTCCAGCAAAAAATGATCCACCAGGAATCATTTCTGGATTTGCTTAACGTGTGATGTGTATTTCTTTGATATGGAATTTTCAAAAGCTCGGTCTGTGATTGCTGATGGCAAAGCTGCAGATGTTCTGATCTTTGCAGATGAATTATTCGGCACAGTGCACCTAGTTTAACAGTCTGGCTCATATACAGCCTTTAATTTAACAGGAGTGCGAGAGGCAGACTGAGCTGTGCAGCCATCTTGCCATCCCCGAATTGCACACTCTTTTCAGTCTCATCCTTGGGCATGCAGCCTCCCTCCCCCCACCACTCCATGTGCCAGCCTAGAGGGTGTGCTGGGAGGGCATAACCAGTGTGTGTGTGTGTGTGTGTGTGTGTGTGTAACCAGCGTGCATGTGTGTGAGTGTGTGTTGATGTGAAGGGCAGCCTTGCTGCTGTAGCTTTTCAAGCTTTGCTGCCAGTATGTCAGTGCTGCTGCCCTTTTCTTACACGTCTACATTTTCCCTCCAATACTGCCTTCTTCCATCACCCATGCTTGACCTCATTGCCTCACTGTCATGCAGAGCACATGCTACACAAATTCATCTCATACTGAGGCTGATGCAGATTCTCCACATTCTTTGGAAACGATGTGACCTGTCTGTGGAGCCCTGCTGGGATGTGTTGTGTGTTTTAATGTCTTGGATTTACATAGTATGCCTTTATTCCCCCCTAACCAGCTGACTGTCTTATCTTGTGTAAGCAGCACTGTAGGCTAAAACCCCCATATGGCTGCCAGAGAACCTGTCTCACCTTCCTTGTCTGTTTATTCACACCAATGGAATGATAAGATTTTATGCTGCTTACAGTCACAAATACAAACAAAGACCCTGCATTCACCGCATTAAATGCTCCGTCTGGCCTACTTTTCATGGGAGATGGCATCCCACTGGTGTGTGTTTTCAGCGTGTAAGGTCTCTAATGGGAATATTAAGGGGCCAGTGTCAAGCCACCCTATAAGAGTGCACATCAAGCCAACCTCCTCGCATCGACCTATCATAAGCTCTCAGTCAAATCACATCCTAATTCTCCACACTGTGTATGTTTGTGTGACTCCTCTCCCTGGTGATATGTGTCATCGTGACTCTTGGAGTGTGTTTGTGCATAAAACACATCTATCAGACTATCCTTGGAAAGTGTTGTGCATTTAATCAGATCCATATCTCTTTAATTGAAATACTGTTTCTCCAGTTCTCTACCATACTTATTTACTTGCTACTTTGCATGTCTCAGTGTGTTCATGCTATCAAGTAAGGCTGCAAAAGTAGTCTACAAGCACGTGGATTGTGTAGTAAAAACCGTCAAAAAGTTAAATGTGGAACAAACGTTGTACATTTCTCATAATAAAAGTTCTCCATCTTGGCTACCAAGCAGAAAGACAGGAACCACCAAAGAATTGTGAGACAGTATGAAAGAGGAAGAACTGTCAGCATGACTCGAATCATGTCATCAGAGAAATGCTTTTTTGTCTGTTAAGCCACTTCAAACTGCTCTACAAATCATTCAAGAACTAATCTTGTGTCTACACTTAACAGACAACTTAGCAAATAACCAATTTTACATTCTTTTATCCTTAGGTACTTTGTTACTAGTAACTAGTAACAACAACAATTATAACAAGGTGGTTGCTGAAAAGCCGTTAGATAAAAACATGGCGTATCTTGGCATGCTGTGCAGAGTGTCCTTACAATATATGAGGAAGCTATACAAGTGGAGTGTAAAGGAAGACGTGGCAGACGCAGGAAACCTCCTACAGCAGATGAACAGTATCTGAAAGTGGTGTCCTTAAGAAAGATGAAAAAGTCAAGTAAATACCTAACAAAGAACCTGAGAGATGCATTGAGCTCTTTGGATGAACCATCTACTGTTTGCCACATCAGAAATATTCTCAGTTGAAGGGAGGTTGTGAAGAAGCCATTCGTAAGGAAGGGAAATAAGTGGACAAGGTTGAGGTATTCCACATTACACTAGATGAACTGCTTTTAGCTTTTAGCTTGGCCACCGGGTGTCTCAGAATTCCTTCTTAACCTTGGTGGCTTCTTTCAACTTCAGTGTCCACTGTCTGGTTTGGAATTACCATCACGACAGGTACCAACTACATTACAGCCACAACTCTGTCCAGCCACCTCAATAAAGGAGATGCACGAGGTTTAGACTCCATGTCCCCAGGCCTTTGGAATACTTTATGGAGTTCTGCTGGAGGTAGGAATTGAGGATACCAACATAAGGGGCCCCTGCCAGAACACACTCGGGTTCAGATCAGGCAGGCCATTCCATGTCGCACGTTCAGGTCTCACTGCCATTGCACACATGGGAAGCTGGAGATGGGACCACCCTAGACTGGCACCAAACACAAAATGCAGCCAATCCCTATGAGGCCTCCTGTGGATGGTGAGCCCATAGTAAGGCAGGGCAATGTCAGCTGTTCACCCGACGCTCTCCCTTGTGCTCCCTCCAGTTCCCTCCCTGGACAAACTGGTCTTTTGATTTGTACTTTTTCATATCAAGCAACTCTTTCTTTGTCTGGCCCCTCACCAAATTTTCCTTGGAAAACCCTACCAGAGGCATAAGGCCCAACATCACTGCGTCTGGATCACTGGGATACAAAACATCCTCCACCACAATAAGGTGGTGATTCATGGAGGGGATTAATTGGGGGCACGTACTAACAAACATATTTTATTACCTTTGTCAAACAGCTTACCAGTATATTAGTCTCCCCAAGTCTGCCTTACTGATCAAGACACAAGAATATTATCACTTGTCTCTTGAAAACGAATAACTGTGTTTTCTAGTGATCCCTTTAAGAACAGTTTCAAAAAAGTCGAAACACTTCCAACTAGCTTTGACATCTTAACATCTCTGGTAGTGCTGCATTCTGCACCTGACAGTGAGGCTCTCCACCTTTACACTGCTGGATCAAATGAAACTCAAAAAGGAAATATCCATCCATGTGATTCACTCTTACTATAAGACCACAAAAGAGATGAGAGTGAAATATAGTTTCATTCGATTGATCCCTCACAGACGTTGGTTACATTGAATCTCATCTTTTTACAGCTAATATTTAAGATTAATTTAGATTCTACATGTTGGAATTATGTTACAAAATATCAAAACTACATTGGCTGTTTTCTAAAGGTCAGGCCTACACTGAACTCCATTATGACGTTTTATACATGAACTTTTGGCATTAAGAACTTTATTTTTTTTAAACATATTATGGGGCTCATTGTCAATAGATTTGCCATGCTTTATGCTTGAACTGAAGTGCCTCTTGCCCACACTGTCATGATACAAGGTTCTGAAACTCATTAGATTTTCAAAGCCAAAAATACATCTGACAGATTTAGAAACCAAGTGTGGGCAAAGCTTGTGAAACCTGGTTTATGTTTCCTGTGCTGGCAGAGCATTACTTCCTCCATTTCATGACCTTTAACTACAGAAAGGCAATGATGTAGCAGAAGTGTGCTCATGTGAGATTTCCTCACTTAAACCAAGCATATACCCAGGAGTATAACAATGGAAATGCACATGATGCATAAGTCATTCAAAAAAAGCCCTTGTTGCAACATAAGGGAGTGTTAATTTCGGTAAAAAGGGCTTAGTAAATTGCACGTATCAGTGTGAGTTTCTGTGTTTCATCAGGCCAGTTAGAGCCACTGGCAATACAGCTGCAACATTAGTGGGTCAGTGTGCCATCAGCCCATTCATCAGCACTTCTTCCTCTCTTCCCTCTGCCTCCATCTCCCCTCTGACTCACCATCAGTCCGCCATTCCCTCGCTACCTACCGCTCACTCCCTCTCCCGCTCGCTTAAGTTGGTGAAGAGTGCATATGCAGAGTGTTTTAAAGCTCATGAATGAATTCCTTTAGACAATTCCAAACTAAGTGTGTAGAGGAACTTTGCTAATAAGGTGCATTTTATAAATGCAGCAAGTATTTGAGAGATAGAAAATTAGACAGTCAAGAAAAGTCGAGATTCTCGAGATTTGTGGCAAAACTAAGATAAAACTAAAAACAGAAACTTTTTTGAGTTGTGACCATGTGTTGGAAGCATTCTCAGTAGTTCAGCCAAATAAAAAATAGGTAGTTAAAAGTGTTCACGGTCATGCCTATAGTGACCTCAGAAACTAGTTGATGACACAGTGATCATCAGTCTTCTTGTGGGGGAGAAGTCAGGCCATGGGCAGGTTGTAGAAGATTTTGTGGCTTGGTGTGATGAGTCCTTCCTTTAACTGAATGTGTCAAAAGCTAAAGACACGATTATTGATTTTAGCAAGTCCTCTTATAGCTCATCACTTACTATTATTAAAACAGCTGATACTGGGATTGCGGAGAGTTATAAGTATTTAGGTGTGGTGGTGCTTAGGTGGTGCTTTACCATAACCTGTGTTTTGAAGCTCATGCTGATGCCACTACTAACAAAGTTCAGCAAAGACTGTTCTTTTTAAGGAAAATGAGATCCTTTAATGTCTCATCTGAGATGTTGTCTTTGTTTTACAGAAGTTGTATTGAATCCATTATGTCTTTTTGTATCGCTGCCTGGTTCGGTAACCTGACGGTGAAGAATAAGAATCGCTTGGGACTTCTGGTAAAAACTGCTAAAAAAATTTCAGGGTGCTGGCTAGACAGACTTTCAACCATTTATAACAAACATGTGCTGAGGAAGGCTCGTTCTATTGTTAATTGTTTGAACCATCCACTTCACAGTGAGTTTGACTTGTTGCCCTCTGGCCACCGTTTTAGAGTACCTGTGAGGAAGACCAAAAGACTCCAGGCTTCTTTTATCCCTACTGCAACCCATCTCCTTAATGGCAAATAATTGTCTTGTGGCTTTTTATTATTGTTATTATTATTATTAATATTATTGTTTTGTTTACTCTTATTGTTGCCTTGCTGCTAAACTAATTTCCCCTTGTGGGACAACAAAGAATTTGAATTGAACTTGAATTGAAATAGTTGGTTGGCTAGTTGATTTCAACCGCTGCTGGGTGAAATTATATTTTACAGAGGAATTCATGGTTCTTAAGGATTTATATCATCATCACCAAAATTTGTATTTATTTGCCAGTAAAAGATTTTGAAATTTCCAAAAACCTTCTGATTGTATTTATTATATCGTAGAATCATATAAATTATTTCTGCTTTGGAATTCTGTTAAAACAATACACGGAACTCCCGATAATGTGGGCCACTCTCGTTCATGTTGTGCTGTTTTTACTCCTTTAGCTTCGTCTCTGCTACACAAAAGATAGGGGTCATAATATACTTCTTTGTAGTAAAGTCAAAATGAGTGTTATAAACAATGGAAACTTTCAATTTTAGTGATTGGCTTGCTTCTTGTATATGCATTTTGATTTTTTTTATGTTGTTTTCAAACTACTTCCTCTTTGTGGTTAGCACTGTCTCATTCCCTTTCATGTTCAGGAGAACCACTCAACATTGTAACTACAGTGTGAACACTGTGAAAAATGATTGACATCCTGATATCTTATTCTTTCTTTCTTATTTATCACACTTAAATGTTTCAGATCGTATAACAAATTTTTATTATTAGACATAGATAACCCAAGTAAATACAAATTACAGTTTTAAAATTATGATTTTATTTATTAAAGAAAGAAAAGTTATAGGTCTTAGGTCATGAAAGCATCTCAGTCTGATTTAAGTCGGGACTTTGACAAGGCCACTCCAAAACCTTTTTGAGCCAATTAGATGTAGTCATGCTGGTGTGTTTTGGATAATCTTTCTGCTGCATATCCCAAGTGAGTTTGTGCTTCAGAAGAAGCACTAATAGTCAGACGTTCTCCTTCAGGATTTTCTGGTAGAGAGCAGAATTCACTGTTTCAAGTCGCCCAGGTCCTGAAACAGTAAAGCAGTCCATAGTACTACCACCAACCTGTTTGACTCTTGCTATGATGGTCTTATGAAGTGGTGTGTTAGTTTTACCCCAAATGTAACAGGACTCTTCCATAGATGTTGTTTTTACCAAGTCTCTTTCTTATTGTTGAATCATGAACTCTGACCTTAACTGAGGCAAGTGAGGCCTTCAGTTTTTTAATGCTGTTCTGTTTTGTTTTTGTTTTGTTTTTTTCTATTTGGCTCTCACTGTGGTTCGCTGGAGTCCCAAAACCTTATAAATGGCTTCACAACCCTTTCCAGATTGAGATATATCAATGACATCTTAGCTGATGTGTTTCTTTTTGAGATCTTTCAGCCTACTTCAAATTGTCAGGCAGCCTCTGTATAAGTGATTTCTTAATTCAACAGATCTGGCAGTAACCAGGCCTGGGTTTGGCTAGAGAAATTGAACTCAGCTTTTTTTGATGAAACATTTAAGTATGACAAATATGCAAAAGACTAAGGATTCAGGAAGTGCGCAAATACATTATTGGGCTACATAGCGTTGGCTTTTTGGATGACTACATACAAGGCATTTATGTTATGCTGTAGGCTAAATCTCCAAACATCAACCTGTCTTGATACGCTATTGGGCACCAGTATCAGAAGTTCATTTTTTCAGGTATCAGATATTAATGGTTTGATAGGTTTTCCTATCACAGATGTCATATTCCAGCACTAACTTGTCTTATCTCTAAAATCATTCCACAAGTACACTTTCTGTTTTGATTTCTGTTAAATTCTCGCTTTCCTCGAAGCTGAATGCCTCGCATGCGTACAAGAGATAAACACAGAAAGGCATACCAGCCTAAGATTCTCAAATTTTTTGGTCCAAATGCGCAAGCCTGATTTCCCTTCTTTCAGTGTGTTCCCATTTCCCTGCTTTACTTTGGCTTTCCCTCCATCTCTCGCTGGATGGATGGTAAAGTAGAGAGGAGGAGGCAGAAGAGGAAAAAGGAGGGGGTGGATGTGTTGTGCAGTTCTGCTGAATGTGCTCACATGTATGAAAGAAGAAGCATTTATTTTAGGACTCTCGCGTGGGTGTACACAGATTTGAAACACACACACACACACAGACACACACACACACTGGAGAAGTGAGAGCTCGCAAACGCAGAGATAGGCCTGACCTACCTTTATATCAATCTGGTTTTGAAAGCTGCTGGAAGGGTGCTTTTCTCTCCAGCTCCCAGACTCTTCCTTATACCTGAATACTTCAAATGCATTACACATCCCCTCTACACACACACACACACACACACACACACACACATGCACACACACACACACACACAGCCAGGAGAAGCAGGAAAAATAAAGAGAAAAAAACCCAACAGGACAAGAGGTGAGAGCCAGAGAGCATGAAAATAAAAGGCAAGTGGTTCGCCTCTCAGCAACACATCGCACAATAAGTGTCCACGTTGTTGTGTCATATTGTGCCAGCATTGCCACAGCATTATAGTGTGTAGAAGCTGTTGTCATGGTAATAAGGTCGCTGGCATGCTCATATGTCAAAAGGGATTTATAATGGGCTGACACCATTTTCGCTGCTGTATGTGCCAGCCGTGTGTGCGTGCATGTGTGTGTGTACATGCCTGTGTTTATGTATACAGTATGTTAGACAAAGACAGACTGGCATTTTGAGTGTGAGTGTGTGTGTGTGTGTGTGTGGGAGCGGGGGGGCTGTAATTTCCCCAAGAGCAAGGTTGAATTTCCACATTTAACACAAACCCTACATTATTTCCCCCAAAAATCCAGCCTTATTTCAAAATAAAGCCTTACAGTTCTTAAAAAAATACCCTTTCAGAAAGTCCTCAGCCAATACATCCTTTTTCTCCTTCTCAGTATTTCACATTGTTATTTACATTGTGACACATAACTTGAGGGAAATCCCCATAGGGATTCCCCCTCTGATAATAAATTTGTTTGTAATTGGACATAAAAAGCAAAAGTAAAAGTAAAATGTCACGTGGGCGCTCGCCGTACTTGATTCCTCAGTGGTAGTATTTGGATTGTAAATGGAAAGTCCCTGACATTGGAGTTTATTCTTGTTGTGTGAATGTGTCAAAGTGTAAAGAGAAAGTAAAGAGAACCAAGTGTGTCGCTCCAGACAACATATTAATGGAACCTACTTAGCTGGACTTGTGTACCACACAACACTCCACCACCCCATTTCCTTGCTCGTTGTTGTTTGCCCCCCGGCTCCGAGGCTTTTGACCCTAGCTACTAAGGCAGCTCAAAGGTTATTTTTTTGCTCTGCTCTCTATTTGTCCATCTTGGACATCTGTCAGCTCAAATGCTAGACCATATGCTGCCTATTGCTGCAAAGTCACTGCTTATGTGATTGTGCGAGTCCTAGATATTGACTGGCTGGCTTTGATTAAAATCCTGATTATAATCCAGGGCAAGTGATGCATCCATTTTCAAAAAAAAAAAAGAAAAAAATTGGCGTGGTCGCCTATAAACAGTTTCAAAAAGTGATGTTCAAAAAATAATACAAAGGTAGGAGGTGTTGATGAACTTTCAGAGCACTCTCACACTCTTCTGATGTAAGACCATAAGCCTCTGTCCCTCATCCTTTCTGTCTCCGTCTCTCACTGTCTTCATTCAGCTCTTCTCTAACCCTCCAGCCAGAATTGTGATGCTCATACATAGAGTGAAACAATGGAGGCTTTAGGAGATCATCTGAACATCCAGGGCTACAGAGCTTCATTGACTGCAAGAAAACAAAAGGACAGTAAGGGGGTGGCATTTGCCGTCACATGTAAGATAAAAATCGCTGACGTTAACATAAATTACAGCTACCGTGGGATTAAAGGCAGGTAACAGTAACTGGGAGATGTAGTCAGCATACCAAAGCTGTTTCAAGAGCCTCAGGCAATGACCTCAAGTCATGCAATCAAAGGGTGGGGGTAGGGCAGGTCAAAGGGCAGGAAAAACTCAGAGAATTCCCCGAGGCTCAGCTGTATAGCTTGGTTTGATAAGGTGACAGCAAGGAGAAAGTTAAAGGGTATGATTGGGCTCTGTTACACTTTTAGTGATGTGGCTAATAATCCTTTTCTGACAGTTGGAGGAGGTGATTGGCTCGTTCAAGCCGAGGAGTTTGATGACAGCGACACATTAAAGTTCAGTGGTGCTTTTGGCAAGTTGTTTATTTTTGAAGCATATATGGAAACTTGCCATTCACATTCACTGCTTGTGACGAACCAGTAAAAACAAATGATAACTGAATGAACTGTTTTCCCACTCGTGCGTGTTTGCCTTTGTGGTTATGACATCATACTTTCATTTCCCACATGCGCTTAGTCACGGCAGTAATGTTACCTGATTGGAAAGTACCTTTCTCACACTGCTCCATCCTGACACAGTAAAACTGAAAAAGTTAGGTGACTTCCTCTGAAGAAGGTTGAATGCCCTCCCCCCACACATACCAAAGTATTTCCCTAAAACATCTGCTACACGTGAGTCCACGCTGTTGGCTGCTTTGACACTTCCCTTTACTTATCCATTTCCAGTAGTACCTACTCCTAGTACAGCTGAGTAGGTACTAAAAAGGTACCTTGTACCAGGTAGTACCAACTAGTGGAAAACCCTAAAAACCGAATCAAGCCGTCCTGAGAAGGTACTCCCTGAACCTGGTTCTGCCGGCCGTTTCTTCCTGCTAAAAGGGAGTTTTTCTTTCCCACTGTCGCCGAAGTGCTTGCTCATACCATATGATTGTTAGGTTTTTTTCTGTATGCATATTGTAGGATCTACCTTACAATATAAAGCACCTTGAGGCGACTGTTGTTGTGATTTGGCGCTATATAAATAAAATTAATTGGGAAGTTCTCCTTTTCTATCTGGTGCATCTTTATCATTATGCACCATTACCTGATGGTGACAGACAGTCACAACAGTTGGCAGAGAGGCGGAAATGCTTCTGGACATTTGCTACATCTTTCTCTGGATGTAGCAAATGTCCAGAACCATTCAAATAGGCTGCAAGAAGTTGCTGTGAACTGCGGGTATTCATTCCTTTGAGGTGAAGTATTGCTTTGTCTTTTCAGTTATTTCCATCTTCATGTTTACAATTTAAAGCTCCAGATTACTGATATTAATATGAAGATTAAAGTGTCCAAATGTAGCAAAACTGTAGCAAAAGCCATGGCCTTTCCTCGTTTAGTGGCTGTGTTAACATGTAGTTTTAAACACTGCTCAGAATAATATTTAGCAGCAATTAAGCTATGTAGACTTATGATTCTCAGAATGATCAGCATTTCCAAATAACACAAAACGCATTATTGAATTTTTACCAAATTGAGGAGGTAGAATGCCTATATACTCTAATCAGAAAAATAAATTCTAGGTTTAACATTGTGCTTGTTAGGATGTGGCTAGATCATAGCCAAACAATACCTCTAATCCTAAATGAGGTTTAAATTTCCAAGGTTTTTCTATATATTTTCTGTCTATCATCTTTTCAAAACTCTGTCGTTAAATGTGACTCATTCACGCCCGCTTTGCTTCACTTGGCACCATTCTCTTGAGTCTTCTTGTCTCCATCCCGTCCCAGTCCTGCCTTTGTAAAGGCATTGGAATTGGGGAGGGGTTAACAGCTGTTTGATGACCTCTTGTCAGTTCTTTGCCTGCACCTCATGTTATCACCAAAGCTATCAGCACGTCATTCCAGTGCATGCGATGTCCAAACAATGCGTTGACTGCCTCTACCTCCAGCTATCTTCTTTCTCCCCCAGCCACTGCTTTCTTTATATCTGACGTCTCTGCTCTGACATGCTGATTAGAACCCCCTTTCCTCCTCTTTTCCCCCATCCTGTCTGCATTCCAGCCCTCAGCACATCTATATGAACCCTGTCACAGCTGACGTACCAATGCTTTGTGTGTGTATAATGTGCATCTACGAGTGAAGGAGCACTCCTTTGTGCCTTTCTCCCCCTGACGCTAGTTTGGTCCCATGACAATGCTTCCCTTATATGCACATGAAACACAGGGGCACATGTGCAAACACGCAGACGTGCATTACACAGAGCAAAAAGTGTTAAGAGTGGCGCTGCGGAGGTGAGGAGACGATGAGTCTGTTCTTCGTCACTGGTCTCACAGCCGTCGTTGGCATCACACTGTGTCTAAGATTTCAGGGGAAAAGAAGAATGGAGCAATTTATGTAGTTCAGGCTGCAGAAGTCAACCATGATGGCGCTCGCCCCCCCTCAAGGCCCCCCACCCCCCGCCCACCACCACCACCACCCACCCCCAATCTCCTCCAGGCGTGAGTTACCTCAGGAGGGGTGAAGAAGCCCATTCACAGGAGAAGATGGCTTGAGAAGACGGGAGGGCCTGCGTGCCAGGCATTCCACAGTACACAGTGGACACATTATTATGACATTTACAAGGGCAGCAAGAGAGATACAACGTGATATGAGAGTGAGAAAAGGTTGTCCTCTCAACATGACTGCCAGAAAGTCGAGGCAAAACCACAAACTAACATCAGAGTAAAGAGAACCAAGTTCAAGCACATTCTTTTGAACCTTTGGATGCATATTTAAATCTCTTCTGCGATTAGGGCGAATGAAACATTTACAAATCCATTTACAAAGGTAGACTCATAGACTTTTTGAATAACTTGTTTTTTTGTCCTGCCAGTATAACATTTTCTGTTTTCCAAACAGCCACCCATAAAGATGCTTCTTTGCTTTGATATTGACATTGAGAATACGAAGGCAATTCCGTAAATGAGACAAAGGTAACAACAACATGGCCAAAAGTAAACCCCATTCGGGATTCTCTTGCATTCCTCTGGTTTGGGGCTGTTTTCTTTGGTTTGGGCTGGAGCCATTTGTTCCAATTCAGGGGAAGTCTCGTTGCTTCACCATACAATGCTATTTCAGAGAATAATGTGCTTCCAACTTTGTGGCAACATTTTGGAGAAGGCCCTTTCCTGTTTTAACAGGACAATGCGTTCATGCCTCGAGTCCATAAATGAGACTAAGACAAATGTCTTTTGTTAAGTTTGTTGTGGACTGAGATGTCAGAAGTGTAGACTGTCACTATAAGAAGATATATTTAAATATATGAAAGATGGATGTAATTATATTGAAACCAGTGACCATCAGTGTTGAGAGGTTATGTGTGTAATGTGATTATATTTAAATGAGAGGTTTGAGAGTTACGTTTTCAGTTATTGCTTGCAAGCCTGGTTAGCAAGCTAAATTTATAAGACATCTACTCATCATTGCTAAGCAACAAGCTTGTAATAAACTAGAATTTCACTCTGTTCTATCAAAGAAGCCCATGCCCTTTGATACTATCTAGATAGATGACTTATAAATACAATTCATCCACCATAAGGAAGCTATCAGTAGTTGCTAAACACGTTTTTTTGTTGTTGTTTTTTTTAGCTGTAAACATGTTTTTTAATCCTGTAAAGCTGACTATTTTAACATGGGACTCTATGGTGGCTGACTCTTGGAGACAGCCTCAATGGCCATTACAGGAATTTTCTTTCGCTCAGGAGGTTGACGCTTGATGAGGATACAAACAGGAGACAGTTAGCCTAACTTAGAAGAAAGACCTGCACATGCAAGCAGGAAGAGCTTGCATGAAAAGGTAAATATATTTTCCTAAAAGCACTTGGCGGTGACTTCCTGGAGTCTTGTCCTTAGTGAGTTTGCCAGGCAACCAGCACATGGAGGTCACTGCACCTGTCCAGGAAATACCACACAATAACACCATAAAACCACAATGCTAATCAGCAAGCATCATTTTGATTTTGTTCATGTTTTTCTTGTCCTGTTACCTCCTACTGATCTCATTTGCCTTTTCTGTTTCTCTGAATCTGTTCTGTCTACTTTTATTTGATGCATCTATATTGTTTGCTGGTAATAATTTCTTGGTTTCATTACTAATTAAATGATCCATCTTTTCTGACCACCATGGTAATTTGGTCATGCATTATAGCCTTCTTCCCTGATCACATAAGAATGATAACACTGTTTTTTTATAGTTAATATCTCCCAATAAATGTAACCTTTATTTCACATGGTTTTGTTATGCTAGGCTACTGATGTCAGACAGCGACACAACTTAGACTCTTAACCTTTGCGGGAAGCAGATTGTTGAGGAAGTAAGGCCTGCAAACTCCACAGGAGCCTAAACAACACTCAGGCTAAGAGGCCCTTCTTCTTCTTCTTCTAGTGAGCCTTTGTTTAAGTACATTAAACAAAGGCTGATCAAATGTTTTGCCCTGTGAGCTCAGTGTTTTTTCTATCTAAGACTAAGATGTGCATAATATGTATAAGTATAATCTAGCTTGGATTTTATGGCACTATATGGCCACTAAATATACTTTAATTTGACCATATTTTAAAAGCAAGAGCTAGGTGACGGCTCTCTTTGTTTACTATCTATTAAAGAGAGTGTTATCTCACGTAATGTCTACTTTGGTGCACTGTGCAGCCTGTTGCTACTTATTAATTAATGTGTTGCAAAAAAAAGTGAGATTTTTTTGTAATTCTTGTGTGCTTTGGTTACTTTCTTCTAAAAACAAAAACAAAAACAAAACTCAGGGAGTAACAAGTTGCTCTCATGTGTGTGAAAAGTATCGATAAAACTAACTGATGAACATACGAGCAACAATGTATAGTGTTTCCATCCTCCTTCAAGCCCTCATGCTATAAGATCAACTCAGTAGATCCCAGCTGTGAACAACTATTAGTCTTGGTTCTCCTTTATCTCTTAGCAAGAATTTAATTAACTAAAGATTACTTATTTAATGTCATTATATTAGCAATTACTTACACTATATCGTCAGAAATATTTGCTTGCCTTCCTTCACACAAACGAATGTGAGTAGCATCCCATTCTTCGTAATCCACAAGGTTTAATATGAAGTCAGCCCATTTTTTGCAGCTATAACAGCTTCAACTTTTTGTGTAAGGCTTTCCACATGGTTTAGGAGTTTGTTTATGGGAATTTATGACCATTCTTCCAGACCCACATTTGTGAGGTCAGACGCTGATGTTGGACTGGCTCGCAGTCTCTGCTTTAATTTATTCCAAAGGTCGTCTGTCAGGTTGAGGTCAGGCCAGTCAAGTTCTTCCACACCAAACCTGCTCATCCATGTCTTTATGGACCTTGCTTTATGCACCGGTGCGCAGTCACGCTGGAAGAGGATGGGGCTATACCCAAACTGTTCCCACAAAGTTAAATTGTCCAAAATGTCTTGGTATGCTGAAACATTAAAAGTTCCTTTCACTGGAACTGAGGGCAACTGAGGGGCTTAGCCCAACTCCTAAAATGCAACCTACACCTCCAACAAACTTTATACAGCAAAACCCAGACATGTTGATTGGATTGCAAGATGAAGACGGGTGAATCGTCACTCCAGCACATCTCCACTGCTCTAGACTCCAATGGCGGCGTCCTTTATGCCACTACATCCGACTCTTTGCATTGTGTTTGGTGATGTAAGGCTTGGATGCAGCTGCTCAGCCATGGAAACCAATTCCTTGAAGCTCTCTGCACAATGTTCTTGAGCTAATCTGACGGCCACATGAAATTTGAGAGTATGTATCAATTGACTCTGCGCACTCCACGCTTCAGCATTTGCTGGCATGACAGCAATTCCCCCACAATGACACACACATTGTTACAATGCCACTAACAGCTGACTATGGACAATTTACGAGTGAGAAAATTTCACAACTGCACTTTTTGTTGAGGTCTGCATGCAGTCTGCATGTCTAAGTACTTGATTTCATACACCCGTGGTCATGAAAGTGACTGGAAGACCTGAATTCATGTGAGCAACATCAGTAAGGAGCACTCTGCATTCTACAGTGAAAGTCTTCAGCTGATACAGTCACATGAATAACTTTGTATTAACCACATTGATGAAATGTTTGCATGGACAATGCAAAACTGTGCTTTGAGCCCATTGTAAATGCATTAATGATTACACAGTTCAGCCAGTATCTCAAACTCATTTCTGTTCATCGCTGATCTGTACCTGCAAAGAGATGAGCAGGTGGGTTTCTAATAGGACACACATTTCACTGGTCCCGAGTCTTACAAAATCAATTAGACAGATTGGTTGCAGTAAAGAACAATTTGCGCCACTGAACACTGGAGTCTTTGGCTTGCGTAACTGAGGTTTTTAACATCAGCAGCTGTTGTGAAGAATGTTTGTGGAGGCGAACGATCAGGGGGAATGTGCATGATCATCCCGTTGGCATATTTAAGCACTGGTATGTTGTTGACAAGCGGAAGTGAACAACATTTCTAGTCACGTAGACATGAGGAGACAGCGTGACATGCTACTAGCCTCAACAAGAATCCTGTTCTCCAATCTGATGGCCAGAAATGTGTCCTCTAAATCTACATCGAACAATAGAGTAAACTCTCATTCAGTTGTTTTCGTTCATTTGTATTGAATGACAGAAGTGAATCCACTTTACCATTCAGCTGCTCCTCCTGGTGGGAACAGATCTAGATGGGAAATAGTGTACCTGGAGGTAAAAACATTCCCATTCCCAGTCTTTTTCTGTTTTAGTTTCCACCTGTTGATTTTGTCACAGTTAAGTCCTCTGTATAAATGAAAACTGTCATAAAATTTCTTCCATCACAGTGAGGGACTTAATGGACATACGGTAAAAGCAACATTAAAAAGTGCTGAACTCCAAGACAGCGGAGAGGTGATCCATGGGGAAACGAGTGGGTTACTGTTTTTTTTTAACTGCAAAAGAGCACGCTGGCCTTGGCGGAGCATGCGCTCCCTGAATGCCCATTTAGGTTGCGTTTATTTCTGTGTAACCAAGATTTTGATCTAATTGCTCTTCCAGTGTGCCTTTTTCAGATAACTGCTCTGTCAATTAGTGGGATGCAGTGAATCAAACCCATGACAATCCAAAATTACTAGATTTCCACAACAGTACAGATTGTGGTAGAAGTATAACTTTTTAGAGCAAAAAGAAAAGCTGTTTAAAGGCTTTATTTAGGGCATAGTCATTTATATGGTTTGACTTGTTCTTCCATACATGCAAAATCAATAGTCAAGTGACCTCTGAAATTAAGGCTAATTTAGCCGTACTTCAAAAATAGAGGAATTTTAAGATGGCTATAGTGTTGCAAGAATTACTTCTTCTCCTCTTAAACTGTATTTCATGAGCTGTGTTGTGCTAGTAAAGCATAATACATCTACCTGATGGAACTACTATTTTCTCGAGTAATTTGACTGCCCAGGGGAGACTGTGCCTGTGATTTACTCTATATGGAGGCTTTTTCATACCATAAGTTGACTTCTGGAAACGTGTTGGATTTTACTGACAGTCTGACTAATTGCTGAATCAGACTGTAATTTGAGATATGTTTTTGTCTACCATCTGTACTGAGACTGAAACCAAAAGATGTCCAGTCAGAATTCCCCCACTTACGCCAGGAAGCAAAAGTGAAACAATAATGGTGCAGTGCATTACTAAATGCCATGAAATGAGACAGTGGGAATTGGAGGTGAAAGGAAAATAAATCTAGGTAAAAAGGGTTGTCTTTCTACTTTTTAGAGCAGTTTTCACTTCTTCTTTTTTTTGGCACTTTGAGGAAAGGATCTAACAGTCAATTAATAACTCAAAAGAACTAGTTGCAGCCCTAAGGGTGCTTGTGCATCCTGTGTAAATAAACTGCTACAGTGAATAGAGTTGTTATACCGTGTTCATTATTTCTCACTGCTGATTTCTTGATCAAAGCAACTTTAGGTTCAATTTATGCTATGACTGAGTGTATCAGGTGCAATGCTATTAAAGCCCGCACACACATCCAAACAAGTGGTTTAATGTTTACTATAAATATACCTCACTCTCATCTGGTAATCACCTAGATGTTCTATGAAGCTATGTGCTCCATATCTTCCCTCTGAATTATCAGCCATCATGTGAATTGAGGTAAGCAAACACACTCATACAGTAATACTCACTACAAGGAAGGAAACTACTTTTGTGTGGGAGACTTTTCTCTTATCTTTATGCTATGTCAGCATTGTTTTTTTAGTTTCATGCCTATAAAACACTGCATTTAGTAAGGCTGAATTGATTTCATTGCTGGGGGTCCACTAGAGGGGCGGGGACAATTAGGGAGTCAGAGGTGATTGGACAAAGTCGGGCTGGAGCAGACGATGATTGGCCGTTCATGAACAGGATCCGCCCACGGGTGGTGCCCTGAACCTGCTGTATGTTGAAGCGTTACGTTCAGCGAGCTTCGAGTTTAGAGGGTCTCTCTCTATCGGGGTGGCAAGTCAGACAACGGGAACAACCGAAGGGGAGTAGCTGCTGTTTGAAGAAAAAAAATTAAAAACACACACACTTTTCACGGTTTCACCGCTGGATACGTAACTCGCTCTGGAGTTGGATTAACTTAAAACGCGCCTTTTTTAGTTTTTCTTTTTAATTTGCTTTAGAAGACCGCTACTCACCGAAGACAATGGGATCCCAGGCATCCAAGGGAGAGGTGGCCGCGGAGGCAAACGCTGCTGCCGCTGATGCTGCAGCTGCCAAAACCAACGGACAGGTAAATATACCATCTAGTTGCTCCGTATGACTACTTTATCACAGAAGGATGGCATAATAAATTGATAAAAGTTGAGTTTCTCACACGAAAACCTCGCATATAGCGGATTTGGCTAACGATGAATCGATTAAACTTGAATGTGAGGACATTTTGGGGTAAGTCAGGTGGGGCTTTGTAGCATCTTGTGCTCAGACGGGTGTTCACAGAGCTCCCCCCAAAAACATATCAGTCCGCGGGGAGGGGGGCTGTTATTTGTCACGGTTTTCCCAGTTTCAAGTAAGTATGTGTTTATTTGTCACTGAGGTCGAACCGAGAACGCTTTTTGACAGTGCCAGTCACAAAAGGGGGAGGGGGCGGCTTGCTCGCACGTAGGCAGTCTACTACTCCTCCCTGAAAAGAGCCCTGTTGCCGTCTCACCGCAAATCTTGCAAATTGGTACTTTCCAAAACGTAATGTAAGTAAAATTAGTCATTAATGAGATGTCAAATGTCACTAATATTCAAAACAACGATTTTCCGTCACTCTTACCAAATAGTCTTTGGGGGGGGTTCATGAATAAAAAAAATTCTTCGGAGTTTTAAATGTTTTTCCCCTGGAAAATTATCACATTTTTCTTGGGTAAACAAAAAATAACAAATGAAGGTGTTTTCATTCGTCCATCGATGAGCTTCAGCCTCGTCTTTGTTGAGCCCGTCTGTCTGGCAACCCGGGCGGTCTGTGAGACGCTGCCGCCGCCTATCGCCTGATTAGGGTACTGCAAGGCGTCGCCTCTTGAGCCAGACGACATGGTGGTTAATTGATGAGCGCAACGATGCTCGGCAAAGATACGAGACCTCCCCAACAGCAGTTGTTCTTGTTTGTATTTTATGTTTGTTTTTTAATTAAAAAACACAAGACTTGATAGAAAGCTGACTTATTTTGTGTCTTTTTTTTCTTCTTTTTTTTGTAACCCTTTTTACAGGAGAACGGTCACGTGAAGACCAATGGCGATGTCTCTACAAAGCCCGATGGGGATGCTGCAGCTACCAACGGCTCCGCGGAGGCCGCCAAGGAGCCTGAAGCCAGTGCGGGAGGTGACACTATCGAACCGGCGCCTGCTGCAGACGGAGAGGCTGCAAAACCGGAGGGCGAGGCTGCGGCCAAAGAAAGCACCAAAGAGAAGAAGAAGAAGAAGTTCTCCTTGAAGAAGCCCTTCAACTTCAAACTGAACATCAAGAAGAGCAAGAAGAGCGAGGCTGTGAAAGAGGAAGCGGCTGCCGCTGCCCCCTCTGAGGAGAAGCCTGCTGAGAATGGAGCCGCTGCTCCTGCCGAGGAGAAGAAAGAGGAGGTGAAGGAGGAGGCTGCTGACGCCGCCGCTGCCTCTGCCGCTGAGGCTCCGAAGGTGGAGGAGGGGCCAGCTAAGGAGGAGGTCCCCAAGGAGGAGGCCAAAGAGGCAGCTGCTCCTGCCCCCGAGGCCACGAAACCGACAGAGGAGAGCAGCTCGACCCCCGCTCCGTCTGAAAAGAAAGAGTGATTGTACGTTTAGCTCACAATGAACTGGGTGAACTGTTTTTCAAGAGAGAGAGAGAAAATTAAGAGTATATATATATATATATATTTATATATATGTGTATATGTATACATATGTATATGGATATATGTATATGTAAATATATACACATGTATGTGAGAGACTCCTTCGACGTGCCACTTTTTTCGTCATGATAACAAGACGACAGACTAGATTCACTAGATCACTTTCCTGGTTACTGCTCGACATCTGAACCTGGACTGAGTTTTAGGCTGCGGGTTTGGTCGCTGTGCGTGGGGAGGGGGGGGGGGGGGGGGGGTTGGGGGGATTTTTAATGGCTAGCTGGCCGGCAAATGACACCATGAAGTAACGATGGATGATGATTGGAGGTCGAAGCATCTTTTCCCTTAAAAATCCACAGCTCAAGATGCCTCCTGCCGAAGGAACGACGCTAGATAAGATACTAGGACACCACAACCACTTGAAATGACTGTTAAATAGAAGAAAAAGAAATCAGAAAAGACTTGCCAACTTTTTACATTCCTATATTTTAACCCAAATTTGAAGTATTTTGTGGTGTATTATAGAGAACCATCTTAAAGATTCAGAGAAGCTATGTCTTGTTTGTTCAAAGAAAAAAAAAAGATAGACGACTTTGATTTTTACCTTACTATGAAAAAAAAAAGAACACTTAAGCTTGCTATGTTCACTGTTGCAGTTTGATATGAAGCAGAGTTGTTTATCTGTCTTGTGTGAGCCTGAATCTGCTTTGTCTCTGTAAATAAATTGGATTGATTTCTGTTCTTTATTTTGCTAATGTTGACAGATGTTACTGGTTTTATTGTAAAGTTGATAATGGTAAATAAATGTTGGTTACCTGCCTGTTTATGTGTCTTCATGCTTATTTCCATCATGCACTGCTCTTGCCACGGTACAGTTGACTTAGAATCTCTTGAGCGTGTCTATCACATTATCACATTTTTAACGAGTAAACAGGCGTCCACTCGCAGTAGTCAAGCAACAGGAATTCGAGCAACACACATAAACGCCATTACACAAATAAGTCCTTAAAGAAGCAAACCTTTCCACTTGGACGTAATCTCTGGGCAGTTAATCAGAATCAGAATACTTTATTAATCCCGAAGGAAAGTTATTACAAATCTTCTTTGGTCAGTAATGTATAGAAAACTGTAACTTTGTTGCAAAGATTTCGTTCAGAGTTCTTCGAGTACCAAATTTCTCTACGAAAGCACCAAGAATAAATAAATGCAGCCGCTGTGCTGTTCCCTCCAGGTTTGACCTCAAAATTTATTAAAGTGATAGTATCTCAAGTTTTAGAATCTAGAAATAATGTACCCACTCTTCCACACGTAGAGCAGTGTTACTACACGGTCTGTGGTTTGGTATAACCACTTTCATTAGTCACCACTGTAACATTATCTCTTATGCGTGAATTATGCTTGAATGGGACTTACTTTGTAACTGGAAATAGCTTTTAACGCTACACTGTAACCTTTGACATAACCTAAAGTGCACCTCCTGTAATGTTAAATGTAACTAAAGATCACGTCGATGCAGCCCGCAACGACTTCAGTGGCATGGCAGGGTTAAGAGGGGTTTCCAGTTATGTTGTAAGTAAGGATGTAGATTTCCTGCAGAAGTCTGAATCGAGCTTTAGTCAGCATTTTATACTTGTTTTGTGTGTTTGTATAAATACAAAGTAATTAATGGGTTAACGTCAGGTGGCTCTAGTGACAGATTTAACCTCCTAAGACCCAAACTCATCCACAGCATGCATTTTTAATTTCTCTTTGATATTTGGGCTGATTGGGACCTGATGAATGTAAAAACAAAGAATTACCAGATTTTTTTATTTTACCTAATTTTTGTTTCTAAGAAAAATGAGAGCCATATATGAAGATATTCATTTAAAATTTTGATAGAACAGTAGCATTATAATGTTCTCATAAGTGGATATCAGGCCCTTGTAGAGCAAAATTGACTATTTTGGTACTACTCTGACCACATGAAGGACTTCATGCTATTTATAGATTCGGCCTTCTCATCTAAATCTATGGAAGAACTCTTGCTTTTGCAGAATTCCAGATTTCCATGAAATTTCACAAAATTTAAGATGTTAAAAAGGTAAAACTAAGCCTTTAAAAGCTTTCTTACAGGGTAAAGTCTGCAAACTTTCTGTTAATTTTTATAATAACATTTATACGCTGACACTGTGTGTGCATTGTGTTTATATTCCTCCTGGAATACGCGCTTCTTTTGCGGTGGAGGAACACCAAAGTAATTGCTTACGGAGCTTGCTTCTTCGACATCTTTAAGAGTTCTGAACAAATGTCTGTCCTCCTCCAGAACATCTTATGTGCGCAAACGCGCATTCCAACTTCTTAACTGGTGCGCGTCTTTTATTTTGACCACCTATGTGCACCCCTGTTTATATCAAGACAACCATCTGAACAAAGGTTAACATTTCAAAAGTGCTAGGAGGCATTACAAGATGGCTTTCCAGGGAGAACTTTGCTGTTGTTATTCCATTGGGAATGTTTTTTTTTTTCTAGATGTATACTTGTAATCAGATACAACCCAGTAAATCTGAACAGGTAAAGATTTATTCTACTAATACATAATTAAGTAATAATGATCAAAAGGGAGTTTTTCCTTCCCACTGTCGCCAAGTGGTTGCTCATAGAAGGTCATCTGATTGTTGGGGTTTTCTATCAGATATTGTAGAGAGAAATATTACCTTACAATATAAAGCACCTTAAGGCAACTGTTGTTGTGATTTGTTGTTGTATAAATAAAACTGAATTAAATTGAATTAATACACAAGTATGAACTACAGGATGGGCCATTTATATGGATACACCGGAATAAAATGGGAATGGTTGGTGATATTAAAGTCCTGTTTGTGGCACATTAGTATATGTGAGGGGGCAAACTTCTCAAGATGGGTGGTCAGCCATCTTGGATCCAACTTTTGTTTTTTCAATAGGAAGAGGGCCATGTGACACATCAAACTTATTGGTAATGTCACAAGAAAAACAATGGTGTGCTTGGTTTCAACGTAACTTTATTCTTTCATGAGTTATTTACAAGTTTCTGACCACTTATAAAATGTGTTCAATGTGCTGCCCATTGTGTTGGATTGTAAATGCAACCCTCTTCTCCCACTCTTCACACACTGATAGCAACACCGCAGGAGAAATGCCAGCACAGGCATTAACTTTCCGTAGTTTCAGGTGCTGCACATCTCGTATCTTCACACCATAGAGGATTGCCTTCAGATGACCCCAAAGATAAAAGTCTAAGGGGGTCAGATCGGGAGACCTTGGGGGCCATTCAACTGGCCCACGACGACCAATCCACTTTCCAGGAAACTATTCATCTAGGAATGCTCGGACCTGGCACCCATAATGTGGTGGTGCACCATCTTGCTGGAAAAACTCAGGGAACGTGCTGGCTTCAGTACATAAAGAGGGAATCACATCATCATGTAGCAATTTCAAATATCCATTGGCCTTGAGGTTTCCATTGATGAAGAATGGACCCACTATCGTTGTACCCCATATACCACACCAAACCATCACTTTTGTTGTTCCAACAGTCTTGGAGGGATCCATCCAATGTGGGTTAGTGTCAGACCAATAGCGGTGGTTTTGTTTGTTAACTTCACCATTCACATAAAAGTTTGCCTCATCACTGAACAAAATCTTCTGCGTGAACTGAGGGTCCTGTTCCAATTTTTGTTTTGCCCATTCTGCAAATTCTGTGCGCCGATCTGGGTCATCCTTGTTGAGATGCTGCAGTAGCTGGAGTTTGTAAGGGTGCCATTTGTGAGTAGCTAATATCCACCGAAGGGATGTTCGACTGATGCCACTCTCCAGTGACATGCGGCGAGTGCTAGTGTGGGCTCTTGCTGAATGAAGCTAAGACAGACACTGATGTTTCTTCATTAGTGACAGTTTTCTTGCGTCCACATTTTGGCAAATCCAACACTGAAGCAGTTTCACGAACCTTAGCAAGCAGTTTGCTAATTGTAGCATGGGAGATGGGTGGTCTCGTAGGATGTCTTGCATTAAAATCTGCTGCAATGCGTTCATCAGATATCAACACAATTTCGATCCGCTCCTCACGTGTTAACCTCTTCGACATGTCAATGGGTGTGAACAAAGAGAAACTTGTAAATAACTCATGAAAGAATAAAGTTACGTTGAAACCAAGCACACCATTGTTTTTCTTGTGACATTACCAATAAGTTTGATGTGTCACATGGACCTCTTCCTATTGAAAAAACAAAAGTTGGATCCAAGATGGCCGACTTCTAAATGGCCACCATGGTCACCATCCATGTGGAGGAGTTTGCCCCCTCACATTTACTAATGTGCCACAAACAGGACTTTAATATCACCAACCATTCCCATTTTATTCCGGTGTATCCATATAAATGGCCCACTCTGTATCGTAGGACACCTGTAATATTAAAAAAAAAAACATATAAAACAGGACTGGTTTACTTGCATTATATTTGGCTTAATACATCCAACTGTCATGCCAAATTATTTATAAATAGCTAAAAATGTAAAATGTAATATAAATTTTAACAATGTCTGGTTACATATAACTTGCAGCCCGAGGCTGTATTGACTTTGTGTTTTCCACTAATGGAAAACGACTGGAGACATCTCAGTGGGTTAAAAAAAACAAAGAAAAAAACCCAAAACACATGTGTCTCATCATAGTATTGATGGTCCACAGCTCATTAAAAAACCAAAGCCCACTATTTCTATTCTCATTGATAAGGAAATCCCACATGGCCCAAGGTTCTAAGATAATTGAGCACTCTTGACATTCTAGTGGGAGTCCGCTGACCCCTGGCTCCTCAATTAGTCCCGTGGCCCTGAGATCACTACAGCTACATCCACCCCCCCCCCCCCCCCCCGTCCCCCCCCCGTCCCCTTCACATTCACAGTGTTCCTTCCATTAGAAGGAAGGCAACAAGGCAACCACCCTCCTGAACATGGCAAGCTGAGCACATCAGCCCTGCTCTGGGTGATCTGACCTAGTTCACATGCTGATTTGATGAGTTGAGATCTGAGCTACATTTGGTTCCAGCCTTCAAACAATTCTGAGTTATTGAAAAAAAGCCGAAACTCCCAGCTGACGAGGCGCCGTGCGTCTTGTAGATTTCAATTATTAAACTTCGACAGCAGACATTTTCTTACTAATAGACAGAAGTGTGCATAAAATAATGGCAGAAGAAGCGCACTTAATTGTGTAAACCATCCACATCTACCTACACTGTGCACGGGCACGGAAGATACAGTGAGCTACAAATTATTGATGACTGCTCCACACGGAGTTCACCTCTCCATTGTTTGGTTTGTTCTGTACATCGTTGTTCTGTTTGCACTGCGTGATGTAGGTGAGATACTGTGACTGATCACTTCAAAGCTGCTGCATTTTTCATTCAGCACTGACAGGCTATGCAGAGATTTGAGAAGTTCAAGCCAAACACAAATGAGCGCACACCGCCATCTGGTGGCCAGTCTCAAATCCTAATCTGCTTCAGGTTTCGTCATTGAGTTTGTTATTACAGTTTTTTCTGAATGCTTACAGTTTTTTCTGATTGCTTAAGCACATTTTTTGTAACTATTGGCTAATTTTGCAAAACTCTTCACACAAATAAGAAAACCTGTCACCCAATCATCAAAACATTGTAGTTCTCTTGCAAAAGCAAACACAGCTAGATTAACTCTTCACACCTTCGTAAAAATGGTGTTTCCGTATCAAACAGTACACACAAGCCATCATCTACTAAGCACACAATGCGCCAACTGCACACTGATGGTATGAATACAAAACACATCTGGCTTTTGCTTTCTCTGTGCACAAGGTAGGCTATGTCAGTTTGAGCTCATACTTCTGTCATAGATCCATAAGCATAGAGGGATCCAAACTTCAAGTACTGCTGTTTATTCAAACACATCAAAACAACCACAAGTGTTTATTTCCAAGTATAGGATTATTTGCAACCGCCATAATGACTCTATGGGTTACTTGGTCTGCAGTGAACATGCTTCCTCTGCCCCCAGCATCTGGTCATCTAGCAATTCTGTAAAGTACAATTTCAGTATTTTTACATCAATGGTATTGGTGTGTTTCTCATTGGCATATGGCAGTGCTACAAATCTTAGTGCGAAGTGACTGTACTCACTGATTCTCATTTCAAAATGTCCTTATGGTGCTTGCTACAGTGTAGCGGCTCGAGTTAGGCTGGACCCGTTGGCCAGCTTCCCTCAGGGTCATTCCACGGTTGATTACATGGTCCACTATTGTAGCTCTGATGTCATCAGCAATTCTATTTCTTACTCTTCCTACCCTTCCTCTCCCCCCTCCTCGTCTTCCTCTTGCTCCTCCTTGTCCTTGTCGTCCTCTTCATCCTACTTCTTCACCTCCACGTCCTCTTCCTCGGCCTCCTCTACTTCTCACTCTTTCTGCTCCCTCCATTGTACTCCGCACACACAGCTTACCTGTATTATAGTGCTTAGGCTGATTGCAAAGTGAACTAATTATCTAAAAAAGTTTTCACATGTGAAAGTGTGCCAGACAGTTGGCAAATTAGTGTTAATGATAGCCATACATGTGTATACTTTTGCTAGGAGTGTGTTCAAAATTTGGTAATTGAGTGTTGTGCAGTGAATTGTGCCTACAGTTTTGCAAAGTGTGTGTTACAAAATTGCAAACTGAGTGCAAAGCAGTTTTTGTGCTTTTAGTTTTGCAAACTCAGTGAGTGGTTTTGCTATAAGTCTGAATAGTTTTAGAGATTGTGCTACAGGAATCACAGTTAGGGTTTAAGCAATCAGAAAAAACTGTAAACCCTAACTGTGATTCTTATAGCACAATTTCTAAAACCATTAATACTTATAGCAAAACCACTCACTGAGTTTGAAAAACTAAAAGCACAAACACTGCTTTGCACTCAGTTTGCCATTTTGTAATACACACTTTGCAAACCTGTAGCTACAATCCACTGCACAGCACTCTTTTTGCAGAACTGTAAACACAACTCACTGCTTTACACTCAATTTCCAAATGATCAACGCACTCCTAGCAAAACTATACACATTTACGGCCATTATTTACACTATTTTGCCAACTGTCTGGCACACTGTCACATGTGAAAACTTTTTTAGATAATTAGTTCACTTTGCAATCAGCCCAAGCACTATAATACAGGTAAGCTCTGTGTGTGGAGTACAATGGAGGGAGCAGGAAAGAGTGAGAAGTAGAGGAGGCTGAGGAAGAGGACGTGAAGAAGTAGGATGAAGAGGACGACAAGGACAAGGAGGAGCAAGAGGAGGACGAGGAGGGGGGAGAGGAAGATGAGGAGGGGGGATAGGAAGGGTAAGAAGAGTAAGAAATAGAATTGCTGATGACATCAGAGCTACAATAGTGGACCATGTAATCAACCGTGGAATGACCCTGAGGGAAGCTGGCCAACGGGTCCAGCCTAACTCGAGCCGCTACACTGTAGCAAGCATCATAAGGACATTTTGAGAATCGGTTAGTACAGTCACTTTGCACTAAGATTTGTAGCACTGCCATATGCCAATGAGAAACACAACAATACCATTGATGTAAAAATACTGAAATTGTTACTTTACAGAATTGCTAGCTAGACGACCAGATGCTGGGGCAGAGGAAGCATGTTCACTGCAGACCAAGAAACCCATATAGTCAATATGGCGATTGCAAATAATCCTATACTTGGAAATAAACACTTGTGTTTGTTTTGATGTGTGTAAATAAACACCAGTACTTGAAGTTTGGATCCCTCCATGTTTCCAGACCTATGACAAAAGTATGAGCTCAAACTGACATAGCCTACCTTGTGCACAGAGAAAGCAAAAGCCAGATGTGTTTTTTTTTATTCATACCATCAGTGTGTAGTTGGTGCATTGTGTGCTTATTAATATGATGGCTTGTGTTAACTGTTGGATACGAAAATACCATTTTTACAAAGGTGTGGAGAGATAAGCAAGGGTTATTCACTTTTACAAGAAAACTACAATGTTTTGCTGATTGGGTGAAGAGTTTTCTTATTTGTGTGTAGAGTTTTGCAAAAATAGCCAATAGTTACAAAAAATGTGCTCAAACCATCAGAAAAAACTGTAAAAGGAAAATGGGTTCTTTATGTACTTCACTTTACGTGCATTTGTTAAAGTATATTTAGTAGAAGAACATTTACCTCTGGTGCATTGAAACACTTTTATTTTTCAATGAGAACAAACAAAGCAAACCGACCACCAGGTTCTTTCAATGGCCGAACTCAAATTTCAAGTTGAGACAACAATCAAGACCCAACCTTCCATACAATTAAACTGTGTCTAAATTTTGAAGCTGATATCAGCATGTCGTAAAGATGTGAGAAAGCGGGAATGTTGTAGAGAGCCGTTTTATATATGGTCGTCCACAACACTCCCAGTTTCTCATGTGATCCCTTGGGAATAAGGATTGTTATAAGCAAATCTATGCAGTAGCAGGAACGGTTTGTTACTGCGTTTAAAACATAGACAAACATCAATAATCTCTGTCAAATTGAGTATATTCTCTGTATTATTGGAGGGTCCTGACCATACAACATAAAGCAACAGTTGTGGATTGGCGCCATATAAATGTTAAAAGGAGTCCAGGGATTTAGAAGTAAATGGGAAAATGATTCCCACTGCTCCCTTCACCTATGACCTCAGTAAACACATTCTTGATGACTTTATTGATGTATTTTCCATTTTTCCTGGTTTCAAGTCATATTGATTCCAACATTGTGTTCAGTTTGACTACAGTCACCGATTAGAGCCAAAAAGGATGGAAAAGGAGAGTTGTTTTTATTGTTGGCCTACCTAGCTATTGTTTCGCAGATTTCCACGCCTCACTTGTCACATCTGGTTTCACAACACCAAGATGGCAATGGCCAAAACACCCAGCTCAAGGCTTCAAGATTGGACTTCAAAAAGCAATGGGGTCCATGTACTTCATTTTATACAGTCTATGGTTTCACCCTGAAAGAAGTGGGTGATGACAAATTGATGTTGTTGAGTTTGTCTTTTGTCTTTCTTCTCTTTCCCCCTGACTCACAGGAAGGAAAGGAAAATGATGCAGGCCAATTTTATGATTATTGCCAATTATTTTGAAGACAGCTTGGTTTATGGTCATGGACCTCTGTAATACACATTTAATGTATTACAAAAAGTATTAAACAGAACCTTGCAACAACCTTGCAATAAGATAAAAGAGATTATTTAAAGAGATCAATAAAATGTTGGTGTAACTGGTGTGTTTATGTTAAAGGGTGGATCATACTGTGGAAAGTGAGAGCTGAGCACAGACACTACCGTTCCTATTCAGGTATTTCTTCCGTGAATATCAGAGGAGAGCCATCATCTCCTAGGAAATTTTAGGCATCACCTCATTTCCTGCCTTCACGTAGATTTTTATGTAACTATTTGTAGCTTTCTGTTTCAATTATTTATGCATAGAAAAGTACACAAATCAATGCAGTGAGGTTCCCATGCATTTGGCATTTTCCGTTTTTGGCTTTTCAAATAATTATTCTCAACTGAAACCATTTAATATCGTTCCCTGTGTATCAACACTCTTACATGTTTACTCATCTGCCTTCAGTATATTTTTTTCCTGTTTGTTCTGGTGACCTCATTTTGGCAGGCTAGGGGGATTGGGGGGAGTCCGTGGATTTTAAATATCGGGGGTTCATTTCAATCCCTTCTCGAATCTACAGTAAAGCTGTTTTTCCTTGGGCAAAACCTTGAAGTAAAAGGATTCTCGACACAGGGGAAGAAGAAAAGCTCATTCTTATTTTATCAGCTCACGGACTGGTTGTTGCTGGAGATTACAGTGACCAGTGACCACCCTCACATTGTAGAACTGACACGGGCTACTGTACGTGCAGAAACTTGCCTTCATTGCTTCTTGCAGCTTGAACCCAAATACCAAGTGCAACTGAAAACGAAAAGAAATCTTTGCCATAGAAAGCCCCGAAGGCAAACGGCCTACGGAGCGCACTAGGGCGCTCTTCGGTTTGTAATACCGGCGCCTCCCTGTAGGGCGGTTCAGCCTCTGTGATTGGTTGACAGGACCTCAACGAGTGCTCCCTGGAGCCACAGAGGAACCGGTGAGCACGGAACAGGGGGGTAAAATGGCGCTGTCTCAAGGAACAAAGAAGAAAGTTTGCTATTACTATGACGGTAAATATCGAACGTATGCATCTTGGTTTGCCTTGATATCGAAGTGGCATTGGAAGAGTAGGAAATATTACATGTATTTCATAAAGAATCGAAAAAGGTTGTTATACCATCAGGCTAGCTAGCCGGTGTGGTGAGCTAATGTTAGCTTGACTAACTAGCCTGCTTTAGCCACACGGAAAGCCTAGTTGGCTGTTAGCTTAAGCCTGCACGCAGCACACTGGGGGATCTTCATCGAACTTTCAAGTGCTTTAGTAAAGAGACCAGTTTCGTGAAATTGTTAAAGCATTTTAGTGGGTTTTAGATGCGTGTGGCTAATAAGGTCTTCCCTGCAGCGTGAAGGAGTCGTGAAGCGATCCGACGCTAATCACATCAGTGTTACTCGGGCATTGCTAACAACTTCCGAGAAGTGTGAACGATGTACCGGCTTCCTCTAGATTGGCGCTATCTAGCCCGGTGGTTTCATAGAAGTTAGAATGCGTTTGACTCCATTAAAAAAAAAATAATGTGCAGAATCGCATACATAAGAAACTTCTATAACACTGAACTTATACATTCCCAGCCGAATGATTTGGCTACATTAACGGGTGTATTGAGCTTCTCTCAAGCCTTCTTGTGTGCTTTTTAAAATGTTTGTCTGGCAAAATAATTCCGATAAAAACTCCCACAAGTCAGCCCAAGACGCCCACGGTGTATTCTGCAGTAGTCGTTTCGTGAATGTGTTACAAGTTTTAATTAAAAAAAAAAAGAGGTTTAGAGTTGGCCAAGTTCACAAAAAAGTCATCCTTACACGAAGCCTCGTAGGCTTTTTAACTTAAAGGTGTATTTGAAATGCAGATGAGCAGGTTTTGGGTTGAGCTGAGCTTGAATTTGGCATTTTTAGAAGAACTAAAATGCCTAAGGCAATGTGGCTTTTCTTTCTTTCTTTCTTTCTTTTTTTTTGCAATATCTAAAATAAACTTGTCTGGATGATGTTTTTGCCCACAGGTGATGTGGGGAATTACTACTATGGCCAGGGCCATCCCATGAAACCACACAGGATCCGTATGACGCACAACCTCCTCCTCAACTATGGACTGTACAGAAAAATGGAGATCTATGTGAGTCATACCACCAGACACATCAGACAGAGACACACACACAGGGTTTCTGCCAGGACTGATAGTACTCAGAGGCAAACTGTTAATGCAACTGTACCTTGCAACAGTTTTTAAATGGTAAATGGCCTGTATTTGTATAGCGCTTTTTTACACACATAAAAATGGGTAGTTATTTGCTGTTTACTGCAGAACTGCGATGAAGTTTTATAAAAAAAAATTTAAAATAATGGTCATCGGTTGCTGTTTTAACTGTGTTAAGCTTTGAACGATGTCCATGTTGAGTAACATTTATAGAGCTTCATGCAGCTGTAATTGTGGTTTATGAGTCTGTGACTTGTTCCTGTGCAGCCACAGTGAGGGTTTGGTCTCCAGCAGTAAGTTAAACTCATTCCAAATTGGCATTGGACTTATCCAGGGATCCCCTTTGTTACTGAGTCCCTTTCTAACTTTTATGGACAGAATTTGTAGGCAGCAGGTTAAAATCTCTAGGTTTGGTGAGCTCAGCTTCACATCTTTGCTTTTTGCCAATGATGTGGTCCAGAGGGAAACACCTATCAGGTGAGACGAACCTTCTTGTTTGCAGTATTCCCAGAGTATTTGGTGTCCCTGTGTATCACCACCCAAAATATCATGACGCTGTGCTGAATCTTTTTTTTTCTGCCCCCTACCTCTACTGGTTTTAATTGAGTGATAGTGTCTGGCTCAAACTGGGGGAACTGGGCTGTCAAATGGGTTTTAGCTGGAAGTTCAGACTCATCAGGTTCTTGTTTGTGAGCGTGAAGTCGTAAGGTTGTTTGTTTTTGTTCCTAATCTGATTTAAGGCCACAAACTTGGAGTAGTGACCAGAATCCTTTAATAATCCCTAAGGAAATTATGTAAAGAATATGGTCTTTGATACATTCAGTAGAGCTCAGAGCAGAGCTGCTACTCCTCAGCATCAAAACGAGCCAGTTGAGGTGGTACAGGTGTCTTACTGGGATGCCTCTTGGGTGCAACTTAGATGACATATTTGAGGTATGGTGAACCCAGAGGGGACTCGGAACATGCTGGAAAGATCGTGGCTCTCTGTTGCCGAATCCCTCAATATCCCTTCTAGACTGGTCATGTGACTTTGACGTCAATAAGTGATAGACGATTGATAGATAAATGGATAGTTTGACTATGGAAGGTTTCCATATTTGTTTTATCTCAGAAAATTAAATAAAAATGATTTTTGAAATATATCTCAAGCTGCGTTACATAGGACTGTCAGTTATATAAGACAGGTAAATAGGGCTTGAATGATGGGTTAGCCCTGTCTGTATTCACACACTTGTACCAAACTGCACGAAATGTTAGTTACAACTAACAATTATTGACAATGTGTGTTATTTCAGAGACCACACAAAGCCAGTGGTGAAGAGATGACAAAGTACCACAGTGATGATTACATTAAGTTCCTGAGGTCCATCCGACCGGACAACATGTCTGAGTACAGCAAACAAATGCAGAGATGTGAGTGCGCTGTTTTCTTCTCATTAATCCTCGGCTTTTCCTTCTGTTCAGGCGTGTAAAAACTGGTTTTCTCTTTCTTACAGTCAATGTTGGAGAGGACTGTCCAGTCTTTGATGGTCTCTTCGAGTTTTGTCAGCTCTCAACAGGTGGCTCTGTGGGTATGTTTTCCAAACACACTTCACATAATCTCAGTCCTTTTGTTTACAAAGAGCAGCTAATCAGAAGAAATTTAAAAAGGAAGGTGGATGCTAAAATGACTTGTTTCAGACAGGGTGAACTGAGAGGCCCAGAATAACATACATGAGGAATATTTTGACTGTTCAAATGCAAACTTACAAGAATCAAAATACAGTTAAAACTCCCCTTAAAAGCTCCATCAGATTGTTTAATGTTGATTATTCTTTTTCATTCCTGTAGCTGGAGCAGTGAAGCTGAACAAGCAGCAGACAGACATCGCCATCAACTGGGCCGGTGGGCTCCATCACGCCAAGAAGTCAGAGGCCTCTGGTTTCTGCTATGTCAATGACATCGTGCTGGCGATCCTGGAGCTGCTTAAGTAAGCAGCACAGCTGTGCTCTGTTTTTACATGACTGTATATCCTTGTCCTCTGTCAAAGTCAAAGTCAACTTTATTGTCAATTCTGCCACATGTACAGGACATACAGAGAATAGAAACTACGTTACTCTCAATCCCTAGATAAAAAAGCAAATGAACATTTAAATATAAGAGTGATTAAAAAAAATGCAGGTAAAATAATTAAAAAGTAAAAATTTAAATAAATAAATACAATACAATTTTACATATAACAAGAAAGCTATACAATATACAATATAATGGGTAAATGACATTGGGTGTAAACCAGGCAGAGTAGTGCAAATAGGCAAATAGTGCAAATGGAGATTTAGTAATGTACGGTAAGAGATAGTGTAACAACAAAGTCTTATGAGGTAATGGCAGTCCAATGCTCCACAAAGTGACTGGTAACTGGTGCAGGCCAGTGAGTGAGTCAGAGTGTGTGTGTGTGACAGAGTTCAGTGAGACTGTGGAGGAGAGAGGGGAGAGGGGGCAGAATCGGGAGGGAGTTAAGCTTCCTGACAGCCTGATGGATGAAGCTGTCCTTCAGTCTGCAGAGCGCATTTATGAAAGCATTCAGAAATGCTCTGTTAGGCTCCCTGTCTTTGTCCTGTGTCTTTCTGAGTGGTTGATTTTCATCAGCATTTATTTGCTTTTAAGTAGAAACACACACTGGGTGCACTTTTGGAGTGTTTTTTGTTTTGTTTATGTTATTATACAGTAGTAGAACTGTATAAGTTTATTAACTGAGTTCTATGCCATGTTTCAGATACCATCAGAGGGTGTTATACATTGACATTGACATCCACCACGGTGATGGAGTAGAGGAGGCCTTCTACACCACAGACAGGGTCATGACCGTGTCTTTCCACAAGTATGGGGAATACTTTCCTGGCACTGGAGACCTGAGGGTTAGTTTTCTTACTCTTACGTCTGACACGTGACCAGTGCAACTTGAACATGTGTGACCATGAATTCAACAATATTCCCAATGTATGCAGGACATTGGAGCAGGAAAGGGCAAGTACTATGCAGTGAACTACCCCCTCAGAGATGGTATTGATGATGAGTCCTATGAAGCCATCTTCAAGCCTGTAAGTTTTCTTTGATAATGTTTCTGTAGCCAGCAGAGAGCATGTTCACTGTTCATGTTCTGACTTTATTATTACTGTGTATGTGTTAGGTCATGGCTAAAGTCATGGAGATGTACCAGCCCAGTGCTGTGGTGCTGCAGTGTGGAGCTGATTCTCTGTCTGGAGACAGACTGGGCTGCTTTAACCTCACCATCAAAGGTATAACCACACAGTCCAAAAGATAATGCTCAGATCTGCCTTTGTACCATCAGGAATTTCACGCCAATATGTGCTGACTCCTACAGGTCACGCCAAGTGTGTCGAGTACATCAAAACTTTCAACCTTCCTCTGCTGATGCTGGGCGGCGGAGGCTACACCATCCGCAATGTGGCCCGTTGCTGGACCTACGAAACCGCTGTCGCCTTGGACTGCTCCATCCCCAATGAGCTGCCGTACAATGATTACTTTGAGTATTTTGGGCCTGATTTTAAGCTGCACATCAGCCCCTCCAACATGACCAACCAGAACACCAACGAGTACCTGGAGAAGATCAAACAGCGCCTGTTTGAGAACCTGCGTATGCTGCCTCACGCCCCCGGTGTCCAGATGCAAGCGATCCCAGAGGATGCCCCTCACCCAGACAGCGGAGACGAGGAGGAGGAAGACCCAGACAAACGCATCTCTAGTAAGAGACTTCAGGAGGAATTATTTTTTTTAGGATTAAAGAAACAGTGGCATGAGGATTTGTACTGATGCCTTTTTGTGTGTGTTCTGTTTTTCAGTCCGAGCCCACGACAAGAGGATAGCCTGCGAGGAGGAGTTTTCTGATTCTGAAGATGAGGCGGAGGGGCAAGGCGGGGGACGCCGGAACGCAGCTAACCACAAGAAGGCTAAACGAGTGAAGAAGGAGGATGAGAAGGGAGGAGAGGAAAAGAAAGGTGAGGCTAGTGAGACAAACCTATCGTAGAACATGATTAAAGATAACAGGAACAGTATTTACCCATGTGTCTTTGCTTCCTAGAAGTCAAAGAGGAAGAGAAGGAGGAGGAGAAAATGGACACATCAGGGTAAGAAACATTCAGACTGGGACAGAGTGGTTCACTTTTACTTGTCTCGGTTGTTCACTGGATATGGAGTAGAGAATTTTGACACCAGGTTCCCAGCTTGAAGCAATTTCAGATTCATGACATTGTGGTTTGTAACTGGTTGGTGTAGTGGTTTCTTGCATTTATCATTTAGGGTTTTCAGTTAAGGCCGTGTGTGTAGTAAGGCAATGCTGTCTACCTCTCTGCATACTGTGTGGCTCACACACAACAACAAAGCAGCTAATGAGACAACAAGAGGCATATAGTGGAGTTGCATTGCATGATTTGACCTACTTTTTAGTTGTTCTTTAGACTTGTAGTTGAAGTCGTTCAGTCGGTTTTTAAGTGTTTAAAAAAATGGCTTCATGCATACAGACAGGTGTATTAAGCTCCAATCAGAGGAGCTGCGTACCACACACATTCATTTATAGAAAGAGGTGTGAGGCATGAACAAGCAAATGATCACCGTCCATCACCTCCCTAATCTGTTCTGCAGCTGGTAATGTTGCTGTATGAAAGTACTAATGATTATTCAGTGCTGTTGGTAACTTGCTATGGTTAGTAAAAGCACGAGGTTATTGGTGTGTCCTGGCACACTGCTGGCTAATCAGTTAATTAGTGATATGACCAAAGCTTCATCTGATTGGACAGTTGTTTTGATAAAGAGATACAGGAGTACAGTGTGGGTGTAATATGGTGCTTCACTACATGACGTTCATAGTTAGTGTTTGAGAAAAGGGCTGGTAACAGCAGATAAGTTACTGAAACTGCTAAAAGAAAGGGAACCCTCTTTGTCTTTGTGTTAGCTGTTTAGATGATGTTTTCTGAGTAAACTCAGTGTAGTAACTGTAGCAACTTCTAACCTGTTTCAGACCAAAAGAAGAGGTGAAGACGACCTGAAGACCGGCACACAGAGGAATGGATGGTTTTATTGTTATCCTCAAGCCCCTCTTGATTCCTGTATTCTCCCGCTCCAGTGATAGGGCCTTTTTCTATTCCTGTTTTTATTATGTGCTCTTAGAGGCAAGCCTGATTTACACTGTCACCTGTTTACAAGCCCAGTAATGCGCCGGTATAAACCGCACCCGCCTGGTGCTCCATGTAGAATAAAATCAATACATGTGAGCTGGTGTGTAAACCAGGTTTGCTCTAATAATATTTGAAAGCCACCCAGAGTGTTACTGTTCCTATCCTGGTATTTCACTCGGAAGTCCCTGCAGAGATGTAGATGATTTCCAAGTGCTCACATGCAAAAAGGCTTCGTTAGTTTTCAGACATCTATTTATGATACTGTGATACTGAATAACCAGCATGAGGCACTGTTTGCCTCTGTGTTGCTTCACTAGTGAATGCATGTTTAGATTGGTCTCGCCTTTAGCATGTACGTATTACTGCCTTTGCCCAAACAGTCCCCAATCTCTGCTCAGTAACTTATTTAAAATCACGAGTACAGTCCCCTCAGCCCATTTTCCTATGAATATCTGCTCTGTTTTTTTATTTTCTTCCTCCATTGTGTGTTTATGTAAGTATGAGTGTGAACCTCTTCTGGGGTTACTGTTGGGGTATGAGTGACTTATTTTAGATATTTTGTACCATTATACATGAAGGTGGAGTGAGCCTCTACACGTGCTTGTTTGGAGTTCTATCCTTGTGAAATGTGCATTATCAGAACTTTGTTATAAAAAAATAAATAAAAGATAAAACAGAATCTTATATTGTCCTGACTTGTTATTCGTACTGACACTGTAAATTAAAGATACAAAGGCAAGCCAGAATTTACAGTACAGTGCCACCTAACTTGTCATCAAGAGCAGCGGTCTCCAACCTTTTTTGCGCCACGGACCGGTTTATGCCCGACAATATTTTCACGGACCGGCCTTTAAGGTGTCGCGGATAAATACAACAAAATAAAACTAGTACTGGTACTGTAAAAAAGAAGATTTATTCATAACACACGTGAAAAGACCCAGGAAAACAGAGTTAACGATAAAAACGATAACAAAATAACGCTGGAAACCGATAAAAACCCTGAAAACTATACATTTCACACCTGAGCCTCAACTCTCGCGGCCCGGTACCGGTCTGAGGCCCGGGGGTTGGGGACCGCTGATCAAGAGTGTTTTAAGAAGACCCAGCTCCCCAAGTTTGCTCGATCACACTTCCACATGCAGTGTACTGAACCCCAAATTGTCCGTGCACGTGGCTTTGAATGCTCAGAGAAAAAAATGGCTACAAGTACATTCGGTTCTGATGACGTTATTAGAGACAATTTCCTTACCACACCCAGACAGTCTTGGTGCCTGTGGAGGTTAAGGGCTCAGAGTAGGGAGTTGTTTGGTGTCAGCCAGCTTCTTGCAGAGCGTGAGATGAGGTTTTCTATTGTATAATCACAGGACGGTCTGAACTATCAACTTTTTCTGGTCCAGCCCACTTAAGATCAAAGTTTGACATCCCCGTCCTACAGTATTGGTCAACTGCTTGTAACCACTTGAAAATTTCACACCTCGTGGATATCGTGCAATTGTACAAAAATAAATCTTTCAAACTAAAAACTGCAACTTACTAATAAAAGTTCCCATTTTTTCTCACCCAATATGTGAATCAAGCATTAATGCAAAAACACTGAGTACACAGGCCAACAGGCATTTCATTAAATATGCAGATGACACAGTCATTGTAAGCCTCCTTCATGGTGAAGAGGATTCCCATGGGCCTGTTGTGGATGAGTTTGTTTCGTGGTGTGATCAGTCCTCCTTAATGATTAACACCTTGAAAACCAAGGACATGGTTATTGACTTCAGGAAGACATCCCCCCATCCTGCGCTAACAGTGGTAAATGGTGCAGCCATTGAACTGGTGGACAGTTACAAGTATTTGGGGGTTGTTCTTGATAAGACTCTGTCCTTTGAGTAACATCTTGCTGCTACAGTGAAAAAGGTTCAACAAAGACTGTACATTTTAAGGAGGTTGAGAGGTTTCAATGTTTCATCTGAAATGACTTTTTTTTAATAAAAGTTTTATTGAATCTGTTTTAACTTTCTGTATCATTGCTGTACGGTAATATGTCCCTGAATAATAAGACCAGACTTAGCAACCTGGTTAAAGTGGCTGGTAAGATTTTAGGGAGGTCTCAGGTCCAGCTTGTGGACTTTTATAACAGGCAGGTGCTGAGGAAGGCCACCTCTGTCCTGTTGTGTTCAGATCATCTTCTCTTTAATGATTTTCAACTGCTTCCATCAGGTCACCGTTATAAAGTGCCTGCAGTGAAGACAAAGAGACATAGATTGTTTTTTGTACCTGCTGCTATTATTAAAGTTAATAACACTAAACCATAAGTGTTGTTGCCATTGCACATTGTACTTTTTTGATGAAAAATCTAGGTTGTTTTGTCAGGCTTATATTAGATTATTTTGGAGTGTGTATGTGATGTGTTGGTTGTCTGTACGGACATACTGCAAATCAATTTCCCGTTAGGGACAATAAAGGTACCAATACCAACACACTGTACTTCGATGTGTAAACGTTTTCTCACCCTGCTCTCCTCCTTGGATCAAGTGTCAGAGCTGCAAACCATGTCTGACTTGGTAAAAAACTGTTTAAGGTTTTACAAAGAGCGATCGATTCGTTAGCAGATCACTGAGCTTAGTAGAGAGAATGGAAGAGGTATGTCCCACATGAGAGTATAAGAAACACAATCACCACTATAAACTTGTATCACTCCACACTGTTCAGGCTTATTTTTACTATCAAGTGCTATCAAAATGAGAGATGACAAACTGGAACAACTTTTTAAGGTATTTTATAGCGATTTTTGGCAGAATGGCTTCACAACAGAAAAATGATTGATAAGTCAAATTCTTGTCAAATTAAATACACTTCAGGAGAATGGGTTAAAGTCCAGTCACAAAATATGTAGAGATCCAGACGCCCCTGATGCCACAGGAGTGTCAAAAGTGATGTTAGATAAAAAGCCTTACAATAAACACCACACTCTCGTCGGCTCTATTCCTTTATTGTGAAGTAATCTGGGAGAAGTGTACAGCGTAGACCTTTGTTGTACCCTGACTCCAGATCAGTTCAGATGAAGGGGAGGAGACAAAGTGCCGACTGTCCGTTATTCCTCTTTCCTGACTGGACTGAGTCTGATGTCAGCTGAAGCTGTGGGGTCAGGCGGGCTGGCAGTTTACGCCTCCAATTCAAAGTCAAAGTACTGTGGGTCAAAGTAATGAATCCTTACGTATCCGTCTTCTCCTCCACTGCTGTAACTGCACAAAACGACAACAGCAGGAGAAAAGTGTTAACAACTGCTTCAACCACGCTGTCTGCATATTTGAAGATGATGGTCAGGAAGACTGTCGTCTTTTACCTCTTGCCGTCAGGGTGGAATGCCACACAGTTGATTGGGCCGAAGTGACCTTTGACCCTGCCAAACTCCTCTTCATAGGCAGCATGGAAGAACCTGAGTACAGCAAAGAAGGTGGTTACCACCACAACAGGTTCCTGAAAGGACTAAAATCAAGCATTAAAAGGGGAATCCACATCTGTCACGTTAGCTTACCTGGCCTCAAACTTCCCGATCCTGGTGGAGGTCGTAGTGACCTCCATGGCCTCCTGTCCACCTCCCATCACCACCTGAGTGACACAGCATTGAGTAAATATTAAATGTCAGACTGATCCTCTGTGCAAAGGACATGCAGCACCTGTGAGGGGCTTCTCTTACATGGTCCATTATCGGGGAGATGGCAGCAGAGTTAACAGGTCTCTCTGTCTTAAATGTCTTGATGTGATCCAGAGAAGTCGAGTCAAACAACTACAAGAACATGAGGAACATGACCAACACTCAGTAACAGCATCAGAGACATCTGCATGTGACGTTTAAAGCGAACGTACATCAGTGACCTGATCTCAGAGGTTGTGTTTAAAGGCTTACCTTAGCAGTGTTGTCCTTGGAGGCAGAGATGAACATCGTCAGATCCACAGATGTCTGGATGTCATTGATCTGCTTGGTGTGCTCCTTGGCCTTCTTCAGGATCTCTCCAGACTGTCCAAAACATGAAGCATGTTTCAACATGACGCTTTGAAGCGGGATTCATTTTTTTCTTGTTTCAAGCTCCGCATTTTTATTCAGGCACTCAACAATTCAAAATAAGCCTTGTTCATTTCATGTTACAGTGGACCTCATCAGTTCATCCTGTCTGAAACAAGCCGTTTTGGCTCTGCTCCCTTTAAGCCATTTCTGTCCTGATAAGCTGCCTCTTGCATGTCTGAGATAACCATACAAGGACACCCTCTCTGACATCACACAGGGCCAGGGTAGGGAAAAAAAAAGATGGTGTGAAACTGTTTTGAGCAGTCTGGCTTACAATGACTCCTTGTACATACTCTGGTGTCATATGAAATTCTGGTCATGTTTAATATGAGCAATCACCATGGTAACAGCATATACAGAAATCAAGGGAAAGGTGAAGAGGCTCCATTTTCGTAGCACTGTGGGCTGTGTGTAGATCGCACGTTGCTTTCTATGTTGCCTGTTTAATACATTCCCACATGTTCCCAGTGTGTGTGACAAACCTTGGCACTAAACTGGTTGATCTCTCCGTTCTCATGGCCGGCAATGACAAATTCTCCCAGAGGTCCCCACACAGCACTGGTGATCTTGTGGTCACTGCATGGTACGGTCAGGTAGGGCTGGTTGTCCTCTGCAGAGAGAAGAGAGAGAGAAATTACAACTTTATACCACTGACATGAGCCATAATCCGCATATACGGCAATAATTCCACCAATACAGTAAAAATCTCTAAATTAGAGATATAAGATTTTTTCATATCACGATATGTTTTTTTTCATTTCAGGCGATAACGATATATATCACGATATAAGCCAAATAACTATATTTGTAAGATTTAAATGTGCCGTTGCTCACAAGTAAAATGTGAAATAATCAGCAGCTTGTTTTGATTTAAATATTTATTTCCCATAATAAATAAAATATTGCAAAATAAAATATAAGGCAAATATTGCAAACTACACAAAAGGCAGCCGCTAAAGCGTTTAAGTTTCAAAATAGAACAAACGAAACAGACTAAATCGTCAATTCCACTTAGAAACAAAATATTAATTCTAAAAATAAACGGTTTGTTTTACAGAAGAACAGAAAAAATTGACTAACTTTTGTCAATATCAAATAAACTGAGAACTAAAAGGAAATTCTCAATCGCTCCTTGTTGTATAGCTGAGCTTTTCAAACAGTTTTAACAGTTACTTTAGTCTGACAAAAGCCGAATGACGAATTAGCGCTTCCAGTCAGAGATTGAGCATGCACCGCTTCATTTCCAGACTTGCTTTTGGCACAATTTACAGTGCGCGCTACTCTGTTTTTTGTCAGAGTTGAAATAGCAGAAATACCTTCACACTACGGAACTTCTATGGCTCTTCCATTCAACAATCTCTCCGGCATTGGAACGGTCATCTGTTTTCTCTTCGGTCACGCTCTCAGTTGATTTTTCTGTAGTCAGCACACTCATTTTCTCCATTACCCGGGCGGCACGGCGGCTGGCTGCTTCCCAAACAAATACACATGTGCGGCTTGGCACTTGTGCTGTACGTAACAAGTCACGTGACGTGACGCTGCGACTGTGATTGGTTCGGCTCTGCGCTACTTAATTTGGATTGGCTGTTCTTTTTTTTTTTTTTTTAAGAGGACAAGAGTGGTGAGGCCTATCGCAATAGTTTTTTCTATTGAGAAAAAGTTAGTTCGCAATATATATATCGTTATCGTTCTATCGCCCAGCTCTACTCTAAATACATATAAAACTGAGACAAAGATGAGTTACTTCACACTGGTCTATGGAGGACAATGTGCCCAATGGTGGCTTCAAAGCACCTCTGATGTGTGACTCTTTAGTCTTGTAGCCCTTTTTCTTTAAAGATCAACATGACTGCTAACACTGTGTATATGCACCTATCTGCTGTGGATCCCGCAGGTCAAAGAAGTTCAGGAAACACTGGTAACCCATCTGCTTATCTGTGGAGAACATGATGATGTTGCCGCTGAAGTCGAAGCCGCACGTTCGAACAGCAGAGTTGGTGTTGAGCAGAGCCAGCTGTTTACCTGTGGACGACACACTGTGGGCTTTATGACACTGTAGAAGAAGCTACTTCCGGTTAGAGATTGTCTCATACCTGAGTGGTTCAGACGATGCTGCAAATATGGCATTAAAGTGGATACATTATGTTTTTCCCTTTTCTCTTATACACCGTTAAAATGGTCGATGCTTTTATTAAACTCAGACAAAATTTAAAATGACAAGTAATCCCCACAAAATCCTCAGTTTTTTTTCTACCCATGGCTCTATATGTCATTGAAAACTTAGGCTGTGAGCACAGAAGCCCCACCCACCAATCAGCCAATCAGAATATAGTTACACTTAACATGAAAGGAGCTAAAACAGCCAGACTGAGAGAGAAGATCAACTGAGGGAGCAGAGCAAAGCCCAGTATACCACACATGAAGATTAGTTTGAAATCATGCAAAGCTAGTGAAAGAAAAATGATTAACTTGTTTTCAACCTACCGGTCTCACAGTCCCACAACCGACAGCTGTTATCTGCTGATCCTGTTAGCACATTTTTAGTGTCCCCTGAGAGAAGACAAGTTAAGGATCCAAACATGCGTATCCTCAGCACAGACACTATCACAGGATTACAAACTCATCCCAGAAAGTTTGCTCTGTTCATCTCGATGTCACATATCTAAGACCACCTCAGCTCATGTTTTTACGATGAACATAATTACTTTAGTTGAATTTCCTTACCTGGATGATCGAGCATGCACGATCGATACATTACAATCTCAAACTACATCCGTTTGCTACAAAAAAAAAACTTTTCCAAGCATTTTTTCCAGAAAAATAAGGATACAGTCACAGTCCACACACCACACAGCTCCTGTGTGTCCGTTGTAGGTACCAAGCCTCTCGCCATTGACCGAGTACCATACGTTAGTTACCTGTAGAGAGAGATGATCAACGAGTTGGCCAGCTGCAAACAAACTAACAAACAATGGATGAGTGAGCTTGGCTATTATGAACCCACCGTGTCTTTAGCTACAGAGAACAACAAGTCTCCTTCTCTGTTGTACTTGATCTGAGTGATGGACCTCTCGTGGCCCTGGAGCAGGATCGGTTTCTGTGAACAACACAAACATTGATTTTAGATCAGCAGGTCGCCCTGTTTCAAAGGGGAAACAATGCGCAGGGCTCTACGATGACGAAACAACTATTAACGTTGAAATGCTTAGCAAAACAGCGAACGAGAGAAAATGGCAAAGAAGAAAACGGGAAAGCAGCTTTCCACTTGTAGCAACCACCACAGGCCGGCGAAACCTCTTTTAGCTACACCCAGCTAACACTAGCTCAAATATAAGCTGTCGCTGGCTAATTTTCGAGCTAAGCTAACGGTAGCACCAGCAGTTACGCTAGCTAAGCTGGAGGCGATCCTGGTATCAACAAACCGCTCATTCGAAAACAAATATTAGCATCAGGAACCATTTACCAAGGAGCACACTAACCATTTTTGTCAGCTAAGTGTCGGCAGCAAGTCCAGTATTGTCGCCGTTCCGCCCGTTGAAAGAGAAATGATGAACACTCGTGTTTCATGCACCGGAGCCGCGGCGGAAGAGGAAATGTTCTTCTTCTCTTGGCAGATGGGGAAATCGCATTCGAGCGCATTACCGCCACCTTCTGATTAGGAGAGTAGAGTAAGGCTTAATAGTTACTATAGTAGTTAAAAAGAAAATCCCCAAAATCTCTAGTCTTTTTATCTTTTTTGAACCCAATTATTCCAACATATTTGTTGAGGCTCCAGTCTGATTAAATTCGTTTTCACCAATAGTCAAAGGAGCTTGCAAAGAAAAGCGTCTGGACTTCTTTAAGTTGCTTGAAGACGTTTCACCTCTCATCCGAGAAGCTACGATGACCTGGATGACTGAGAACCTTCACAGACATATTTTCACCCATACTATAAACAGCGTATATATTGCTACAGATAATTGTAATTTATAACAGTATATCATTTTAACTTATTTCCACATGTATAATTTTCCCTTTTCCTCAATTTTACATTTATTTGAATGTAAAAACACATAAAACCAGTATCATATATATGTATCAGGTCACATTTCACTGCGTGTTATACCTGTATAACCATGCATGTGACAAATAAAGAATCTTGAATAATAATTCAATACCAAGTCCAATAATTTGTAGATGCAGGCGGGGGAAATGATCATTAGGTGAAAAATAATAAATTAATTAATTAATTAATAAACCTATCAGGGACTTAGCAAAAAAGTGTAGGTGTGTTATTTTTTTGTAGTATCTACTATAGAAATTCATGTTATTGTTTTTTAACTTTGCAGCAAAAAACTCAGCAATTTTCTGAAAATAATATAAAAATCTCCTGTTTTATAATACAGGTCAGTCTCAGCAATGAGCTAACAGAACGTTTTTTTCTGCAGCGCGTTCATTTCTTACAGTTTAAACCCAAAGAGTTTTGTTGACAGATTACTTTACTACAGTAACATTTGTCTACCATGCAAGACCTGAGATGTACTATTTAAATTGCACATCATTTCCTTATAATTAGATAACTCTGGGATTAAACATTTAATTCAACCTCTTTTCCCGCTTATAGTATGGGGGGAGCTTTACTGGGCTGGCCCCTTAAAGCTCAAAATGGGCCATACATGGTCAATGACATAAAACATCTTTGACATCCCTGATCTTAAAGGTCTGAAAGTCCAGGGACTTCTGACACTCTAAAATTCGGCACAGTATCGAAAAATGTCTGGAATTCCTGAACAGTTAATGCGGCATTTTTGGAAAACCACCTCGACTTAAAATCCACCGTGGTGCTGTAACTGAGGCAAAATTACACACATACTCAAAACACAAGCATCACTGACCAAATATTTATAGAAGCATCAGATAAAAGCTTGAGTCTAGAAGGTCAAAGCTAAGTCAGTTCTTTTATTTAACAAGAAACAAAATATACAGAGCCAGAGAAAAGTACTGCAAAAGACCAAAAAAACAACAAAAACAGAAAGATCTTTGGTTCCTTCTTATGGTGAGTGAACCTCTCAGTCCACTGTGGGACAGGAATGAATCTGTCCTACGGGACAATGGAAGAGATTAGGTTTGTCATTGCGATATCAGATGAAAATGAGTCGTCACTCTGTTCCCAGTGCTACATATTATGTAGTACACAAGAATGTCAGAAGACACGTGTTCAATGGTCCATTAAGAGGCGGTCTAACTTTTCCATCTGTATTCACATCGGCTCAGTCGGTGCATCTTTCAAGAGATTCACAACATTACACTCAACATCGAAACAATCCGGTGTAGCTCAAGTGTGGGCCAAAAGGAAAAACAAATCTATATGTGTGTGTGTTCCTCTGTGAGATGTCATGTGTGGTACAGCACATCCATGCAGGACAGTGGATATAATAAAAATACATTCTCAGCTGAGTGCTTGTCAGATCAGACTGCCATAGAATAAAACCAAGACATGAGCGTTGCATAGAGGTCTTTGAACATTCAACTGGGAAAAACTGAAAGTACTTCTATCACACACACTCACCATACACACACCAGACAACCATGGAGTTTAAAGAGGTCATTACTGCAGAGTGACAAACCCGAACAAAATTAGCAAAAAGCAACTGACGTCATAAAACTAAAACTCTTTAGCAATGCTCTAAATTAATGGAGAGTATAGCGTGCTCTGCCAGATTTCCACATTTCAATGACAGATTCATCTTCCAACAATGCAGACGGACCAAAAGTTCAGGAATGCAAGATATCGGAATATTGACAAGTAAAATGATTGGTCGATCAGTGGCTGATATTTATCTGATGTCACATCAGTAATGTGCTGCCTTAATTTTCAAAAATAACATGCTTAAGTGCCATAAAATTGTCATTTTAAACATCAGTACGACGCTTTAATAAGTGGGACTCAAATTTCAGGACAGGCCTAAAAATGATTTTCTGTTTTTATGAATTGAACCTGCTAAAAATATTGTGCCTGATGCTGCTGTTAAGACTTCACTTGAAAGAAACACATAATGTGAGTTTTAGGATAAACACTGACAATCAGCGGGCAAACTGAAGCAGACTAACTGGACACACACACACACACACACACACACACACACACACACCCTCTGACTCTTTACACCATAAAGCAGGTTGGCTTCACCTTACAGCAGTGTTGCTGTTGTTGCCGGGCCGATTGGACCGGAGGTGTAGGAAAACAGCACAACACAGAGGCGGTCGGTGGAATTACATGCACACTAGTAATGAGGTTAATACGGACATATATTTTGGGATTGTCAGCTAATAAAATAATATTTATTAATTGTCAAAAAAACATGATGAGATCTGAAGATGATGCGACAAAAACCTCTGGGCCTGAAAAATGTGAACACACAAAGTGCCAGAAACTGCAATTCCTCCAGTGGCCACTTGAGGCCTGCTTCAAAAGTCCATCCCCAAAGCCTTAAACTTTAATAAAAACGTTTCCAGCCTGGGAAAACAAATCCCTTCATAACACCACCATGATAACCTGTTATCCATGTGAATCAATGCCTGCCCTGACCGACACAGGGAGCTAGAGTAGTTAATTGCTGTTTGCTAGGTCAGCTAATTCTGAGCTGGACAGCTCCACTATGTCTGTGCTGCTGGGACCTTCTGGAAGATTTTATTAAATGAAATTAGTTTGTAATCTAGCTTGAAATTCTACTATTTTATTCTGTTGCAGGCATGTGTGCCTTCGGTTCGCACCCCTACAATTTATGAATGCAACCAAGCTAATTAGCATTAGCTGTTAATTTAATATTTCCACATGCTTGTACAAAGATGAAAAGTCACTTCTGACTTTGAAAATCCAACACAGTCGTGGCAAAAACACTAAATTTGAGGCTTTTAAATGTGACTTAGAAACCAAAGGGTGATGCCACTGTGGCCACCGTTTACATACAGTCTAAGAGCAATATTAGGGCCCTGGAGGTTATTTCAAATACGTTATTATAATCAATATGTTAAATATGGATAATGCTTTTAAAAGAGATGTTTCTGGAACTCTCATGGTGTGATTTAAAGCAGGAAATAAATTTACTCAGAGTATTGAGTACAGGAGTACATGTGAGTTCAGAAACGGAAAGGAAGAATATGGCAAACTTCAAAACAAGGGGAACAAACTCGAGAGTTAGAAATGAAGAGTCATAATAATAAACACTTGCTCTGGATCTTAGTAAATAGAATGAACAAAGTGATGTAGTTAATGTAAATTTATTCATACGAGCTTTATATATACTTTTACTTTGCTAAAAATGCTTTGATAATTTGTATATACACAAATTTAGATGTGTTAATATGACTACATGGCATAGTTTATGTTGTTATGGTGGTCCTTTATGTCATCCTTGGTTTCTGTTCTTTGATCATTTTTACACATGTTGACATTAATATGTAGATAATAACTTGTAAATATGATCACTATCCTTTCACTATAGTTATTTCTGAAAGTATTGTAATAATATTAACTTGCGTGGCTGATTAGTTGCTTCCTGTAGATGAACACACTCGATAGATGCTAATAAAAACCATGAAAACCAAATTATTGCAGAAAATTGCATTATACATTCACGGTAACTGTGTGATAGTGTGCATGTAATTACACCAGCAGACTGTTTTGCAGAAGATTCTGGGAGATTACAACTAAACCCTTCTGTCAAACGCTGATCTGGTATTCTGGCCTCGTACATAAAGGTGTGACTTTGCAGTTTGCTTCGGTCCCAGTGTTTAACATGGGCTCCATCCAGCAGAGGAGTAGTGGGTTGCAGGCTGGTGGCTTATCTGTGGGTGGTTTGAAGAACGTGTGAGCAGTGCTGCTTCATTCCTGTGCCTGGACAGGCTGAGTGTTTGCCTCTTCCAGCAGGGTGTCTGTGTCCAGCTGCGGCTCACAGGGGCAGGAGTGGGAGCAAGAAGAGGTGGAGGCGGTGGTGGTGTCAGGGGCAGGGCAGGTGCCAGGCTCCAGCAGAGAGTCTGTAGGTGGTGGAGAGGGGGAGTCAGTCCCTGGGTTGGAGGTGGGGGCTCCCTCTGTGCCGCCGCTGAGGCTCTGGACCTTCTTGTTCAGCTCATTCCGTTCGACTTTGAGCGCCCGCCGGAGCTTCTCCAGCCGCTGGACTTTTCCCTGAAGTGCCTCAAACTCACGATCCCGAACGGCTTTCTGTGAATAAAAACACACACACACACACACACACACACACACACACACACACACACACACACACACACACACACACACACACACACACACACACACACACACACACACACACACAAAATTACAGCAACTGTGCTGTCAGCTTTTTAGCCATCTGTGCATTGAAAAACAGAAGATTCCACTTTCAGCTGTAAGGAAGCTGAAACATTGTCATGTTGTCACAGAAAAGATTCCCATTAGTGAGGTTTTTGGCTTCTTGTATCCATAAAACGAGTAAGCATGGATCTGTTTAAAACCCTAAGAGAGACCCAAAGGCAGTGACATCGTTAGGACTCTGGACTGAGTCACCTGTGATGTCATAACCTTGCTGCAAAACAAGACTTGCAGGTTATTCTACTGTTCATGTGCAAAGTCACCAAACTTTTGGTTTGACTGGAGATTTGATGCATCCACTTCCTACACCCACACTTGCTTAAAAAAAAAAATGAATAGAATCACAAATGAATATAAACACTGCAGCCATAATAAACTGTCTACGTAAGATTCTACTGTCTAGAACCGTGGCTTGAAATTTTAAGGTTAGGTTACAAATGTGATAGTCTGTGAACCAAATGTGATGTCAACGAAGCCTGTAACCATTTATACTGCAGCTTCATGCCAATTTCACTGCAGTCTTATCATAAAGTATAAAAAAACCCGACTAGAATACAAATAAAGGAGGTAAATCGACAACAAAGCTCAGCTCAGCTATTGTAGCATCACTTTTAGCACACGCCTCTGTTCACAAGGGTAAACAGGTTGAGCATAGAAGGGCCAATAATCCTTGTTCTGCTCTGCAGCTCAAAATAGTGGCACATACTCCACTATTTATGTGGCATCCTAAAATAAACTAGCTGCAGGTTAATTTGGGGATTGCCCTTCATCTTGTTAGACAGTTAGCAGCGACTGCCCCTTCAAAATAAAAGCAAGGATGTTGTCCACTAGTATACTAGTGGGGCTGTTCTCTAAGACAGCTGAAAAGATATACAGATTTTTAAATAGCTACACCAGGGGTGTCAAACTCAAATACACAGTGGGCCAAAATTCAAAACTGGAACAAAGTCGCGGGCTAACATTAATATTTATTGAAAGAAAAAAAAAAAAATCTTCCTCCAGATTTAAGAATGAATCTCTTCTTATGAACTCAAAGAAGTTTTGCTGAAAAACTGAATATGGAACAAGCAAAGCTTAATACTAAACAATATATATATTAGCTGTATAATAACAGTAGGCCAGCTCTAATAATAATTTGGTATGGCTTCGCGGGCCAAATGTAATTAGGCTGCGGGCCAAATCTGGCCCGCGGGCCAGAGTTTGACACCTATGAGCTACACTATTCAAACACAGATCTTACAGCTTCTTAACAGCAGACGTGGACACAATAAGCTCAAACCAGCTTTACCTCCTCGGCCATCTCCAGCAAGGCCTTGTTGCTGCTCTCCCACCTGGAGCGATACATGGCCGTCTCCTTCTCGAGCTTTTTGATCTTTTTAGTCATCTGTAAGCACAAAGCGAACAAGACTGTCACCACAGCCAATAACCACGGAGACGTTTCATTCTTACACCTTCAAGTTAGTGGAGTCGCCTCACCTTCTCCATCTCCTGCTTGAAAGTGGTGAAGACCTCATTGCTCTTGGACAAGGTGGTCTGAAACTCTTCAAACTTCTCCGTGTACAGTGATAACTAGTGAGGGAAAACAACAACATTATTTAAATGTTAAAGTCATTCCCGAGTTCAGCTGGAAAATCTGAAAGGCTGATGGGAAACCTGCTGCTTGAGGTGAACTTCCTGCTGCTTCATGAGCTCACACATCCTCTGGGATTCTACTGCTTCTTTTAACAGCTGTGGAGGGAGAAAACAAAGCCGTTAGAGATTGATTGTTGCATGTGTAGATTCAGTCTTGTGCTTGGACTGTGTATTTATTTTAAAAAGAAAAGGATAATTACAAAGTCTTTCTCTCTGTCGTGGCGGTCCTCAGACTCCTTGAGCAGCTCCTGGGCCTGGTGCAGTTTTGCATCCACCAGCTGCTGCTGCAGGTCTTTGTGCTTCACCACTTTCTCTATGTGCTTTTGGGATTACAAGGTCAGACAGGCGAGAGTTTCAAATAACTGAGGACTCACTGGTGGCGCTTTAACCAAGCGGGTGAAGGAAAACACTGCCTACTCACTTCTTCGCGGAGTTTGTACTGTTCATACAGTTTCTTCAGCTTCTCGGCGAGCTCTGCGTTCTCCTGTCGAAGGCTGGCGTTCCTCTCGTCGTGCTGCTGCATCTGAGCCTGGATGTCGTTCAGCGTCACCTGGAAATGAGAAGTCACCTCCTTCCTTTTCTCCTCCTCCAGCCGGGTTCTTTGCATTCCTTCGTCCTGCGGAGACACGATGATGATAATGACAACGAGTGCTTTTTTTTATGTGATCGTCAGCTTTACCCTCCAAACTGTTTTCGCTTCATCAGTAAAATAAGACTAAATTTAAGGAGTCTCTGTGCATGTGCGTTGTGTATACATGTAAAAGATAGAGGACAGGGTCTGTTTTTGTACCTTGAGTGTGCGGTTGTGTCTCTGCAGTTCCCTGCACAGACTCTCCAGCTTGCTGCGAGCCAGGATGGCCTTGCTGTGTTCGTTCCTCAGGTTGTCTTTCTCCTGGACCAGCTGGTTCTGCTTCTTCTGCAGCGCCCTCATCTGCTTCTGGGTGTTTCGGTGCTCTTCCAACTGTAAAACACACACATGCTCTTTCAGGTGTGACACCGCCAAACTAACATTTATATCTTTTTATGCAGGACGCTGCCTTGCTTTCCTATAAGACACGACAGGACAAACTTGCCTTACACACTTTCAAATGTAAGAATAGTGCACGCAAACAATATGATGCTTGGGTTGTTTTTTTTTGTCCTTAGAGGCAGACTGGAAATTTTACAGCAGTTAAAATGTTGCTGTTAATATGTTTTGAAGTATTTGTGATCGTTAACATAATAACAAAGACGTTTACAGCCAAAGCTACAAACTTCAGAAGAACTACTCACCAGTTCAGCATACTTCTTACAGAGGCCTGCGAGCTTCTCCTCGGGGGTGCTCAGTGTGTTTAGAGTCTGCATGAGAAGTGTGATCTCCTTCCCTGCTCACAACAAAGGCAAATAAAAACATCAGGATGGAACCTCGCCCACCTCACACAAATGTTAGCAGCTTTTTAAACTACTACAAACTGATGGATTTTGGATGGACATTTTTAAGAGATAGGCCAATTTACAGAAGGCAGTGTAAGATACTTATTTGTAGAGGTAGCAGTAGTGAGGCGGAATGCACATGTGCACACATGCATGAATGAAGAAGCAGCAGCAAATCCTGCATACGTTTGGTCTGCAGTAGGGGTGGGCGATAAACGATATACGATAGAAACGATATAAATTTGGCCAACGACAGAGATTTTGACTATACCGCTCTATCGCGATAGCGCATGTTGATGATGTCATCAAGCTGCGACTGTTTTGGTCGAAAGCATCGCAGCGGCTAAAACCATTATCATCTGCAAATTATGCCGGACGACAGTCATAGCAAAGAGATGAAGCACTTTTGAAATATGGGGAAATCCAAAAACTGCGCTTCCTCCACTTCCGTAACAATGATTCATTAATGTTGAATTCTCTCGCAGCTGTTCTAGTCCCATGTTGTTGCAGTATATTAATAACTAACCTTGTATTGTGGATGAATGATCTCAGTTGTTCTCCTGACTGAAGTTTGGCCCGTGTATAGCATCCTGCTATGCGATTGCATTTGTCCCTGACCACCAGAATCCCTCACGTTAACTTTTATCGAGTGGAAAAAAAAAGTTGGTGTTCATCCTCCAGCTTCACTGTGCTAATGTTATGCTAACATAGCTGTGTCGCTAGCAATCACATAGCACAACATTATATACCAGGTAGTCCAGTAGTAACCCTGCAAACGCCACTGCTGTTTAGTTTTCTGTCTTCATTTATGTTGGAAGTGGTAGCAGAGCTGTACGTTTTAATTAGTTTAAATCTCTCGGTCAGAACTTGGTATGAAATGTTTAGGTGGAAACTAGCGAGCTAACTTCCTGTTAGCTTATAACTCTGTTAAATTTAATAAATTCTGTTTTCATGGATGTAAAACTTAATTGTTACACCCGATAAAGCAGCAACGTTGATGATTTAATTAAAGATGAAAGAATTTAGACCGTTTTTAACTCTTAGTGTTCGTTTGACTTTGGGACCTGAAGCGGATGGAGTTTTGGACCCAGATTACTCCGCGAAGCTCCTCACTACGGCAGCCGTAATGCTCTGACAATCCATCAAGCAGTGCGGCTTACCAAAGTTGTACTAAAACATATCGCCCAGCCCTAGTCTGCAGCACTGCTATTTTAAAAGAGTAGACAAGTAGGCCACAGATGTATTACAGGCAGCACTTTTACAGTGAGCCGAGCAGTTTGCGGTGTTTCATGGTTTTAGTCACATTTCAAAAAACTGCAGAGAGCACAAGCTCAGCAGTGAACACACACAGAGCTCTGTGCCACAAATCCACTTATTTTTCTAACTTTCCTTAGATATAGAATCTTTCACTTAACACACTGAAGCATCTTTAAAAATTAATCTTTTAATGTGACTCAGACAGACCTGACGCAAACGTGACAAACAAGAATGTCTGACTCCCACGTTATGTCGTTCAGGTACTACTAAGTGCAACTCGAGATTCTGCTACTCGCAGCTGTCTGAGAGTCACATTATTTTCTTTTATCTTTAATAAACACCTGCAGACACAAATGCAGGAAAAACAAGAGTCATGCACAAGTTTACACAAACATTACATTAAGTCCAACAAGACATTAACAATATGGTATCTAATGTTTTGTGTCCTCCTTCTAAACATATCACATGAGCTGCCATATACAAACTTCAGGTTTGTCGAGCAGACAACAGCAGCCCTTCTCTGGATGAATACTGCTGCACTCCATTAGCGCTCTCAGAGAACAGCTGCCTCAGCCTGTAACATCTGTTACAGGCTGTATTTCAGATCATGTTGAGTCTGCTTCTCTTTGACCTGAAATGCTATGCCGTTATTGAAAAGATACACAAAATCTACTCGTTTTATATCGCCTGATTTGCATTTCTGGACTGTGCTGGTGATTACCGAAACAAAATGGTTTTGTGTGCAGTCATAAATTTGCATTTTCAGTAGATTACTCACAATCTTTCCACTTGTGCAGCGCGCTCACACTAATTTCTCCCACTTATTCCTATAAATCTGGCCAAAACACTGAACACACTTCCCCCTCTTACCTAGACCCTTCACTTTTTTCTTCTCGTGAGTTTTCTTCTGCTGCTTTCCCACACCGCTGTCACCACCGTTGACTTTGCTTTCCTCTGGCTTGTCATCTTCCCTCTCATTGGTCAGGCCATTGAGCTCTGGGCTGTGTGACTGGCCGTTAGCTAAGTCGCTGGCATCGTCTGAAATGCTTTCCCGACAGTAGGTGCTAAGGATGTCCTCCAGCTGCCGGCTCAGCTCCTCTGCCATGTCACACTGAGACAACGGAGCCTCTGCAATTACACAGAATGGAGGGGAAAAAATGACTAGCTGCTTTTCTTCTTCTGAAGTCAAATATGTTGCATTTTGGGTTTTCAGTTCATAATAATTAAAAAAACAAATAAATAATACAATGTAGAATTAAACAGTTACAGTGAGAGAAATATGAAGCTCACTTGCTACAAGACCGTGTTGGAAATGATACTCCTTAAAAAAAACAAAAAAACACCCAGATTATCAGATCAGCAACAGTTTAGAAGTTTTATTTACAATATCTTGAAAATAAATGAGAATCTTTAATTGATTTGTGACTTTGAGATGCTTTTAGGCACCGTCCTCAACCATGATGCACATCTGAAGGCCTGTGACTGGCGTTATCATCATCACAGATGATCACATGGTCAGCATTTCTACTTCCTAACTGTCACTTTGGCCGTGCTGGATCTCACTTAGCAAATTAAAGGCTTAAGAATAAGAAAAATGAAACAACAACAGAGAGCAAACTATTCTAAGCAGTGTAGAGTCAAACATTAGTGGTGCCAGCATTATAATATAGAGCTGGAACCTGCTATTAGTAAATTCTCCTAACACTGCTTATGATGCTTTCATGGCACTGAAACTGATGCAGACACTTCATAGCTGGAGTTTGACAACTGAGATGCAGAAAATGAAAGAGGCACTGAGCTTTTTGATTGTATACTTTATCATACTGCTGTTAAATGCTGAATGTTGTTGTTTTTCGCAGCAGTATTTTAATTTATCAGTGAGGGGATAACTTTCCCCTCACTGGCAGCACGGTGGCACGGTGGTTAGCACTGTTGCCGCACAGCAAGAAGGTCCTGAGTTCAATTCCACCATCAGGCCAGGGTCTTTCTGTGTGGAGTTTGCATGTTCTCCCCGTGTTTGCGTGGGTTCTCTCCGGGTACTCCGGCTTCCTCCCACCGTCCAAAGACATGCAGCTTGTGGGGATAGGTTAATTGATTAATCTAAATTGTCACTAGGTGTGAATGTGCGAGTGAATGTGAGTGTGAATGGTTGTCTGTCCCTATGTGTTAGCCCTGCGACAGACTGGCGACCTGTCCAGGGTGTACCCCGCCTTTCGCCCTATGACAGCTGGGATAGGCTCCAGCGCCCCCCGCGACCCTGAAAAGGATAAGCGGAAGCGAATGGATGGATGGATGGATGGGATAACTTTCTCTCAGTATAAAAAATAATTATCCTAGCATCAATGTAAGGACAATATAAGACTGCTGAAACTATTGGAATCGACATGAAGGAATGTACAAAGAAGAGGGAAAACTTCCCTGAAAAAAAATTGACCACAGCAACAAGCGAGGACCCAGGAGGCACTGCATGTGAAACACTGGGACAAGGCCCTAATAATAATAATAATAATAATAATAATAATAATAATGTGTATGTGTTAGTCCCCATAGGGAAATAGTTCCTCTGCATTTAACCCATTCACCCAGTGAAGCAGTGGGCAGCCACCAATGCAGCGCCCGGGGGGCAGTGTGTAGGGACGGTACCTTGCTCAGGGGTACCTCAGGGTAGCCGTTCAATGGAGTTGAACCCCCGACCTTCCGATCATGGGGCCACCACTCTACCTACTGAGCTATCCCTGCCCTATGTTAATTAACAAATATTGCATCAGCACCAGCATAAATGCACTTACATAGGTTACATCTTGGGCTCTACAAAGTTTCCCCACAGAAGTCTACAGCAGGCTGTAGAGTACAACCCCCCCCCACAGGTTGTAGTGGGAAGGACACACTAACTAAAGCACTGGATCACATGTTGCTATTAGCAAGCTTCCTTGCTTCAAATCAGAATAAGAACCATCACGACCAACTGCCAGGCCAATTAGGTAGACAGCAGATGAGTAATTTGCAAAAAAAGAAAGATTTTAGCGCAGGAATTTATAAACTATACCGGACAACTGAAAAAAATGTGTCCTCCTGCCTCCTCCTTTCACAGGGAATAAACAGGTACATGCACCCTTCGGGTTGCATGTAGGTTAATCAATGATATAGAGAAAAAAGCTCTACTCCTACATCTTGGTTGCTTGGTATACATACGCATGCACAACTGGGAAACAAGATGATAAACTTGAGTCACAATGACTGATGATAGGAAGGTTTTAGCCTACTATATAATCTAGTACAGCTGGGATTGACATGAATTCACAGTTTACCTCCCCCCGCCCCCTCCTCGCCCTGTGGAGGTGTATCCGTCTGTGGTGTCTGTGGTTCAGACTCTTTGGGGCTGTTGCTTTCCAAGCTGTCCTTTGCAGCTGCAGGTGACTCTGTCCCTGCTGCTGCTGCTGCGGGTGGAGCATTCTCCGCAGCCTGAGTGGTGGACTCTTCGGTATCTTGTTTTTTCATCTCTCGTTACCTGTTACAAGGAGAAAAACCTGCCATGGTTAGCTCAGAGGGATGGAAATAATAACAGCAAGTAGACTTATTTATTGAGCAACACTTAACCGTCAGCGCAAATGAGTCACAGAACATTAAACGTAATAAAGTTTCTCTTTTCTAGCCTAATAAAGCCTCGGCTGTATGGGGACACAAACAAAGTGGCAGCAGCTGAACCACAAGCGAAATAAACCTATAGTTACTCCTGCTAAGCTATGCTCCTTCGCAGTGCAGTAACGTTTCCTGATGAACTTGTTTTTAAGTTTTGGTTTTAAGACAGGCTCCGCACGATTGGTTTGGTGAAACCTGAACTTTAGCCTGGAAATTCATATACATTTCTATCCTCCAAACATTAAAGAGTAACTTTTTCTAGCTGCTTTCTTTTCTACCGTGCCCTGTCCCCATTAGCTTTCACTTTGCGTTAGCTAGCACAAGCCGCCAGAAGCAGCTAAACTAGCTTACACAACTGCCAGGTAGCCGCTGTGAGCTCGTATATATCAGGCTCAAACTACTGAAACAAAAAGACACACTACACGGCTACCTGCTTATAAATGATACATGTTGTTTGTAGGTAGTATACAACTGTTTACCTTTAGAGTCAAGGAGGAAATTGCTAATGTGTCTGTAGGTTTCCTTAACAGCGTGAGACAGAAAAAAAAAACCTCACTTCCGGTAATAACTTTGGGGTCTTCTTCTTCTTTGAGGTTTATTGACGCTTGGCAAACAACTGGTTGGTGCTTTACCGCCACACGCTGATCGGGAGGTGGATTACAACGTTACAAAGCAGCCCGTCAGTCAAATTAACTAATGCTGAAATTAATGCTTTATATGTGGCGTGATAAAACACTTACTGATAACTTTTTAATTGTATCTTTTTGAGCTTTTCAATAAATTGAGTTATTTCTTCCTATTGCTTATTGTTTTCTCCTATCCACAGTTGTAACTCTTGCCTGTTTTATGTTTCCCTATTTTAAAACGTGCACGTCAGGGGTGTCAAACATAAGGTGCAGGATTAGCCAGACAAAGACCCACTGGGTGCATTTGGAAAATGTGACAAAAGACGTGAATTTTTGGACTTATAAATATAAATTAAGATGTTTCGCAGCTTTACTTACTGATAAAGATCTTCCCCATGGCTATTCCAACTACAGCAAATGAGTTAAATAACAGGTAAACAATTACATAACAGAAAAGTTCGTTGTTGTTCTCACTATTGACTATAGAATTATTTTTTTTTTTTTTACAAAGGGTCCACAAAAAAGGAAATATTCTGTGAATTACCAACTTTCTGGACCATCTGAGCTACAACTGATGTTTTTGTAATTTTATACATTTACCTGTTATAATTTAAGCCCAAAGAGTCATACTGAAAGATTGGTTACAGTAGCATCTCTTTATTGCGGAAAAACTAAATAGTAAACACTACACACTAAATAGTAGTTTTATATATAAAATAAAGAAATGAACTGTTTTAAAAGTATCTTTAAATTCATTATAACCAATCCAGACTTTTTTGGTCCCAGTGTTTGCCACTCTCTTTGGAAAATACATTTTAATGTATGAAGAGAAAATCTCCGTCCCGGTTTCCCTCCAAGGCGTGAGCACCGATAAGCAGAGTTTTGTCCTTTCCTTATAAGATTCCTAATTATTCAAAGTAACGCTCAAGTATGCCGTTCAGCTGGGTTAGTTACAGCGCCGGGAGTAGCTTGGGAGAACAAGGAAACACAGACTGCTTCAGGTTGCCTTCCCAAACCAACTCAAAGGTTTATTCAGTACAAAACAGCTTATATAGAGGAAAAAAAGGTTCGTGTGTCAGCAGGTTCTCAGTTCAAAACCGGTACAGACCAAATAAGGAAACGTCTTCCTGCCTTCTGAGCAAAGAAGTATCCTTTGTGTAGTTTATCAGTTCAGCTACAATTTATGATCATCCCAGCAAAATACACTCCTAGGCATAGAATACAGAGTTCTTTCATTAGTGAATTCTGAAACAAACCACCTGGCTTTTAACAAGCTCTTTTCTAAAAGATAAGGAAGGGAGGATGGGAGTAAGGAAGTGGTCTCGTCTCTGTGGTATTTTCGACCTTGGGGTACCAGCCTGTGATTCTTACACATCAATTCTTGGGTCAGAGAGAAAGAGAAAAACAACTAGTAAATGGGCCTTATTGAGTAACTCTTTTCTGTATAATATCACTACAAAACAATATCCTGTAAATGCTACCATGGTATCAAAATATCACAACAATGTAACTTTGCCAAAAACTAATTGCAGCTTCTACCTGCCAATAGGAATGTCCTATCGGGCTCAAAATGACTTGACAGAATATCATTGTAAACCAACTTTATTGAAAGTTGCTTGGGGATCAAACACCACTGTGTACTATTTGTGAGTAACAGACAGACTGAACTTAGATCAAAATTCACCATATATTAATAGATTTGTTTAATCATTTCCCACCCAGTTTTTATAATAAAACCCCAGCAGCTGGGGTCGGCAACCTGCGGCTCCGGAGCGCACGCGGCTCTTTAGTCCATATAGTGCGGCTCTGCGTGGTTTGGGAAAATAAATTATAAGTATTTAGCTGAAGTGTATTTTATTTATGTTAGTTCTTTTTTAACTTGTAGTTCTAAATTGGAAGATTATTGTGATATTGAAATATAAAAATAAAATTATATTCTATTATTTTTGTCATCGCTCAAAATAAGCATCACACTCGCGGAAGCTGGTGTACCCGCCGAACGCTGTAACAAACCTTTTGGGTTATAGCACCACTAGGGGGGGAGTCTCCTAGGGGGTGTGTGAGTATAGCGTGGCAGCCATTACATGCTGCTCGTGTTCTGTTCTCAGGATAGACCTCACCGTTGTAACGGCCTGGCACCGGCGACTACCGATCCCCGCACATGTATGTACGGACAGTATAGAGCCGTGGAGACCTGGCTTGTATGGTCTTATGTTGCTGACAAGGAATAAAGGTCTGTTGTTTAATTTAACTGACTGGCTCCGTGTTATCCGGCTAACCTCCACACCACATGCCCGCTGGACCGGCTAGCCGCTCCTTCCTCGCCAGACTGCTGTTACAACGCTGTGCATTCGGATCCACATTATGTCAGCAGCTCCATCGTGAACTATGTTAAAAACAAACACCGCTCACGCCTCACAGCCAGTAGCGGTTTTAGATACGGGCGACACGGGCGGTTGCCCGGGGCAGCACCGTGGTGGTGGGCGGCATCATGGGCATCGGCAAAATAAAATAAAATAAAATGCTCGTACTCATGCTGCCCCGACGTCAGCCAGCGCATATTGGGAATGGCATAGGCACCGATCGGTTTTCTATCGCCCATTTGCTGGGAGTAAGGGTGCCCTTCGTTTGCGAGGTGCGCCTGCTGCTTGCGGCGCAGAGAGGAGAGGGCGGGGCGGCGGGGGATTCTCTGACCGGCTGGAGCGGCATCTAAAAACCAACTCGCAAAATAAAACAAAATAAAAACAAACCAACAAACACGAAAACACCAGACATTATAATACAGACTTATAATTTGCACCGATGTTTGCCAGAGGGAGTGTTCGCCCAGGGCGCCAAACAGGCCGCCACTGCTCACAGATGACAGCTTACAGTCCTGCCTAAAGATGAAAGTGACTTCGTACAACCCCGATTTGCAGACGCTGTGCGCTGAGGTTCAGGAGCAGAAGTCCCATTGTAAACATACCACGGCAGACCCACTGCTTTTTAGCATCTCTTTATTGACCACTTTTTACACACAGTTGCTGTATGCATACAGTCGGCTGTAGCTTTTCAGCTCACAGCCCGACACATACCAACAGCAGCATAGGCTGTATCCCAATTCAGGGTCTGCAGCCTTAAAGTACGCATTTCAAGGCCGATTACGTCACAGCGGCGCGCCGAAGGCTGTCCCAATTCAAAGGCTGCTCGAAATGCGGCCCTGAAATGCGTCCTTCATTATCCTGAATTTTAAGGCGGTGGCAGTGTAGACTTCGTGGTCCCATATATCCCACAATTCATAGCGCGGCAGTCGGTGTGGAGAATTCTGCCGCAGACGGCAGAAGCGGAGCGGCCGAAGAGTAAACTGTGAAAAGTAAGTACTGAATATTATGTCACGTATTTATGTGCAAATGTTTAATAACGAAGAACGTTAAACATTCCTGTTGGCCACATGTCGGCAAAGTTATGTGACATTAGTGACGTTTGTACTAACTTGGTTTTAAAGCCTTTACTTTAAAATATACGCCGTTCAATAGCTGAGCTTAATCTTACAGAGAATGATCAAAGCTCATGTAGAAACAAACAAACAAATGAACAAAAGATTTTCTCCTTCATTTCTATCAAACAAAGCTGTATGACACCTGTCCAGTGGTTAGTATCATGGTTGCTAGGCAACCTGGGCAGTGCAACGGAGGCTTTTTTTAATTTTTTAAACTTTATTGACAAACAACAGTATCAGCGCAACGGAGGCTAGACCGTCCCATTACACAAGCCTCGCACTTCCGGCCTTAGCGGTCTTTGAGTACGCGGCCCTTGAGGATCGTTGAGGCTGCGTACTTTAAGGCTGCAGACCCTGAATTGGGATACAGCCATAGACAGCACAGACGTTAAGGCCGCGAGGCGTGATTGCGGGTGCCGCTCAGGTGCGTCCGCCTCCCCTGCAGCGGCGCTGCAGACCACGCCCCGCCGCACGCATTAACCAGGTAAAATACATATTTAGGCAGAATTTTGCAAATATCTATTTTTGTTTTTTAAGAAGCATAGTGCTTTTTTTCCCCACTTGAAGGTCAAGGCTCCAAAAGCCCAAAGGTGATATATAACTGCGGTAAAAGTATGTTAATGCCCATGCTGTGTTCAAATCCTTTTAATGCTAATGATGCGTTTGATCTGTTTCCATTTCTGCTGCTTTCTGTTACACTGCCCTATCAATCTTGTTCATTTTCATTCTCTTTTCTCCTTCCTCCATCAGCATGTGTGGCGTTTAAACAGTAGCTTCTTCCTGAAATTCCTACTTCATGAGTTGTTGGGATCTACAGGATTCCAAATATTTTTTTATTCAAATAAAAAGACTGCATGCGCATATCTAGAGATCTCTCTCTCTCATATATATTCATATATATACATATTCATATATATACACATATTCACATATACACATATATATATATACATATACATATACATACACATATATATATATATATATATATATACATATACATATACATACACACACATATATATATATATACATATACATACACATATATATATATATACATATACATATACATACACATATATACACATATATATATATCTATAAATAAAAATTCATATTTGGATCCTTAGTATATGATCTTGTTAGCCACTTTTGTGTCCAAACCGAGTTCAACAGAGTTTGAAGTTAGCTCGCTACTTTCCATCTAAAGATGTTGTACCATGCTCTGACTTTAGGATTTCTAAAAACCTAAAACATACAGCTCTGCTTTCACTTTAGATGAAAAACTAAACAGCTGCAATGTTTGCATGAAAGCTGGACTACCTGGTGGCTACTACAGAGCTCTAGTCCCACTGCCATGGTTAACAGAGCAATATAAACAGCACATTTAATGGTTGAGAGTCCCTGATGGGCAGACAAATGTAACGGCAGGAAAAGGATGATGAAAATGGACCAAATGTTAATAAAGAACAGCCTCGGAGTGAGTCTTTCCTGAAGACTTAAAATATTTAGTATTTGATAAACTGTCAACCCATGGGTTGTAGCATCTTAAGGCCTAAAAAAAACCACCTACAATAAGTGAAGAGTGTCTGAAAGTCATGTATACCTTACACAGGATTGGAGGAATCCATCTGCTGGATGGCTTCCAAAAGGCCAGTCTTAAGGAGGCTGAGATATGCCAAATTACACAAGAACTAGACTGTAAAGTCAGTGGCAACAGGTGTGCTGGTGCGATTAATCCAAATTTTAATTTATGTCATATTAAGAGAGCACAACAGTAAGTGCCTACAGCCATTTATAAAACATGGTTGAGGAGGAAAAACTAGTGAAATTCTAAATGCCGAAAATATGATTTATCCACCGTGCAGTCTCCATCTGGAAAGTGTCTGACTGGCAACAGCTTTATTTCTCAGCATGAGAATAATGCCAAACACACCACCAATGCAGTAAAGGCATACGAGCATAGCAGAGAGGAAAAGAGTCAAAACACTTTGAACACGAACAGTCATGACTGGCCTGTCATTGTGCGATCAGCTTTACAGGTAATAGAACAATAGCTTTGAATGTCCATCAGTAAGTCTGGAGAACTTAAAAAAAAAAAAAAATTTCCTTAGAGACATTAAAAGAAAGTTTGCCTACGAGAGTTCAGACTGTGTTTAATAAAACTGGTCATACCAAATACTGAATATCAGGCTTGTAAGAATTATACCAACTGTTTTTGCCTTCTACAACATATTTACATTAATGTTTCCACATTTCAATAAATCGTTATAAATCTAAACAAATGATGTTGGCTCAAGACTTTTAAACAGTACTGTTTGTTGTCTTCTTTCACATTAAATATCACCATCAACACCCCAACATGAAAGAACATTGAGGAAGAAAAACTCATTAAAGGGGTTGCAACATAACTTTATTTGATTTGCACAATATTTCCACTGAACAGTTTTTTTCTTAAATCTCAATATGCTTTCTTTACACTTATATTGTTGCCGTTTCCTGTATGCATCTTTTTCTTCATGTTCATGTTTGTGTGTCATGTTCAGTTTTGAAGTGTACTAGTTTTTCATCGCTCATTCATACCGTCGGTAAAAGTCAAGTCGAGTCACAGTTTAAAGATGGGTCGTTTGGAGCAAATGAAAAACCATAAACAAGAATAGAGAAAATAAATACGTGTAAAAGAAATGAGAGGACCAGAGCAGAAGATACGTCACGACTGGTCAGTGATGGCATATGAAAAGTATTTTTACAAACACGTAGCATTGTAAACATTTGTTGCGTAGACGTTACTTTAGATTTGGATAAAGACACCAATAGCTCCTAGGACGGAAGACACGTCGGATTTGTGATTTTTAGTGATTTCTGTTCAATCCCCGATAGATTACAAGATTCCTGATCATGCAGCCTGACGAGAAACTTTAAACACATTTATCCAAAAATATAGCCCAGAATATCCTGATCAGGAAAAAGATCAAGAAAAGCAAAAACAAAAAAGAGAAGCTTGCATCCTCACCACCTATTTTTTTTTTTGTTTTTTTTCGTGTGACATGTTCTAATGAGGCTTTTTCTCCACTTCTTAGAAGTGATTAGAATTACATCTGAATCCCTGTCAATGTATCAGAACATACATATAGTTTAAATTATAATACTTTTAATGTAAATCATTGTACTATTTCTGAATCCCAGATTTATTTAAACTTTTGTTTTTATCTTAGAAAAATGTCAAGTAGTAGCCTGTGTTCGCTCCACCCAGTGGAAGGAGTGTCACCTGTGAGAGCTGCTCTTCCTGTAGGTGGGCCTTTGCCTCTCGGGGTGTGGCTGATTTTATTTCTTTCTTTTGGACAATGTTTTATTGCAGTCTTCTGGATTCATCTGCACATTTTTCCAACTCCTTAAACAGCGCCTGAATTTAAGAGAAAAGAAAACTCAGGAGTGAGCGTGCCATCTAGTGCGGCTTCTAATGAAGAGAAGCAAGGTTTAAACAGCCTGAAGGGATCTGTCAGTCATTCTGACCGGGTCGACACAAGCCAATCACATAAAAGTCATACAAACTAACCATCAAGGAAATTTTTCAGCCTTCAAGAGGACAAAACTTTGGTAAACTAACGTGGACAGTTAGGTCAGTACCTGCATCTGTCTGCCCTGACAGCTGCTTAGGTTTCCATTATTTGCATTATGTGCCACATCATTACAAAGTTTGTATCAGTGCAGACGTTTTTTTTTGTTGTTGTTTTTTTGCAGAGGGTTGGCTGCAGGTCGTGACATCATGAACATGAACCCACTGCTCATCTATGCACAGTGAAAACTATTAGAAGACTGTTACAGAGGGGACCATCACACCAATGGACAGCAGCTGGAAAAGACCAGTTTGATTCGTTTGTTGAGTCCTTTACGCCCCCCCGCCCGACACAGGACAATTGGCTTTCTTTAATTAAATTCCTTTTTCCCCCTCCCTTTTTATAGGCGCCCACAGTAAAGAATGCCACTTATCCACAGAAACCATGGCAAATCGTGTAACTTTAAAGATAAGAAAAATAGAGCAGCAATGTTTTTGCACAAAAAAAACGTGTGCAACATTCAAGTAAATAAAAGATATAAAGAAAAACAAATCTTTAAGTCAAAGACAGATACATAAGAACCTCAAGTCTTTGTTGGTCGGATTGGCACTTTTGTGAATAGGAGTGCATTTTTATTTTACACTTTATTCCCCCCCTGGTTGATTCACTGATTTATTTATGAATATTTTTAAAAACTGCAAATTCTGTTATCATCTGTTGGCCAAGCACAGACTTGGCCATCAAATCAGAGACTTCAGTCATAAATGCTGCCCCTACACATGAGGAGTGTAGAGGCAAGTTCTTGATCCTCATATAACTCTTGATTCAGCCTTTTACATCTACTGGGAGGACACGCGTTCAGTGGACAACATCGCAAACCCAACGTGAAAACACAAAAATCTTGTCACCATCACGTGCTCTACTGCTGATCTACGCTGGAAGTAAGAGTGGAACAATCCTGAACGTGAAATCGCCGATCTACCTCTGCAGCAACACCCAGTTAAAATGTGCTGGTCTGGTGAAAGGTTGTGCATCACAACAACAGATTTTATTTGTTCAGAATCCAATCATGATAAGTCATGAAGAATTTTTTGTGTGTGTGGCATTTTTTGCCTTGAAAAACTCTCTCTCATGATTTTCTCTGTTACCAGAGTTCAGTCTGTAGTCGTGCGTGAGGGTGAAGGTCTGGAGTACAAAATGTAGCACAGTAGCAAGAAAGATAACAGTGCAGGTGGAGTCGATTACAGCTCGTCAGCCTGCAACAAAAATTTTCCAACAAGGATTAATTCCCCTAAAAGTAATGACCGACTGCAAATGTCTGTCTCATAGGAGGACAGGTTTTAACTCTCACTGCACTTCACAACACCCAACAGTGCCTAACACCCCATCCCAAGCTATGAACCAATAGAAGTCTCCCATGACGGTGTCATCCACTGAGACAGAAGATTAACACGCACGTCAAAATGGAAAAATATGCCTGTGAATTTAGTGTTTTTTACCAAATAAGAAAGAACTGCCTTTGTCAAAAAATATTTGCTATTAAGCAGACTGATCCATTCCTAATCTCGGTGATAAAGACTTAATGTAGAGGTTCATGGTCTTAAGTTGGAGATGCTTCAGTAATCCACAGAACAGAGGGCTCCCAGACTCTGATTAGGACCTAGTCACTGAGTCAATCGATCCCTCCCTCACAGAGTGCCCCCGTAAGTCGAACATCACACAACCACAGTTCAGCTCCATCCACAAAACCTGAGCGCTGACCTGAGAACAGCTTCTGTTAGAGGTCAAACTGCCCTCAGGTCAGAGTTTACAGGACTCACTTTAACCATCAAAAGTCACGAGGCTAGAAACAACTAAAACAGTTTCAAAGCAATCCTTAGGATTTTGGGAAATAATCCTTCATCTGCTCCAGAAAGCAGGATTTTTTTAAATATAAAATAATAAGTAAAAAACAAAAAACATCCAATATGTTCACATTGAGGAGAATCAAAACTTCAAAACAAACCCTTTTAAATTTAGTTCTTTTTAAATCCAAAGATTATGGAAACCTTTTTAGTTACTACTAGCCACTCATCTGTGTGAGGTGTGTGTACAGTGTGTCTGCTGGTGTATGCAAGTGTGCATGAAGTGTGCGCAAATATATTTATATATATATTTATATAATGAAAATACACCAAAATTCAAATATACACTTATACTTGAATTTCTGTTGCAGTTAGGCTTGTTATTTCTCTGAGCTCCATCCCCGGCTAAACACCATTTGTCGTTAGACACACGAGGAAGCGGTGCAGACCGTCCCTGCCAGGCAGAGAACAGGCAATTTACATCGACACATATTACAATGAACCCATGCAAAATCATTATGTCACTGCCATTCCTCAAAAATATATAGTGATATAGAATGCCATATATTATAGATAAACTCTACCACTATACACGACACCACCACTGTCAATACACAATCACTGTTAACATCACCGAATCCGGCCCGGTTCCTGCTTTCGACTCCAAATGCTGTTTACAAAGAAGCAACGACTCCTCGTAGTGTTTGGCCAGGGATGCTCAGGGCTGTAGGCAGGGTAATATAACACCATGCAAAAACCCTACCACATACACCAGGGGAAGTGGAGGGGGCTTGCAGGCCAGCAGCAACCAGTTAACAATGGGTTTCAAGACATCGTCCCCAGGCTCTTAATTCTTGCTGCTTTTGCTGCCAACAGCTCTTCTCCTCCTAAATCCCCAACTATGCCTTTTTTAATAGTTAGATCACTTCATAATTCAAATGTTATTAATAACACGGCACACTACGAACATTGGGTCTCTAACTATTTAACCCTCAAAACCTGGATATTTTTTCTAGACGTTTTAACATAACCTTTTCGAAAACAAAACAAAACAAAAAAAAAAACATTCACAGCCCTTCTGTTTGATAAAGTTTCACCCTTCTTGCCACCCGCTTAAAAAAACAAACAAAAAACCCCCCAAAACAAATCATGCTTCCTAGCTTGGGCATCCAACTCAGGGCGACAAACTTTGGGGTTGACATCTGTGGCTCTAAACCCCATAAAGACTATTTTTTCTTCTCACCTTGAGTAGATATGCAGAGAGCAGGCCTAAGCCTACTGACTGGGAGCAGGCAAAGCAAAAGAAAATATCACAAGCACTAAAAATAAAACAAAAAAATTAAATAATTTAAAAAATAAAAAGGGGCGGGGGCAGATAAAGGGTGAGGAGGAAAAAAAAAAAAAGGGGATCATGTTAAGTATTTTTTGAATTGCACTGAGTCATAGTGACACGAAGAGTTGGGCAGATTCTGCTCATGCACCCCAGTTTGCACGCTCTGTATGGATAATCCTGAAAACAAAAGATTTCCGTTTGGAAAAGAAATGAAAGTGTATATTAAAGACACTAACAAATCACTACTGCTGCCAATGAGAGAATCTAAGCGCTGTCAAATGACAGGAAGATGTCTGGGTGTGCGTTTTGATGATTACTGGTGATTACTTCCTCTTCTAGCTGTAATGGGAGTTTGTGTGGCACCCTCCCCTCAGCCAGGAAACATGAGAGTCTGCCCTGCAGGAGGTCAGTACACTGGTTGGAAACGATGAAAGGGGGCGAGGCATTTTCAGGCTGGAGAGCGGAACAATTTTAGCATTCCTCCAAAGGGTAGGGGGCGTGGCCTCATGGTGATTTAGTGGAGGTTCAGGGAGGATGGCACGGTGGTAAAAAGGAGCCATCTATGAGAGGAGGTATGAAGAGGAAAGGGTGGCTGACTTATAGCTGAAAACCTTCCATGGGGGCCTCCTGCTGAGGGAAGAGAAACTGCTGGTTGGCCTGGTCCACCTGAGGGGCAAGACTGCTGTCCTCGTCCTCCACACCAAAGTAGTGCTCAATTAGGTCAAAGGCCTTCTGGTAGATCTCCTGGTTGTCGTGACTCTGGAGGAACTCTATTTTGTCAAGACCTGGAGAAACAAGGAATGGAATATCAGAATGGCTGTTAAACTAAAAAACAAACAAACAAACAAACAAAAAAACCCAAACTGATTTTTTTAAATTCAGCTGTCCTACGTTCTGCCTCTGGTGGTGTAGTATGTATGGCAGCCTTAGAAAAAAGCAGAAGCTTGACATTTTATTTGCCCTAATGGAGGAATTTAAGTAGCTGCCTCTCCAGAGAGTCTAATCCTGTGGTAAAAATCAAACTCTGGGCTGGACTGCAGCTCACCACAGTAATCAGTACTCGGTCTTGCATGTGAACCAATTTCAGGTTGTGTGGTTTGTTGCCCTCCAGCTCACAGGCGATCTCCAGAACAAAAGAATGAGTACTACTACCAGCTACAGATCATATACAGAAGACAGATGTAGCGTCCGTGGCTGCAGCTAATCCAGGCCTTAAACATGCATTCTTTCAAATGGCCAGCAGAGGGCAACTAGTATGGCGTCAAAAAGACTGGTAGCTTTCGTACTTTGTGACCTCAAGAAACTTTCCTGTTAACTTTATGGCCTCAATCATTAGTTTTATGCCTTTATGTCTTTTATGCCTATGAGGTTCATTTAGGGAAATATGGCCTCAGTGTCTGCCAAAGTGATAAAGCTACGAGCCTATCAGCACTGATCATCTCTGTCTGTGACACTGAAAGGGTTCCAATAATGCTGTATTATATGTAAACTGCATCAAATCCAAATCAAATGTTTTTTCAGCATGCATGTTTGTGTGCATTTCCTGCAGCATACCATAGGCTTCTTCGATGAGGCTGCAGTAAGGATTAACTCCGGTGCCGTTGTTCTCCTGTTTGGCTTCCTGTTCGCCCAGTCTCAAGATGTTTTCTAGTCCATTAAGAGCAACCTGAACAATCTTTGAGTCCATCACAGTGAGCAGGTCACACAGGGGCTTAATACAGCCCAGGTTCACCAGATATCTTTATGCAAACAGACATGGATAAGGCAGATGAATGCAGGTGATTCATTTATTTACTTTACAATTTAGTCCGAGTTATTCTTCACAGCTCTTTCACATTATCGCCTCACTTTCATGCAATTATACCTCCTTATTTTTCCAATCACCCAAATTCTGCATGGGGATTTTCATTTCTAACAAGCTGTTAATTGATTTTCTCCTCAAACAGAAAACTCCATTAGACTCATCAACCAGCTGAAACCTTTTTTGTTCCTTGAGAAAACATTTTGCTGCAGAATGCGTTTTGAATCAATACAGTACTACTGAAATCCTACTTTAAATCATCTCTAAAAGTCTTATCATTAAAACCAGCAATTGACTTAAGCTACTCATCTGATCTGCTGATGTGATTAAATGACAATGGAGGGACTGTCAACTAAATGAATCTTGCGAAGCTAACCTGATCTGCTCTGGTGTTCCTCCAGACGTGGCATTGGTGATGGCCCAGGCTGCCTCTTTCCTGGTCCTGAATTCAGCTTTCTGCAGAATGTCAATCAGTACTGGAAAGATGTTTGCATCGATTACCGTCTGTGGAGGAGGATGAGAGATCAGTACAGGAGAAATGCAAAAGACATTCAAAACTGATTTGAAATCATCAACTTGATACACTAGATAAAACTAACAAAAACTAATGTTATTTGACAGGGCGTTAGAGTTTTAGGAATCTTTAATATGAATGTTACAATATGACCAAAATACAGAAACTGACCAACATAAAAATAATTCTTAAATTTAATCCAATCTTTGCACCTTGAATACAGTTACTGGCTAAGGTTGCAGTCAGTACAAGTTTAGTTAAAATACGTTTGAATTACAAATAAGGCACAGCATCTCCACTAAACAGCCACCCAGTGCAGCCAAACACACAGATTAAAAAGGAGCTGAAAAGCTGTGACACACAAGACACTTGTTTTCTGGCCCCACACAAAAGAAGAAACCACTAAATATATAAAACACAGTTGACACTGTATTACAGCTGTGATTACATAAAATTAATCAACACTGTGTAATGCTGACAATTAAATCCTACAACATTCAAGCAGCAGGAGAACTAAATTTGCACCAGAATAATGTGACAGTCATGATCACAGTGTCTGAGTCTAACAACACCAACTTATATGATTTAAGTAGACTAATATTAGCTGAACTACTGACAGTAAACAAGTGCTTTTTAAAAATCAGTTTCAGTTTTGACTCTTGCAGGTTGTTTAATTTGTTTAATTTGGATTAATAGTTGTAGTTTGTGTCTAAAAAAAATAAAAAGTTTCAAAATACAAACTTCACAGATAGTTTGGCAAACACTAAAGTGCTTCCACAGAGGTTTTCCTCAGGTAAACTGAGAAATGAACTCAGGGTGTGATACCTGTATTTGTGCTCTGTTTCCTGCTGTAATGTTTGAGATGGTCCAGCATGCCTCTTTGCGAATGGACTCTTTAGCACTGCTGAGGAGGTGAAGCAGACAGGGCAGGGCTGAGCAGTTCAACACCACCTAAAAACAGCAAAGCAGAGGGTAAAACTTCACACGCTCTTTATAACATACCTCAGATCTTTGAACTGCATCACTTTGCAGCTGTAGCAGCAATTATTAACAAAGCAAATAGCATTTGAAACATTTGGTAAGCTGAGAGAAATATTAAGATGACACAAACGCCTCTTCAACATGCAACAAGCTTTGGAGTCATCAAACCAACTTCAGTCTATTATAGTCTCACCTGTGTTTGGATATCATCTCCTGTGACAATGTTTCCTACAGCTCTCAAGGCGGGTGAAGCCACCTTATAGTCAGTGTGCCTGCAGAAAGATGGGGTTGGGAAATATTTTAATAAATGTACAGGTCAAATTTACAGGTTCAGAAATGACGCACAGTAAAGCCTGATCTTACATGAGTAGTTCTACAAGGCGCCTGCAGACACCAGAGTCAATGACGGCTTGGATCTTATCATTGGGGCCGTCTGAGAGGTAGGACAGAGCCCAGCAGGCATCTGCCAGCAAGTCTGGGTCACTGCTAAATAATAGCCTGGACAACACTGGCAGGCAGGGTGACACCTAGACAACACAAACATAATGCATATGTATCATGACAAACAATGTGAATTCAGCATCAAACATAAATCACCGAGAGACAACATGTCAAAATTTTCCCACAAAATGTCAGCTAGTACACAGAGCTGCAGAAACCAATGGTGCCACCTGAGAAATGTTATTGTAGAAGGATTCAAGAGCAAAACCATTCACATCCTGCAGCTGTGACCTGGGACAATCCAGCATCTAGTGTTGATCTGAATTGGTAAATACAGGCAACCTGACTGGTTGTGGGACACAGCCATGTGTTCCTCACACAGGCTGGCTTTTACAGACTTCTGTTTACTTTAGAATGTGTTTAACTTTTATCACAAGTAAATATTAGCAGCAACTTCCTGTCATATTCAACAGAAATGTTGCTTTTCTGAAGTCCAAATCTCTGAAACTTTTGAACTTATTAGAAGTTAAATGCATCTTTCATATAGTGACCATAGGAAGACAATGCATAATGGAAAATTCTCTTCCCACTCAACATTCGATTTAATCTGATATACATTTCACTGGTATTAAATTAACTTCTTGTAGATACGTTTTTTTATGGTTTAGCCAGAAAACTGTAATAGTACAGAGTGATCGGCTGATATAACAAAGAGCCTTTATCCGTACTTGAATGTTCAGCTTTGTCTGCATAGAAAAAGCAGCTAATTGAAACTATATTGACATGAATGACCCTAAGGCCACGAGAGTCTCCTGGGAAAATCCCTATAGGCACTCAGAGGGGTTCCTAGAACTTTGACCCTAAAGCATCCTTTGTGTTGACTCGATGAGTGGTACCTTGTCAAAAGCAGGTGGTGGGTTTTTTCCTCTGCACAGATTAGACAGAGCCCATACTGCATTCCTAGTCATAGTCAGTCTAGTGGACTTTGTCAGAAGCCTGAAATACCAAAGAAAATCAAAAGCCCATTACAGGAAGTCATATTAGAAATTTGTCGCAGGGAGAAAAGCTGTAGGAAGGTTTGACTCAAAAGCAGAAATAAAAGAACTTACATTAATAGTGGTGGAAGGATGTTGCAGTTCAGCACATAGTCCCTGCACACTGCACTGTCCCCTGCAATATTACCGAGGGCCCACACAGCCTGAAGAAACAGTGAGACATAAAAATCTTGGGTATCGCAGAGTATGGAAAGATATTTATTACAGTGAACAATCTATGAACCGGTGCATTACTTGTTCTTGAACATCCTCAAAATCAGAGTTCAGCAGTTCTATGAAGATGGGCACTGCTCCAGCCTCAATCACCGTCTTTGTCTGCAAGGATGTTCCTGACGCAATGTTGGTCAGCGCCCAGGCGGCTTCAAACTGCAGCAACACGACAAAGCAGAGAAACAAGCATAGTGAGACTCATGAACTGTAGATAACAGCACTTACTATGTGCAAGAATGATGGCAATTCAAAACACTTTTCAAGTTTCTACTTTCTTACAGCTGGCTGGCTGCATCAACATAATCTAACACAGTGTCATGTAGGACTGATGAACTGCTCTTGATATTGTTTGAAAATTTTGAACCGGGTACGTTGTACTGCTGCAGCTGGGTTGAAGACATGAGCATACAATTGTGTCTGTTTTTACAGTCATTCCAATGATAGAGACTCACAGATTATACAGAGGGAAATATTTCCACAGTTTGAAAAGATAAGACTAAGGAAGTTTTGACTTCTTCTCCTCCTATATCAGCACTGATGAGGCGATATTGTCTGAGTGGTGACACCTATCATTTAGGAGAACACTGCAATGGCTACCTCTGCAGTAAGGTCGAGCATAACAAGCACTATTTTCTGTTAAAGGCATCCTAAAAAGCAAAGTAGCATGGTTGCTACCAAAGACATGGTAAAAATCACATTTTTTGCACTCAATTCAGAAGTCTCTGCGTGTTCTGGAGGTTTAACACTGTATATTTAACAAATAAATAAATAACCGACCTGTAGTGTGCAGTTGCTGCTCTTCTTTAGGAACTCCACAAACCTCTCCACTACTCCAAGAGTGTTTATAACTTCATCAATTGGTGGGTTAGGCTCTGGAATAACAAAGAGGCAAAACTATATGTAGGCTTTTTTGTGGTCTATGGGGAACAGCACGAATGGTTTCACTCTTATGTAGAAGTACTCTCAGTACACTACAATGACTGGGTACCTTTGGAAAGTAATTTTCTGAACTTCTGTGTTGTAGCAAGCTGAAGCTCTGGGTCCTCTGAGAAAAGCATCTCTACCATGTCCCTGGTAATAACTCCTTCCTGCAAGAGGCCATGTACAAGCACTTTAAACACTTCACCCACTCACCACAGATTCCCTTGTTTACAATCCACAAGCTGGACAACAGGCTAAAAACTGCTTTACACAAACGTGATGTAAAAAATGCATCTAGTCTGTGATCATCTTTTTGTCTATGCAAGACTTGTTAAAAAAATAATGATCATTTACTCACAGTTACTGGAGAGCTGAGGTAAGAGTCCACCAGTGGGCTCTCTAACATGACCTCTTCTTCATTGAGAATGTCCACATTCCTCCGTTTGAAAAGCTGGGATTATAAAAAGCTGTTAAGAGACCTAAACACTCACATGCTGAACACAGACTACACAGTGACATAATCTCATCCAGGAGACAAACAACCTGATGAACTGGGAGTTTGTCACATTTGGTCTCATACCTGTTGTTCTCGTTTCTGTTTCCTGAGCTGGATGCCCTCCTCCTCTCTCCTGCGCCTCATCTCATCTGCATTGAGTGCTTTGTTCTTGTATCGGTTCATCCTGTAGTTATCCTTGGCCGGACTGGCTGACGGCTCTGGTTGGTCAAAGACACATCATGATTAAATCAAAAACCAACGTTTGCACTTAGAGGCTTTTTCTTTTTTTCCATCCCTGAGAAACCAACAACTTTTAGTTATATGTCTACAACATGTTTTAGTTTAACCAGAAACAAGAAAGCTGAACGCTTTCCCTTCTCACTGACTCTTGTCACATTCGGTGTATCACTTGTTGGGAACCTTTTATTGCCCTTAAAAAGCAACACGACTACTATTATTTCATTTCACCTGTCTAACACCAGCTCTGCTCCACATGAGACCTCTGTGTGTGTGTGAGAACGTCTATGACGCTAAGAGCAGGAAAAGAAGGCGCCAGGTGACCATTCATGATCACAGCATGCAGTAAAGAATCTCACACTGAGGTGAAATGAGATGTTAAATGTCAGATGTTAAAATTGTATTATTTTATTCATAAGTACCATTTCAATAGACATAAATTGCATTCTTGAAAATATTTAATTTTATTTTACAAAGTTGGGCCAAACCTGATGTTGCCTTACACAGACTGATTTCACAGGTCTTTAGATGGCTTATAAATTCTACTGGCTTGGATCAGTACTTTGTATCATCAGATACCTGAAGGCAGTGTATTGACATAGCATCTGAACTGGAAGGTATGGATCCGTTCATTCCTACTAATAATAAGCTATGATGATGATGAAACAGCTGTCACACATGCCTCAATATAAAAAGACCTTGCATAAACAAGCTCATGAAAACCGGACAACACAGCCTAAAAATACACATGCACGGACGCAAAACCCCCCACACAGCCAACCTATTCATGTACCAGTCAGCCAGCCCAGAACAAACCTATTTATTCAGTTAAATCGCAGAGTTAGCGTAAATTGGTGCCCACACAGGCCAAACTGCCCATTCTCAGCATTTGTGCAGTCATGCCACCAGAACGGGACACCAGGCAAACCCCAGAGTCACATGTGAGCCTATTGGGGAGTGAAAGAGAGGTGGGGGACAGCACCGAAACCTGTCGACACCACAGAACGATGCCAACCTTGTGTGCCAAAAGCCCTCCACTGTAACAGTGGGGAGGTTCTGAGGTTAAATATCAGAACAAATGTCGGAAATTGAGGTCATGTTATGGTTTCAGGGGATTAGCACAAACCCCTGAAATGCTTCAGCACGTGTGTGCAGATGGCAAAGCCACAGGGATGGATGGCACACATGAACAGGTTGCAGCTGGATGCACTCATTTCTGCAATGTGTTTGTTTAGATTAACTGTGGCACAACAGTGCCAGAAGTCAAACGCAGTTTAGTTCAGCTCGAACGAAGATGTCGCAAAGTGAGCCTTTGGTGTGAGAGACGCAGCTATAGCAGAGGTCAGCAACCCACCTGTGGTTCGTGAGTCAGGGGTTAAAATTAGGGGTAACCGTAACACTATTAATAAATATACTATATATATTAATTTGTCATCTCCCAATTACAACCATCACCTGTCTGTCTGCCCCCCTCATCACCCACATGTGCTGCTCTTTTTTCTCCTGTTATTTGGTAGGAGCTAAAAAGGCTCTTTTGATGTTGAAGGTTGCAGACGCCTGATCTAGAAGAAGTAAAAGTCAGAGTAAGGCTTCTGTAGGTGAACCTATGGAAGGATCTAAAACTTCTTAAACTTCCAATATCTAGTGTGTTTGCAAACCAGATCATGTTGGAATCTACAGAGTTGTTGTGTGGAGCTCCTCAGGGCTCTGTACTAAGACCTATTCTGTTTTTAATATACATTCTTCCTTTTAGCCAGATAACACAGCAGTTTCCTGAAGTATCTCATCTTTTTGCTGACAATATTGCTCATTTAAGCCTGCTAAAGCTCATAAGCTCTCCGATCTGATTGACTGTTTAACCAACATTAAACAATGGTTGAACAATAACTGCTTATAGCTAAACCCAGCCAAAACAGAAACTTTGATTATTGCACCAGACAGTGCAATATCTGATATTTAACAGCGACTGGGTGACTTAGGTTCCTCACAGAAACATAACCTTAGAAACCTGGGTGTTATTTTTGATGAAGCTTTTTCTTTGGAGGGACATTTAAATCAAATAGTAAGAACCTGCTTTTTTTCACTTGAGGAACATTTCAAAACTTAGATCCACCGTGTCAACAAGTGAACTCGAGATGATAATACATGCTTTTGTCTCTACAAGACTCGACTACTGTAACAGCCTGTTTACTTGTCTAAACAAGAAAGGGCTAGCTCGTCTACAGGTTAGGGCTGCCACGATTAGTCGACTAGTCACGATTATGTCGACTATAAAAATCGTTAACGACTAATTTAATAGTCGACGCGTCGTTTGAAGCTTTGTAAGATCCCAAAAGACGCAGGAATAAGTAGTAGGATTTAAGAGTGTAATAACGAACTGAAACAGAAGATGGCAGCACTGCATGTACGAGGATGCCAGGTGCCGTTAAACTCCGAAGAAGAAGCAGTGTCCAAATTTAGGAACCGCATTCTCCTGTGCCCGCATTTGTAGGCCGATTACGTTACAGCAACACAACGAAGACTGTCCAAATTTGAAGACTCCGACAAATGAGCCCTTCATTTCCCCAGATTTGAAGGATGGATCGGGTGTATACTTCGTGGCCCAACCTATCCCAGAATTCATAGCGTGTCCCTGCTCAGTTTCCAACAATGGTGGCAGCTAGTTAGTTTTAATATTACTCTTATTATTCTTTCTGGGTCACAAAATAAATGTTTAACATATTTTCAGGCGAGAATGTAACTGTGTAAACTTCAAATATCTGCTCAGTTTATCAAGACACCACATATTTTCAAAAGCGCTCCTACATTTTCGGAGACATCTGTTACTCACCAGCTCGATAGCTAGCCGGGGTTCAAGGCTCACTAGAGCCGGTGGGGAAATCATTTTCAAACCCACCGCCGGCTTTTGCTACTCAGGTTAAACATGATAAATAAGTCACTTAGATAACTTAAAAATGTTATTGTTCAGCTTTTTGCAGTATTTTATTTGTTCCTGAGTAAATCGGTTTGGCTGAGATTAAAGTTATAGTTTTTACACAGCTGAACAAACGTCAAGCAGACAACTGATTATCAGAAGTGTGAGATGCTCGAGAATATACTCCAGTGTCCTGTTATATTTTAGATAGCAAGGAGCAAATGTCTGAGTTTATTAAACTCCACCGAAACAATCAGCAAGTTTCATTAAAATTTAATAAACTATCATCTTGTCTTTATTTTTAGTTAGCACATACCTTAAACACTTAAAGCTGTAAGCTAATGATAGATATATAAGAGCAGATGCATGCTGGTGCAATAAGCTGTACGTTTTACGTCCAATGAATGCATGATCTGATTAGTCGACTAATTGCAAAAATAATCGGTGACTAGTCGACTATCAAAATAATCCTTTGTGGCAGCTAGAGCAGGGTGATATGACCAAAAATATTTATCACGATATACATTTGAAAATTTGCGATAACAATATAACTGACGATATAATTGACACTAGTCAAAATACTTTACAACTCCACAACTTTATTAGTGCAAAAAACCCATCAATATATTTTCACTTAAACAAGCAGCTGTTTTTTTTATGTGCATTAAAGTTATATAAAAACGTAACAGTGCAAATTCCTTGCTGACAATTTAACCAAAAGGCATTTCCAGTGGAAACTGGCCGACATATCCTCAGCATAACCATGTATAATATCTACAAAACTTAAAAAGAGGTGTTACACACACAATACGGTAATATTATGTTGAAGCACAGTACGTATCACTCCGCGAGGCTCCTGACTACGACAGCTGTAATGCTCCGACAATCCATCAAGCGGTGCGGCTTCGTAGCTTAGCAAAGTCGTACTAAAACATTTGACAGATTGTCGAGCGCCGTGTACATAAAATTGTTTCGAGGTCAGTAAACACAACCAGAATTCATTCATAAGGCACATGGGATTATAAAGGGGCACTGTCGATTTTCAGAAAAATCAAAGGATTGATATTAAGTGTGCCGTATTTTCCAAAGAACACGGTAATAACGACGGCCCGCTAGCATGCTCTACCAAAAATAGTGCTTTGTTGTGTATCTGACGGACGAAAGCCAAACCAGTTCCACACCACTGAAGTTGCAGCATTTTTACAAACCAATTCTGGTTCATCCGTTTCATTTAACGATTCGCTTTCACCCTTCTCATTCTGCATCGCCGCCATGTGCGTATGCAAACAAAGGCACTGCGCATGCGCGTTTTACCCATATTCTATCGCGATATTTCATTTTCCTATCGTTGCCCAAAATTACACTGGTATTGCCATGAACGGTATGATATAGCCCAGCCCTAGTGGCAGCCCTACTACAGGTTGTTCAAAACTCTGCAGCAAGGCTACTAACCGGCTCGAACAAGGGAGCTCATGTGACCCCTGTGTTAAAGTCGCTGCACTGGCTACCAATCAGATTTAGGTTCCATTTTAAAAGTCTAGTTTTAACTTTTAGAGCATTACATGGACCCCCCACCACACACACACACACCACCTTGCCAATTTGATTCATACACATGCCTCCACTCATAACCTCAGGTCATCAAACCAAAACCTTTTAGTGGTCCCCCATACTCGTTTTAAAACTCGAGGAGACCAATCTTTCCAAGCTGTTGCACCCAGACTGTGGAATGCACTTCCCCTATTTCTACGGTGTTTGGACTCGGTGGAGACCTTCAAAAAGCAGCTAAAGACATTTTTATATCAAAGAGCTTTTAATTAGACCAGGGTATTTATTACTATTGTGTTTTTACCTTGTAAAGCACTTTGTGACATGTCTGTGAAAGGTGCTATATAAATAAACTTTACTTACTTACACCCCACGTGACAGGCTTAATAGCTGCTGCTTGGACCGTTCTACAAGATCACCCTATAGAAACTCTTTTGCCTGATAGCTGCCATTTTGTGGGAATTAGAGCTTAAACAGATGAATGTTTCTCCAATCAGACTGTAGCCACCAGCTTCACCCTGTCATTCCAATACGTTCACTTTCAGGATTAACTCTAATAGGACCCAAAATTTACATGTTTAATTCAATAAGCACTGAAACAACTCAATGAAATGATAAGCTCATCAGCAAGGTGTTTGCTGAGATCACAGACAAAGAATGCCTTGCGGACAGGATTTAAGGAACTTCCCCACCAGTTTTGCTTTTCATACCTAGAACTTACATTCACCTTTTAATATACAGTTTATATGCGCAGGCACAGTAACTGTACTTCTTACCCCTTTTAGATATAGCTTTTTGAACACTCCAGTAACATTCACTGCAAAGTGTATTTATCACAGGACTGTATAAGAACAGTCTGGAAAACATGTTGTCACATGAGCGCTCTGTCTCATGAGCTCACAGTCGGCTGTGATGATAGCAGTCTGTCATCTACTTGCCGCATGGAATCAGTTAGCTCACATTTCCACTTCACTGCCGACTGACTGAACACAGGAATTAAATTATTATAAATATTTTTTACCTTATTATATAATTCACCGAGTTTGAAGAGCAAGGGTGAAATTACGCAGCTTCACTTGCTAATGAAGGCGCCAGCTACTGGAAAAAGTCAAATCACTGCCTCTCGAACACCACTATTAAATGTGTCACCCCAGAGGCTTTGATTTAAAACTTTTTTTACGACGCTGGAAGTCTCTCACCAAGTTACAGTCGCCATATCCGCCAAACAGTAGCGACCAGACAGATAGAAAACGTTCATAATATAAAATAAACAGCAGTAGCGCTTTAAAGCGCCTATGTAATGTGATAACTGTAAAGCTACAGGCGGTTGCAAAACAAAACAAATAGAGAAAATTGACAACTCTAAAGTCGTATTTTATTCGATAACGCCGTTATATTGCCATGACTAATACTAACTTAAGCTCTAAGCTATACGTGCGTCTTCTCTGAAATAGTACAACGCGGCGCTAACGTGGTTAGCTGTTAGCCAAGTTTCCTCAAGTTGGCTAAAAACGGCACTAGCTGTTATCTCTGGTAAAAATTGCCTTAATGTGTCTAACATGATATACTGTAAAAAGGGAAACACTGTCCAAAGACCTTATAATTTGGAGACATAGCAAATGACTTAACGTAAAATAGCAACTCATCTTTCCTTACTACGTAGCAACGCCGACTAGCCACCTAGCTAACGAGTTAGCGTACTGGCTAAACAACAGTAACAGAATGAAGATTTCATAACCGTCAAGTCCGACGACAAAAGTGAATCTTAAAACCACTTTGAATACATGCCTATAGTAGGAACTTGCCAAACAGCTTACCCATTGTGTCCTATGCGGGTTTATTGTGCCAAGTTGTGAAGACGTGATTCAATTTTAAATCCTTTCCCACTTCTAGCTTTCCAGAATTTGCTCCGGTAAGCAATATGTCTGCCGGAGACGGAAACGTCAAAATATAACGTCGACTTCCTGCCACTAGAGGACGCCCCAGACCCACAAAACACGTCACACTCACGCACCTTCATTAACGAATGCCTTATAGCCAAAATATATTCAAAATGTTAAAAAAAATTTTACTACAGGATTAATTTCATTCTTAAAATTTTCAAAACAGAGAACCATCTGTTTATTCGTAGATTTGCCAGTCATTAAAGCACCACCGTGGTTGGTAGGGAAGGACATGATTTAGGGTTACAGTGCATCCTCCTTCCCAGCCAGCTGTTACTCACGTCTGTATCTATTTTACATACCCACTGGCATGTTTCAGGTAGCTCAATTTCTCTTGGATCTGCATATCCCTCTCTAGTTTTGAAATGCTATTTGACCCGCCGTGCTTCCCCAGTGTTTTCCCTAAATTGAATGTGACAGAGTAATACAGGTGAGGTTCATCCACGGTCAATTTGCTGGGAGCAAGTGGTGGTAAATTACTGCACTATATTGTGATGCAGTGTCCTCCTGACACGGCCCCCGAGGGGGCCTGCGGAGATACACCAGAAAAAGACTTTAGGGGGCAATGTTGTACAAATAAAGAAGTAATTGCTGCTGCCAGGCTTGCTCTTTTCCCCTATTAGAAAGGGCGGGGGAGGTCAAGTCAGCTGTAGCACAACTGAGATACTTTCCCATGATTACAATTTCTTAGCAGCTGTGAGCAAATATTGTTCATAGATTCCATGCTTTCTCAGTGTATCCACGGGCTCCGGATTGAGCTCCGCTTGGCCGAACCATAAGGGCTGAGAATTCACAGCCTTCAGCAGGTGTGCTGGCGCAGAGATGAAACAACTGCCGGCTGGATAGCTGCTCTCAACTGGTATCAAATAACACAAACACACAGGACCAATTTGTGCTACAGAGTCAGCAGTGAAATGCTCTCAGATCCAGTCCGCGGGGCTGTAGCCAGGGCTCATCGAGTCTGATTTTACAGGGTCTCTTTTATGAGTTCTTTACCTTTCTCATTTCTAGACCTGCTGAAGCACATCATACAGCAGCCTACACTTCACACAGAAGCAAAGGCTATCCATTAGTCAATGCCACAGCGTAAGGAGAGCTTCTGTAATGGAATCATGAGAGCAAAGCAAGGCGTATAACTGAAGGATTTTAAACGGCGGTACATGGGGAACGGTGACATTTTGCTGGAGTCTTCCACTCACTATCACTTCCTAATGGAGACATAATAAGCACTGTAATCAATACACAATTTTTTTCCCATCCAAATTCAAAATGTTCTAAATTAAAGTGAGGCGGGGGACATCTAAATGAACAAACAGAAGGACCCGTCCTTCAAGCCTCATTATTGGTCGTTATCTATCCAGACTGAGTCAGCAATATTGAGAAAATGCACAAGGAAAATTAGGAATGTGGGCAACAGCTCAATGAGTACGACAATAAGATGTTGATTAAGTGTAGATTTAATTAAAATGGGGTTTTTTTTCTCCTGTTTGTATCTGCAAAGAAGCTGCAGAATGTACTGTGTTGCATTTCATCTACTGAGGCTGTTTTGGTGACAGTTAAAAGACCTCTGTGTACAGATCTTCACCTCTTTGTATGCTGAATGCTGACAGAAATCCTTTTCATTTGCGAGCGGATTGTACTTTATCCAGTGGAGAGGTTTCATAGGCAAAAAAAAAAATGTCTGCTCTGTTCTGCATCATGCTCCTGGCAGTCTATCCATGATAAAACACCAAGCAGGACTCAGATCTCTGCAGGTGGATACTGCAACAAGAGACACGCAGAAAAAAAATGCCTTTGTGCATTTAGTCCGCTCAGACAAAAATAATATGTCTCACACAAATAGGCTAATAACATCAAGGAGCATGTTGGCAGAGCAAAAACTCAATTATGAGGCGTCAAAAGCAGTTTAGTTTTGATTGTGCTTATTTGATTGTGCAAATACGGCCAATTTAACTGCTCCTTAATTCAATTATGGCAAATATGATAATAAGGCTAGTTTGCTGAAATGTGAGAATGTGGTCGGGCCGCCTGCGGAAGAGAGCATCTGCAAGGCTCGGTGCTGAACGCTTTGTGCGAGAGTAATAAAGGCTGAGAGAGATAACGCTGTGGGGAGGATAGTGTGCGGAGAGAGCGGTGTGTCAGTGCATGTGGGCTCTGAATGGAAAAGAGGAGATATATCTTCATAATATAGTGTTGAAAATCCATTCAGCGCCGTCCATTCCATACTTTTTTTTAAATCTGACGACTAAGGGCCCCTCTCCCTCGCTCTCTCCGTCCTCCTGTCTTCTGCTCACTCTCTGACATCTACCAGGTGGGGGGGGCGATAAGTAAGTTGCTGACTATATGATTTTTGAATGTTCTTGTGGATTATTCGATCGCTCCCCGTGTGTCTGAGAGGGAGATTTGTGTGAAATATTTCAAAACTGATATATAATTTTTACCTCGCTGGATAAAAGAGTCACAGAGACACATCTGAAGCTAACAATGGCATTTTTCATTTAAGAGAAATAGATTAGGTGGGAAATCACGTTGCATCTAAGTCACTACCTGAGATGTCCTGCTGCTCTAATCTAATTGTTTTACGCTACAATCCAATGAGACCTGTCAACATATCATATGGGGAGGTTTTTCTGTGGGTTTCTGTATGCTGGATTGCATAATAAGGGACACGGACATTATATGCCAGTGGTGGTTTAATTCAAGTCAATTCAGTTTTATTTATGTAACGCCAAATCTCAACAACAGTCATCTCTAAGTGCTTTATATTGTAAGGTAAAGACCCTACAATAATACAGAGAAAATCTCAACAATCACAGTACCCTCCTTTGAACAAGCACTTGGTAACAGTGGGAAGGAAAAACGTCCTTTTAACAGGAAGGAACCTTTGGCAGAACCAGGATCAGGTTGTGGCACCAACCTGCTCTGAGCAGTTGGGGATGAGAGGAGGAATATGGGACAAGAGACACACTGTGGAGCAAAGCCAGAGATTAATAATAACCAATGATTAAATGCAGAGAGGTGTATAGAGAGTGAAAAGAGGTGAGTGAAGAAAAAACTGCCTATTGGAGTGTAACTAAGGGAGGTTTCAGGGTCACCAGATTCAGCTCTAACTATAAGCTTGGTCAAAAAGTAAAGTTTTAAGCATAATCCTAAAAGTATGGACATTGTCTGTACCTCGAATTCAAACTAGGAAACTAGTTAAACACAAGATGGGCTCAGGAAAAAAAAAGGCCACAAAACATACAAAGAACCAGGTTTAAGGCACTTCCACATTGGCTTGACTTTTGCGACTCAACGTTCATCTTTAATATACAGTCTATGTTGCAGTCACTACGTAACTAGAGCATAATTTCCGAATTACACACAGTTTTTGAAGTTAGCGATGTAGTGTCAGTGAAGGTAACTGATAAAAAAGTGACAAATGACACTGACTAAGAACTGAGAACTTCATCTAAACGGCAATAGGCCACATCAACTCCAGCTTCCTAGTTAACTTAATAAGGTTCTTACTGACATTAATACTGATCTTAAATACCAGTCAAATATTAGTTTGCATCCCTAATGTGCACCCCAACAAATGTTCTTCAGGGACCCAAAATCCCTCACTGCATCCTTCCTCATTTGCATCCCAGTCACTGTGTTGCGCTTGGTTGCTGGATGGCTCATCATCGGAGATAAATGATGCTGTGAAATGGCGCAGCAATGTCACAGCGTGGGCTGAGGTGGCTGCATGTAATACAAGCTTGATGCCAAAGAGTGAGTGAGAGAGAGAGAGAGAGAGAGACACAGACAGAGGCGGGTGGTGGGGCGGGGTGGGCCGAGATAGTGTTGCATCAGGACAAAACTTAGGGATGCCAGCGGAGTAGATGAAAGAACGAGATCAATATGGCACAATTATTGTACACTCACTCTAATTGATGAACACGTGGCTTGGAAGGACTTCCTTTCTACTCTTTAAACCTTACAAGCCAATTTTAGCCCAATCGAATCGGCTCAATAAGGTCTATTAAGTCAAAGTGCTTTTATTTACCTTGCCATTGGTATCGGAGGACTTATCTTTATTTTTAGGTCTTCTGCTGCGAGGTGCTGTAAACTATCCAGGGAAATTCCACTGCGTCAATGCAACACTTTCAGTACTTTAAATTTATAATCCCTGAAATGCAAACTCTTCCAACGTACCTTCCTATTGTACACCCTCTACAGGAAATGTAACAGATTTATAATAAAGCGACTAAGGGACTAATTATTCCACTGTAACTAAATAGAATTTCACTACATTGTATTTGAAATTACAATGTAATTATAGTTACCTACAAATGCTTAAAGTAAAATGCTTACATTAGAATGAAAAGGTAACGGGTCAGGTAAAATAAAAGCACAACTGAATAATAGAACATCCATCATTTACATCTACATAATGAATATTAAATAAAGATTTAAAAAGGCAAAATTAATCTACTTAGTCCATTAATTCAATTGTACTTACAATTTAAGATTGGAAAATATTTGTTACTCTGAAAAATTAACATGAAATTATGCAGTACTACTTACAGTATAATTGTTTATTGTGTCCTGTAAAAACCTGACTTGTTACCTCTTATTCTGGTCTGCCTAGTATTTGTAGGTAAATATAAATACAGATCAAATAATTTCATTAAATTATGGGGGAATTACGCCCTGAGTCGTATTTTAAAATGTTACTGCAATCAGTTCTGAAAATATTCAGTCTCCAGTCCTGCTTGGATGCTTTAATTGAGCATTTCGACTCCCACTATGGCTGGCTCTACAAGTAGGGAAGGGAAGGACTGACCATAAAGTTGATGTGTATGGCCGTGGATGTGCCGGAGTGCCTATCTACAGGGATTCACAGCCTCCCTGCGGCGGCCATAAATTCACCCCGTGATTGGAGAGAGGAGGTAATGAGGGGGCCTGGCGCACTACTTGGCCACACTGCCAGACTTGTGAGCGCACACACATTTCTTCGTAAATAACACCACCACTGACCCTGACAGCAGTCTGATCATCTCGGTCTGCCACAATCACCTTCCTGCAATAAATCTATCTAATTAACTCTGCAGCTGAAGCCCAAGAGTCTCTCCTCCAGTCAATCAGAGGTTTCTGTGGCATAACAGTTTCTGACAGGACACAAAATTAACTGAATAAAATTAAAAGTCTTTTGACTGTGGCGTTCTCGCTTTCTTCCACAATATTAATTGTTGTTTTCAAAAGTGCTGGACGTGTGGAATTGATGGCCGCAGAATACAATTTAGTTCAAGGCGGACAAATGGCTTTTAAGTTAATGTCAAAAAACAAGGGCTGAATTTTCTTTGACAGCGTGTCACTTAACTAGATGTATTCCTGTACTGTGCATAACGGCGCGCTGCCTCGGCTTGTTTTTCAAGCGGTCTATTATTGATATAACACTCAGATTGAGTGGAAAATGGGAAAAACAGCACAGAGTGATGATAAGTGGATTAGAAAATTGCCTCCGTGCCCTTTCAGAGGCTTGAAAAGTTCCTTTCTTCTTCTTTACTTTTGACTCCAACCAAACCAAACCCAACCTTTGCTGACCTTTTGCGTGTTGCATCTGAGTAATTGAATGAAAAACCTGGATAGAGTTAATTGGCTGTTTCCATATACTCTGAAAGCTGCTGATAATTAATCAGAGAGAACAAAAGCCACTACATCACCACCTAATTATGGGTGAACACTTGGCAGGCTCGACACACAGGATCCTCATCGGTGCGCTATTTCTTTTATCCGCGGCACGTCTGTGTGTGTGTGTGTGTGTGTTACCTGCAGTTTTGCCTCATTACATTCCCAACAATAGGTTTTGATTACAGCGAGGGAAAACATTCTTGTAACATATTTCAGATGTTTGGAATCGTTTGTCAAAATCTAATTACCTAATAATTATAGAACGTCAGAGAAATGTGTGAGCAGGCTTTTCTTTCGAGACTTTCGAGTTGTGGAAATGTAGATGAGCTTAAGGATAAGATTCATCGCCTCACACATCCAAGTCCCATTTGTCCCGGGGTTTTAAGTTATTACAAATAAATGTATTTAAAGTATAAAAGGTCATCGCTGAGTATGATTAAACACTGTGGGCGAATGCATGAAAAAAGGAAGCTCAGCCTTGTGTTTTCAGGGCACACAGACAAAACTAGACAGAGGTTGTTTTTAAATGAACGAGGTGCTGCAAAGAAGGTGGCAAATTTTGACTGAAAGTTAGCCGTGTAGCCACCATGATCTGACCCACTGGTTTGTGAACTGGTGTTCAAACCCTCAACTTTGGCTGTTGCTGTGTTGATTCTATTGAGCCAGGTGATGCAAGCATGGTGTGGATCTGACTGCAACACCAAGGGATGTTGCACCTCGTACCTTAGTGACGTGTCAATCACAAAGTAGACCGATCATAAATAGGGCTCATTATGTAAACAAAAGAGCGGTCATGGCACCAAAAGTCCAAAACAAGACTCAATAGGTAGAGAAGACACTAGTAAACGTTAGCATTGGTAGCAAAGATTTGCTCTTTAAAGTTCTTAAGTTCTTTATGGGAGCAGCCTGAATGCTCAGCTTTGCTGCTCAACCCACAAATATATGTTCTTTACAAATTTGGCTCCATTTAGGAGAAAACAAACAGGCTTTCCAATTGTATAAGATTTACTGCCAATAAGTATTATTACAAATAAGAAATAATTGACCAAACACAAATTTCATTACATTTTGTGCCAAGTTTAGAAAATGAACATCGTGTTATGCTAAACAAGGCCTCAAAATAGTGACTGAACGCATAAATTTAGAGGAAAGTGCTCACTGAGGTCATAGTTGGAGGAAGCCAAATGTCATTTCCCCACAGACTTTCAGAACCAAAAGCTATGTCCACTCTTTAAACTGTGTAGTTTCTAGAAATGACAACAGTAGGCCAGGTTTTCAGTCTCCAGGGGTTGAGGTTAAAGTGATATTTTACCTTGACTTAGTATTGGTAGAAGTAGCAAGCTAGTGTTGATGAATGTAAATAGGAGCAAAAACACTGAATTTCAAATTACACTGTTATTCAGCTGTCAGCTTAATGGCAATAGATCATGTCATGGCAACTAACCAGTTCACTTAATAAGGTCAGTATTGACACCAGTCTCTGGAGTCGAGTGCTGTTTTCCTGCAGACTTTTCCACTATTGGACTTGTTTTTGTAGTCAGAGTCACTCCTGATGGCCATTAAAAAGAATGCATGTTTAAAGCAACACCACTGGCTTCACTCAGATCTAGAAACTCTGTGCATCTTTTTTTTAATAGTCTTTTCAAAGCTGTCGAAAAATGCTGCACAGACACCAATACCTGCCAACAATGGCACAAAGACCTCTTGGACTTTCTGTTTGTCACATAATTATATACATATAGACTTTTTTTGTCTAACAGTTGGGCTTTGTAACAGAAAACCAACATGAAACGGGGTTTGTGCTTATTAGCATTGTATGGTTCCATTAATCTGTAAAGATATGTGAGTGATGACCAGCATACTGCACTGTTAGTTAAAGGTACAGTGTGTAGTCGAAGGAGCTTGCAAAGAAAAGCGTCTGGACTTCTTTAAGTCACTTGAAGACGTTTCACCTCTCATCCGAGAAGCTTCTTCAGTTCTAAGGTCAAATGGTGGAGAGTCCCAGATATAAACCTAGTGGGAGTATCCCCCCACAGAGGGACAAAAGGACCCCCTGATGATCCTCTAATCGCCTGAGCCAAGGTGTGAAACTGGGTGTGGGTCCCAATCAGCCAGAGTTTCGGGTGAGTTCATTGTGAAACCTGGCCCCACCTTATCATGCGAATTCCTGAGATCAGATGGCCCAGGATGTGAGTGGGCGTTAAGGCGTCTGGGAAGGGATCTCAAAACTGTGTGGTACAGTGTGTAAAATCTCACCACTAGATGTCAGTAAATTGCTGATCGTGGTTAACTGAATTCTATTTTCTTATCCCTCCAAATTCAAGTGCATAATCATAGCTTTGGTGGCTGCTTTAGTCAGCAAAGAGAGATCAAATCATTAAATTCTGACTGTGCAGTTGCAGCCGGGCAGCATTTTTTTTAGTACTCCTAATGTTGTTCAAATATGTTAAATATATTTTAACATATTTGAACAATATAAACAAAGAGCAATAAATAAGAAATAAAAAATGGATATGAATGAAATATTTTATGTTAAAACTCTGGTTTTCATCTTTACTGAGCGTACCCAGATAACAAAGTGACTCCAGACTGGAATCACTTTTCTATCTGGGTACGCTGTCAGTCCGCTGTTTAACTCAGCTGTTAATAAGCCGGGTGAGAAGCGCCCACGCTTATTTACTCTGGAAGAGGCTGTCAAACTTTGTGAATGGAGTCTGATAAGACTTGATGAAGCTTACGTCTGATAATACAGATGCTGAGGTGAGTTGTTGTGGAATTGCTGAACTTTTCTGTTGATAAGCGCTGCTGTTTTTGACACTGTTAGCTGGTGTTGGTGTGTCGTCCACACTAGTGGATCTAACATTATTGAACTTAGCAAATAAACTCTCATACAGAAAACTGTTCATCAGAGGCAAAGTGGGAATTTCAGGGCACTCAAGATTAGCTGTCATAATGTTAGCTTATAACCAGCTAATGTTGTTGCTTAGCTGACTCGTTTTCAGCTGTCTGGAGACGAGAGGGTTGCATGTTTAATCTGGTGACCATAAATAATTGCGACAATATCAGGAATAAATAGTTATATCTATGCATGATTTCATGTGTTAGAGCCCTGGCTTCAGTTCAGGAGATGAGGCTTGCAGAGAGGAGGAAGAGGATGACGTTTGATCCAGATGCGGTTGAATTGTCCCTGTCCTTCACGTTTTCACTTCATTGGTGAAGGAGACCCCTTCTCAGATGACAAAACAAGGGTATCATCCTTCATATCTTGAGTCTAAAGATGCAGGCACAGCAAATCTCTTCTCCTCCGCCTTTGACGTAGCAAATATGTGGTCAGCCTCTAGCCACATGCATAAAGCAGGATTAGGTGAAGCAGTGATGCTCATTTCAGCCACTATATGCAAAATGACAGGCAACATGGCGGCTTTCACAAACCAGCCCACTCCCAAGTGTTTTTAATTTTTAACTCTTAAGTTTATGACAATGCATCCATTTGATGGAAGATGTAATTACACTGTAATTAATTAAAAAAAAACTATAACTGCTTCACATGACCGACTTTCACTGACAGTGCCTCTGTGAACATAGCACTGCAAACAGTGGTTCGTTGAGATAAATACCTTCAGCATGCTAACATGCCCAGGCGATGTTTAACATGTGTCCGCAACTTAATTAACCACGTGGTTGAGCTAACAATGTGCAAATCAGCTAATTAAGAGGCAACACCTGATGCTGGTTTCATTATTAGTTTCAGGTCTGCTGATGGTGCTAGAGGAAACATTAAGAGTGCTAAATACTACAGTTGTCTTAACTAGAAAAACATGAAAATCTGTCGACCAGTGCTTAAAGCATTCAGTTAAAGACAAAACTGATCATAAAGTGATCTAAATCTCGAGCTAAATGTAGCTGCATAGTAATGTAATACAGGAGTCATTAAAAATATCGACTTGCTCGGTTTGATGACTGATTGAGCCATAGATGTTTTTGCTTGTGCACTCCTTCTAGAGACAATTATGAGCACTGAATGTAAGAAGATAATCAAACACGCATTGATCGTATACTGCAACTTCTTTTTAACACTCCTGTGACTTTTCCAGCTAAACTAACCCTACAAAAAATAAACAAATAAAACAACCTGCGCTGTCTCATTGTTTAAAGTGAAAAACAGATGCGAAACATTTGATTCGAAAAACTGATCAGACTTCTGTAACACCAGCTTCGAAGAGGTTTTTTGCTCCTCTAAAATTGAAAAGCGTCACATCCCAACATAAAAACATTTTGCCTTTCCTGTGCCCCGGTTTATAAAAGGACCCCATCACTTGGTCCAAAGTTTGCAGTAAGTAGGTGCAGGCATTATTTATTTTGCAAAATCGCTGAATGCATTATCTTCATTTCTCAGTCCCTGTCATGATTCTGAAGATGAAAATTATCTTTGAGATGCCCCTTGTGTGATAAATAACTGCATTCCTTTTCATTAGACACTGACTTTCCTTTGCAGCAGTTTACTCTGTAATCAATTAATTAATCATTCCACCATCAGAGACTTTAGTTCAGTGTCTGATGCTGGCACCAGATTATATTTAATTATTTTATTAGACTTTTTTATCTTCAAGATGATAGCAGACGGTCATCTTAAAAAAAAAAAAGAAGGATATTTTTTTCTTTCTCCTTCTGTTTCCTCTCCCTCCATTTCTTCTGCCCAGTCCTTGTGTGCCTTTGGCATCAGCCTTTTATTAAGGGATTTAATATCCACCATACCATAGGGCCAATTTTCCTCAGGGCTCCTCTTTCCCCATCTTCTTCTTTCTCTTTTTTCCACACTCACATACCCACACACGAGCAGCATGGCAGGAGCTCCATCTTAAAGAAATGAGGGGAGCTGGGGAGCAATTAGATTCAGCTGGAGACATTTTAATGTGAATTTCTCTCAAATGCAGCGCTGCTTTCCTCTGGAGAAATCTCAAAGTCAAATATAGGATCTTTGATCATTCACAGCCATATGGCATTGTGAGGCTTGGATCAAGATGATGATGATGTGTGTGTATGTATATGCATGTGCTCTGATGATGTCTTCAAGGTCAAATCATGCAAAACTAATTCAAATGGCATACATCCCATGGTACAAATGAATAATAATTAAAAAAAAAATACATGGCAGGGCGGTAGCTTTCGAGATTATTTGCAAAATTAGTTGGAAATGTGTGGTTTTAAAATAGTGAGGAAGTCAACACTGGTTTGACCTTGGAGTCAGCAATTATTATATCTGCATGAGACTGCACAGATTGCATCACACGCGTATGGAGAGTGTGTGTAATCAAAGCCTGTAGATAAAGAGTTTGAGTGGTGGAACACTCTGACACTGGGATTAGCCGAAGCCGGCCTGGTTACGGATTGACCTCTGCAGGATAGTGGATGTGAACGGGGATCTTACCAAATGCCAGAAAATACCAGAGATCTCATACCTCATTCTATAGCCCTGCCAAACCCTTACATGGTGTACCACCAACACATTTTGACATTTAATTCTTGCATAGCTGATTAATATATGGAGAAAATATAACATTTTTCATTTGCTTTCCACTCAGTGTCACATGTCACCTCACAGTGATTATGGCATTCTGTTTTTTTTAATATGATAACAGAAAAAGACTGTAATGGCTTGAAACACTACACGCAAAGTGCTAAGAGCTTTTGCTGCCCAACCGTAACCACAGTTATCGACTGCAATCAAAGCTCTTTGCTTTGCATTCCCACAGTCTCTGAAATAAGAGTACAGAAAAAACCTGTTTCTGTCTCAACAATTATTATAACTATAACTATTATAATTATAACTTTCTCAAGCACCACAAAGGTACATATATGTCCCCAAGGAGCAGGGTTTTCAGCTGGTATAAAAAAAGAACATAAAAAATCCATCCATCCATCCATCTTCATCCGCTTTCTCCGAGGCCGGGTCGCGAGGGCAGCAGCCTAAGCAGAGAGGCCCAGACCTCCCTCTCCCCAGCCACCTCCTCCAGCTTATCCGGGGGAACACCAAGGCATTCCCAGGCCAGCCGAGAGATATAATCTCTCCAGCGTGTCCTGGGTCTGCCCCAGGGCCTCCTCCCGGTGGGACATGCCCGGAACACCTCACCCAGGAGGCGCCCAGGAGGCATCCTTGTCAGATGCCCGAACCACCTCAGCTGGCTCCTTTCGATGTGGAGCAGCAGCGGCTCTACTCTGAGCCCCTCCCGAATGGCTGAACTTCTCACCTTATCTCGAACATAAAAAATGAATGTGCATAATTTATAAAGCTATGGTCAAATTAGTAGTTTATTAATTCCCTATTTGGGGTGACTGTCAGTGGCGGTCCTAGCCTGTTTGATCTAACACACCTACACCTTAGTTCACAGATTCACTTTGTCTATTGTGCATTTCTGAGATTTCACACAACCCAGGATTCAAATCATGAATACATAATGAGCTTGGATTTACAACATTATAAATGAAATGTGCTCTATTTGGAAGCAGCGGCCCCCCTCCCCTTTCAACGGGTTGTGTGTGAGACTTTAAATCATCAAACTGTAAATTTTAAATTGTTATTGATCCCTTTATCCCTAGTCCTAAAGTGTATATTTATTTTCTTACTCTTCTTATATATATTGTTTGTTTACTTGCCTCATTGTCTCGTGTCTCTATATACTGGACTGTATGTAGCGGAGATGACAATAAAGTTTACTTTGACTACAGCAGCGAGCAGGTGCACCGAGGGCTCTCGCGCTCACTTTTCGTGTATAGAATTTCAAAAAAACATTGGTGCAAATTATAAGTCTGTATCATAATGTCTGGTGTTTTCGTGTTTGTTGTTTTGTTTTTATTTTGTTTTATTTTGCGAGTTGGTTTTTAGATGCCGCTCCAGCCGGTCAGAGAATCCCCCGCCGCCCCGCCCTCTCCTCTCTGCAAACGAAGGGCACCCTTACTCCCAGGAAATGGGCGATAGAAAACCGATCGGGGCCTATGCCATTCCCAATATGCGCTGGCTGACATCGGGGCAGCATGAGTACGAGCATTTTATTTTATTTTTTTTGCCGATGCCCGTGATGCCGCCCATCACCACGATGCTGCCCCGTGCAACCGCTACTGGTGACTGTGGTATCCTTGGGCAAGATACTGAACGCTGAGTTGCTCCAGATGTGTGTGGATGTTAGAAAGAAAGCACTTAAACATAGACAAAAGTGCTCTTATGAATATGAGTGTGAATGGGTGAGCTAGGCATGTTGTATAAAGCACTTTAAGTGCTCAAGTAGAGTAGATAAACGTGCAGCGTTAGCACTATCTCCTCATGGCAATGTTCTCAGCTTGAATATTTGTTTTCTCTGTACATAGTGGGTTTTCTCTGTGTTTTTACTGCTAAGGTACAAAGATTTTAATTGTATATTTACATCAATTACTTAATTACTTTAGTTTCTATGAGTGTAGCATCTTACATGTCATGATCCTTGCAGGTTCCAGGGCTTATGTTTACTTTTTGTTCCTCTCTTAATTTAGAAAAAGCATCTTTGATGACTTTTATTGTTGGAATAGGGGGCTCTGTGGGTCCACCTATGGGCGGAGATGCTCTGCTTGGATTGTCCTTTGCACACCTGAGAATTTCGGTGGTGTAGCAGGTCTCCTCCAGCCTATTTGCTGTGATTGTGGTAATCAGACCCTTTTTATTTGCTACTTATCCTTCTGCTAATCATTTACTATCACTGTTACTCTGTCCACTAATGGAGTTGCCAGCCTCATCCAAGCCACATTAACCTGTTCTGTTCTGCTCCTCCACCACTCATCTCTGGAATTTTGGAAGAAGGACTTACCTGAAACCTGAAACTTGACTCAGTCACTCAAACCTCCAAAGCTCCTCGTTGTGTTGCCGCTGTCACAACAAAGTCTCAAGACTCACACTTGCTCCTTTTAATAACTCTTTTAAAATCATCAACAGTGTCTTGAGTCTGAATCCAGAGTTGTTAGGTTGTTAAATATGACAACCTAACAACCTCTATGCAACCAACAATCCTCAAAGTTAAATTATATAGAAACACAAAGCTTGTCTAGATTATATTAAGATTTTATAGTCAGTGTAATCACAGCCATAACTTTGTTTCATTTTGGCTGGGCAGCTCAAACATACCACAGTATCCATGAGGTTCAGTAAGTGAGTGGTAGAAAATTCATATTGCTTTGTATTTAATGCACTAGCAATAACATCACAGGAGCTGAATTAATCAAGGACTGACCCAGAATTTAAGAGTTTGAAGCTTGGGGATAGGATGCTTCTCAAGGAAATACAGGGGGGATTTGGGCAGATTTTACCTTGAAGTTTTTACACAAACTTACTTTCTATTTAGGAATCAGAGGTTTTCTGATGGATTTGTTAATGTTTTTTATAGTGCAAATTTAACCCACTTCCCACCAAGACCTGACTTGAGAGCTGAAGGCGATGGACGGATGGGACACACTTTAAGGAAGGTGCTTTCTGCTGCTCCTTTACTTTCCGGGGTTTACCACAGAAGATGGCAAACAATGCCAACCCCTGCACCAGAGAGCTGCCACATCCTTTAAGGTACTTTTTGTAACTACTACTTCAAGTATAGTTTTTGTGCGGACCCAAATACAGACAAACGAGAGGTGGGTCTGACCTTAACAGAAAGCGAGGTGTGGCTTGTGACAAACAAAACTAACAAGACGAAAACTAAGATAAAACCTTAACTATGCAGAACTAAATACATGAAACCTGAAAAACACGAGAAGGTGACACTCACACAATAAATACACATGTCAGGTGTCGCTACTCAGACAATACCGCCACATAAGCGTTGATTTAGAAGAAGTCAAAAGTGGAAGCAAAGATATATCCAAGCTTCTGTAGCGGATGATGATTAAAATGGCGGTAAAAACACTCTTGTCTTCAAGCAAGAGCGGCCACATCGTAATGCACCAGGTTACAAAAACTGAGAGGTGCAGGAACGAAGCCACAAAATTAGAAGCAACACCAGGGGGCGACAGCGAACAAAAAAACCCTGTGAGGGTTACATTGACTCTCTTCACCATCTTGTGGTACAAATCGGTACTACATGAAATGTTAGTCTTGGTCCACCAGCGACACTGAAGCTAATAACTGAAAAACAAAACAAAAAAACGGCTGGATGGATGTTCGTGCATAAACAAAGTACTATTAATCAGTCCATTTGAGAGTCAACAGTCAGACTATGAATAGGTTTGTCCATGAACATCAATATACATCTATTATAAAAACAACTGAACATTCACTAATAAAATAATTGTTGATTAATTAGGATGAATTTTAGGTTAATTAAATAATTAGAACAATAGGATAAAGAAAGTATTTCTCTTCTTCTTCTTATTTGCTACTATATATTGCTTCGGCTAACACAGTGATAACACTGTCACCTAAGAGGATGTACTGGTGCAGTGTGTTATCAGGACACTCAGGGAAAAACAAAGAAAATGCAAGATCTATTGTCCTTTTCCTCCTGAACTTGCCTGGGGATAAATGAAAAAGGCTTTATATCTGCCCCAGGAAAAAAAGAAACGAAATCCTCCACAAACCATCTCAGTTCAATGTGAACATAATCAGTAAGGCAATCTTTGACTTATTTGCTCCTGCAGGTGTCAGGGACTTCAAACAAAGTGTGTTAAAGGAAAGAAAATGAGATATGATTTCATAAAAATGCCCGAAATAATGTCTGCTTTGTTTCACAAGATGTATCCACAGCTGAACAAAAAAAAAGCTTGTCAGTTAAAATTTCAGCGTAAATAAGAGAGCTATGAAAGTAATTCCTGACAGCCAAAAGACATTTACAACAGAAGAATATGGATATTTAAAATATGCATTCTTTAAAAAATCACTTTCAAACATCTCTTTAAAAAAATGACTCCCTGTCTACCTGTCACTGTCAGAACAATGAAGTAACTCAACAGACGCCAATTTTACATGGTCTATTTTTTATGAAGTGCTGGGAAGAGGAAATTCAAAAAACAATATTTTACTTATTGCAGGAAAGAGACAAGACATGTTTACATGTTTCACTGTCAGCAGAGACGAAAATAACAAATAGCAATTACTGTCATTCTGTGTGAACATTTTTTTTCCTGCCACAAGTATTTTCTTAAAAGAGCAAGTCTGTTTTTCTTAAAGCTATTCTCCTTTTGTTTACAGGAATACCTCAGCGTTTTTTCATTGCATTTGAAGGTTGGAAAACTTCTGACCAGGTTTTCAAAACATCTTGGCCCCAATTTCTAATGCAGGATTTCCAGTGTAATGTGTTATTGTCCTCCAATAACAGATCTCCCAGGACCACAAAATAAATCTGGTTTCAAAGGCTGAGCATTGATCTTATTTGTCCTTCTACTTACAAAACTTATGGTAATCTAAACTAACAACCTAATGCACTATCCAAATGACCTGACTGACAAGAAAGTAACATCTTATCTATATTCTGTGCAGACTCCATGTACTTTAGGTGAGCCAGTCCACTAAATATCAACCTATATTTGTATAGAAACTGGCCGGAGCAGATGGCTGCTCTTTCCTGATCCTAATTCTGCTTCCTTCTGTTAAAAGAAAGTTTTTTCTTCCCACTGTCACTAAGTGCTTTTCATAATTGGTCATGTGATTGTTGGGGTTTTCTCTCTGTTACTATAGGGTCTTAATAAAAAGCCTTGAACTGTTTCTTGTTGTGATTTGGTGTTATACAAAAAAAAAAAACTAAACTGAATTAATGTATTCCAATTAGTCAGTTAACACAGTGAGCGATTTGCAAATTGCACATCTCTTTGAACATGACGGTTAGTCACCACAGGCACTATCCAGTCTTCAGACAAAAATGAAGACAGAAAACCAAACAGCACTGACGTTTGTAGGGTACTGAAGTTGGGCTAGCTCAGGTGGCAGAGCAGGTCAGCCACTAATCAGAAGGTCGGTGGTTCGATCCCAGGCTGCCTCCTGGCTGCATACCAAATATCCTTGGGCAAGATACTAACCCCACGTTTGCCTACTGGTGGTGGTCAGAGGGCCCGGTGGCGCCAGTGTCCGGCAGCCTCGCCTCTGTCAGTGCGCCCCAGGGCAGCTGTGGCTACAATGTAGCTTGCCATCGCCAGTGTGTGAATGGATGGGTGAATGACTGAATGTAGTGTGAAGTGCTTTGGGGTCCTTAGGGACTAGAAAAGCGCTATACAAATGCAGGCCATTTACCATTTATATTAGGATGTGCTACGTGGTGGCTAACTACCACTGGTGGTAGCTAGCCACCATTGGTGGCGCTGTCACTAGGTGTTCGCTCGCTCTGCGGTAGAGTATCACTTCCTGTTCCTGCTCAAACACAGTGGTGTTTCTGAGTAGCTTATTTGCTTAGCAATTTAATTAACAACTTTTAAATACATTCTTTTTCATAGTATAATCTTCACGTGCTTCATTCGAAGCACACTTTCTGTGTACTCACTACCTAATTTATAGCCAAAGTATTCACTCACTGTCTCTGTACTGTTTCGCTAGCTTAGCTTAGCTTAGCTCATAGCCGACTTGTTAGCACCATGGCTACTTCACCTGTCCCTCCTGCACTTTCTTGCTCATTGTGTCAGATGTTTAGTTACTCCTCGGCCTCCTTTAGCAGTAATGATATCTGTAACAAATGTAGCATATTTGCAGCTCTGGAGGCCAGGATTACTGAATTGGAGACTTGGCTTCGCACCCTTCATTCACCCATAGCTAGCCAGGCCCCTGTAGCTGGTGCAGCCGAAGATAGCGTAGGCCCCGCTAGCTGTTCCCCGGCAGACCCCAAGCAGCTGGGGAAAGAGGGCGGCTGGGTCACGGTGAGGAGGAAGCATAGTCCTAAACAGAAGCCCCAGGTACACCACCAACCCGTTCATGTGTCTAACCGTTTTTCCCCACTCGGCGACACACCCGCCGGGGGCCAAACTCTGGTAATTGGTGATTCTGTTCTCAGACATGTGAAGCTAGAGACACCGGCAACCATAGTCAATTGTCTTCCAGGGGCCAGAGCAGGCGACATTGAAGGAAACTTAAAACTGCTGGCTAAGGGTAAACGTAAATTCAGTAAGATCATAATTCACGTCGGCAGTAATGACACCCGGTTACGCCAATCGGAGGTCACTAAAATCAATATTGAATCGGTGTGCAACTTTGCCAAAACAATGTCGGACTCTGTAGTTTTCTCTGGTCCCCTCCCCAATCAGACTAGGAGTGACATGTTTAGCTGCATGTTCTCTTTAAATTGCTGGCTGTCTGAGTGATGTCCCAGAAACGATGTGGGCTTCATAGATAATTGGCAAACCTTCTGGAGGAAACCTGGTCTTGTTAGGAGAGACGGCATCCATCTCACTTTGTATGGAGCAGCTCTCATTTCTAGAAATATGGACAAATTTATTAAACCCCCCAAAATATGACTATCCAGAGTTGGGACCAGGAAGCAGAGTTGCAGTCTTACACGCCTCTCTGCAGCTTCTCTCCTCCTGCTACCCCCCCAAAAACCCATCTCCATAGAGACTGTGTCAGCTCCCAAACAGACAAAAAAAAACTAAAAACCAGCAACAAACAACTTAAACATAAACAATTACAAAGAAAGAACAATAAAGTATCCACATCTGAACCAAAGAGTAAAACAGTGAAATCTGGATTATTAAATATTAGGTCTCTCTCCTCCAAGTCTCTGTTAGTACATGACTTAATAATTGATCAACAAATCGATTTACTCTGCCTTACAGAAACCTGGTTGCAGCAGGATGATTATGTTAGTTTAAATGAATCAACACGCCCGAGTCATTCTAACTACCAGAAATCTCGAAGCACAGGCCGAGGGGGCGGTGTGGCAGCAATTTTTCACACCAGCCTATTAATTAATGAAAGACCAAGACAGACTTTTAATTCATTTGAAAGCCTGATGCTTAGCCTCGTCCACCCCAGCTGTAAAACTCAGAAACCAGTCTTACTTGTTATCATCTATCGTCCACCTGGGCCTTACACAGAGTTTCTGTCTGATTTCTCAGACTTTATATCAAATTTAGTTCTGAGCTCAGATAAAATAATTATTGTGGGTGATTTTAACATCCATGTAGATGCTAAAAATGACAGCCTCAACATGGCATTTAATCTGTTATTAGACTCAATCGGTTTCTCTCAAAATGTAAAAGAACCCACCCACCACTTTAATCACACTCTAGATCTTGTTTTAACATATGGCATAGAAACTGAACATTTAACAGTGTTTCCTGAAAACCCTCTCCTGTCTGATCATTTCCTGATAACATTTACATTTACAATAATTGATTACACAGCGGTGGAGAGTAGACTTTATCAAAGTAGATGTCTTTCTGAAAGTGCTGTAACTAAGTTTAAGAATATAATCCACCCACTGTTATCATCTTCAATGCCCTGTACCAACATAGAGCAGAGCAGCTATCTGAACGCTACTCCAACAGAGGTCGATTATCTTGTTAATAATTTCACCTCCTCACTACGTACAACTCTGGATACTGTAGCTCCTGTGAAAACTAAGGTCTCTAATCAGAAGTACCTGACTCCGTGGTATAATTCTCAAACACGTACCCTAAAGCAGATGACTCGTAATCTGGAGAGGAAATGGCGTGTTACAAATTTAGAGGATCATCATTTAGCCTGGAGAAATAGTTTGCTGCTTTATAAGAAAGCCCTCCGCAAAGCCAGAACATCTTACTATTCATCACTGATTGAAGAAAATAAGAACAACCCCAGGTTTCTCTTCAGCACTGTAGCCAGGCTGACAAAAAGTCAGAGCTCTTTTGAGCCAACCATCCCTTTAACGTTAACTAGTAATGACTTCATGAACTTCTTCACAAATAAAATTTTTATCATTAGAGAAAAAATTACCAATAATCATCCCACAGATGTAATATTATCTACAGCTACTCTTAGTACCATCGATGTTAAGTTACTCTTTTTCTCCAATTGATCTTTCTGAGTTAACTTCAATAATTACTTCCTCCAAACCATCAACGTGTCTTTTAGACCTCATTCCTACAAAACTGCTCAAAGAAGTCATGCCATTAATTAATTCTTCGATCTTAAATATGATCAACCTATCTCTAATGATCGGCTATGTACCACAGGCCTTCAAGCTAGCTGTAGTTAAACCTTTACTCAAAAAGCCATCTCTAGACCCAGCAGTCTTAGCTAATTATAGGCCAATCTCCAACCTTCCTTTCATATCAAAAATCCTTGAAAGAGTAGTTGTCAAACAGCTAACAGATCATCTGCAGAGGAATGGTTTATTTGAAGAGTTTCAGTCAGGTTTCAGAGCTCATCACAGCACAGAAACAGCTTTAGTGAAGGTTACAAATGATCTTCTTATGGCCTCTGACAGTGGACTCATCTCTGTGCATGTCCTGCTAGACCTTAGTGCAGCATTCGATACTGTCGACCATAATATCCTATTAGAGCGATTAGAACATGCTGTAGGTATTACAGGTACTGCACTGCAGTGGTTTGTATCATATCTATCTAATAGACTCCAGTTTGTTCATGTAAATGGAGAGTCCTCTTCACACACTGAGGTTAATTATGGAGTTCCACAGGGTTCAGTGCTAGGACCAATTCTGTTTACATTATACATGCTTCCCTTAGGCAGTATCATTAGAAGACATAGCATACATTTTCACTGCTATGCAGATGACACCCAGCTCTATCTGTCCATGAAGCCAGATAACACACACCAATTAGTTAAACTGCAGGAATGACTTAAAGACATAAAGACCTGGATGGCCGCTAACTTTCTGCTTCTTAATTCAGATAAAACTGAGGTTATTGTACTCGGCCCTGAAAAGCCTAGAAATATGGTATCTAACCAGATTCTTACTCTGGATTGCATTACCTTGGCCTCCAGTAACGCTGTAAGGAACCTTGGAGTCATTTTTGACCAGGACATGTCCTTCAATGCACATATTAAACAAATATGTAAGACTGCGTTCTTCCATTTGCGCAACATCTCTAAAATGAGAAATATCCTGTCTCAGAGTGACGCTGAAAAACTAGTTCATGCATTTATTACTTCCAGGCTGGACTACTGTAATTCATTATTATCAGGATGTCCAAAAAACTCACTGAAAAGCCTTCAGCTAATCCAAAATGCTGCAGCAAGAGTACTGACAGGGACTAGAAAGAGAGAGCATATTTCTCCTGTTTTGGCTTCCCTTCATTGGCTTCCTGTTAAATCCAGAATTGAATTCAAAATCCTGCTCCTCACATACAAGGTCTTAAATAATCAGGCCCCATCTTATCTTAATGACCTTGTAGTACCATATCACCCTATTAGAGCACTTCGCTCTCGCTCTGCAGGCCTACTTGTTGTTCCTAGAGTATTTAAAAGTAGCATGGGAGGGAGAGCCTTCAGTTTTCAGGCCCCTCTTCTGTGGAACCAGCTTCCAGTTTGGATTCAGGAGACAGACACTATCTCTACTTTCAAGATTAGGCTTAAAACTTTCCTTTTTGCTAAAGCATATAGTTAGGGCTGGACCAGGTGACCCTGAATCCTCCCTTAGTTATGCTGCAATAGACATAGGCTGCCGGGAGATTCCCATGATGCATTGAGTTTTTCCTTTCCAGTCACCTTTCTCGCTCACTATGTATTAACAGACCTCTCTGCATTGAATCATATCTGTTATTAATCTCTGTCTCTCTTTCACAGCATGTCTTTTATCCTGTCTTCCTTCTCTCACCCCAACCGCTCGCAGCAGATGGCCGCCCCTCCCTGAGCCTGGTTCTGCCGGAGGTTTCTTCCTGTTAAAAGGGAGTTTTTCCTTCCCACTGTTGCCAAATGATGCCAACAATCATATGACCCCCTATGAGCAAGCACGCTCATAGGGGGTCATATGATTGTTGGGTTTTTCTCTGTATCTATGAAGCGCCTTGAGGCGACTTATGTTGTGATTTGGCGCTATATAAATAAAATAAAATTGAATTGAATACATATGGAACGTCAGGACTGACATAATGAATTAATTAAATAATTAATTAAATGTGGCAATAATTAAATAAAATTGGAAATAATGAATTAAATAAATATTTACAACACATTTATTAAATTAATTATTGACACATTTAATTATTTACATAATTAATTAATAACACATTTAAATAATTATTGACAGTTTTAATTAATTATTTAGTGATGTATTTATTTAATTCATTTTGGCACTATTGCCCCCTTCATGTCTCACCTTGAAATCATTTTATCTGTCAGCCTCACCCATCAAACTAAGGGGGCGGGGTTAACGCTGCCACTGCAGCTTCTCTAACATTTGATTGGTTGCCGTGCAAAGTAAGTCAAGACAGGTCATCCTAGATCAGACCTTCCCAAAGTGCAGGGGAGGTGCGGTTTGAAAAGGGGGAAAAAATTTGGTTTCACCTGCACCGCGCTGGGCTGTTCAAATCACAGACAAACAGTATCCCACATTCTTGATTTTTAGTTCACAAACACTTGTTGTAATGACTAACTACTCCTGACATTTTGGAGATGTTAGCTCTTTATACAGTAAAGTTGCAGTGGGATACAAATAATATCAGGCTGATCCTACCACGATTTGTTCAAATCAGGGACAAACAGTATCCCACAGCTGTTTATGTTTTTGAACCCATTTTGCACAGAGAGGCATTCTTTGAAAAATGTATTGATAGCAATGTTGAATATTATTACACAGAAGAAAAAAAACTACACATAAAATAATTACACCATGACCTCTGCATTTCTAAATGGAGGGACAGTAACTACGTGTGTGTATGTAAGCGTTTAAAAACTGAAGATAGTCAGATTAAGGCTATGTCCACACGTACCCGGGTATTTTTGAAAACGCAGATTTTTCTATGCATTTGCACCTATTTAGGGCGATCGTGGCTCAAGAGATGGCAGTTCACCTTGTGATCAGAAGGTTGCCGGTTCGAGCCCCGGCTCGGACACTCTCAGTCGTTGTGTCCGTGGTCAAGACTCTTCACCTACTGGTGAAGGCCAGAGGGGCCGATGGTGCGATATGGCAGCCTCGCCTCTGCCAGTCTGTCCCAGGGCATGCAATCCATTATTATTTAAACCAACTGTTAACTGTATATTTCTGTACATTTACGTATTATGATTCATATTGCCACATTCATTGACCTTGTTTATAGGTAATTTCATTGTTTGATCACACTAAAATGTTCCTAATTTAATGTCTGAAAGCACTTGGTAAAGGCAGAGTCCCATGTAAAATTAGCGCAACAAACTCTATTTTCATTACTGAAAATAACCGTATTTTTATGGGACAGTTATTTTCTGTTATTTTACAGTCGTATTTTGGCGCCCCAGCTGCCGGAATATTACCTTTTTTCCCCTATTTATAGATGATTTCATTGTTTAATCACATTAACATATTCCTAATTTAATGTTTAGTGGCACTTGAAAAGGCGAGATCCCATGTCAAATTAGCGCAACTAATTGTATTTTCATTACTGGAAATAACCGTATTTTTATGCGGGAGTTATTTTCTGTTATTTTACGGTTGTATTTTGGCGCCCCAGCTGCAGGATATTACCGTTTTTTAAAGATGTTTTCTTTAACAGTGTACCCTTTCATATCTGTTCTCATTGGACGACACACTTCACTTGTCTTGAAGCTGAGAAAGATTTATTTTGAGACCTGCTGTACCAGTGGGGTTTTTTTTCTACCCATAGTTGAACTTGAAGTTGTCAAACGTCAATTAGGTCTCTGGTCGGCATGTCCCTCCAAAATGCTTCCTGTGGACACAGCTTAATTTGCAGTTTAGTGAGATTGTAACTAAATGTAGGAAATACAGTGAAATCACAACAGAAACTCTCTTCTGTGAATAAGAAGCAGCTGGTTATGGTGACTAAAAGGGACTACTAAGGTGGATGCCATAAAGTGGCTCATGGTCCTGTGACATCCCTAATATTTACAAAAAAGGTATTTCATTACAATCAAAAACCTGTTGCCAGACAAAAAAAAAACCATACCCCATAAAATTTGGGGGCTAAAGCCCCGTAGAACCACATTCATTCTGCACTATATCTCGAGCAACGCCAATGAAACCAAAGTCCAGAGAGTGGGAATGCTTGAGTGTATTAGTTGTTGAGAAACTGGGACTGTTGTGAAGGTTCGTGCCAATAAGCTGCACTCAGTTCTGTTCAGTATTAATTACATCTGTTTTCAAACTTACTGCTGCAGCCCTCCACAACAGTCCCAGTTTCTTATGTTGCTCTTTGGGAAATTGAATAGTCCACCCCTACTTTAACACAAACAGACTGCAAAAAGAGTTCTGTTTAGGGATACGATAACAAATATCAATGTTTACTTTGTTTACCTTTAGTCTCTATCTATTGTGTCCCATTAATGTTGCAGTCATTCTGTCTTACAGACAGCTTAATACATTTTAGTGATGGTATTTCCGGCTCTTTATAGAGAACCGGCTCTTTCGGCTTGGCTCACTAAAAAGAGCCGTCTCTTTCGGCTCCGAACCGGCTCTTCAGGTTGTTTTGTTGCTTTAACCCTCTGGGGTCGCCGGACGCGCCGGCGCGTCAAAATCACGTGACTAATTTAAGACGACACAGCTACAAGGTGCAGCAAGTCAGTCTCCATTTCACCTTGGGTCGAAAGTGCGGAATTCAAACTATATACCAGTTTTTGAATTGTGTCGATGGGCCATGTAAAACCAAAGTTACGATAAAAAATACACATGATGTCTTTTTCTGAACAAAACAGTGGTGTTTACAGCGGGAAGAACGGTAAAAATCGCGTTGTCTACAGACAGCGCTAGCAAACACTCTCCGCTTGCAAACACTCTCCGCTTGCGGGTGAAAAAAGAAAAAGAAAAAACACCCCTTCCCTATTGGTGCTAGATTTTACCATGTCAGCCAATCAAAAAAATGATATGGCAACATGTGGCACTTGGTTGTTTAGGGAGAAGGGGAAGTTTTTGGGAGTGACACCCGCGACGGAAAGCGGGCGAGCGAGTATTCATATGTGAAACATTAGTGACGTTTAGCGTGTTTGGAGGCTATAATAAGTTTGTTGTGTAGTTATTGTTTTGTATTGTATGTCAGTTATACTGTTGAATTTCATATTTTCTCAAAAAAAAACAAAACGCTGTCAAAGGCAGATTCCAGTGGAAACGCTGTTCCCACATGGAAAACTGGACTGATACACCTCCTGCTGTCAGACCTGCAGGGTTTAGGCCTGTGGTGTTCTCCTCTGTCTTATACTGAACACAAACTACATTTTTTGGACTGACACAAATAATTTGTGTGACTTCTTATTTGATTGTTCTGTAAATAGATTTAAATGGTTATATAAAAAACACCTGAGGCCTTGGCCGCATTTTTAGGTAAATAGTACCATATAACTTTGTTGTTTGCAAAACTTGTGCATAATTTTTTAGAAATGTACAATTTCTATTTGCATTTCAAGTTATGAAAATGATTCATTAAACATGTTTGTGGGTTTTACAGTAAAAAATATAACTTTTTTTTCTACTCGGATTTTGAATTTTTTGTCTGAATTTAGATCAACTGTGCTAATATAGTATACCAAAATGAAAAAATAACTCAAATTTCAGATATTTGAGGTTGTGCTGAAAATAATGATACCAAACAAGGCAAGAAAAACATATATTAAAGGTGAAATATAGAGGTAAAATCAAAAGTAGTCAAAAACGGCCAATTATACCCTGGACCCCAGAGGGTTAAGTAATTTATTATTAACAATAATATAAAATTATGCACAAAAGGAATTACTAATGTAAAAAAAGTGGTTTTATTTATATATGTTTATATATAAATATATACAGTGGCCCCTAGAGACAAAACACGTACAAACTCCAAAACAAATTTCTAGCGTTAACTGAACTTCAAAACAGAGCTACCTAGATCACTTAAATTACACAATTGAAAGCATATGTGTATTGTTTGTGTATTTATACACAAGCACTCATATATATTCAAATAATTTTAAAAAAATGTTCATTTACCTGTTACTACCACATACCAAATCCGGTCGTTGGTACTTCCTGGCTTGTGTAGCCTCTAGGTAACAAAAGCTCAACACTGCGCCTAGCATCCTGGAGCACTTCTGTTGTGTTTTGTACGTGTTTTGGAGTTTTTACGTGTTTTGAAGTTTGTACGTACTTTGTCTGTAGGGGCCACCATAAATATACTTTTATTTATCACTCCACATAAAATTTAATAAATAAATCATATAATACAAAAACCAACTAGTCACAGTTCAACTTTTAACTACTTAAATTTTCAGCTTTGTCCTTTTAAACAAATTTAAAGTGAAACAACACAAAACACTGCAAACCACAACACAATTAAATATAAATTAAAATATGAAAACAAAAAGAAGATGCACATTCTCTGTCATATGGGCCTGCATGAATAAACCTTCTGAATCCTTTATCGTCGGCAGCTGGAAATAGTTGTGGATGATTACTATACCTTTATAATGTGACATTGCTGTCCCTGGCTTTCTTTCTCTGTCTGTCCCTCCTGCTCTGTTCCTGTGCTAATGCGAGTGTAACTACCGCCCCTCCCCCTCTGCCCAGCGCAAAGCACAAGGCTCACGCGTGGAGTGAAGCGGGAAAAAAGTGCGAGAGAGAGAGGGTGAGAGAAGGGAAAAAACGTTTATGTCAAAGATCCGCCTCTAAGAGCCATTTCATTCGCAACCGACACATCACTAATACATTTGTATGACTCAGTCTAGGTGGATGGATGATCCTCCACAGCAGAAAGTATCAAAGGCTGAAAGCTGTTACACTTATTCTGTTGTTTTTCCTTTCTAAGATTTGTTTGTGTGGCTATAATAGTAGCTTCTATTACAGTTTGACATCAGTTTTCTTGTTTCTCAAAGATAACCAGAACAAGTAAAAAAAAAGAAATATAAAAGTGGAGACACAACTGGACAAAAAGAAGTAAATGACAAAGTCCCAAACTGGCTCAATCAAATTGAACTGAATTGGATAAATCCCGTGGTTCACTGTGTTCTCTTGAACCAATTGAACTCGAATGTTCTCAGTGTGCCTCTTCAATTTTTCCTTCAGTAGCTTTTCCCACTTGGCACCATCTATTTTCTGTCTGATTGTTTCCATGCTTCATTGATTTCATGTATTCTTTCAAATGGAAGTCTGCTTTTCCTTTCAGCATCATTAAAAAGACATTTTTGAATGAAATCAAGCCGGTGTTTCTTCTGTAGTCATTCTTACAATTCTTGCCATGATACAATTTTAATTAACAAAATTCATCTATGTGGGTTTTTAACCAAGCTCAATATGTGTAATGTGCTCTCTGGGAGTCGCAGGTTGGGGATTTGATATTTATTGCCTTGAGCAGATTTTAAATCAGCTAAAAAATAAAAAAAACGCCATTAATATCGTAAATTTTCACAAAAGCATCATCGTTCTCCAAGGCAACCTGTTCTTTTATTTTGGTACTAGTGTTGCCTTTTAAAACTCAAGGTCTGAGTCTATCCCTCAACACTGGAGTGTTCTTATTCCAGGCAAGCGTCGTCAAGGCCTTCCCCAGCACATTTGTAAAACTGCTGACTCGGCATGTTTTAAAGCACAGAGAAAGGTAGCAAGGTATTAGAAAAATTCTCTTACTTCTCTCCACAGAGACTTAAACTAAATTTACTATCTGCAGAGGCTGCCTCAGAGCTATGCTGCTCCCCCCTGTGACAGTGGAGTAAAAGGAAAGAAAGAGAAAAGAAGGATGAGAGACAGAATCATACTAATCCTTAACAAGGGAAGTTGAGATAAAGTTTTTTACCGTGAGGCCTTTTGTTTATGTGTATGTGTGCATGTAGCATAGGCGTGTCTGCTTCTTTGCCCTCTGTGGTTCCCCCAGCAGTGCTGTGGCAGTATTAGTGAGATTGTCAGACCCAGACCGCAACCTGGATAAACCAGTGCACAAAGAGGTCTCACCTCTAGTTAGTCTGAGCAAGACAGAGTCTAGCAGCCAAGTGATGGAGAGCAATTGTTAGTGCTGCTTCGCAGTTAACAAATAACATAATCGCTCAGCGTGTCAGTGGTTCTTGTTTGTGCGTGCACAAAAAAACATGTAACAGGCAGGAATAATTTTCAGGAAAAAATTAGGTTGATGCTTAAACAAGATGTAATATATGATGAGCATGTATACATCCATTACAGATAACACTGTCATGGCCCTCCAGTCCTCTCCGACTCACTGTTTGGTTTTGTTTGTTCTCTCTCATCCTCACACCTCCCTGCCTGGACGGTATTCGGTTCTGGGTTCCTGCCTTGGCCTACATACCTTGTCGTGATTACTCACCTGCTACTCATCGCTCTTGATTGCTCCCGCCACTACTTAAGGCGACGGCTGGGTAAGGTTCTTCGCTGGGTTGTTGTACTTATTTCAGCAGTTCTTGCCAAGAGCTGGTTCCCAGTAGTCCAATTCCTTGGAATTGGTAGCCAGCTTGTGTCTCGATTCTGCTTATTGGCTACTTGCACTTCTGCTACAATCAGCTAATTTCAGTTTGTGTGCTGGAGGACAAGCGGCACAGTCTACAGTCAAGATATGAGCATTTTATTTATATTTTATTGTACACAAAAACAAGAGTGTGATGGCAAAATCCAAACTGGATCCAGGACCACTGCACTATGCTGCTAACACAACTTTAGCTTTTCATTAGCACCTACACAGCTAGCATGCTAATGCTAAACTAGCCAAGAACCAAGAATGTTGCTAAAGCTGAGTGAATGCTGACCCTAGCCCAACAACCAGACCCTAAACTTGAATAGGTGGTTTTTATCTTTTCTTTGAACCACTGACTTTGTGTTCATGCCTAAACTCCCAGAGAAAGATCATATGTTGCCAATGCCTCAGTAAGCAAAATTGCTATTGGCTGTCCAAAAAGTCGCTAGAAGTCGCTAAAAGACATCATCACCTAATTTGCATAATTGTTCATGCTTATGTAATTGTAACCTACCCTTTAGCAGAGAGAAATAACATTGTGGAAGAGACATAAATTGAGTAAAAAAAACACTTTAAATGCATTTAGAATGTATTTATAACTACAAATTAATTTTCTTTTAGCAATTATCGTTTTTTTAATGTCACAATTCCAACCCTCCTCCTTTGTCTGGGCTTGGGATCGGCAAAAGTGACCTGAAATAGGCACTCTGGTGGAGTTACTTTTTTGTGTGTTTGTGTTTTTAAGTAGTTTTAAACCTTGTGATCCACAAAAAGTAACAGTAAAAGAAGAAGTCAGGGCGGGAGCAGCAACTTCAATTATGCGCGATTCAGTTGCAGTTTTGATGCGTAGGGGTGAACGACTCCTAACAGCAGCTGGGGGCGACTGCTGTGTGGGGGCTATCCACCGCCTGTGAGCGCTTTGGCATGGGCGAGGTGCCCACAACAGCAACTGCTGCTTGTTGAGAGTAAGCTTTGACGTGTGCTTTCACGTCGGAAAGTCATCATAAGTCTCCAATAACACCAGCAAAAATCGCCAGATTTGTTGCTAGTTGCTTTTTAGGAAAAAAGTCACTAAGGGGGTCTGAAAACTCGCTAAGTATAGCGATAAAATTACTAAGCTGACAACACTGCGTTTGTCCTCATTAGAATTTGTGTTGTGGTACTGTAGCCTGTAGGTTTATATTGTTAAATGGTAATTTAGAGACAATGTGTTTCAGGCCATTTTGTAGAGAAACAGGAAAGTAATGTAATGAGTATTATTACGAATTACTTCATCCTGGGAGTAACTAATGAACCACATTACTTTAGAAAAGTGTTCTGGGTAATATGTGTAATAATTTTTTTGAGCAACACTGATCACAAAAAAGAAGGGAGATACCTCCAACATGCACAAACATTTGACCACAAAGTATGCAATTAATTTCCACGAATGTAATGTCTTTGTTATGCTGCTTAGCAACAGTGGTAAATTGACTCGATAAGTGATATTGGTACTGTAATTGTAATCCCTAAATTCTTATTAATTCCCATCCCTAGTCAAGTCAATGTTTATTCATATAGCACATTTTAAGCAAGCTCAGTTAACCAGAGTACTGAAAAGATCTAAATCAGCAATAAATATACACTAAAATCATTTAAAAACAACAAAAATATGCAAGACTGTGTTTGTGCAAGTAGAACTGAAAGGAAGCAACAATAAGCAGGTTTTTAACAGTGTTTTAAAAGGATTGAGAGACTGTGTGGCTCTTATATGGAAAGATAGGTAATTCCAAAAATTAGGAGCCGCCACTGAAAACCCTGTATTATCTCTGCTTTTACGTGTGGGGCGATTGTGGCTCAAGAGTTGGGCGTTCGCCTTGTAATTGGAAGGTTGCTGGTTCGAGCCCTGGCTTGGACAGTCTCGGTCGTTGTGTCCTTGGGCAAGACACTTCACCCGTTGCCTACTGGTGGTAGGCAGCCTCGCCTCTGTCAGTGTGCCCCAGGGTGGCTGTGGCTACAATGTAGCTTGCCATCACCAGTGTGTGGATGACTGGATATGTAAAGCGCTTTGGGGTCCTTAGGGACTAGTAAAGCGCTATATAAATACAGGCCATTTACCATTTAGGACTATTCAGGAGTAGTTGGTTCATAGACCTCAGCGCTCTGATAGCAGTGCAGGATTGCTAAAGTTCAGTTATGTAAGTTTGAGCCAAACCATTGTGACTCTTAAAAATATAAAAAACAAACATTTTAACTGGATTCTGAAATAAACTGCAAGCCAGTGTAAGGAGGCCAATAATTCCACTCAGTAACACTGAAACACAATCTTCTTGTACAGGACAAGCTTACTTTAAAACTGCTCCAAAGCCTCCACCAGTGCAAACATAGTAGAAAGATCCATTTCAGTGACCTGAATTAGTGAATGTGAGGCTGAGCAGAAATATCTCTTGTCTCCTTTCTACCACACCGGAAACATTTTGATTTTATAGCTGAAGATGGGCAAAAAAGTCTCTGAGTGGACGTCACAGAAAGTGCTTTGGTAATTTAGTGTTGGTGTCATTTTTCAGTTTCTGCTAATCTCAGTAAACGGTCTCTCTCGCTGGTGTCTTTTTGCTCAATCAAAAGCTGGACACGATGAAACACAATCCAGCTGTCACTCAGAGTAATTGGCTCTTTAATTTCTCAGGTTTTTCTCATTTTGTTTTACCCCAATTTTTTTTGATTGGAAAGGCTAACATTGGTTTAATACAGTTTTATATCAAGGTGATGCTAGGGATGCACCTTTCCAAATGGGCTAATTAGTGAGTACTACCTGATAAGCTGTTAACTCTCCAGAGCTACCCTCCTGTCAAATTATGGTTACACCTAGGGATGGACAATTTGTCAAAAATGTATCCAAACTGACATTCAGAAACTCGTAATCATGTCTGTGTTGGTTATGTTTTTTTTTTTTTGCTGTTTTAAATCCTGTTAATACTCCCTTCAGTATGCACTCTACCCTTTAAAACAGTGTTTCTCAAAATATGATCAGGTGAAAGGTTATCTGGTTCCACCTGCATGAATAACGGGCAGAACAATTACATTCTCTTCCACTAGAGGGCAGTACAACTACCTGCTCTAATTAAATGAGTTGCCAACTGCCAGTAAAACCGAAGAAGATGAAAAAGAATTTACGTAATAGTCATGCTGTGAATGACACAACAAAGCACGTAACAGCAATAGATAAATATTTGAAAAGAAAACATAGTCAATCTGACCTGGGTCCTGAAGAAAATTCTGAGCCAGATGAAGGCCCTAGCATGAGCAGTGATCAGAAGAAAGCAAAAAATGTATAAGGGGGACATACTGAACCAATTCCGCTATGCCTGGTGCACAGGGAAAAATGATCAATATGCTTTTTGTAACATTTTTGTTTGGTGATGTGTCGAAATATGTGCCGTGGCTCCAAAAGGTTGGGAAACACTGTTTTGAAACGTCGCACTAAGTGTGGGGTCATGTGACTCAGCCCTGTCTGGTGTGTGACATGGTGACATGCTGGAAAGCTCAAACACCAAGCAGAGATACATAAGGACCTTGTTCAATCTACAAATTTTGTCTTTTAGTAAAGAAGACATCAAACAAAAAGAAGGAAACAGAAAAACTGTGGAAAAAAAAATAGTTCCAGCAACCATCTTTTTAATACAGTCTTTTACAGTGTCTCATCCTATAAGGCTGAGGTCAAGCGCGCTGTTGATGGTAAGTGATAACCAACTTACAGGTGGGCTCTTGCCAGAGTCACATGCTATGTGGGGCATACAGTTATTGATTATTAGAGTAGACCAAATAAGTAACATCTTGAGTAAACCCATATGGAAAAGATATATATAAATCTTATAAAGTTTGTATCTGTCTTGTGTGAAACTTGTATGAAAAGCATATAAGTGTGAAAACAGATATAAGATCCCTTGAAAAATTATATAATGAAACTTGTATGTTTTGGATACTTACTAAAACAATGTAATGCGAAAGTGGCCACTTTCATGAGTAAATCATGTAAGCCTTATATGTGATTACTCATGAAAGTGGCCACTTTCATGAGTAATCACATATAAGTTTTTACTATTTCTTTTCCGTATGGGAATAACTATTTGCTTAGTAAATTGATTGCGACCTGATAGTACTTGACTGTGCTTTCAGGCATGCTCAACACTGCCAGTAGAGTCGTATACAACCCCTCACACATGTCCAGTAGCAGTAGATCTTTGAGCAACTCGGTAAACTCGACCACTGAGTTTACCGAGTGGCACACAAAGAAGCCTTACTAGACTCCAGGAACCCTTCTTGCTGGAAAGCACTTAGAGAAATGAGAAAAAAAGATAACCCAAAGCAATTTCCCTAGAAACTCGACGTTATCATCTCAGCATCTTCACAGAAATAGATGTCCATTTCTGTGGGGGAGGACCACGCAGGGAGGATGGAGGAGCCAACCCCTAAAAAGTCTGCCATGGTAAATCAGACAACTGCAGAGGCCACACTCTCTGCCTATGACACACACAGAAATAGAGTGCTGGTGAATGCCTCCATGCACACTCTATGCCGGGAAGCACACAGTTTCTTTCTCACCTCTTACAGCAAAAGACTGGAGGCTATTTCCCAGAGGGAAATGATCAGTTTTCTAGCTTTTATCACCCCAGTGGAGGTCAGCCTTTTTACACCCAGAGCTTAGATATCCCCGCCATTTCTCACAATAAGATAAAGACACATGCTTCTATTAGTCAGTGAATTTATTGTCTTACGTGGGCAGTTATTGTGCATGTGGATTAGTAAGTGTTACCTTTCCTGTTCGGCATCCACCCTTTGCCATTTTTCCATCCCTCTCCTCATATCATTATATCAACAACGCTTACTTCCAGACCTTTGGCCTTCCCTGACAGAAAGCTGCCTCACCCCTCCACGTTGCCTTCTCTCACTTTGTAATCCAACTGTCTGACCCTTTACACCCTTTCTCCGTCTTCCTCAGCCTTTCCGTACGACCCTCGACGGTTCCCCTCTGTATCTTTAACATCTCATCAGATTTCACTAAATCTCTTCCCATCCCTCCACGTCTGCACACGTCCCTTCTGTGATCTGGGTGACATTTCTGCAGGCACGCCTGTCACGTCACGCAGAAGGGGGGCGCTGCCCTCCGATGCACAACCCAGGAAAGTGAGGGGCCCCATTAATGTCTGAGCCTAATGCTCGTACAAATGGTGAGGGGGCTCTCATTAATGTACAACGCTTTATTTGCAGCTTTGCACCCAGACCGCGTTTCATTGAGTATGCAAGAGCAGGGTAAAAAAAGATGAGACCGGGGGAAGCAGGAATGAAAGAGCATCTAATTACATGACAGACTTAGCCTCTGGATCTCTGTGATTGAATAGGTCGCCCTTTCCTGATATTACTCCACAAAGCTTTCATAATATGCTCCCTCTGTCTCTCATGCCTGTCATTCTTATACACAGCTTGTGAGCCTTTGCTGCAGTGTGTGTGTGTGTGTGTGAATTTGTGTATATTGAGCCACTTTTCCTCGCACCAGGACAGCCAGCTCTGGCACATGCTTTTCGTTTTGGTCCTCAGCTTTCCCTGGGCTGTCTGCCTGAGTTATATTCGTCCCTAATATATTGACCCAGTGAATGAGATGAAGCTTAGGTCCTGTGTGCTGCCTCCTTTGTATTGTGTGTGTGCGCGCGTGTCCGATTTCTCTCGGGGATAACTAAATGTTACACGCCTGCTGCTGTTGCCGTGCAGTGGATCTTACTTTTTCGGCCACTGGATAACAAGGTTGACTCTCTGCTGGAGGAAGTCTCAGCTTTCTGCTCCGTCTGGCTAAATAGACAGCGCCTCGGCTAGATCAGACTCTGTGGGCGTTCGGGTGCACTCTGCTGCTTCTCTCTAGAGAGATTCTTCAGTGTGTGTCGGTGGATGGTCTGGTGGGTGTACGCACCAAAGAGGCCTTCACATACATATGCATGTGTCATTTCTTGGCCCCAGAGGAGGTCTGGATTGCAATTATTACAGGAATATAGCCTCGGGGAAACAGATACTTTGAAATGTTAAATATTTTTTTACATAAATGCATTTTATATTCCAGAAGCAAACTTTTATTCTTGACAGATGGATTATTTTCTCAAAAAAAGAAAAAGAAAAAAGGACTTATGTGCAAATAATTGACAGCCTCTCAGTTTCATCTTGCTCTAAATGCCCCTGGGTGCAAAACATCCAAACATCTGGCACTCTCGAAAAGTGGGACATCAGGTGTCGAATCCATACTCTGGTGCCTAACTGGGTCAATCCGAAGCGCTCGCAGAATTCTAATTTATATATTGAGAGGATTAAATTCCTGTAGAATTGGTGTGTGAGCAACTGCTGCTATAAAAAAAAAAACAAGCAAATCCAGAAGCCTCTCCAAACAAGACATTTGACAAATGAGACTTTTGCACTTTTTCATCTACCATTCTCCCTATCTGCTATAAGATCCTGGCTCTCCCTGACATCATTACTAGACTTCTGTGGAACTCGAGTGCTTTCTTCTATAAACAGACAGGCAGATTGGATCTAAACCCGACAAGACCTCGCTGGGAAATTTAGCATGGTGCATTCATCGTATAAAATATTGAGGTGACTGATCGGTCACATGAGCGCGGGTCATTTCTGTGGGAACCTGTTGCCGGAACGTCACATCACTCATGGCTTGTCAGCCCCCGGTGTTATTTTTTCATCTATCTTTAGTTCCTTTTTTTTGCAGCGAGGCGTGACATTTTCCAAACAGTCAGGTTTCAATAAAACATTCTGTATCTGTCACAGAAAAGGGTGGGGTGTGTGGGGCTAAGTCTGGAAAACAGCTAACCTTGTTTTTGTGACAGGCGAGGAAACTTTGCAGAATATGACAGGAACGATTGCATGAAGTGCCTCAGAGGAAAGCTTTTATATATTTACTCTGCCGTACAGTTATTTATTTATTTATTTTTTGCTATTCAAAGACTTCCCTGCATTTCTCGGCCTCTGCCACATCTCTGGCCTTTCCTCTCTTTTAATTCCATCACATTTTCTCATTTATTCCCTCCCTCTGGTAAGCCGTTAAAGTCACCCTCACTGCTCTGAGATGAACATACATCCAGGCTGTCTGTGCAGTAACAAAAACAAAACAAACACAGCATTTTGCCCTGCAAGTAGACATCAATTTACCCTGATCGTGAATTGGCAGTAATCGTCCAGACTGATGGTCAATCAAAAGCACATCACGCGCTCTGAGCGAAAAATAAATTAAAGTCTCCTCGTGCGTGTGTTCCCTTTCAAAACCAATACCTTTTCCGGTGTATGTTGTACACCGTGTGTAACCTCCCGCTCCAAGAAAAAAAGTCCAGAAAACTGATGCTGTTTCTATAAACTTTTTTTTTCTAAGACCAGAAAAGATAGATTGTTTTTTTCACTGAACAATGACATGGCTTTGTGAAACTTCTGTCCTATTTTCTTGGCTCACTAAAAGGAAATGTAGGGCTTCAGTGGAGATTGTGGAGATTCTGTGCTCGGCTTGGTGTATATGTAGCCTGGGGTGCTTTGTGGTGTGAACTTTGGAAACTCCAACAGCAAGGACCAAATCACTCCCAGTAATACTGTGTAACAGGCAAAGAGTGATGTTCATTTCACATTTTGCTTTTGTTGTTGTTGTTTTAACATTTTGCTCTGGATCAGTCCGAATAGTTTCACATGAATTAAGAAAAAAAAATAACACTTTATAACTACCACTAATCAATATTATTATCAATATATTATTTTTTTTTTTTTTACAAATCATTAGTTTCTTTGTACTATTGGCTTGTGTACTGACACATAATTACCTAAAAAAACAACAATAACCATAAACTGTATATAAAAGATGGAAGTAGCCACTGTTACATCATGTTAAAGCCTCCGGGGGACATGTGAGGGTGATGCTAAAAGATTTGTTGCTTGTCAGGCACATCAACTTACTAGACCACAATTAGGCTTTGAAACAGCTCCAAACTGCTGACCCTTTGCTCATGCTAAGCTAGCTCTGATGCTAGCAATCGCATACTGCTACTGAATCATGATTGAATTGAACAAACTGACCTCATATGACCCTTTAACAATTATTAAGAAGTAGGCTCATCAATGAGAGACCTGACACCAAACATATGATTACGTTTCACACATTTACGTTGCATTATGAGTCTACAGATCTTTCTGTTGACCCCATCTATCTTCTTGAGGTATGATACCCAACCTAACTAACAAAAATTAACCAAGCAAATGAAAATCATTAAAACAAAGGCTGCAAACAGGACAAGAGCCTTGATCTCTGCGATTTAGGTCTCCAGCATCACCATAATTCCATCATCCTAATACTGACATTTTACATATTTTTGTGCCAGGTGTGTTATGCCACAGACACCAAATAACACGTTCCTCTTATCTCTGCAAAACTGGTTGCTTCTGCAAAATTTGAAGCTTTGGCATGAGGTAGCACTAGGATTCTATTTTTAATTTCTGTTGGTCAAGATGCAAAAATAAAAAATGATACACCAACAATGTCTGGAGAGAAGACGAGCAACGCACACACACTTTCTATCCCAATTTTTTTTTTTTTAAAATAACATACAGTTCAATCAAAGGGTATACATGAAGCTGCGGGGTGACAGCAATATATAAGTAGATCAAATATATATTTTTAATGGCCAGTAGAAGGTGACTCCTCTGGTTTCAAAATGAAATCCAGCTACATATGAGTCTACGGGGAACTATACCTTCCCTTACCTGCTACCCTGTGACCTCAGTCACTGGTGGGTATCCTGTGATAGACAAGTAGTTAGATGATGAGTGTGCAGCATCCCTCTCTTTTACAGTCAAATTTCTTGTTGCTGACAAATATTCAAAGTATTGTTTTAATATTTAGCTCATCATCCAATAAGTAAGTATGAAACAGAAGACTTTGGTTAATTTGTAATCAATAGATTAAGCGTCGATTGGACACTGTATGCGTTGTATGCGTCTTGTCTCTGATGTAGTGTTTTTGTTTATTAAAATGCCAACACATGCCCAGCAATCTGGACAATCTCGTGTTAGTTGTCATTTCAACTAGATCTAAAGGTCATGATGATCTATCAGGCTTTCTGTAATCCGAACCACAGATCAGAGAAAGGGTAACTTGCACTTTAAAACTGCTGCTTAAACTTGTTTCCATGTTCATAGATTTAGGCTAGATGCAGATCTGATCTAGACGGAAGGTTATCGAGTGATTCGTGTGACCTTTTTATATGAAAAAGTGGATGCATTTATGTACCAAATTGTTTTTCACCTGGCTGTGATGAGAAAGGGAGATTTTTCTTCAGCGAATGACCAACCTGCCCGGGACATTACAGCCACAGCTTCACCGGATCGGTTGAATCAGATACGGTCACATTGGAACGAAAGGTAGAAATGTCAAGCCTGAGTCACGAATAGCAATGAGATTCAGAGTGTGGCTTATCCAAGATGAACCCGAAAGGACACAGACAAAGATTATGTAGGATAAGTTAGTGCGCCAGAAAACCTTTTCCTAACTTAACCTCCTTGTTATTTAACATCCCAGCGGCTCAACACAGAGTTCAGGAAACACTCCAGAGTATTGCTTGCTTAATGGATAGCACACTAAGGGATTTGATTTCCCCAGGAGTGCTCATTTAGTGGCTGAGTGATACAGCTGAGTATTTCCTGTGCCACCCACATGCACTTTCAGTAAAAAGATATGCTAGCATATCACTTATGTTCAAAAGCTGGTTTAGGGTAATAGCAATTGACTTGTACAGTATGCATTAGTTGGCTTAACTGCTCTTAAGAAGGGTGCTTGAGTAGCTTGAGTAATGCATTCCTTAAGTGGTGAATAGGTAGAGGAGGAAAGGTGAGACTCTTCAGGTTCTTTTCCTCTTTCGATGAGCTCATAGGAACGGGTGAAGTGTGCGGTGAGCGATCACCGATGAAATACATCACTCCTGCAGACGGCCCAGAGCAGATCAAAGCAGATCTGCTGCTGGGAGGTTTCAAAGAGCAGCTGTCATCTCATTACATCCACAGCTTTCATGTGAAAGGTTGATGAAACAGACTGTCTTTCACCTGTCTTTCCATCATGCGCTGGGTACAGGACAATTACATTAATTTGGCCTGTGAATTATGTTTTAGTAATTCCAAAAACGTTCTTGGCTTCACAAATGGCCATAGCAAGACACATCATTGGAATACTGCCTGAATTTAGGATTAAGGGAACAGAGACTTTCTTGGATCACATCTGTAATGACATGGTATATGCAAATAAAAATTTAGTGGTTATTTGAAAGTGCAAGCGCAGCTTATAATAATCAAAATAAGTCAAAATAATAATAAATGAGTTCACAACAGTTAAACAGGTAATAGATGAATGTGGTTTTAAGAATATATGCTACTGGTATTGTATCAAACTTAAAACTTTAAATCTGAAAAATAAGTTAAAATGAGAGAGAATAAGAATTTATTTAATCAACGAGGTACTTTACTCTTTACTTCTACTGGTGTTATAAGCATTAGATGAGCAATTAGCAAAATATGCTAACATTTGAGTGCTAATATATTCACATTAATAAAGCAAGGATGCTAATTAATGAATAAAGGCAGATAAGAGAGAGAAAGAAAGATCTCACTGAATTCTGATTTGAAGTTTGTGGGAGAATTCTGTTCAGGAAAGATTATAGTAAAAGAAGAAGTCAGGAAACTAGTGCTGTTTCTATACATGAGCTTTTTATAGTAAAAGAAAGTTATAGATTTTGATATAGCTCTTCTTCTGCATTGTAAGGTAAGTTTACCAGGCTGTACATCACAGCTTGCCCTATAATCCTCCGCCCAGCAACCGTAAATTGGATAAGTGACTAATAAAATGGGTGGACGGGCAGATGGATCAATGGACTAATGGATGCAAGCTCACCTTTGCTAATTAGTGTTAAATATAAAGCACAGCTGAGGCTGGAGGGAATATTGTTGTACAAGGTAAAGAGGCATGGGATCGCGGGCAATCCAGCCAATACAGGGAGTGCAGAATTATTAGGCAAATGAGTATTTTGTCCACATTATCCTCTTCATGCATGTTGTCTTACTCCAAGCTGTATAGGCTCGAAAGCCTACTACCAATTAAGCATATTAGGTGATGTGCATCTCTGTAATGAGAAGGGGTGTGGTCTAATGACATCAACACCCTATATCAGGTGTGCATAATTATTAGGCAACGTCCTTTCCTTTGGCAAAATGGGTCAAAAGAAGGACTTGACAGGCTCAGAAAAGTCAAAAATAGTGAGATATCTTGCAGAGGGATGCAGCAGTCTCAAAATTGCAAAGCTTCTGAAGCGTGATCATCGAAGAATCAAGCGTTTCATTCAAAATAGTCAACAGGGTCGCAAGAAGCGTGTGGAAAAACCAAGGCGCAAAATAACTGCCCATGAACTGAGAAAAGTCAAGCGTGCAGCTGCCAAGATGCCACTTGCCACCAGTTTGGCCATATTTCAGAGCTGCAACATCACTGGAGTGCCCAAAAGCACAAGGTGTGCAATACTCAGAGACATGGCCAAGGTAAGAAAGGCTGAAAGACGACCACCACTGAACAAGACACACAAGCTGAAACGTCAAGACTGGGCCAAGAAATATCTGAAGACTGATTTTTCCAAGGTTTTATGGACTGATGAAATGAGAGTGAGTCTTGATGGGCCAGATGGATGGGCCCGTGGCTGGATTGGTAAAGGGCAGAGAGCTCCAGTCCGACTCAGACGCCAGCAAGGTGGAGGTGGAGTACTGGTTTGGTAAATGGCCTGTATTTATATAGCGCTTTACTAGTCCCTAAGGACCCCAAAGCGCTTTACATATCCAGTCATCCACCCATTCACACACTGGTGATGGCAAGCTACATTGTAGCCACAGCCACCCTGGGGCGCACTGACAGAGGCGAGGCTGCCGGACACTGGCGCCACCGGGCCCTCTGACCACCACCAGTAGGCAACGGGTGAAGTGTCTTGCCCAAGGACACAACGACCGAGCCTGTCCAAGCCGGGGCTCGAACCGGCAACCTTCCGATTACAAGGCGAACTCCTAACTCTTGAGCCACGATCGCCCCAATCATCAAAGATGAGCTTGTGGGGCCTTTTCGGGTTGAGGATGGAGTCAAGCTCAACTCCCAGTCCTACTGCCAGTTTCTGGAAGACACCTTCTTCAAGCAGTGGTACAGGAAGAATCTCTTCATCCTTCAAGAAAAACATGATTTTCATGCAGGACAATGCTCCATCACACGCGTCCAAGTACTCCACAGCGTGGCTGGCAAGAAAGGGTATAAAAGAAGAAAAACTAATGACATGGCCTCCTTGTTCACCTGATCTGAACCCCATTGAGAACCTGTGGTCCATCATCAAATGTGAGATTTACAAGGAGGGAAAACAGTACACCTCTCTGAACAGTGTCTGGGAGGCTGTGGTTGCTGCTGCACGCAATGTTGATGGTGAACAGATCAAAACACTGACAGAATCCATGGATGGCAGGCTTTTGAGTGTCCTTGCAAAGAAAGGTGGCTATATTGGTCGCTGATTTGTTTTTGTTTTGTTTTTGAATGTCAGAAATGTATATTTGTGAATGTGGAGATGTTATATTGGTGTCACTGGTAAAAATAAATAATTGAAATGGGTATATATTTGTTTTTTGTTAAGTTGCCTAATAATTATGCACAGTAATAGTCACCTGCACACACAGATATCCCCCTAAAATAGCTAAAACTAAAAACTACTTCCAAAAACATTCAACTTTGATATTAATGAGTTTTTTGGGTTCATTGAGAACATGGTTGTTGTTCAATAATAAAATTATTCCTCAAAAATACAACTTGCCTAATAATTCTGCACTCCCTGTATATGCGTACAGATTAAACTCCACAAATATTAAGTTCACTGGAAGAAAAGCCAGGAATCATGAAAGTTTAAAGAACTTTCATTGCTTTGTCTAAACACCATGGGAAATCTCGATGCATATCTTAGCAATAATAATAACAACACTACTAACTTGACATCTCAAACTTACACGCTCACAGTTAAGTGATTCTTTGCATTTTCTGTCACAAAAATATATATATTAAAATTGGCATTGGAGCTACACATTACCTAAATCATATTATTTTACTTGTTGTACTAAATATCTGCATTGTTGGCTGGTATTGGGTGTGTTTCAGGATCAATAACCAACACAAAACCTGACTTTTAAGTCATTGATCATTTTGACAATGGTATTCACACAGGATGTGCGCGCCTAGTCGAACTAGTCAAACAATCATTACTAGTCACTTGTCAGCATCAAATGTACTAATCATTTATATTTAATTGTTTTATATTGCAATGCGTCCTAATGTTATACAGCCATCTGCCACTAGATGCAGCATCATTGGTGAGAAGGCCACAACACCGGTGCTCCTTCACATCGAAAGGAGCAAGCTGAGTCGGGAGCCTCCTGGGGAAGGCGTTTCGACTGGGCATGTCCTACCGGGAGGAGTCGCTGGAGTAGACCCTGGAGAGAAGATCAGTCAGCTTGTGAATGCCTTCACGTTTACCCAGATAAGCTGTTGGAGGTGGAGAGAGGGAAGTGTATATTATCAGATTGTGTTATATATTATCAGTCCAAAATGATAATGATAGTGATCTAGCATCCTTGGTTATAAATCAGTGTAAGGCCTACATTTAACCGTTTTCAGTTTACTTTTTCCACACAGTGTCATCTAAAGCTTGATGACATAATGCACTGATGGCAGCTTTCCTACTGGACAGTGACTGAAGGACATTATAATTGCCTTAAACAAGCACCAGTTAACTGCCATTCAACAAATGTCACTGTAGTCTAAAAGTGTTCGCAGAAGCGTTTAAGTACATAATTACCTTTTCATTGTCGACCTGAATGTTGCTGCCGATTTAGAAGCCAATCTTTCTGCGATTATGAAAAATACCTTGACGTGTAAAGTAAATGATCCACTGTACCCACGATCTTCACTCTTCACTTCAAAATTTCTTTTTGCTTTAAACCGATGTCAGCGATTTTGAAGACAAAAGAAAATGGAGCCGAGACAAAAGGAAATGGAAAAAGAATAAAGTGGTGGAGGACATTAAAGGATTGGCCTCTCATGATCTTGATATAAAGTGCATTCTTGCATTGCAGCACTGATGGAAGAATTTGTGTTTGAAGCAATAGCAAAGCCAGACTCCAAAAATCTGTTTGTTTAAAAGCTGCTATATGTAGTCTGTCTCAACATGGCATTCCCAAAGGAATTCCTCATCGTGTAGTTCAGAACAATGACACCATCTTGGTGTACTGGTGTGGCTTGCTACACACAGACAGCATTTAATCTTAAATATTTAACTTCAAAAACATCCTGTATTAGTAAAATAATATGATCAAAGTCTCACTGCCGCTAGTGAGATGGAGTTTTAGATATTAATATCTATAAGCTAAAACTATGCTTAATCCAAACTGTGGAAAGCAGTCAGCATCAGCATGTACTAAGAATTAAACTAAAATAGCTCAATAGTTTGGAAAGTCTGTAGATGTCTTCTGAATTACTCTGTGTACTCTTTTATGGTATTCATAAGATTTTGCAATTACTATATAATAAGCTCTCACTTAGATTTCATCCTGTTGTGTGCTGTGTAAACAGATCCACTTACTTGCCTCTCTTTTTGTTTTCTTCTTGCTAACCTGCAGCAGCTAACTAGCAGTCATTTCCCAGAGGCTGCATTGCTCACACAGGCAATTTCTGGCAAGGTGTAAGCCCAGGAGGGACTGGGATCAATTGGGGCCAGAGGGAGCCATGCCACAACTGTGAGGCTCAGGGACCTCTCGCTAATTTGGCCCCACCACTAAAGACACCCCACAGCTCCTCCTTTTCACCCTTGACCTCTCCCCAACCCTGTTGCTGTGTTGACAGTTGGCAGCAATTTTTTTTTCATTTTACCTACCTGGACTGACTTTTTCTTCAGTACAGTTTTCTTTCTCTCTTTTCCCCCCCCCTTTTCAGGCAGGCGGATTGTGACCTTTATATATTATGTCACAGTGGGTTAAGTTACTTTAATAGAAGGGCAAGCGGAGAATACACCCCTCCCACACCCTTCAAAAAGAAACAAACACAAAAATTATAAAAAATAAAGCTACCTGCATTCTCCTTAGATGCCATCACTTATGTGTACTCCTTCCTGGCTGGATAACGCTAAAGTTTTATTACTACTATAGTTATCTACAGGTGGTGGAGGCGTTTAAAAAAAAAAAAAAAAAAAAAAATTTTACCATTTCATTCATAATAATGTATCGTATTCTGTAAAATCATATCTTGTTACAACTGTCCTGTGAGGATCACAACAGCTTTTAATCAGCTCAAACATAGGCCTATATTTTTAGTTTAAATAAATACATTTATTCTTAAAAAAAAAAAAAAAAAAAAAAAAAGCTACAACTGAATTAAATAATAATGACAAAAGAAGAATGTGGTGTATTAGCAAAATACCTGGTTAGAGCTTTTACAGTTGGTCGACCAAATTGTTCCTCAAAGAAGCTGATCTGAAAGTGCTGGTGGAATCTGCACCTGTTCCTTTTTACGAAATCAGACATGGCAGGAGTTCCTCTCTCCATTATTAAAGCTTTCGTTGCTTACATGCTAAACGAGTTTTATTAAAAGTTTCTTACGTCACACACGTTGGCCAAAGCGGTTAATGTGTTGTATTTATGATGACAAATACAAGTGCTTATTTATTTTCTAAAGCACGATTTCCACAGCAAGCACAACTCTTAACAGATGTTGGAGCAGGGAAAGTGGAGCTAGTGACAGCTTATCTAGCACGCTAATCTGCCATCAGTCATCCATCAAAGACTAGAGGTTTATCTACAGTGCACATGCGCAAACATCCAGCTGCAAACTTCTTGTTTGGGCACACTCAGGGACATGCTCATGACGATGCCTACCCCATACAGATTGCAGTGGTACTGTTATCTGGAAGTGTTAATTGTGCTTCCAGAGACAACAGCAAACTGTGGCCACAAAGTTGTTTGAGATAAAAGGAGAGAGCTTGCTTTACTTTGGTATGCTTTTGTTATGAAACGGCTGTGTGCAGGCAGGAAAAGGACCCAAAGTGCAGACTTGAGACATAACCATAAGACAGAACTCCAACAAAGAAACCAAAGACTAGAAATAATAAATAATATCAAAATCCATTTCAATATCCGAAATACTGAAACAAACTAAACACACGGAGCCGGAGATCAAAACAGGAAACACAGGAGCCCAGAAAATAACCAAACAAAAACACTCCCAAAAGGTTCAGGGGTCCCAAAAAAAAAAAAAAAAAAAAAAAAAAAAAAAAAAAAAAAAACAGTTCAGGAGGTCGACCGTGAAGCCAGCGACCGTGACGGAGCAGGTCAGGAGGCTGGCCGCGCGGAAGGCCGCGGCGGCGGCGCAGATCTGGAGGCCGGCGGCGACAGTGATGATGTCCAGCTAATGGCCTGGAAAGTGGCCGGACCGGACGAGGACATGCGGACCGGACGAGGACATGCGGACCGGACGAGGTGAAGCAGAACCAGATGGCGTGGAGACCTCAGGCGCAGACGAAGCAAGACGGGGTGAGGCAGACCAGATGGTGCCGAGGCCTCAGGCAGAGACGAAGCGGGACCAGATGGCAACCGCAGGCGACGGAATTGGTGGCGGCGGCGCTGCAGGCGACGAAGGCTGAACCTCCAGCGAGGTCAGAAACAGGTGCAGGGGCCTTCTGGGCAGTAGTCACTCCCACCCTGGGAGTAGGTATGGGTGTCGAGACTAGCGGAGCCTCAGCGGGCCTGGAAACTGGAGCAGGGACAAACTGGGCTCTAACCCCCCTCCTGCACCCATACATGGGTGCAGGAGATGGCTGGACTGCAGCTGCCCTGGGCAGAGGAGCACAGGAAGGCAGAGGAGCAGGCTCAGCAAAAATAGGTTTTAACCCCTTTTCACCATGATTAACAGTTTTCAAAATCCTAGGTTTAACAGTCTTAGAGTGACCTGACTTGGGGATGACTGAACCAGACTTGACAAAACCTGAACTGACAGAACCCGAACTGAATGTCTTAGTACTAGTAACATTGCTCACAGTTTTAACAGGGTTCATAGTGTTAACATGAGGATTATTGTCCTTGATTCCTCCCTGCTCAGAGGGAGCAAAATGAAAAAACCTTTCCCAGTCTACGTCATCATCCAAAAGGGAAGTTCCCCACGGATCAGAGGTGAGTTTTACTCTTAACATCAGATTGGATGTGAGAATAAAAGTCATTGTCGCTCACCACTGTGAGTTGCTCAGCAATGTCCAGATTCATTCATTCATTCATTCATTCATTCATTCATTCATTCATTCAGGCAGGCAGGCAGGCAGGCAGGCAGGCAGGCAGGCAGGCAGGCAGGCAGGCAGGCAGGCAGGCAGGCAGGCAGGCAGGCAGGCAGGCAGGCAGGCAGGCAGCAAGCATAGTAAACAGTAGATCACGACACAGACACAGAGAAACACAGGGCTTAAATACACAGAGGGAGCAATCAGGGAATGGGAAACAGGAGGAAAACACAGCTGGGGCAAATCAGGCCTAAGGAAGCAAAACCAGACGCATTAACATGAGACATGGACTTTCAAAGTAAAACAGGAAACATAACACAGAGACGTGGACTTGACAAGGGGATACAGCTGACAGGGGAGACAGAGAAACTAGAGAACACAGAGACATAACCATAAGACAGAACTCTAACAAAGAAACCAAAGACTAAAAATAATAAATAATATCAAAATCAATTTCAATATCAAGTTCAATAATATAATAAACTCAAAACTCTGGGTCAACGACCCAGGCACCCTAACAGCTTTAAATGATGTCCATTTCTTTAGATTTCACTGGACATGCACTGCTTGCCTTGCTTGCCCTGATGAAGCACCACTGATGTCACATATTGATTTCAGTTTTATTTATTTTTTTAAATTAGTGTTATTCTAATAATTTGAGGTTATCCTGCTAGTACAAAGTCATGATGCCAGCCCATGTGCTTGCCTAAACTAAAAGCCTACTTCAAGTAGTGGGAAGTGTGTGTGAAAAAGAGTACCTAGTGCTGCATCTCATGTGTGAGGAATGGTAGACAGTCTCCCCTCCCGATTCTCCTGTTATGCATTGACAATTGTGAGCACATTGTCTGCAATTCATGTGTGAAAATGGCTTGTAAAATGGGCAGGTTTCCACTCACTGGAGACATACGACACAGTGAATGTCAAACCACAGAAAATATGGGCCATACAGTTCTTTTCAAATTACCACCAATGTATAGATAGTATCAAGAGGGAAACTACCAGTAATACAGAATGGAGCAATATATATATGTGTAGATAGATAGATAGATAGATAGATAGATAGATAGATAGATAGATAGATAGATAGATAGATAGATAGATAGATAGATAGATAGATAGATAGATAGATAGATAGATAGATAGATAGATAGATAGATAGATAGATAGATAGATAGATAGATAGATAGATAGATTTATTTCAAAATAAAAATCTTTAAATGGGTCATTATTGGAAAAGCATCATATTTTTGTTATTTAATAAATTATTTCTGTCTGTTATTTAGGTCTGTTCACTTTCTCTCATGTCTTTCCGTCAACTTTGCGGGCAATTAAACCATTTTGGAAAATTAGCTTCAGTCTAGACTCATCTGCACTGTCTGTCCCTCAGGTCAGCAGTGCAAGGTAAAGCTGTAAAGCAGAACATCTGATTCTGTGTATTAATAACAGACCTACCTTTTTTCCTTCTGCTCTGCGAATCCAAGGTGATTATTTCTGCAGCAATTTTGCATTCAGCGAGTCATATTTCCTCCTCTTTCTCAGACTCAAGTCATCTATCTGCATGACCTGTAGTCTGGCACTGACCTTGTGAAAAGAATTACAGAAAAGTGCCACTGAGCGCTGATGAAAAGAGAAGCTGTTGTATTAATGAGGTGACGAGCACTAATTCAAACTGAAATTCTTGCAAACACACGCAGTCAGACGGTGTCACACTGGCGTAGACGCAGTGAGACTCCTGGGAACGATGGATCTTGATTAAGTGTGGGGAAGAAGGGAGTGTGGGGAGCGGAAGACGACACGTCAGACTTGTTTAACGTAAAGTTATGACATTTTTATGAGGCTTGCTTTGAAAATTGGCAAATACAGTACGCAAACTCTCTTTCTCTCACTTTCACACACACAACTGCAGGCATATCTGGCTCAACAACAAATTCCTTTACACAGCACATAGGCTACAAACCAAGAATACAGATAAGCCACTAAGCCATTTTTCCTGTAGAGTCCTGTGCACTGGGACACATCTCCCTCCTGTCTCACACTCAATTTCTGATCCTAACTTGATGGAATGACCTTGACCTGAGGAGTCTGCTATTTTTTAAGCTTCATTTTGGCAACTGTCAGCATCTGGGTGTAGGTGTCCGTGTGAGCTAACTTGTTGTGATTCTTTTTTTTTTTTAAAGAAAGAAAAAGAAAAGAAATCCTTTGTGCTTTGCTTTTTGTACACATAGTTTGGAAGCTCCCACGCTTTGTCCTGCAACACATTCAGAGTCTGTCAATCAATAACCTCCAATTACAAATATAATACACCCAATTGACTCGACGGGCGGGCGGCTAGATTGCAACGTGGAAAGCTATTAAAGGGGTGCGGTGCGGCATGCAAAAAGACAACCCCTGAGAGGTCTGTGTATGTGTGTGTGTGTGTGTGTGCGCGCACGTGAAGAGAGGTGAGCGGGTGGGGGCAGACAGGGCTGAATGGAGGACGCTGTCAGGAACTAATAGCTTTGGGATGTAGTGCTGGGCTGTGTGTGTACAGCAATCTCACTCACTGTCTTCACGACGTAGGAAGATGCGAGATGGGGAAGGTGAGAGATGAGATTCGGAGGCGGGGGGTGACACATGTTTGGGCATTAACGGAAGACTACCTGGTACTTTTGGCGTGTCTCCCCCTGTGTGTGCGACTGTGTGAGTGTGTATGCATCAGACAATGTGGCTGCAATCCCCTGCCATGCCAGGCCACACCAGCTGACTTCCAAATGATAAAGTGACTTCTCCAAGATTGAGAGCCACCTCTGCTGTGATACACCTCTGTCAAGAGAAGACAGGCATAAAAAAAGAAGAAAAAAAAGAGACTGAGGCAAGATAGCGATAGACAGTTGGCGGGGGGTGTAGTGTGTGTTGGGGTGTGGGTGGAGGATAAAGAGGACTCCGGAGATAACTGAAGCATTTGAGAGACAGGTGCAATATAGAGGAGGAAGAAGAGAATGCAAGGTGGGAGGAAGCAACGCGGAGAGGGATGGGGGGAGCGTTAGAAATGAAGGAGGACGATCTGAGGAAATGACAGAGAATGAAAGGTAGAGATATGGTACTGGACAGCTATTTATTCTCATAAATATCGCTGCTATCTTTTGGAAAGGCTGTGGAATTCTCTAAAAAGGAGAATCAGGGAGGCAGAAGTAAAGGAAAGGAAGCAGTGAAAAAGCTGAGATAATGAGCGATGAACAGAGAAAGCCGGTTGCTTTTACACGATCATATGGCTCACGGTTGCTCTCTGCAGATGTCACAGGATCCTTCAGAGCCAAAGGAAGTGAAGAAGTATAGGATGAAATGCGACTCCTATTTATTGTCAGCAGATTTCTTCACATTGACACATAAAATAGTACAACCATTGAGGCTAGCTGTCAAGGTAATTCCTGCTGTACTGAATCAAATTCAAGAAGAAGGTGAATCTGTACAATAAAGAGGATAAAATGCTTAAAGTCTGTTCTCTGGCAGTTGCTTTGTCAGTGTCATATGTTTTCTTCAACTTTAGCAGCGGGCCTTCACTTTCTGTGCTGGGAAAACTGTATCAATTATGCTACTACAGTCTCTTTTGGTCACAGAGGAGAGACAAATTAATTCCAGTACCCTTTTCCATTGCCCGTGAATAAGCCGAGCTGTCTCAGAAAAAACGAGGTAATGCATTTTTAAATCAACATAACAAGAATACTTTTATATTGAATCTGTCACCGAGCTACACATTAAGGATGCTTATGTCCTGAGTAGAATTTTAAAAAGCAGTAAATACAGTGTTCTCCTACCACAGCTTTATTCCTGACTTTGTGGGGAAAGTTTTAAATCAACATTTTTGGCTATGTAAGGAAAAACGGTTTCTGAAAATCAGAACTACACTTATGTTCAGTATTACACACAAAATGCGTGTTAAATGGGTAAATGTCCATTTAGGACATCAGCTGAGCTTTCATCTTAAAGTTGCAGTGGCGTTTTCACTGCTTGATATTAGCGGATATAAGAATGCTGTCAACTGATTTTGCTTTCTTACCCCTCGCATTTCAAGTGAATAATCCTAGCTGTGGTGGCCGATGTTTTAGTTAGCCAAGGGACATGAAAAACATTAAAACAGTAGTTGGCTGGTGTGTTTTTGCTACTGTTTGGACCAGATCTGCCCTGGAGTTTTTCATTATCCATTCAAGGCCGCTAGTCCACAGTTTACCTCAGCGGTCAATGCTAGGTGAAAAGTATCCACATCTATTAATTCTGAAAGAGTTTATAAAACTTTGTGAAAGGAGTCCAACTTGGGTCAGTGTGCAGAGCATCTCACTTACGACCAGTGACAACAATGCTGAGGTGAGTTGTTATGCTGAACCTTTCAGTCAGACGGATTGCTTTTTTGAAGGTGTTAGCTGCTGTTAGCCATTGTTAGCTGCTGTTAACAAAACTGTCATTGAATTGGATTTTATTGGACACTAAAACTTTGTGAATAAACTGTCATACAATGTGAGAACATAATCAAAGGGGTTATCAAATGGAAGGTGTGATTATCTTGGGACACTTGTCAAATGTGATTAGTCGGGTGTCCTTTCCTGCCACTTTATTCAAATATGGTGGAGGAACATGGCGGGTTTCCTACCTATGCATTTGAATGAATTAATGATAACTTTTTGAGAATGCATCAGTGTGTGTACATTTTTAGCAAAAATAAATTTTTGCTAAGATTTTTGCTCCAACAAGGTCCAAATACACTTATATAACGACAGTAATAATAACATTATGTAGGAGGTCAGGGGAGACAATGCCTACAGCCATCTGTAAAACATGGTGGTCCCCTAGTCCTCACCACATTTTATCTTTCTCTCCTTCTTGTTGTTCTGTCTCTCTCTGTTGTAGGTGTGAGCATGTGTGCATATGTGAGGCTCCTGCCCTCTGTATAAGTATTGAAACATTTCTAAGTAATCATCACAATCTCTTTCACTCTCTTTCTCTTTCAAATATAAAATCGTGTCATCACTTTCCCCCAAATTTGTGTGAAAATTTGTTTTTACCCAGAGTATGAATTCAAACATTGGGTCTTTAAACTGGATATACTCACAATAAAAGGTTCTCAAATCTGTATTTAAAGCACTAGATGAGCCACATTAGTTAACTGAAAAATTGACTAAAATCTAAGAAGATCCCTAAGTGTTGGCTAAAGTTACTAGCAACAGATTCCCTAGTCACAACCTCAAACACACCATTTTGTGGGAAAAAAACCCCTTCAGTTTTAAATTAAATGACAGACCAGTCGCACAGTTTTATTTAAGAGGAAGCTCTTAAACCAGCCATTCTGGTATTGGTGCTCAAGAGAGTTTTCTTATAGTGATGAAAGCAAATATTTATTTCATATATTTACTTTATGGAATGGAGCGATTTTTTTTTGTTTTGGAGTGTAGAGCTTATTTTTTCCCTCAAACAGCATCAGCTGCTTTAACACAGAGAGAAATGCAGTGGATTGACTGTGCAGTGCACACCGTGGATGCTAAAAACAGCTTAAAGGTGGAAAGTCGCAAAAATTATGCAATAAAGCACAAAAGCTTTGGAGAAGCTGTGTATTTGTACCCTGACACATAAGCAAATATAGGTCACCTGATCTGTTTTGTGAAAATGAACATCATCTGTTCTTTACAGTAACATTTAAGAATATGTCAGGACTGTATTGACTGCGGCAGAATGATCAAAGGATTGAAACTCCTTCTTAAACCCTGTTCAGTTTTTAGGCAGAGAATATTTTGCTTCAGTAACTTTTTAGCTACTGAATCCCTTTCCGAATGATGTGTTTCACATTTTGGACACGCTGCATTTCCAGGCGATTTCCCGAGGGCCCTAATTCTCCAAGAACTTGTCTTCATTTTAGCTGCACCATGGAATATGTCAATGTGGGAAAAGAGAGGGGTTGGGATTTGTGGGGCATTAGCAGGGCTCGAGACAATCTGAATCTGTAACAATTTCCAGGTCAGCAATACTGACCTCTCCATGCTCGAGTCATTGCTTCTTCCTCCTCAGCAAGAAGGCAGGCACCTCTCTAATTTACGTTTTTTATTCAGTTATTTTTCCCTCAGTGTTTTAATTGACATGCTGATATGAAACAGAAACTCATATTGCGCATTCCTATTCTTTCCAAGTGTCTCTTTATGTTGTGCTGGTTTGTCATTAGTGTGATCAAACAGGTGCAAAATAGTCCATCCTGCTAGACAAATCTTATTTGTTTGCCGTATTAGGGCTAAATCACAAACCCTTTTATTCAGTCAGGACAGCTATAGTCGGAGAAAGAATGATATTTCCATCTGCTCTAATTTATGCTACGCAAGCATGGCTTTGTTCTGGGACCTCCGCGCCCTCTCTTTGTGCATATGTGGAATGTTGGAGGTGGTGAGATTTGGTATGAAAGGAGGTGCTGGTGTTGTTGTGTGTTCCAAAGGAGCTTGCAGATATGTCGTGACTGTAGGCTTGCTAAAGGACCTCAAATAGTGAGTTAATTAGAAGCACTGGATGGCATGGCTGAGCTATATAAACATCAGCTGAGCTTGACTTTGTGGCCTGCCTGAACTGAACATCATGCTTTAGTTGTATGATTCGCCGCTGGTCTCATAGAGTTTAATGTTTTTAAGCAGCTCTCTCGTACAGCTGGAAATCAGAAACCCAAGGTAGCAGATGGTGATGTTAAACACACGGAAATGACCCACTAGGAAGCCTGACTTTCTGCAGCACATAATATGCATCCAAACTCTTACATCTAACTCCAATTTATGGAGCAAAGTTAGCAGTTATGAAGCAGAAAATGTGCTTGAAATTTTAATCAGCCGGGATTCTGTCACAATTGTCACACTCCTATTCACAGGCAGTGTAAAGGGTCTCACATTTGTTTCCCACTCTCTTGCCTTCCTTGTTAGTGCCTTTCACTGAGGCTTGTTTACGCCCTCAAAATGTAGATCCAACTGTCCAATATTATAAGAGTAACATGTATGAGTTCTGCTTTGGGGTTAGTTTTTCCTTTTAATGTGTCACATTAGGAGCATCATGTGTGCTGTCAGAACCAGTGCTCCAAAAAAACACTCCAAATTCCACCAGAAATAAATAATATTTTCTGCTAATATCCCCCCTTGAAAATACTTAAATAAAACATCAGGCAGACATCAGAACGTCTTTGATCTGAGGCATTTCATCTGTGTTCTGAATGCGCTGCATGCTTCGATATTCGTCTGTGAGGAGAATTGTGAGAGTCTGTGTTTGCGCTCTCATGGACTTCTGGGGTCATGCTGGGTTGTATGTGTTTGCACCCATGTGGCTGACTGTGTGCCTGTGCATGTGTGTTGGGCAGAATGGGAAGAGTGAACCCACTGTGGTCAGTGGGAGTATTAACAGAAGACTGTGTGCAGCCAATGTAAAATTCATGTACTGTGCTGCTTTGACAAAAGAGGCCTGCAATGGTTTCTGGGGGAAGATTATGGCGATGCAATGGAGAGACAGAAGCAGGGAACGCAAGACAAGAAAAGTAGAGGAAAGAAAGAACGGGGAGAGGTAGACAGAGGAGGAAAGGTGAATCTGCCTTTGAGAAGACAAAGTGAAAAGAGAAAGTGATTCATGGGGACAAAGAGGTGAACGAAACTAAACCATCTCATAGAAAGTGATACTGTAGCAAGACCAAAGGCACTACTTTCAGCTTTACCAAAAGATGGAATTTGCCAACCTAGCTAAAGCACAATGAGTTAAACAAACTCAATTTAGTCTTTCTGGTTGTCATCAAAAGCATGATGTATGCTCTGCTTGTGGGAAGACTGTAATCAGGTATCTAGCTGCGGAAATTCGATAAGGAGAGAGGGAGGGTTGCTAAGCTAAGTGGTCACCTTTGGAAACAAAGGTGTTCCTTTGGCCCACCCAAAGCCTTCCATTTAGCCTAGCTGGTTGTCTCCCTCTATTATCTCCTGTCTGTTGCTCTTTTGATTGTGTTGTATTTACAATTTAGTTCAATTCAATTCTGTTTATATGACACTGACACACAACATCAGTCACCTCAAGGCGCTTTATATTGTAGGCTGACAACCAGAAAATCCACAACCCCCCTATGAGTAAGCACGTGGCATGGACAAAGCCTGAAAGTCTTCCCCCTTTGGGAACATAATAAGGTGCATCAGCACACTTTCAACATTGACTGATTTGGTGAGGCTTAGACTATTGCACAGAATCAGGGGACTGTCTTCACGTAGGGTGGAAAATGTAAAAATAACTGACCGTCTGATTTTCAGTGCTGCTATAGAGTCCAATGAAATTAGTAGAAGGATGAAAATTTACAGAGTGAGTAAAAAGCACAAATACTATTATACCAAACCAGCATTTTGGGTTGGCCCTTGATAATACTGACCTAAATCTGACCTGAGTATAGTGACGTGGGAGGGGCTGGCCTCACCCCCCCCATGTCACTAAATTATGTCCTTATTTCAGTGCACCGTTTTAATTATGTTGATTGTTAAAAGGGAAAATGGTCGCTCATGCTCAGATGGCCTGGAGTCTCCTAAGAGCAGATGAACAATAAAGAATCCTTTCTGCATTGTATTTTTGGAAAATTGTATTTTACAGTATCTGCAAGAAACAATATTAATATATAAATAGTAAATGGACTGATTCTTATATAGCGCTTTTCTACTCTTTCAGAGTACTCAAAGCGCTCTATAACAGATGTCACATTCACTGACATTCATATTAACTCCCTTGCCTTTTTACGTCTTTTTTTTACAGGTTTATTTAATATTCATTATATGTCCCTATATATCTCTATGATGGATATTCTATTATTTATCAACATTAAAATTCCCTTGCCAACTTATCAGAATAAAATAAATGTGCAGGCCTATGTGAACTTAAACTAATGGAGCCAAGTCTAATTTAATTTCTTTCACTTAAAACATAAAAGACCTGGAAGTTAGGCAAGGTTAAGCCACTCCACTTCACTTGTTGTTCAACCTGGACAGGTCGCCAGTCTGTCGCAGGGCTAACACATAGACACAGACAACCATTCACTCCTGCATTCACACCTATGGGAAATTTCCAATTAACCTATCCTCACTAACTGCACATATTTTGAATGTGGGAGGAAGCCGGAGTATCCGGAGAAAACCCACTCAACCCACACATTTTTTTGTTTTTCTGCAAAATTACTACTACTATTTCCCTTAAAAACCTGAGTTGTTAACCCAATATTTGTAGCTAAGTATAATAACAATTTACTTTTAAATAAATTACACTTACATTCTCTTTAATTATGCCCTTAGTCGCAGGCTGTATTATATATATATATATATGTATATATATATATATGTATATATATATATATATATATATATATATATATACACACACACACACATATATATATATATATATATATGTGTGTGTGTGTGTGTGTGTATAAAATATTTTACCTGATGCTGTATCTGCAAGAAACAATATTAATATATAAACAATATTTTCTCCCTATTGGCTACATTTAAATGCAACAGCTCTGACAGCTTTTCAAATAGTCATTTCCATTGTTTCTTTGAAAAAAATTATACTTATAATGTGAAGTATTTCATGCAAACTTCAAATGTGTCAGGGAAAATGTGATCTTCTGCTAACCTTAACTAAAGTCCTTGGTATCACTTTATAATACAGTCCACATCTAAGGATGTAATTCCCTTGTAATTAAATGTAGTTTCAGTGTATCTTATTTGAATTCAAATGTAATTATATTTACCTACAAATACCTAAGAACATAAGAATGAGGGGAAAAGTCAGGTTTTTCATTTTTTTTATTGTACTGTAAGTAAATTCAAGTAATGGTTGTGAATTTTAAGTTGTGTAAAGTTTCATTAGAATTTTTTTATTTTAAGGTGTTACCTAATCATTTTATTGCCCTAACGTATTCAAAATGTTGCCCCAAAACTGTGCACTCATGTTGTCACCTAAACAAAAGCACAAGACTGAAAGGCTATTTCATAAAACACATTTATTTATTCATTTTTTAATACAGACTGACAGATGCCAGTTAAGAAAAGAACCTAAAAGGCCAGCAACTCCTCTTCCTCTCTTCCGACTCTAGTTCTAACTCATTGATTATAGACGTGAGTTCCTCCAATCTCTTCTCCATGTCCTCTTGCTCCTTCAGAGTCTTTAGAAGTGAGGCCTTCTCCTCCTCTTCTTTTTGCAGTGCCTGTGTGAAGTTAGCATTCTCCTTCTTTTGCTCCTCCAGGAGTGCGCTGTAGGAAGCTTTCGTGTCGTTTAGCTCTTTCTCTAAATTCATCAGCTTCTCCTCATTTTGTTCTTTGAGGCCTTTAAGTTGCTTAATTTCAGAGCGTAAAGCCTCTTTCTCATCCTCGTGTTCCTCAGCTTGCTTCTTCAGTTCTTCCTTAGCGTTTTGAAGCTGCTGCTGGAGTTGGTCAATGCACATCTGTTGCATCTCGCAGCACTGGTTCTTTGAAGGAGCGTCACTGATCATCGTTTGGGTGTCTATAGAGTTTCTGTTCGGCTGCTGCAGCTTCTTGTTGGCATCGCCCAGGTTAGAAGTAAGCTTATGCATGATCTTATCTGCTAGAATCAACCTGTTTGCATTGTTGATTCGTTCAATTTTAGCTTCACGAAGCTCAAATTTGAGCGTGTGAATGTCCTGCAGGTAAGACTTGGTTTCATTACTGAGCGCTGGGTCCAGCTGCTTTTTCAGATCGTTGATTGTCTTCTCAGTTTCTATATTCAAATAGTAGAACTTTCTGCGATACTCATCCACCTGACTCTCAAAATGCAAGGCCTTCGTGTTTGCTTCTCTAAGACTGGATTTACACATGTGTAGCTGCCACTGAGTCTTCTCCAGTTGGGCTCTGAGTCCAGCATTATCCTGCTTCAGATTGTGCCTTACTCTTGGTGGAAAACTGGGCCTGCCATGATGATACCAAGTCCCTGCAGGTTGCATGTTGTTTGGCCTTGGTCTGCCGGTCATTGCTGGATTCTCACGACGCTGCATATCGCTTATCTTTGGTTTGACAACTGTCTGCTTCTTTTCCCTCTCTTTCTTCAGCACACAACTGACTGAACAAAAACAATTCTCCAGGTTGCTCCCACAACATTCTGTACACACTAATGTGATGCGATGACAACAGACTAAATGAGGATTCGGTTGTTTTCATTCAAAAATTAACATAATATATGGAGGATTTCATTTTGCCATCACCCAATCACCCTAAAAGTTAAAACCACTGATAGATAAAGCGAGTTAAACTGGCCATTTTCTTACTCCTCTCCTTTACCTGGCCTAGATCACCATGGTAACAGATGCCAAATACATCTGGTCAGGTTGTGGTCAGTGTTTTGATTTAAAATTAGCTGGAAGCTACAACACGTTTGAACTGCATTATAGATTATATGCTGGAGAAATACATTTTATGTGTTCAAGTTGTTAACCTGTGTGTTACTAAAACCATTGAAAACGAACAAATTGTGCATTGCATTGTCACAGGATTGTCCATATATTAATTTTGTGATGCAGAATTGTAGCTATTACAACACCAAGAATGTCTGTTCAATCAATAAATCTTTTTTACTTTTCACTGACAAACTGAAGATATTCCCTTTTTTCCTTTTATTAGACTACGGGACACTCAAATTTGATATTTAAATGTATCAGGTTTAAATTTTCACAGCTCTAATGCACAGCTAAAATGTTTATGTTAATGCTCTGAGCGCTAAATCCCAAGAGTGATGGTTTTCATCAGGACTGATCTGTTGTCTTACTTGTAAAAATGCTGCATTTCACTGGCATATTTTTTATATTCCTTAAAGAATTTTAATCAACATTTTATTATTTTATCTGATAATATCTCTGATTACAGTAGGTGGCACTCATAGGGATCATTTTGTGTGTAAAAAGACTCATGACTTGCAAAATATCCACGTTTATATCTGAGGGTGAACAGATGGTCTTAACAGAGAAATCTGACTTCAGTTGCGATACCTGTTTCCAACTGGGATGTTATTTCCGACTGGGATTTTAAGTTTTGTCAAGCCAGCTGACACAAAGAAAAGTGCAGAAGTGGATCAGTGAACTCACCACACATTAGGACTGTCTGAGAGCTCACAGTATCACCAGTGTTAATATTTCAACAACCTTTCCATTTCTCTTGCAATATTCAGGAAAAGGTGTGATAAACTTGCCTGCTTATGGACCTGGACTCAAATGACCCTAAGAAAGAGAAACAGGAGAGAGCGCAGTGATTTATTCTTTGTAAGTCATTTAGCAAAATCTTGACCTGTTGTTGGACTTTTCCCGGTGCATCTTGCTAGTGGGTCTTTTGGGCCAAGTCATATGCTGTATTTAATACTTAGGAAATTAAATGATCCAGTTATTTCATTATTATACCTGAAAAGTCATTTTACCTGGGGTGCTTGCTTTAAAGGTACCACCATTCTATGCTTGGCCAAGGGTACGTATTTCTATCCTTATGGTCTCATGTGGACTAGTCATGGACCTTTGGTGATAATTCTGTACCTTAATCCAACAGTACAAAATGTGATCTTTCAAAGAGATAGATACTTCTAGATACCGACGACTCGAAACTTCAACTCACATCTGTACATACTGTCACCTGCGAGTCACCAATCAACCTAGCACCGATCTCTTTAGACTGTGAAGAAGAAGCCCACCAGGCACAGGAACAAAGGCCCTTCTTTCTATGAGGCAACAGTTAACTTCTGCACTACCACCTCCATGCTGTTGATACATATGAGTGATACAAAACAAAACTTGTCAGAATGTATTAAATACTTTTCACGTAATCCAAACGAACAATCGAACTTCAAATTTGATTTTAGTTTATCTTAAAATCTAGAACAAAAAGAACAGATGGAAAATATATCGACATTTGGAACATCAAAAACGGCTGAAAGGCTATTTTGGGTTTGAGATACTGAGATAGATTTTACTTAGACTCTATGTGGTTATCACTGATAAACATAGCTGCATGTTTTGCTGTTAAAATTCAATAATCTTCATGTCCAGACTAAAGTAATAGCACACTGTAGAAATTGTAGTAGCTTGTGTTTCCTCTGGATTTGTACATAGGACAAGGCATGACACGGAAAGCAGAGAACTTCAAAATCAGAATATATAATGAAACACAACATCAGCCAGCAAAAGGCTAAAAAAAAACATTTGAAAAAAATAAAATAAATAAATAGAAATTACTAGAAAGTCTTATTATTGCTGGGTTTAAGACCCATTGTTTTTGAGTTTTATTTAACTTCTGCATTTCCTAGTTTCTCTGTATTGAGTCTAAGGTTTTGTTTTACATCTAGTTCTGTTTTTGTCATAGTCCCCGTGTCTGCCAGGCCGACCCCACAAGGCCACATGTGTTTCTGTTTACTTTCTCCTCTTGCCTCCCCGCCGGGGCGAAGCTCATTGCGGGCTCCTGCCCTTGGCTCACACACCTGCTCTTCATCAGGCTGCAATTATGTGTTGGACATTTAAGACCGTGTCGCAGACAGCCTCATCACTGGATGATTGTGCGAGAGTGAACCTCTAGCTCTGTGAATCTCTAACTTTGTGAACCTCCTGTGTGTTTTTGCCTCTGAGTAACCGATCTTTCCCTGTGTATAGTTTTCCTGGACCCGTGACCTACCCACCGTGTGAACGTGTGTGAAGAGGAGAGCAAGTGTGAATGAGATTCCCTTCCCGGATTTTTTCCCATGGACCCTTGGAACCCTGCAATTCCCCCACTGTATATATCTGCACTCGGTGATTGTGCAAATAAATGTCATTTCTTGTATTGAACTCTGATCTATGCTTGAGTCCCACCACTGAATGTGACAGTTTTGGGTTTTAGTTTAGTATGCCCTTATCAAGTATCCCTTGAGTCTGTGTTGTAGTCTTGCCTCTCTTGTGTTCCCATCTCTGATCTAGTGTCTGTGTTTGTCTTGCATCCCCTCATCAAGTTAGTTGTAGATCCTCATTGTTTAGCCCTTTGTTCTTGTTAGCCTTAGTTTTCTCTGCATCAGTGCTTCTACTTTAGACCACCTTGGCTTTACTTATCTGGGTTCTGTTCTGTTAAGGTTGTTTGCATTCTGTCCTTCATTTTAGTTACATGTTCCCCTTTATTCCCTTGCCTTTTCTAGTTTTTGTGTGTGTTTTATTTTGCTAGTCTTCATCCCATGTGTGCTGTTTGGTTGCTTCTTTTGTCTTTTTGTCTCCCTTGATAGTTGTCAGCTGTGTTTTCCACCGTTTCCCTTCCTTTTTGAGTATTTATTGTCTATGTTAGGCTCTGTTCATTGTCATGTCCTGCCTTCATAGCTGTGTTTGTCATGCTCCATGTTTCCTGTGTTCCCTAGAAGGGATTTTCTCTGGCAGCATTTTCCTGTAGTTTATTTTGAATGTGTTGAACAGCCAGAAGATGCTGTGAACGTGACACACTCAGTTCAGATGACTAAAGTAAAATCAAACTAAACTTATGAGAAATACGTGCATACATTGAGAACTTGGCTTTAAGCGGCCCTGAAAAAACAACAAATCGAAAAATGTTAAAAAAAAGAAAAATTGGGGAGTCAAAAACACGACAGAACAACTGCGTGAAATGACAAGCTAACAGTAAATGGCTGTTAGTAAATATGAATCTACATCATTTATGACTCATGTGATTAAAACAAACATTACCTGCATCTTTTTCTCCGTCCCAACGCAGATGAATCCTTTGCTTCTTTTAAGCGTGTCCTGGTGCGATGGGTTTCTGGGTTTCTGTCAGTTTGTCAGCTGTTCCTTCATGTTCTTGTGTCCCCAAAGCACTTCTGTTGTGCTTTGTATTGTGCTGTTTTATTCAGCTTCCACTGTGTTTTGTGTCCTTTTGCCACATTTTTCTATTAATATATTTAATTTCAATTAAATATTTTAAGAGATGGTGCATTTGATTGCGCTTTCTTAACTTGGAGTGCATTTCACATCTCAGAGCCACCATATTTTCACAGTATGATACAGTAAACTGCAAGTATAAAGGTCAGCTCGGTGCTAAATAACTGCAAGGTATAAAAACAGCTCAGAAGTTTCAGTATATGTCTTTAATATGTTCAGGGCATTTCATACTGTGCATATTATATAGCTATTTTGAGATGTCTTCTTCATCTTCTGTTGTGTATGATGTTAATGCACCTTCTCTAGCAATGGACTGAACCTGTGTTTCAGAGACACAGTCTGTCTGTGGAGGTTGATCAAACATGGTGCAAACTCATTTTCACCTTTTTGTTTAGCACTTTTTCACTTGCTGATTGGTCTATTCTTTGTTTGGTTTCACTCCCTGGCGAGGTTTATGCACTAAAAAAATGACTTCTTTAGGTTTAGTAAAGGAAAAAAAGTGGTTTGGAGAAAATTAGCCTCTTCTCAACAGTAACTGTGCAGACTGAAAAATGTTGCACAAACATACTGTATCACACTGAAATATTAAAATGACAGGATCGATCTACTCGAGAGAATCTGTCAGCAGCTACTTCTCAGTAGATAAGAGCCCCAGTGAGAGGACTTCTGAAGAGAATAAGTGAGCGAGGTGGGAGTGGATTTATGGGCCACACCACTCTTGTAATTAAGCCCCCCACTGACTGATTGTGTTCTCTGAGTTTGCCGCGCAGCATGGTGCTGTGGCTGTCCACGTACTATACAGCCCTACCCTCTGTCCTCTCTTGGCCTATTGTGTTTACATGGCTGGCTTGATATCATTGCACGCTTGTCGCGTAAGAAGCTCCTGGTATGGGGTTTAACAGCTATATTGTGTGATGCGATGCACATTTTTCTTTCACTTTGCATCATGCAGAGATAAAAAAAAAGAAGCACACATCAGCGCTGTTTGAAGTTCAAAGGCTGTCTTGTACAGGTGGACTGTTTGAAAATCTATCTACTTATGGACTCCTGTTGTCTTTATTTGCTCTTGGTTTCTGGCTTAAGCTCATTCAACATCTTTAAGCTTGTTACACTGAACACGTATTCAGGTGGCTCAATATGGGGCCCGGCTCTTGCTGTCTCAGTCTGATGCCACCTTTCCAGTGTCTAAGCTGAGACACATCAACATGTGGCGTCCCCTATTTCAAACTGTCTTCCTCTCCATGGAAACAACCTCCACTCTCTTCATTTTTCACAGTGTGACTTCCTAATTGCTTTGTGGGATCTCTTGTTAGCCGATGGGGGGAGTTGTTCTGCTGTGTAAGCCTGTTTTCTGCCCCCCTGCTGATTTAATACTCCTGCTTTATCCAGAGGTGGTAGATTGAGGCCAAGGCACAATGTGAGGTGTGCTGATGCTTCTGATTTCCCTAGATGTGCTGAGGCACAATGATACTCTAAATCCTTACAGTTTCGGAGATTTCCATTCCCAATCAAAAAAACGGAGTACGGTCTCACCTCTGGCACAAAAGTCATTCCACTGCTTTGCTCTGTTTAAATTCACTGGAAATCACAAGTCTATTGGGGCTCCAAGAATAAAGACAGACACTTCACTCTTTACACTTCTATAACAACACACATTTAGCACTTGAGAAAATATGTGTGTCTAAAAGACTTTATGTCTATATGCAAAAAAGTTTGAAGAACGAGTCCTGTAAATTCCCTTTAGCAGCAACTTGTCACACTTTAGCTGTCTCTTTCATTCCCCACAGATGTTGCCAGCTATGTTTGGAGGAAGTCACTCCTTCTGTTCTGCTGTTATACACTAAAAGCATCCAACTTTACGCTGCATAGTCGCTCTTGAGCCCTATTCGTTTAATATTAATATATTATAGGGATAAGTGGGGACACAATGTAGCATAAAAGGGGAAAAAAAGAAAAGAATTAAGAAATTAAAACTTTAGACCAAAAACCAAAAACCAAACACATTATGTTGCACATCTGCACATTATTTGGCACCAAATTACAAACTTTAAAACTTGTGTCACCTCAAACATTTAGGATATTCTGAACAAGTTCATTTAATTAAAAAATGCATTAAAATTATTAATAATAATGAATAATAATAATAATGTATTAAATTTAAAAAGCTGCATTTGCATGTAGTTCACTGCATATACTACACTATATGGACTATAAGTACTGAGTTACATCTGTTAATTTTTGAATTAAGTTGTTTCCAGTCTCATTTCCACAGGTGTATAAAATCAAGCATCTAGCCATGCAGTCTGCATTTAACAACATTTGTTCTAACAAGCTCACTGAACTTAAATGTGGCACTGTTATAGGACACCACTAACACCCAGTATATCAAGTGATTGCAATATTTCATTTTGAGTATTTGAGTGAATTACTATTCAGACAGCAGAAATACTGTGTAGCTCTCAGTCTAGTTCAGTAAATCCAGCAACAAACATGAGGAAGAACTACTTCCTTGTTCTAATTTCTAAAACGAGTGAGTAAAAAAGTCACGTTCTTTGGTTTTGCCGGTCTTGTATAATTGCTTCACTGAGAAACTGACAAGGAAATGCTTCTGCAGATGTACATAGATTAGCATTTTTCTGTCAATAGTTAATACTGTTTAGACACATACAGTCATGTGACAAAGTTTTCACTCTGTGTAGTCCTTAGTAATCGGATGTCACAGCAAATTTATCCCTAATTCAGACTGTTCAATGCCCAGAGAGACTGCAAAAGAGCCAACAGGTCAGTCTCAGACTTTCTTAGTTACTAGGGCTGGGTATCGTCACTGATTTCTAGAATCGATTCAATTCCGATTCACAAGGTCCCGAATCGATTCGATCCACGATTCGATTTCATTCGATTCGATTCGATTTAAATCTGGGAAATTTTGACAGTCAGAAATATTATAATTCAGATCAGCACATTTACATATTTTTGTATCAATAAAAAGGAAGCTGACACACGCAAGACTTTATCACAGGTGTAAGCGTCACAGCAGATGCCTTTGTGTCAAAGTAGCTGAGGATAAAACACAGAAAAACATGAAGGTGATTTTCCTGGCCTGGGATTTTATAAAAATATTCTGCAGTACATCAAAAACGAAAGAAAACCATTAATCAACATATGAACATTACCTCTGAAGTTACAGAAGTTTTATTAGAGACACAGCTAAGCGTTTTGCATTTTGAATAATTTTAAAAAGTTTAAATTTGTTCAGTATTGAACAGCAGAAATGAGGTTTTCTTTTCGGAAGAATGTAAAAGGGAAAAAAACATCGTCCGACAGCGCTGTAAACAACAGTAGACTTGTGCGTAACAAGCAAGCGAATAATGAAGAAAGGGAAACTGTTCTTGAAGTACAGAGAGAGAGAGAGCTGTGCATCGCGATGGAAGCAAAACAGTAAAAGTCAGAGTGAATTCATGACGATCTTTATGTGACGCGTTTGGATCTTCTTTTGCTGCTGGTTCGGTCAATATTGTTTGGAGAGAGATCAAACTAACAGCTTTAGAATCGGCTCATAAAGCGCGTGAACACAAAGCGCGGACCCGCCGACAGATCAGAATCAGCGAGCTGTCGGCTTTCAGCCCCGACTGTGAGAAAGGCGACATCTAACTGATTCTGATCCGCGGGTCGCGCTGTGTGTTTAAGTCTATGTGCAGAATCCATGTACCTGCTCTCATTTACTGTCTTAACTGTTTGGTGGTTCTTGAAATTTTGTGAGATGTCACCAGAGATTCTGGCATTTCGGGCAAAATAAATTTATATTAAAAAAATCGATTCAGGATTTTAATGAATCGATTTTACGTTATCCAAGCCAGAATCGATTTTAATCGATGAATCGATTATAAAAACCCACCCCTATTAGTTACCATGTTAAATGTGACATTTAATGACAGTACAGTCAGAAAAAGACTGAAAATGTATGGCTTGTTTGGAAAGGTTGCCAGGAGAAAGCCTTTTACTTGGCAGCACAGCTTAGGTTTGATTTGCAAAATGGCATTTGAAAACCTCACCACAAAAAGGAAGTAAAACTAACAGTGAGGCACAAGGAATGAATAACTTTCAAAATAAAACAGGAAAAGCAATACATGAAAACACCTAACACAGAGAAGATAGCAAAACTAAAAATACCTAAGGATGAAACCAACCAAATATCTACTAGACAGCAAACTCAACACTAACAATGAGCAGAACTTGAAAGACCTATCACTGAAAACACTGGCTCAGAGACACAGTACGATGTTCTAATTCTATATTTTTACATTTTGTAAAACAGTTTTCCAACAGTAAATTATGTAAAAATTACACAGACAAACGGGGAGCAGTATATTGTGCCATGTGAGTCAGGACAATTGGCCTCTACTGTCACTTCATTGTACTGTAATTTCATCCAGTCAGTTTTTCATTGGCATTTTCAGGAATAGCTAAGAGATTCTGCTCCCAACACCAACATTTTCTTAGACTTGTCGCTGCCTAAAAGCTTTTTTCTCTAAAAAAAAAAAAAATCCATTGAAGCAGAAGGTAAATCCAATACTTGTTTAGCTTGTCCAACTACTCTTTGAAGTGCAGCTAATTAATTCTGTTTATCAGTCAGATATTCACACACTCTCCTGTCATGCTGTGGAAGTGGTCTGAATGATTTTCTTTGGCACTTACCATTTTCTCAGACTGTTGACTTTTTGAGTCTTCCCCGTCTTCTCGTTGACAGGAGCTATCCACCATAGCAGCTAAACATGTTACTCTTTAGACTCTTGTAAACACACTTGAAGAAGCACACCAGTCGAGAAACATTAAGGGTGAAAAGAAGCCTTAAGCACCGGTTCCCAGAAGTGTTGTGCACCTTTATATTTGCAGCCTCTATGCAGAATTAGCAACACTTTGAAACAATAGAGTCAAAACTCCTTTTTCTTGTTGCATTATACAGTGGGGCAAAAAAAGTATTTAGTCAGCCACCGATTGTGCAAGTTCCCCCACTTAAAATGATGACAGAGGTCAGTAATTTGCACCAGAGGTACATTTCAACTGTGAGAGACAGAATGTGAAAAAAAAATCCATGAATTCACATGGTAGGATTTGTAAAGAATTTATTCGTAAATTAGGGTGGAAAATAAGTATTTGGTCACCTCAAACAAGGAAAATCTCTGGCTCTCACAGACCTGTAACGTCTTCTGTAAGAAGCTTTTCTGTCCCCCACTCGTTACCTGTATGAATGGCACCTGTTTGAACTCATCATCTGTATAAAAGACACCTGTCCACAGCCTCAAACAGTCAGACTCCAAACTCCGCCATGGCCAAGACCAAAGAGCTTTCGAAGGACACCAGTAAAAGTATTGTAGACCTGCACCAGACTGGGAAGAGTGAATCTACAATAGGCAAGCAGCTTGGTGTGAAAAAATCAACTGTGGGAGCAATCATCAGAAAATGGAAGACATACAAGACCACTGATAATCTCCCTCGATCTGGGGCTCCACGCAAGATCTCATCCCGTGGGGTCAGAATACTGACCAAATACTTATTTTCCACCCTGATTTACGAATAAATTCTTTACAAATCCTACCATGTGGATTCATGAATTTTTTTTTTCACATTCTGTCTCTCACAGTTGAAGTGTACCTCTGGTGCAAATTACTGACCTCTGTCATCATTTTAGGTGGGGGAACTTGCACAATCGGTGGCTGACTAAATACTTTTTTGCCCCACTATATATACTGTATCCATAAAGTTTAATTTAAATGATATTTTTAATCTATGTGCCTAAGATGAAAAGGTAAAAGATTATTATTACTTAATAGGTAAACACAAAATTAACATATGCACATTAACATGTTGCGACATAAGTTCTTGTCTTAAAGTCTCTCTCTTAATTTTAGCATTAGCATAATTGCTACAGTTAGCATTAATGTTAGAAATTATTGCTAATGACAGTCATGCTGGATTTGTCATTTAACACTATTGAAAGGGATAAGAGAAATTCCTGGAAGTCAATAATGTTTATAAAAGCAATTTTGGGAGTGTTTTTTTCTTATTAACCGTTTAAGACCTACCATAGAACCAAGTCCGCCAGAGCTCACATTATATTTTTACATGCTGTAGTGCCATTTTTGGGAGCATTTCAAGTTGCTATACATCAATACAACTGTTATAGCCCATATTTTAATAATATGTATGCATTAAGTCCATAGTAACTACATTAATTGCAAAAAAGTGCAATAAACTACAAATAAATTGAAAATCATTTTACTTTTTTTTTTTTTTTACATATATTTCTACTTGGAGAAATTTAAGAGGCTTATCCCTCAAAACTTTAAATTGCAAAAAATAGTTTACAACAACAGGAAACTTATTTTGAGTGTCTTCATAGTTTTATTTTTGAGATACAGCAATTTTTATATACTGTAGAAAAAACGAAAAACAATCCCATGATGCAAATTTGCAAAAAAAAAACAAACAGCATGTGCATCAAATTAAACTATTTCCAGCAGTGCAATTCGAGTTCTAAGCATCCCAGAAACTATTCAGAAAAGCATGACTTATAAAAATACCAGTATAGGCTTTTAAGGCCTACAAGTAAAAAACTACATTTTTCCATGAAAATGACGTCACTTCCGGTTTTGGGCAGGAAATGGCGGACATGCGATCGTTCGCGCTGACGTCTGTTTCAATGTGGGAAGTGTTAGGAACAGCTGATCGGATCGGCAAAGCCTGTTTCTGGAATATTATGTTTTTGTTCCTGCAAGAGCTTTTTATGCAGCTTTTGCAAAGCTATATGTGGAAGGAAACTGTGACCTAAGAAGGACAAACTGATGGCATAAGATGTAGGTACAACTCCTCTGGTTTCATATGCAAAAAAAATTATTGCGCTAGCTTATGCGTTCCGGTTCTACAGGGATTTAAAAATAGTTACGCAAAGTGGAGCATGCCTGCTCCAACCAGCTTTAAAGGGTTAAGGATAAAAAGAAACAAAAACAACAGAAAATACATGGCATGAAATAATGTGAAAAGCACAGTCTCTGCAAGGGTAAAATGAAAAGTTAGTTAACAGAATAGCCTGACACAGTGCATGATGTTATGTGTTTATTTGTAACATTTTAAAATTGTAAAAAGAACAACACCATCCAGACCAGTTATTGACATACATAATATAATAAAAATTATAATTAAATTACATTATTCAGTGCTTCAGATTCCTTTAGAAATGTCAAATTTAACACGCAAAGCTTGTTTTACAGAAGAAGATGCTTACACAAAACACAGAAGACACATCGAGAGATTTACTGATTATCTAGCAGCAGCTAGCAGAGCCTGAGTGACTGCAAAGGATTTAAGTGACTATGAATGTGGCTGTTGGTACCAGATGGACTAGTCTGAATATTTCAGAAACCCCTGATCTTCTAGATTTTCTAGTAGACTTCACAGAGAATGGTCCAAAAAAGAGAAAATATCAAGTCTTTTAGGGAAAAATGTTTTATTGATGCCAGAGGTCAGAGGATAGATAAGGAGTGCTTTTACCTTGTAGGAAGAGAACAGTGATTCAGTATAATCAAGGTGTGCAGAAGAGCATACGTGAACAGACTGCACTGGTATGGAACGCCAGGACTGCCATAATGAATTAATTAAATACACCATTAAATAATTAATTAAATGTGGCAATAATTAATTAAAATTGGAATTAATTAATTAAATAAATAGTTATGACACATGTAATTAATTAATTATTGACACATTTAATTAATTATTTATGTATTTCACATTTTAAATAATTATTGACACATTTAATTAATTAATTATTGACACATTTAATTAATTATTTATGTATTTCACATTTTAATTAATTATTGACACATTTAATTAATTAATTATTGACACATTTAATTAATTATTTATGTATTTCACATTTTAATTAATTATTGACACATTTAATTAATTAATTATTGACACATTTAATTAATTATTTAATGATATATTTATTTATTTCATTTTGGCAGTCCTGGCGCCTGGCTCTCATCATGAAATAATTTTATCTGTCAGCCTCACCCATCAAACTCAGGGGGCGGGGTTAACGCTGCCCATGCAGCTTCTCTAACATTTGATTGGTTGCCGTGCAAAGTAAGTCAAAACAGGTCGATCCTAGATAATCGATTGCTTGTGTAGACTTGGGGCAGCCAGGTATCCCAGAATGCAGATCAAATCACAGGCAGCAATGGTGGTGGTGTAGTTTTAAAATACCCCGTTTTTCTGTCACCAGCTACACTTTTAACAGTGTTTTAGCCGCGAATGTCGCGACGTATGCCTGGTCAGGTTGTCAACATAGAACATGTTTGCAAAAGTGCTCAGATGTTTTCAGAGATTTCACTAGCTCTGCTAACAGTTAGTATGCAGAGTGCACCCAGGGGGTTACGTTAACCGGTTTGTTTACATATTCCACTCTCCGTGTTCCACATGTTGCATTCGCAGATTCTCATTTTCACCGAACGATCGTCTCTTTCCGTCTGGTCTTGTGTCTCTGTGCTTCTGTAACATAAAGAACGAGCTGACATTTTTCTCACGAAACCAGCGATCAGCTCAACAGACCCTCAGTTTACCTGCATGCATCCTCCTCCTCATCTGTCAGCTGTTTAACACCTGCTGCTAATTCAAGAAACACGCCTACGTTACCTGGTGATAGTCACAGTTTAACTGGGCAGCCGGTGCTCGATATAAAGCAATGTAAGCGCATTTTTCTGCACAAGATAAGTAAATATAGTGTTTTCCCCGAGCGCAGAGCTGCTGGAGCTTGTTTCCTTACAGAGCACTTTATAGGCGAACAGCTTCATCAGCGGCTGATGTCCAATCACCGGCACACAGCTTTGAAACCTCAGCTGAGTTTTAGCTCTCAGTGGTTAAACGCTGGACTTCATTCACTCAGGTTCTGTCTGTCGGGTCACGTTTACTTCGCTGTTTTATTTAACTGAGCAAATCGGTTTGGCTGAGGTTAAAATGGTTCACTGGCACATGTGTTAGACTGAACTATCATCTAAATATCATCTGTTTTTTAATAGTTATTCAACTGTATTCTAAGCACCAGCTGTCTGTTAGAATGTGATTTTTTTTCTCTCTGTTGGCAGAGGTATAAAAATGCGCAGGAAAATCTGACGTGCATGGCGAACTTCACCGACGATATTTAGGGAGGAATAAACACACATCAAACATAAATGAACCATTTGCCTGTCTCCATAATTGAGAGCATTTTCTCTTCTTATGTCTACACTCTCTCTCTCTCTTTTTTTTTTAATTTTTATTTTTTTGCTTTTTCGGTCATGTTATGTTTACCTGTCAAAGGCTTGTTACAAACTATGAAACACATCGTGCAGACTTCTGGATGTTAGAAGAAAACTAATACTGCTCATGAATGAGACTAAAGGTGTCCTTTAAAGCTAAACATGTTAATAGGACCTCCCTATTTACGTGTATTTCAGTAATAGCCTGCTGAGGCCACTATACACCGTACCTACCAGGACTGTATGGTGTTTCTCCAACAACAAACCTTGGATTACCCCAGAAATTAAAGCTGTCCTCAAGCAGAAGAGGAGGGCCTTCAAATCCAAAGACAAAGAGGAGTTGAAAAGGGTGCAGAGAGAGTTGAGGGGACTGATAAGGAATGGGAAGGACAGCTACAGGCAGAAGATGGAGAACCAACTTCAGCAAAACAACGTTGGTGAAGTCTGGAGAGGCCTCAGAACCATCTCAGGCCACAAACAGCAGAACTCTCTGCCTGGGAGGGATGTGAGATGGGCAAATGAACTGAATCATTTCTTCAACAGATTTGATTCAACCATGAGACAGTCTACAACATCGGCTGCAGACTCACCCACCCCCACTGCTGCTGTTCCACCTCTGACACCTCAGACACTTCACACCTCCTCTATTCACCCTGCTCACTCCTCCTCACCCCCAACAACAGCATCCAATACACACTCAACACAAGGCTCCAGCCTGTCTCTCTCAACCACCCAGGTTTGGAGGGAACTGAGGAGGATTAATGGCAAGAAGGCAGCGGGCCCAGATGGCATCAGCTCGAGGGTCGTCAGGTCCTGCGCGGACCAACTGTGTGGGGTGATGGAGCACCTCTTCAACCTGAGCTTGGGAAGAGTCCCACAGCTCTGGAAAACCTCCTGTGTTGTACCAGTGCCAAAGACTTCACGCCCCAAGGACCTCAACAGCTACAGGCTGGTGGCTCTGACATCCCACCTGATGAAGACCCTGGAGCGGTTGGTCCTGGCTCAGCTTCGGCGCCTAACAAGCTCATCACTGGACCCACTTCAGTTTGCCTACCAGCCTGGCATTGGAGCGGATGATGCCGTCATTCACCTCCTACATCGTTCCCTCGCTCACCTGGAGACCGCTGGAAGCACTGTGAGAATCATGTTCTTTGATTTCTCCAGTGCCTTCAACACTATTCTTCCCTCGGTTCTGAAGGACAAGCTGGAGAACTCTGGAGTGGACCATCACCTCACTACCTGGATTTTGGACTACCTCACCGACCGACCACAGTATGTGAGGACTCAGGGCTGTGTGTCGGACAGGGTCGTCTGCAGTACCGGGGCCCCACAGGGAACGGTTCTGGCTCCGTTCCTCTTCACCATCTACACTGCAGACTTCTCCCACAATTCCACCCAGTGCTTCCTGCAGAAGTTCTCTGATGACTCTGCAATAGTCGGCCTCATCACTGATGGGGACGACAAGGAGTACAGAGGACTGACTCAAGACTTTGTGGACTGGTGCCAGCTGAACTACCTCCAGATCAACGCCAGTAAAACCAAGGAGCTGGTGGTAGACTTCCGCAGGCACAAGCATTCTCCACTGCAACCACTGAACATCCAGGGTATGGACATTGAGGCTGTGGACAGCTACAGGTACCTTGGTGTTCATCTGAACAACAGACTGGACTGGACTCATAACTCAGACACCCTCTACAGGAAAGGGCAGAGCAGGCTGTACCTGCTGCGGAGACTCAGGTCGTTTGGGGTGGAGGGCCCACTCCTGAAGACCTTCTATGACTCTGTGGTGGCTTCTGCTATCTTTTATGGTGTGGTCTGCTGGGGCGGCAGCATCTCTGCTGGGGACAGGAAGAGACTGAACAGGGTGATCCGAAGGGCCAGCTCTGTTCTAGGATGCCCTCTGGACCCAGTGGAGGTGGTGAGTGACAGGAGAATGGCGGCTAAGCTGTCATCCCTGTTGGACAACGTCTCCCACCCCATGCAGCAGACTGTGACAGCACTGAGCAGCTCCTTCAGTGGGAGACTGCGGCACCCACGGTGTGGGACGGAGAGATTTCGCAGGTCTTTCCTCCCCACTGCTGTCAGACTCCACAACAAAGACTTTAACTGAACAAACACACACATCCACACATGTGCAATAACACTAAGTGCAATAATCTTTTCTGGCATCGTTGTATTTTTACTCAGTTGCATATAGCATTCGTATTCTATTTTTATCTTATTGTATATTTTTATTCTATTTTATTCTACTGTATATAGTATATTATTTTATTCTATTCTGTACAGCTGTGTACTGTATTTATTCTTATTGTATTCTAATTTTTGCGTCATAACTTTTGCACTGTCCACTTCCTGCTGTGACAAAACAAATTTCCCACGTGTGGGACTAATAAAGGTTATCTTATCTTATCTTATACGTGCTGGCCTCATATCAAATGTGAAGGCAGACTGAGTCTATGTTTGACGTTTTTTATATCTAATCTTCCTTTTCAAACATTTAAACAGCAGCGAGTCTGCAGCTGAGGGAATACAAACTCAAATTGTCGGAACAGGTTTGCTCGTTTCTTGGATTCATTTGGTGATTTATTAAATGTATAACTGTTATTCTAATCTGCTGCTGAGTCTCTTACACTTTTCTTTATGCTGTATATTTCCACGTCTCTGGAATAGTTGGAAGTTAGATAGTCAGCTGGGAAACTTTGTGTTAACTCATGGAGCTGAGTATATCGTGGATATCGTGGATATGCTGACCTCGCTCCTTGGTGTACAGGGCCGTTTACCCTCATGATTAATATTCACAATAAAAATATTAGCCGAACATCATGAAGTCTGTATGTGTTTCATAGTGTCGAACAACCTTTGTACAGTTAAAGCCAGCAGTTACTACATGACGGAAACACCAACGTTATCTCTTTTATGTGTTTATACACAGGTCACGCTGATTACTGAACAAAAACCCAAAGATCAGATGTTAAACAGATTTATTTGCTCTCTCTCCTCCTTAAACATGTTTTTAATGTTAGTTATAATTCAGAATTGGCGACTGAAACACGTAGGACACATAAGAACATCAGGAAATAAAACACCAATAAATATAACCTCAGTAAAAGAAGTCAGCGGGGGTTACTACAGCTGTGTACCGGGGCCTGCGCTTTGTCGGTGGGATTGCTTGCGAGGCGAGCGGGTCTATCCCACGCTTTGCCGTGAGACTGGGCAGACATCTCCGAAATCATCGAAGCACTTTTGCAAAGAGGCTGTATCTTGACAAACCGACCAGACACATGAAGATTAAACCACTACATTCTCGGCTAAAAAATATTAAAACGGTATTTGGTGACACACAAACAGGGTTTTTCAAAGTTCAGTTCTGTTAGCTTCCACATGCCGGTTGTTATGTGCTAGAAACAATGGCCACCAGGCCAAAGCAATGGTTTTGACTCGATCAGCGTTAACCCCGCCCCCTGAGTTTGATGGGGCTGACAGATAAAATTATTTCATGATGAGAGCCAGGCGCCAGGACTGCCAAAATGAAATAAATAAATATATCATTAAATAATTAATTAAATGTGTCAATAATTAATTAAAATGTGAAATGCATAAATAATTAATTAAATGTGTCAATAATTAATTAATTACATGTGTCATAACTATTTATTTAATTAATTAATTCCAATTTTAATTAATTATTGACACATTTAATTAATTATTTAATGGTGTATTTAATTAATTCATTATGGCAGTCCTGGCATTCCATACACTGGGTGCCACTCCTGTCAATAACTACAAATTGCTGCACCAAAACTGGGCAACAGAAGATTGTAAAAGTGTTGCCTTGAGTGATGAGTCTCAATTTCTGTGGCAACATTCAGATGGTTGTAGTAGTTTAACCGTGTGGGGGATTTTTTCTTGTCTGATGTTTGGCTCCAAAGTACCAACTGAGCATCGTTTTAACACCACAGCAGTATTGCTGCTGACCAAGTCCATCCCTCATCCCACCACAGTTTACCCAAAATCAGATAATGTCAAATTGGGTTTCTTGAACAAGAATGATAATAGGCTGTACAAGTTAAAATGCTAGCACTTTATTACTGTTTTTTTCAAAAACACTTTTTATACTGTGAATTCAGTTTTTCACTGTTTTAATACTTTTCTATATATCAGATATATTTATAGCTATTCTAACAAGTTTCAGCTCTCAGTTCTGTAGGTTGTGTGATTTGGACCTACACAACAAACAGGTGGCAAACAAAGCAAATGCCATCATCCCTGAGCCTGCCCTTCTTCGCATTCTGTATTTAAAGTGCTCCCATCTGCTCCTCTGCCTTTTAGGAGCTGAGAAAAACAGGTCAGACGAGATCTTTACCTCTGCTCCTCTGGGCATTTGAAATGTTTGCCAATGGAAAAGTAAGACTCTGATCGGTTGTCAGTCATGACAACATGTCAACAACACAACGTGTTTGTGATACTTGTAAAGGTGATGATTTGCATTAAGCTTCCTAAGAGAAATGATGTATTGACACCTTGCATCACACGCTGACTATCTGCTGTTTCCTGTGTGAATAATCATGCTTTTCATTCAAGCCGTGAAAATAATTGCTCATCAGGGCAAATGAAGATAAAAACTTGAGTGAACTAAAACTGAAGGCAGATGATGGCAAAGCAGCATTGCTATTGCATCAGGAGTCTCACTGCTTACTCTCCAGTCCTCCAAAGACAATCAGTGCCTTCTCCTCTAACATGAAGCTTCTCTTGAAAATGTAACTACTTTGCTGTAAATCATTCATTTTTTCAGTATATTTAAACAACTAAACATTTGATCATCTTAAAAAGTGGCTGACACTTTATCATAAACAAAACAATATATATAGTATTCTTGGAAAAAGCAAGTATAGGCTTCTTAGAAAGCAGCATTTCTCCCTTTGGCAGAAATGACTACCTGAATCAATCCGATTGTTCAGTCTGACGTCACTAGCCGTGTCTGGGTCTAAACTCCGCTGCAGGTCCATATATCAAACGATCACTATGGGATTACTGAGAGTTGAAAAACTGTCTAAAGTCTTTCATCTGTAATAAAATGATCAGTGTTCTGCTCTACCAGGTGTAACAATTGAGTTTAACATCCAGGCATCCATGAAAACGGAATTTATGACATTTAACGGAGTTAGAAGTTAGCATGGAGTTAGCTCGCTAGCTTCTATCTAAATACAATATAGCATGTCCTGACTGCGGGGTTTTGGAAACAAATTAAAACGTACAGCTCTGTTATCACTTCCAGCATAAATGAAGACAGAAAACTAAACAGCAGTGACGTTTGTAGGGTTACTGAAGTTTGGCTAGCTGGTATATAATGATGTGCTACGTGACCGCTTAGCGACACAGCTATTTTAGCATAATATAAACAAGCTAACTTTTTTTTCCACTCGATAAAAATTAACGTGAGTGTTCTCGGTGGTCAGGAACAAATGTAATCGCATGGCAGGATGCTGTAAAAGGACCAAACTTCAACCAGGAGAACAACTGAGAAAATCCATCCACAATACGAGGTTAGTCATTCATATACTGCTGCATGGGCTGGGCTGTAGTTACATCCTAAGGTTTTAAAAACTGAGCTTAAATAAATGATTAGCGGTAATAAAAGCTGAGGGAGGTCAACAGTGATCACTGACTGTTTTAGGAGCTTTTTGAGATCAAATAGAAGAAAATACATAACATTAAACATGTTAACAACACAAAAGCCATATTAAACGCAGACTACTTTAGGCCTGGAAGTAGGATTCGTCGTGTCATCACTGAACAACCGGATAGCTGTAAGCTGCCCAGTATCTAATGCAGCAAAACAACCCCAAACCATAACATTCCCACCACCTTACCTCGAATTTTATGCAAAATTCTCCTACTGACACGCTGGTTTTTGTCTGCACCAAACACATTCATTGTCAAACATCTGTATCTATAATTCATCTGCTCAAAGCACATTAGTTCTGCTAGCTGGCAATCCTGTGTCACACTGATGAATTTTGCGTATGTCTTTCTGCAGTCTAAGACACTTGGAAGTCATTACCTGCCTATGCTATGATGAAACTTTGATTGTTCTTGGCGACTTCTTTTTTCATCAAATGCTCGGCTGTGAGACTGAATTTGGTCAGTTCTGGTCTAATTGGCAGTTGTAGGAAATCAAAGCCAGTGCAGTGAATGATTTATTAGTCATAGGCATAAAATACCACACTCTTTCACAGCAAAGAAAATACCAGAAGCCGCTGACAGTGGTTTAGCAAAAAACAGGTCTGCCGTTACTTCTAATCCCTTGTCATGGATTTGAGATATGCGAGTGTGCAATGTAACTAATCGGTTATTTTAGTGTTTTCATATTGTGAATGCCAACCCAGACCAAACACGAATGATTTAATTCCAACATGTTTACAGTACATGTAATTTTTCTTACTGTGGTTTGGCTCTTTTGCCCTACCAGTCACATTACCTGCGATCTTATTACAACCACCATCCTGTCATCAGCTTCTACGTACATAAAAGTTTGTGTCTTCTTCTTTGTGCTGCTACCTTTAGGGGTCACCACAGCAGATAATTTGTATCCGTCTCACTCTGTCTCAGCATCCTCCTCTGAACACACACCCTCTGCATGGTCTCCTTCAATACATCCAGTTAGAGTAGCTTGTTAAAGGGGCATCTCTGAAGAAATGTTACGTATAGGATTTGTCGGCTTTGTAGCTGATGGTGCATCTGCTGTGATGTGAACACTCCTGAAAAGATCAACCCTAACCTGATCTTCATTCACTGAATCATTAACAGACGTTTGTAACTTGCTGTAAAAACGTTAGAGAGCAAAATCATTTTCACAAATTTCAATATAAAAAGTTTGGTAAACTGACTTTTGTGTTGTTTCATTTAATTCTGGCATGTTAAACCATTTCTATTGCTGCCTTTGATTGCATTGTGTCTGAAGAGGAAAGCATATTGGTACGCTAATTTAATTAACCCTAACATTCAGATGTTAATATAACACAGTAATACTGTCTCATTTCTATCACCATTTTGACAGACATATGACAGTAACATGCTGTTTTTTTGCATTTGCACTGCTGAGAAAAATCTCTGTGTAGAAATGAAAGCATGAAACACTCTGCAAAAGTGTGTGCGTTTTGTATCAGGATTCTCCCAACGTCTCCGATGTTCCACTAAGTTCAGTTCAGTTTTGTGTCAGTAAAATCCCAGTTTTACTGTGGAGCAGGAATATGTGGGTTTCAGCTCTAAACACTCGGAGTGAGGACTGAGTAAAGGGCAACAAGGCAGAGCTAAGGTTTTGGCACAGACCACTGAGCCATCCAGCCATGCCAATTACACTCTTGCACTGGTAACATTCCCTCTAAGTCCAAATAAGTTGCCACAACAAGGATTGACAAACATATTAGGCAAAAAATAAGAGATGCTTTTTTTGAGCTAAATTTAGCACAATTTACTGTAAATTGCCTGCCACAAATTCAATTGAACTAAATTAGAGTACAATTAATTGCAAACCTTGGGAGATCTATTTGAGGATGACTGCAGTCCATGCAAGTCAAACTCGGGCTGTCTCTCACCAGACAACCTTGTGACCAAAAGTGGTTGAGCGTGCACCACTTTCAAATAACTGGATACATTTAGTTGCTGCAACTATTTGCAATCAGTCCTAGACAGTGGACCAATGTGGCTGGCCATCAGAGGAACTGCAGTCTTAACATTTCTTTGTTGATTTTTCAGCTAAAATAGCTGCTGTGTGGCAGAAGTAACTAAACTGAAAGATGGGCAAATAACAAGCTGATGAGAAATAGTAAGATGAAGAAAAGAGGCACAGAATGGAGAAATAAAACATTTGGAAATACAAGGAAAGTGAGAACAGGAGGATTACTATAGTGATCAATGATAATAAAAAGAACAATAACACTATGACTGGGGTAATTCTGTTGGTTAATGTCTACTATGCAGCAGATATTTCTGTAGGAAGACTGCAAGCTGTGGGATTTCACCTTACATGGATGAGAGGATGCCAGCAGTGCTCCAAATCCCTTAAAAATAGAAGACTCACTCTCTATATAATGTTTCTTATGCTTTAAAGACCAGGGCTCTAAGTGCTTAACTGCTCTCAAGCACGTTTAGGATGTGAGGCAACAGTCAGTAACAGTGAGCTTAAATGACGCTGTCCTTTGGCTCCATCATGAAGCATCATCCAAATCGTTGTGAGAAGGTAAACAGGAGACAGGGCAGACAGAGTGATGTGCTTCTTAATGTCTAACAGGTGCCATGTTGTCATTATGACACACATAACAGCTGGGAGATGCTGGAAAACAGCCCCATCATCAGGATTACTCTGATGCTTGTGATTTTGTGAGTGTCAGTGTGTGTCTATTAAGAGCCCAACTATATATGTGTGTGTGTGTGGATATGTATGCTTGTGTTTCAATACATTCTCATTCACATACATTCTGTGTGTGTTTGTGTGTGCACCTGGCATGAAAGCAATTTCAACGCTACATTATTTTTTTTATTGCATTTCACTTTTCTCTCTCTCTCTCTCTCTCTCTCTCTCTCACACACACACACACACACACACACACACACACACACACACACACACACACAATACCACAATGATAATGCATGTTATATTAGGAGCCTGGATATGAAAGACAATAAATTTCCTCCCCAGCTTTTTCTGCTTCTTCTCTCTTCCTTCATTTTCCCCTCCATCTCCCACAATGACTGCGCACCCCCAGACGTGCGGGAGTGTGTGAGGTGTGTGTCGAATGTAGATGGAGTGAAGAGGCCGAGTGTTGCCCTGTCACTCTGTGTGGCCTTGTCACACTCTGACGGTGTGGAGTAGCTCCGACATGTCCTCTGGCCTTACCCATCAATTATAGATGGAACCAGGTGCCAGAGAGCAGATACTCTAAACACACACACACACACACACACACACACACACACACACACACACACACACACACACACACACACACACACACACACACACACAGGTAGGGGTGTGTTAGGTGACAATCATGGTGAAAACAAACATGCTTGAATAAACAAAACAAAGCACAAAGGAAACATGTCAGCTTATCTGAGGACATATTTAAGAAGTTTTGGGTGATAACAAATCAAACTGGATGACAGCTCACTAAGCCTCACCCACCGTAAATAATACCTGGCAAGCTTTCATTTCTCATACAGAACAGACAGTTTAAAACAAAGCTCACCAGTTTACTATAAAAACATTCACATTTTTTAAATAATTTCTTGTCTGTTTTCGGCTCAGTTGTACTAAAAAATAAGACAACAGCCTCTTTGTGACTGACAACTCAGTGGCTGCCCAGTCATTGCACTGGAATTTTTTGACATTCATTGACTTACTGGGCAACCAATTGGTCATCCAGAGGGTTGAGCCTACAACAATCTGAGTCTCTGGGTGACTGCTTTCGATCACAAGAGTGCACAGGTCGCCTAACAGGGGGGCAACTGGTCTACAAATGACCACGGTCTGTCGAACTGATTGCCATCACTCTCACACACAATGACAAAGGTTTGCAGATAATTCTGATTTATAAACTCAAACTCAGATTGCTAGCACACTGCAATCAGTCTGAATCACTCTGCACCGAACTCATCTGTGCTGTATCTTGTGGCATTAGGGGAACTGACCCCGTGACGCTGACACTGCTATTAAAAACCAGGGATTACATGAAGTAACCCGATGTTCTATTCCTATATGTCTGTGAAGGTTCTCAGTCATCCAGGTCATTGTAGTCTAAGAATGACCTGGATGTATTCTGTGTATGTAGTCGTCAACAGATTTGTTGCCATGTTGCTGCACCAAAGTACCCTGCAGCAACCAAGTAAAGTTGCCCTGTACCTGTGCATGTGCAATGACAATAAAGTTGAATTCAAAGTCACCTTAAGGATGTCAACTGACTACAAATCGTCCCAGATCTGGTTCCTAACTTCAAAGCAACCATTTCAAAGTCACCAAGATCCCAAGTTCACTGCACATAATTGTGGTTGTGCTACATTCTCCAACCGCTGTTTCCCTGGATTGACTGCTGCATTAGATACGCAAATGCAGTCTGCTGGCTTTTAGCTGGGAACCATTGATTTTGCCGGCCTAAATTAGATTTTATGAATGAGGGTTTAAGGATCCGATTTGAACTGTATTCACATGAGAATGTTGTTAAATGGGGAGTTAGATTATAATGTGCTGAAAGTGTAATAATGTTAAGTCAGATTATTGTTATTTTTCTGCTTGAATTTTATTTAGAAAGAATAAAAAACGCATGCGTGTCAAGCATGTTTATTAAAAAGTAACTGTTTTTTTCTTTTGCTGAAACTTGTGATTTTCAATCTTCACATAAATTCTGTTTTCAAATGGTAAACTGCAAACAGAAAAAGAAAATTCAAATGAAACAAAATAATTTTTATCAGTTAATGGCATACAAAAATCAGATTCAACTCTTATTTTATTTACGTTTATCAGGAACATCTATGAGCTTTCAAACACTGGAGAAATCTTAAAGTATGGATTAGCATGTCTTCTAAACTGGGCATTCTTTTACATGAACTGGAACCAAGTTGCAATGTCTGGGGCTAAACATTGCACTTCCTCTATCCTAGAGCTAAAAATGGATAAGTCTACATAGACTAAAGACAGTGCTAAAATGCGAGTCATGCAAATAACATGCTCATAGCCTGGCACAAAAACGGTTTTTAGTCTCTATAGCAAATTTAACCATTTACAAAACCTATACTAGAATTCAATTAAATTTCAATAAAATTTGCTGCTTTGCTGCTGCTTTATACTGGTAAAGCTCTTACAATAATACGGAAAAAACCCCAAAAATCAGATCATCCCCAATGAGCAAGCACATGGCGACAGTAGGAAGGAAAAACTCCCTTTTAGCAGGAAAAAACCTCTGGCAGAACCAGGCTCAGGGAGGGGCAGCCATCTCCCCCACTCCCTGAACCCTCTCACCTGATCCATCTCTGAGGTGGATGCAGACACAGGCTGTTATTGTCGTCTAGGCTTCACAACTGTTTATTTTAGACACTCAAATGGATCTCTTGAACTTTTTTGTGGTGTTGGCGTCTTCTGGAACATTTTTACTTTCAGTATTCTGGCAAGTTGCGTGGGTAAAGCTAAGGAGGTGTTGAGCAGGTCATCTACTAATTGAAAGATTGGTGATTCAACCCCTGACTGCTCAATTCTGCATGCCAAAGTATCCTTGGGCAAGACACCGAACCCCACGATGCTCTGTGATGTGTTCATCGGAGTGTAAATGTCCATGAATGCTGGGTGAATGAGGCATGTTACATAAAGCATTTTGACTGCTCGTGTAGAAAGAAATCTGCTTACAGCCAAGGCATAATTCTTATGCGTCATTATGCTAGAATTAGACATTTCCTCTTTGGGGGAGGAGTTGGGAAAACAGTTGGTTGCAGAGGTTGAAAACAATGCTTGGCTGTCAGTTTTAAAGCCTTTGTTTCCATCAGAACAGCACAGTCTCTCCTCAAGTAATTTTTGCTCAGTGGCTTTTCTCTTTCACAGTTCGACCTGTCTGAAGAAGAGAATGAAAAGCTGGAGTGATGTATGCAGGGATGCTCGGCAATCGTCAAAGCATCAATCAAATGTTTTAACTCCGTGTGTTCTATTCATAGAGAGTCATTAATCACAGAGGAGGGTGTCGCGCTGCTGCCTCAAAAAGCCTGTAGCAACGATGGAGGCGTGAAACTTTTCTCTCTGAAACTTGAAACCGAGCTGCTTAAGTATGAAGTGTGAATCTGAGCAAAATGTAGGCGTTAACCTTCAACACAACAGAGTTTGCCAAACATGTGGTAGCGCGCTTCTTGGAATAAGTTCATGATGTGCACACTTAAATGTTCTTCGATCTGAACATCAGTAATGTTTGAGTGGAGATGCAAGCGTTTAGATATAGAGTGCAGCTGTGCATGTTTTTCCAGCTGACGGTATATCGATCAGCCTCAGTTACATTATGTTAGCATTCCTCACAGTGTTATTCACACCATTAGACAGACAGAAAATAGCACCACTGTGAATTCGGCATCACTCTGATGCCTGGGGTGCTTAAATGCCTGTCCTGATGGATTTTCTGAAATTAACATTTTTCCAGGTTGCCCAGCAGTTTCCTCAACATTAATTTATAGTATTTACAAAGTGTAGGACTGGGTGACAATATGAAATTCATAAACTAGTCACAACGTTAATGCAAACTCCATAGCTAAGATACCAGCATGTTAAAGCTGCACTGATGCAAACTTATATTGCATTAGACGATTGTTAAGACATGTAGGTTGCCCCCAAAATTCCCTAGTCAGACACATGTTTTCTGAAATAGAAATGAATAAAGAAAAAAGAAAAAAAAACATCAACCAGGCCTTTACTTCATGCGCACTTACTTTATAGTCAGTTGCTCATGCAGTTCATATGCAGGGATGAGGAAAATGACAAGCAGTCTGCAGCTTTCAAAGATTGGAGTTATGGACAGCAAGAGCGTGATGGTAAAATACAAACTGTGCCCAACCCCAGCCGAGCAGCCAGAGCCTTCAGCAGGTAACAATGGCAGTGATGAGCAGTGTGGTTTGTAGCATTTCTACGTCTGTGAAGGTTCTCAGTCATCCAGGTCATCGTAGTCAAAGGAGCTTGCAAAGAAAAGCGTCTGGACTTCTTTAAGTTGCTTGAAGACGTTTCACCTCTCATCCGAGAAGCTTCTTCAGTTCTAAGGTCAAATGGTGGAGAGTCCCAGATATAAACCTAGTGGGAGTATCCCCCCACAGAGGGACAAAAGGACCCCCTGATGATCCTCTAATCGCCTGAGCCAAGGTGTGAAACTGGGTGTGGGTCCCAATCAGCCAGAGTTTCGGGTGTGTTCATTGTGAAACCTGGTCTCACCTTATCATGCGAATTCCTGATACCTGTATATGTTTCTGAAGTAGAATCACTCTGGTGATCTCTTTGAAGTCTGGGCTGGTTTTTCAGGTTTCGTCTTTGTTGCTGGTTTTGCGTTCAATAAACACTAAAAGAAAGATCATATGTGTGTCCTCATTCTGTGTCAGCAATGTCGACTGTGGTCTAAGCTTTATTTCAGTTCATGATTATGAAGTAATGGGAAAGTAATGTAACAAGTAGTGTAAGAAATTACTTGTTCTAATGAATAATTCAGTAACGTCCTGCTTTACTGTTATGAAAAGTGATGAGTAATGTGTAATCGGGTACTTTTTTGTGTAACAGCTCAGCACTGGTGAATAACAGTATTAACTTAAATTAAACATTTCAAATGTGTAACTCATGTGGTATGTAATAACTTCAGTTTTTCAGATGTGCAGCCTACAACTTTCTTAAGCACTGAACAGATCTCTCCAATAACCTTTACTGCAAGATTGGACAGTCTTTATGCACTTCTTGCAACTGATGAGTGAAAGACAAAATTATAAAATAATGAGTGGATCAGGTCGCACAGAGCACCAGGTGGCTGGGCCTTCGCCCATGGAGGAACAGCCCTAAAGAACCTCTTGGGTCAGCCCTTCCTTGGATCGACAACCTGCAAGGCTGCCTGTAAGGGTCAGTGCAGTGTTGAACAGGTGATGATCAAAGGCAGAGGAGTCGGTGGTTTAGTCCCTGAAATGATATTGGCTTGTTATAGACGGACTCACCTTGATGCACAGAAGAGGAGATCTCGAGAGGAGCTGGACTCTATTTCATTTTGGAGTTGCTGTTTTTGAGAGGTGGCAAGCAGGGCCAAGTATACTTGTATTTCCTGCTTCAGTGCCTTTATACTGTGCTTTTCCTTGTTGCAAGAGAGGGTTGCTTTCCAGAGTTACCCACCCTTTTTGGGGTGTCTTAGTTGGATGCTGATGGTAAGTTAGATCAGTGGTCAGGGAGGATGCCCGATTGACTTGGCAGCCCACATGTATAGTTAGGGTGTATCTGGCAGAGGGAAGTTCCACTTCCAGCAGAAGTTCAAGTGGGAAAATGAGGACATAACCCAAAATAGTAAAAGACAACACACAAAGTTATAGACTCAGTTGAATGATAGCAGTATCATCAATAACAGCAGCGGTTTGTTTAAAATGGCATCAACATAACACCACCTAGCAGGCATCAGTGTTTGCATTTTGCACCTATAAGGAATGCAGCTCGCTAGCTTTAACTGATAACTTACAATAGACATGTATAAAAGGCTAACCCTTCAAACACCTTCAAACCTTTATAGCAGAAATCCTTCCATCCATCAACATCTCCACAGTGAAAAAATCTTCACATTACACTCTGTGGTTTTTTGCACATGTAGTATCAAATCTTGTGGTCATCAGCTGACTATGCCGCTCAGTGCACCCAACCCGATGAGAAAATTTGTGTGGCTGACTCCAGCTTGTTGGTCTCGCGAATAACTCGTGCACTTTCCTCTTCACTGTTCTCATTCATAAAGTTCTCTGCAAACGCTAACATCAAGGCTAATAGGTGGATTTCTCCATTTTAGCACAGCTAGCCAAACAACAAAAACAAACAAACCACTTACTGCTTAAGAGACAGAGAGTGAACGTGTATATAATTCGATTTTTTAACTTAAAACTCAATATTGTAACCCGAGGTAGTATAAAAGTCACCTCCTTAGACTGCTTTTTAGTTATCAGTTCTGTCACTCGTTAGCGAATATAAACTAAAGTAAGCAGCAACCAACCCATCCAGTGATGTCACGTTCTGTACTTGTCTCCACAGTGCATTTGTAGTGGTTTACTTCAGAGATGCTTTTCGTCAGGGTGCAAATACACTCAAGAGTAAGTGTTTACACTCAATGAATGTATTATGTAAAAATATTTAATTAAATTCATTAATAAATACCCACAACAACACTCTCTTTAGCTGGTGAGGCGGCTGATGGCAAACTCCACACTGGATGCTTCTATTGCTTGAGGATGATATTTGTTTCTCTCTACACTGAAAGCAAGAAGCTCTTACTCATGACATATTCAGAAAAGCAGAGGGCGTTTAGCTTTTGCAGAGGAGAGCTGACCCCCTGGGAGAACTTCTCCATAGAAAATAATGAAAAGAAGCATGTTTAAAAGGCCCTGTCTGAGCAGTAATAGCTATGTTTCAGTAAGCTCACGTTGAGCAAACCTAAATGCAAATGAGGTGGCTTGAAGCAAATAAATAGGTTGCCTTGACATAAATTCATGCCAGTAAAAATGCACAGTGAAGACGCATCATCGTCCACATTCCAGGAACGGGCTAATTCTGGGGGGGGGGGGGGGTTAGGATGCTATGGTGCACTAAAGTAGCACACATGTAATGCTGTTTGAAGACCAAAATAGATGATACTCACTGAGTCACAATGCTAATCTACTAAGTGAAAATGAAAGTGAAAATGAAGCCCTTTGTGTTTCCAGTGTGGGAGTGACAGCAGAGTGACATGTCTTAGTATGTCGTCAGTGGTATTTCAGGAAAGCCAAGTGACATCAAACACTCATCCCGTCATTCTCACTCACTACATCCTGTTTTTCATAACAAAACTGGGATAAACTCGGTAAAAACAATCGTCTCGAGTATCTGTGATGTTTTCTCTGATATCAAGTCTGTATAGCACTGGTGTTTATCCTCCCTCTCATTATTTCTTCTGGGCTTTACATTGTCTGTGTTATTGCTGCAGTGACTTAGGATTGGACGATAATTGTTGTGGACACAATGAAACGGCCAGCCGAGCACTCAGTGGCTCTAAGCTCTTATAGACTTAAGTGGCTGTGGTGGATCAGTAAAGTGCTTGTGGAAGTGCAGAGGGAACCTAACCCATCTCCTGTTTCTATCTTCTTGCTCGCTCAAATGCTGCACAGTCACTGAAAGCCCTCCTCTCCTTCATTACATATTCCCCTCGACAACCCCTCCCCCTCTTCGTCCTCTAATTTCCTCTTTCCATAAATCTCTCTTTGCCATAGTCTCTCTCCACGCTCCTCTGTTTCCTCACCTCCATTTTGTAACTGAGGCGCGCTCGGTGCTCATCATTTCTGTCGAGCTCCGATTCACTTTCCTGGAACCCGTCTCTCCATCTGTCTTGCCAGTTTTTCAGCAAAGTGAATGCAAACCTCTCCTCCACCTTCTCCACTCTTATCTCCTCATCCTTCCATCAGTCTCCATCACGGCCGACTGCTGCCACTTCAGACCTGTCTGTCCATGCATCTCTTTCTTATTCTTGCCCTCTCACCAGCACAGAGTTCCCTCTGTCTTTCTCAAACCATCTCTCTCCTGGCAAACAGAGGGACGTTGCTATACTGACAGTGGTGTGGGTTCGACAAGTGTTTTGGGGATTTACACCATTAAAATAATTTTCTTGGTACCTATCAATAAAAATACACTGAAGCCAGTACTGCCGAATAAAGTAAGACTAGACAACACACCACATATGATATATAGTAAGCAGATAAACTACCTCTAGCTGACAAATTATATTTTGTGTTGTGTTTTGGCTATATTTGTGCACCTCCCCTGCAGTGATGGTACATTACTGCCGTCTGGCAGATGGAACTTTTTGTGGATATTCACTGTAATATGATACCTACAAGTAACAGAAATCTTACCAAACTTGCAGTAACACATTGTTGGTCACTTGGGGGCACTGTTGGGCACATTACATGTTTCAGTAACCCAATTCAATTTTATTTATACAGCGCCTCAAGGTGCTTTATATTGTACGGTAGACCCTACAATATTACATACAGAGAAAAACCCAACATATGAGCAAGCACTTTGGCGACAGTGGGAAAGAAAAACTCCCTTTTAACAGGAAGAAACCTCCAGCGGGGCCAGGCTCAGGGAGGGGCGGGGCCATCTGCCACAATCGGCTGAGGAGAGAGAAGGAAAACAGGATAAAAGACTTGCTGTGGAAAAGAGACAGAGATTAATAACAAGTAAGTAATGTAATGTAACGCATTACTGTACTAGATTCAGTTATCACATTACAGTTACAATGACGTTGTTACTTATGTTCAGTTATCTGCATGTCAGGCAAATAGAAAAAAAAATTTTTTTTTGGTTTCTTTGGGTGGCACAGTGGTTAGCACTGGAAACTGATAGTGGAGTAGTCTACAGTGGAAATGTGGACATTACAGCACAGACAGTATGCTATCACAAACCTAGCCAAGAACCCAGAGCGATAATAAAGCTGAGTGAGTCCAGCAGCCAGCTCCTGAACTTCAACATGTAACAAAAGTAGTGTTGAGCCATCAGCCTCACTGTCTCGATTTGCTTTGAAGTCTCATTGGGGTGATTTTTAACTTTGTATTGTCACCTTTGTGTTCATACATGAATACTAGTAAGCATGTCCTGACAAGGCCAGAGATTTATATTGTTCTAAAGTTTATATTGTTGACTGGTAATTATGAGACTGTGTGATTCAGGGGTAAGGAGAAAGTAATGTAATGAGCAATGTAACAAATTACTTTCTCCAGCGAGTACAGCTTTTCTTAAAAAGCAATGCTTTTTAAATGCTTTTTAAAGCAATACTGTACATACATATGTCTGCACTTTCAGAAGAAGCTGGAGTACCCTGAGAGACAACATGCAAACTCCACACAAAAAGGCCTCAGTCTGGATTTAAGTTGCTCCTGATAAAGACAGGCTGCCGGCGGAGCTCACGGGCATGTGACTGCAACCCCCCTGGCTTCTGCTCCGCAGCTGCTGAGCGACCCCTCATCTGGGGCTCTCCACAGCTCTTTCCGGGATAGTGGCGCGGCTGCCCCTCTGTTGGTCTTCCTTGGTCTCTTGTGTTCTGGGGGCCTCTGGATGTCTGGAGTTTTGATCTCCTCCATACCTGCTTCATGCCCTGGAGGACGTGTGGCCCCCCCACACCCTCTAGCAGATCATTACACGAAGGAACCTTTTAAATACAAGCGCGCTCATGCTCACAGGTGTACACACGGGTGCTCACACACACAAACTACACCCTTTTTGGCTCCTACCTCAAAGCACACTGTGCGCTGTCGATCTTATGTGCTGCACAATAATGTTTAATATTTAGTATTTACTGTTATATTCACATAGATCATTACGATGATGTTGTTTATTATATTGCTCTGTTTTTCTTTGCTTGTTTTCTCTTTCTTCTTTCTCAACAGATGATCCAGGTGATTGATATATGTATTGTTTGTCTGTTTGTTTTGTTGGTTTTTGCCCTTTATCACCGTCCCTCTTCCCCATTCTTTTTCGTTCCCTCTTTCTTTCTCCCCTTTCTTTTCCCCAGTCTAGTCTGGCCCGTGTTCAGCAAATGAAAATAAAATAAGCAAAAAAAAAAAAAAAAGAGGTTTATATAATTATGTTGTCATGGCACACACAAACACTTTTGCTGTTGCAATTTGAGATTCAAAAACTTATTTTAAATCTTAGTTTTAGCAGTTTTAGCACTTTATCGCTGAGCAGTTCAATATTGAAGGAACAAGAATGACCAAAAACTCGCAGCAGCACAGTTAAAACTGTTTGTTTTCTTTTTAAAGGAAGATTTCTTTAACGTATTAAAGCACTACCACTGATCTGAAAAATAGTGCCCTGTTTTCCTCTAACTGTGCTTGCATAAAACCTCAGCACTTTGGCTCCCTTTATTTGCAGGTACTCAGCTGTGAGTGTTACCGCTGCTTAAATTATTGCCCCGACCCCCACATACTCCACTGTCTATAGGTCAAAATCAATATCCTACAAAATCTTTTCCTGCAACTTGGATGGACTTGGTGTAAAATATTTGTTGTGTAGGTTTGGGGGCAAAAGTGCCCAGAAAGTTGACACTGACAGATAATGATGGGAAGTTAAAAACAACAGGGAAAAAAAAATCAAGAAAAGCAAGTTGAAGACATTACCCTTGGAGATGCGAGATAAAAGGCATCCCATATAGGAACAGCAGGACGGAGCAGGGCGCATACGCAGGGAGGAATCAGTGAATCTTTACGGAGCTTCCTGCCTTTGCTGCTGAGAGCCCACGGTATAAATCATGAATCATTTACAGTCTCTTTCCCTCAGGAGGCTGTGTTTAAATATTAATGCTCTCCATTCAGATCACAGCCACCCTGACCTGCATAGCTGGGTCTGCTCCCCAAGGACGGCATGTACTCTCTGCTCACACACACATACAAAGTTCTGAGGATCATCTACAGGCAGAGATAGAAAATACCAAACTGCTAGCTAGCTCTGTCATGCTGTCTCCTTGGTATATGTGTGCACACATGAAGTTGATGTGGTCATATTGCAGTGAGGTTTGCTCTGCCTTTGTGCCTTCTCTCCTTTGTTCATGTTTTTTGCAAGTCATATTAATGCAAAAAACCCTTTTAGATCAGTATTGTAGATAGAACTCAGCAGCTGTCTTTCCTTTTTTCCACCTTATGTGCGTATGGTACCAGACATAAAAGATAGGAAAACTGGCAGTTTTGGTTTCCAGACTAGCTGGGAATGTGGGTGATGAAAACACGCAATATACTTACCCCTAAAGGTTTGGAACAAGTCTGTGTCTGACTGGCACAGATGACAAGTGTGTGAATGGGTGAATGACTGAATGTAGTGTGAAGCGCTTTGGGGTCCTTAGGGACTAGAAAAGCGCTATACAAATGCAGGCCATTTACCAGGCCATTTACAAGACCACGAGGCTACTTCAATCAGTTTTGTCACTGCAATAGTATTTCCTACTCATTAGTTAGATGTAGTCCTGGTGAACCTCTCTTTTGGCAAAAGGAAGATTCTTAATCTCTTCTAAACAGTAATACAATATTAGATCAATAAAGTATCATGTCATCTTCAGATTTTCTAAATTCAGTTCAGTTTTATTTATATAGCACTAACTCACAATAGTTGTCTCAAGGAGTTTTATAATGTAAGGTAGAACCTTACAGTAATACAAAGAAAACCCAAACGATCAGATCAAACTCTATGAACAAGCACCTGGCAACAGTGGAGCTAATGCATATTTACATATCAACAGATGATGAACATATTTAGCATTGAGATATATCAGCAATCTGACAAACATTAATCTCATCTATTCTTTGGTCTCCTCCATCTCCTTATGTGGCTCCATGCACAAATATAAAAAACCTTTCCCTCTAGAGAGTTTAGGTTGCAGTTAAAACTGCTGTAAGCAGGCCCAGTTGGTCATTTATTATGAGGATAACGCTAATATTATTTATTGTATAGTATTGTCTTACATCTCCTGGTGCTTTGGCTAGGCTATGTTAAACAATGAAGAACATGGTGTTAGCATACTAAGCAAGTATTAACTGGTGCTTTGTGTGTGGCTAGGCTAAACTAAACAGTGAAGATGGCTTTAACCCTGTCCAAATTCATAAGCTGCATCCTCCTGAGGACCCGGCCTTCGCCTTTTACGTGGGCCAAGTCCTCCGAAAGCCAGGTAGGGCGGAAGTGAGCGGCTGTAAAATTGGACGGTCTAACCTTCAGATTTGCATCACCAGCTGTCCCGGTGGAGTTTAATAAACTCAGCAGTCTGCTTCTTGCTATCTAAAATATAACAGGACACTAGCGTAAATTCTCGATAATCTTACACTTTTGTTTAATCAGTTTTCTGTTTGACGTTTATTCAGTGGTGTGAAAACTATAACTTTAATCTCAGCCAAACCGATTGACTCACTGAAAAAAGCCAAACAATAACATTTTGAAGTTATCTAAGTGACTTATATATCATGTTTAACCTCAGTAGCGAAAGACCGCGGGGGGTTTGAAAACGATGTACCGGGAGTTCACTGTTCTCACCGGCTTTAGTGAGCCTTGAACCCCCGCCTAGCTATCGAGCTGGTGGATAACAGACGTCTTCAAAAACGTCAGAGCACTTTTGCAAAAATGTGATGTCTTGATAAACCGAGCAGATATTTGAAGTTTACACAGCTACATTCTCGCCTGAAAATATTTATTTTATTTAGTTTATTTTAATATTTAGTTTATTTTGTGACCCAGAAAGAGTAATAAGAGTAATATTAAAACTAAGTAGCTGCCACCATTGTTGGAAACTGGAATTTGCTGGGCGACGCTATGAATTCTGGGATGTGGTGGGCCACAAAGGTTACACCCGACCCATCCTTCAAATCTGGGGAAAAGGAGAACGCATTTGTCGGCCGCATTTGTCAGAATCTACGAATTTGGACAACCTTTGTTGCATTACTGTGACGTAATCGGCCTGTGGTGTCAGGAGGATGCAGCCTATGAATTTGGACACTCCCTTTAGCATACTAAGCTAGTATTAACTGGTTACTTTTTGTGGCTAGGCTAAACTAATCAATGAAGAAGACGGCTTTAGCATACGAAGCTAGTATTAACTGGTGCTTTGAGTGTGGCTAGGCTAAACTAAAGAAATGAATGTGAAGGTGGCTTCAGCATGCTAGAGTTATGTCATGTATGTTGTTGCTTTCATGCACTAAACATAACTACACAGTCAACATCATTTATTCATGTAAATTCATTTGCATTGTCAGTCTTGTTTTTTCTGGAAAAACATGAAACATGAAAATATAATTATACAGTGTAAGTGAAACCATACATGTTCTTAACCAGGACATATACATTTACCTCAAATTTCTTTTATAGAGAACAGTGGCCTATGTAGATATTAACTAAACAGAAGAGAAAGGAGAGAGTGAAGCCTCCAAAAACCCCCAAAAGATAAAAATTAAAAGAAAAGCTCCAAGAGATGGAATATAATTTTCAGTCGCTCTAAATTACCTCTTTTACAACAGATCTAGAAATAAAATTCAACCCATTTTCCAATATTGAAATATTGATTAGGGCAGCTTCAAAGTTAGGAAAAGATTGCCTCTCTGCTGACTTTGCCATTGATTTTAGGAGATGTGACTTAAAGCGTGGCCTTTGGTGTCACTATAGGTGTTTGAATTAAACTGAAGTGAACCTCTAGCTCTCTGATCTTCCTGGTGGGGACAGCCTCCACCCTGAAGAGGACGTTAGAACTGTCAAACACTCTGGCACACCTTAGGTAGGCTAAAATAGGAAATAAAAACCTCAGATAAATAAACTCTCCCAACTCATGCACTTTCTCCTTACCGTGCCTGTTTCTTCATCGTGTCTTTCTTAATAACACTGGGAGCATTGCTCCCACAAGATTTGACAGTGAAACAAACATTCCAGACATCTGCCATAACCCTGCAAACACTTTCTCAATTCAGCTAAGCAAAAAGATGAGAATCCACCCCAAGCTTTCACAGCCAACACCCCAATTAGTGTCACGTCCTCCAGTCTGGAGCATTCCTCGACATGGCTCACGCTCTCCCTCCATTTCTCTCTTTGTTCTGCCCCTTTAATTCCCATCTTTTTAGCCCCAGGCGAACTTGCACATACACAGGTATCTGCTGCGTTTCCTATTTTTTTCCATTCTGTTTTATCTCCTCTGGTCTTTTTTTTTTTTAACACTATGTGCTTCACTGATTCTTTCACAGCGCTCTTTTAATACGCCCACTGTTTAGATCAATCTTTCCAAATCAATACTTAATATCAGAAAGAAGCGCTGGCCTTTTGCTATATGTACCCTGGCGTATCGTCAAGACACACCGACCATCGTCTCCATTCAACCTATTCACACCAAAAGTAATGAGATATTGAATTGGACTCAGATATACTAAAGAGCGACCAATACTGTACCATCCACAATTGGTGCGTTTCTCCCCCAAACCCTGATAATATTTAGCATCAGAGCCTCATTTTTCTTTATTTGTTTCTTGTTCTCTGAACAACACATTGACCAAAACAACCACTAATTCTTCAGTGAGAAAAACTTTGCAATTGACATGTATTCCGCATAATAAATGAGTCCTCGGCCCATGACCTCTCAGCGTGTACTTCCAGCGACGTGTTTTCGAAGGGCCTACTTTCAAATGATTTTGCGTCTCTCAGGATATTCCCTGTCTTCCCATTAACCATGCATTACAGGCCTAAGTGTAGTGCCTGGGATAAGTGGGCACCAAGCAGAATTTAAGTATGTGTTGCGTGCTGTGTATAATTCATCATGTGAGGAGCCTCAAGCCTTTTAATGGTCTCTCCTCTCATTATCCAGTCTCTGTTTTTCTGCCGACCCTTCTGAGAGTTCCCCCTAATGGAAGGACAAATAGATTCATATGAGATTGTAATTACAGCGTTTTTAAGCAATAAGTACATCTAGTAAAGGTAGCAAAAAGAGTGCAGAGTGCCTGCCAGCAGGAAAAAAAGAACAGTCCAATCAGACAGTGTCAGATTACCCAACAAGCTTGTCTGTCATTCGTCTACACTCTAGTCTCGCTTCCTGTTTCTATCTGTTTCCTGTCTCCGGGTTGACTGATGGGGCCTTTGGAGGAGCTGAGCGCCACGTCAAAGTTGCAAAGCACTAACTCTTCTGTCAGACCAAGATCCGACTACATTAAATGAATAGAGACGGATGAATTTCTTGAGAGGGCTAATTTAATTGAGACTTTCCGTACTAACCGAATTGTTTCATTTGCATATTTTCACAAAAGATGGAGAAAAAGCCTTCAGTTAGTTAATTAAGGAAAAGAAAACAGTGAGAACAAGGATGACACTGCTTTTTGACAGCATTTCCAGAACCTTTTTGAGTCATCTGAACTAAAACGCGGTGTGACTTTTCAGAAGACAGTTCAATCGTCTCTGAAGAATTGAAGAAGAAAAAACTGAGACAACCAGGAAAGTAATACAATTGGGTAATTGACAGCAGAAAGCATGTGGCCAAATATATCTGGCAAAGCTCCCCGTGTTGCTGAAACATGAGCGTCGGATATTCACTTCCCTGCCAAGAAGAGCTCATGCATAAACAACACTGTCATATTTATATAGGCATCCCCGCGGAGTTATTCCACTATTGTGCTGTTATACTAACTACCTCTGCCGAGGGAACATGACAGTATCGCCACAACACATGTTCATAAGTGATTAAATTTCACTCTCCCCTTGTAGGCTGCTCTTATCGGTGAGGTTTCTTTGGTGTTTCTCAGCTGCGGAGAGGGTCACTAGGGGCAGCTGCGGGAAGCAGATAAAAAATTGTATTTTTCATTGCCACTGAGCTGCTGTGCACAGCCATCACCAGACGCACATGCCGGGGAATGTTGTCGAGGCCAACCTCGGGAGTGCTGGGTTGATAAAAACAGATTCCCTCCATTGCACTTGAGCGTTATTATTCTCTCATCGTTTTTTTTTACTTCTTCTTCTTCCCCTCTATCTGAAGCCTATTGTTGGAACACTGGGTGGTTATTGGGTTTTGTCAAGACAGGCGAGAAACGAATGGAGGATGGGGACAAGCTTTATGCCCTCATTCTCTGCTCCAGTGCCGTGGAGCAAAATAAACCCACATATAGCCTCCGCTGGCACCTCGCACCACTCAGATTCTCTCTCTGAAATGATAACAGACGTTTTCTTTGGGTAAAACATTGGAGGTGAAGATTTATTTTTGTGCCGAGGTGCTCTGTAATTGAATAAAAAAGGAAAAAAGGAAATTTTTCCCAGTTTTCCCAGACACACTTTGTCGTCACTAGTTAAAGTCACACCGAAATGATTGCAGAGGGAAAATATTAACCTTGTACACTCTCTCTGAGGTAACGAGCTGTGTGCAGACCTTTGATGAAGTAGGACTCTGAGTTGGATTACTTCACAAGACAACGGAGAAATGAAGAGAAATAACCAAGCTATTTTTTTTTGGCTCCAAATTTCATAGATTTAATTCTCCTGAACTGACACTCAGGCTGTATTCAGACTTCACACCATGTCCTCGCACAGTATATACATTCAGCTATTCCAGAGAGATAATATTTTCTAGAGAGAAAGAGATGATCTAAAATTCATGCACCCAGTGATGGCAGTTGACCTTGTAAACTTTTCCAGCTCGCAGCCAAGTAAAGTTTCACTTCTGCTCCGAGCTCTGCGATCTAATGAGGGTTTGTAGAGAGAGAGAGATGCGCCCGCTATCTGCGGGGCCTTGTTGTGAAATTAAAGGTCATTCTCACTGGATGAGCAACCCCGATACCACCTATCTCTCTTCTCTCCGGCCAACGGGGAAATCAAACACTATTAGACTGGAGAAGCGTCCTTTATCATCACGGTCATTATCATCCGAATCATCACCCAGGCCACGGCGCATCATTTAGCCTCCCCATTTAACTTCTCACCAGCCGTGTGTCAAACATATCCACCAGTGACAATGTGTCCGGCAATATTGGGAGCTGCGGGGAATTATGCAAGAAGGAAAGCAATTAGCGGGCCAGAAAAGGGTGAAGATTCAAAGGCAGGGCGTGTACAGTCATAGAACAAGGAGAAAGGGGAGATATAAGCGAGAGAGCTGAATTACTTGTTATTGCCACTAATGAGGGCTATGCAATGAGGGCTTAAGAGGGAACGAGGTAATGCACCTTCTGCTGTGTAACTGGGGTAAAAGCTCTATCCCTGCTCGTTCCAGTGTGGATCCAGAAATCCTGAAATTGTGAATTGTTTGGTACATTTCCACAGCATATGCAATGCAATACAGTGGGTGTTTGGGTGTAGTGTATTGCTGAAGCACGGATTGCCATAATGTGATGTTTTCCATCAGGAAAGAATACAAGGATTGCAACCTGAAATTGAGCTATTACATAACAGTTACGGATGGCAGAAATGCTCTGTTAGGTTGACACAGGGGAGACATCAGTGACAGGAGACATGACGTTGATTAATGGCTCAGTCCTACTGCTAGCATGATTTTTAACTTAAAGTCACAGGAAAACTGAAGCCAGTTAGAATGAAATAACATCAGAAAATGCTTTTTGAAATTGTGCTTACATTTTAATGGTCCTTGTGTTTGATAAAACTGTGAATGGCCATATAATCAGTAACTTGTACAGCAAAAGAAGGACAACATATTAGAGGAAAATATATGAAGACTGTGAGGAAGAGGACTCTCTTACTACTATTTATATCAGTGTTTCCATACCACTGTGCCGAGGCACATAGGTGAGCCGTGAGACATGGTCAGGTGTGCTGTGGAAGATTATCTGGTGCCACCTGATTACATACATGCCAACCTTCCCAGTTTTTCCGGGAGAATCCCAAATATCAGTGCCCCTCCTGAAAATCTCCCGGAGCCACCATTCTCCCGAATTTCTCCCGATGTTCCACCTGGACAACAAAACTGAAAAACCATATCCCAGAATTCATAGCGCGGCCCAGCCAAACAATGGGGGCAGCTTCTTAGTTTTAATATTACTCTTATTAATCTTTCTGGGTCGCAAAATATGCTTTTAACATCTTTTCAGGCGAGAATGTAGCTATGTAACTTCAAATATCTGAGCCGCGAGAACAGCAAACCCCCGCGGTCTTTCGCTACTCAGGTTAAACGTAATATATAAGTCACTTTGATAACTTAAAAATGTCATTGTTTGGCTTTTTTCAGTGTTTTAGTTGTTTGTGAATAAATCAGTTTGGCTGAGACTAAAGTTATTAGATTAGATTCGATTAAATAAAACTTTATTAATCCCTCGGGAGGGTTCCACCGGGGTTTTTCACACAGCTGAATAAAAGTCAAACAGAAAACTGATTAAACAGAAGTGTGAGATGGTCGGGAATTTACGCCAGCGTCCAGGTTATATTTTAGATAGCAAGGAGCAGACGGCAGAGTTTCATTCCACCGAGAGAGCTCGTGATGAAATTCTGATGGATAGACCGTCCAATTTCACAGTCGCTCACTTCCAGCCTACCCAGCTTTCGGAGGACCCGGCCCACTTACAGTGGGGCAAAAAAGTATTTAGTCAGACACCGATTGTGCAAGTTCCCCCACTTAAAATGATGACAGAGGTCAGTAATTTGCACCAGAGGTACACTTCAACTGTGAGAGACAGAATGTGAAAAAAAAATCCATGAATTCACATGGTAGGATTTGTAAAGAATTTATTCGTAAATTAGGGTGGAAAATAAGTATTTGGTCACCTCAAACAAGGAAAATCTCTGGCTCTCACAGACCTGTAACGTCTTCTGTAAGAAGCTTTTCTGTCCCCCACTCGTTACCTGTATGAATGGCACCTGTTTGAACTCATCATCTGTATAAAAGACACCTGTCCACAGCCTCAAACAGTCAGACTCCAAACTCCGCCATGGCCAAGACCAAAGAGCTTTCGAAGGACACCAGGAAAAGTATTGTAGACCTGCACCAGACTGGTAAGAGTGAATCTACAATAGGCAAGCAGCTTGGTGTGAAAAAATCAACTGTGGGAGCAATCATCAGAAAATGGAAGACATACAAGACCACTGATAATCTCCCTCGATCTGGCACTCCACGCAAGATCTCATCCCGTGGGGTCAAAATGATCATGAGAACGGTGAGCAAAGATCCCAGAACCACACGGGGGGACCTGGTGAATGACCTGCAGAGAGCTGGGACCAAAGTAACAAAGGTCACCATCAGTAACACACTACAACGGCAGGGAATCAAATCCCGCAGTGCCAGACGTGTTCCGCTGCTGAAGCCAGTGCATGTCCCGGCCCGTCTGAAGTTTGCCAGAGAGCACATGGATGATACAGCAGAGGATTGGGAGAATGTCATGTGGTCAGATCAAAGGTCACCATCAGTAACACACTACAACGGCAGGGAATCAAATCCCGCAGTGCCAGACGTAAATGGCCTGCATTTATGGTAAATGGCCTGCATTTGTATAGCGCTTTACTCAGTCCCTAAGGACCCCAAAGCGCTTTACACTACATTCAGTCATCCACCCATTCACACACACATTCACACACTGGCAATGGCAAGCTACGTTGTAGCCACAGCCACCCTGGGGCGCACTGACGTGTTCCGCTGCTGAAGCCAGTGCATGTCCAGGCCCGTCTGAAGTTTGCCAGAGAGCACATGGATGATACAGCAGAGGATTGGGAGAATGTCAGATGAAACCAAAGTAGAACTTTTTGGTATAAACTCAACTCGTCGTGTTTGGAGGAAGAAGAATACTGAGTTGCATCCCAAGAACACCATACCTACAGTGAAGCATGGGGGTGGAAACATCATGCTATGGGGCTGTTTTTCTGCCAAGGGGACAGGACGACTGATCCGTGTTAAGGACAGAATGAATGGGGCCATGTATCGTGAGATTTTGAGCCAAAACCTCCTTCCATCAGTGAGAACTTTGAAGATGAAACGAGGCTGGGTCTTCCAACATGACAATGATCCAAAACACACCGCCCGGGCAACAAAGGAGTGGCACCGTAAGAAGCATTTGAAAGTCCTGGAGTGGCCTAGCCAGTCTCCAGACCTCAACCCCATAGAAAATCTGTGGCGGGAGTTGAAAGTCCGTGTTGCTCGGCGACAGCCCCAAAACATCACTGCTCTCGAGAAGATCTGCATGGAGGAATGGGCCAAAATACCAGCTACTGTGTGTGCAAACCTGGTAAAGACCTATAGTAAACGTTTGACCTCTGTTATTGCCAACAAAGGTTATGTTACAAAGTATTGAGTTGTATTTTTGTTATTGACCAAATACTTATTTTCCACCCTGATTTACAAATAAATTCTTTACAAATCCTACCATGTGAATTCATGGATTTTTTTTTTTCACATTCTGTCTCTCACAGTTGAAGTGTACCTCTGGTGCAAATTACTGACCTCTGTCATCATTTTAGGTGGGGGAACTTGCACAATCGGTGGCTGACTAAATACTTTTTTGCCCCACTGTAGACCATGGTCGTGTCCAAATTCATGGGCTGCATCCTCCTGAGGCCGCATTTGTAGACCGATAACGTCACAGCGACGCGCCGAAGGCTGTCCAAATTCGTAGACTGCTCCGAATGTAGCCGACAAATGCGTCCTCCTTTTCCCCGAATTTGAAGGATGGGTCGGGTGTGTCCTTCGTGGCCTACCATATCCCAGAATTAATAGCGCGGCCCAGCCAAACTCCAGTTTCCAACAATGGCGGCCGCTACTAAGTTTTAAAATTACTCATACTAATCTTTCTGGGTCACAAAATAAACTTTTAACATATTTCCAGGCGAGAAAGTAGTTGTGTAAACATCAAATATCTTCTCGGTTTATCAAGATATTGCATATTTGCAAAAGTGCTTCGACGTTTTCGGAGGCGTCTGTTACCCACCAGCTCGATAGCTAGCCGGGAGCTCGAGGGTTACTGATGCGGCCGAGAACGGCACAACTCCGGCACATCATTTTCAGATCACCGTGGACTTTCGCTACTCAGGTTAAACGTAATATATAAGTCACTTAGACAACCTAAAAATGTTATCGTTGGGCTTTTTTCAGTGTTTTGTTTGTTCGTGAGTAAATCAGTTTGGCTGAGATTAAAGTTATTAGATTAGATTAGATTAGATAAAATAAAACTTTATTAATCCCCCGGGTGGGTTCCTCCTTGGTTTTTACACAGCTGACTAAACGTCAAACAGAAAACTGATTAAACAGAAGTATGAGACAGTCGAGAATTTACGCCAGTGTCCCGTTATATTTTAGATAGCAAGGAGCAGACGGCTGAGTTTATTAAACTGCACCGAGACAGCGGTGACGCTAATCAGAAGGCTAGACCATCCAATTTCATGGCTGTTTACTTCCGGCCTACCCGACCTTCTGACGACCCGGCCCACGTAGACCGCGAAGCCGGGTCCACAGGAGGATGCAGCCCATGAATTTGGACACGACCCATGTCACTACCCGATCCGTACTGGAAACCCGATCAGTACGCCGCATGCGAAATGGTTCATTATTGCAAACATTTTAAGATATACAGTGGGGCAAAAAAGTATTTAGTCAGCCACCGATTGTGCAAGTTCCCCCACCTAAAATGATGACAGAGGTCAGTAATTTGCACCAGAGGTACACTTCAACTGTGAGAGACAGAATGTGAAAAAAAAATCCATGAATCCACATGGTAGGATTTGTAAAGAATTTATTCGTAAATCAGGGTGGAAAATAAGTATTTGGTCAATAACAAAAATACAACTCAATACTTTGTAACATAACCTTTGTTGGCAATAACAGAGGTCAAACGTTTACTATAGGTCTTTACCAGGTTTGCACACACAGTAGCTGGTATTTTGGCCCATTCCTCCATGCAGATCTTCTCGAGAGCAGTGATGTTTTGGGGCTGTCGCCGAGCAACACGGACTTTCAACTCCCGCCACAGATTTTCTATGGGGTTGAGGTCTGGAGACTGGCTAGGCCACTCCAGGACTTTCAAATGCTTCTTACGGAGCCACTCCTTTGTTGCCCGGGCGGTGTGTTTTGGATCATTGTCATGTTGGAAGACCCAGCCTCGTTTCATCTTCAAAGTTCTCACTGATGGAAGGAGGTTTTGGCTCAAAATCTCACGATACATGGCCCCATTCATTCTGTCCTTAACACGGATCAGTCGTCCTGTCCCCTTGGCAGAAAAACAGCCCCATAGCATGATGTTTCCACCCCCATGCTTCACTGTAGGTATGGTGTTCTTGGGATGCAACTCAGTATTCTTCTTCCTCCAAACACGACGAGTTGAGTTTATACCAAAAAGTTCTACTTTGGTTTCATCTGACCACATGACATTCTCCCAATCCTCTGCTGTATCATCCATGTGCTCTCTGGCAAACTTCAGACGGGCCTGGACATGCACTGGCTTCAGCAGCGGAACACGTCTGGCACTGCGGGATTTGATTCCCTGCCGTTGTAGTGTGTTACTGATGGTGACCTTTGTTACTTTGGTCCCAGCTCTCTGCAGGTCATTCACCAGGTCCCCCCGTGTGGTTCTGGGATCTTTGCTCACCGTTCTCATGATCATTTTGACCCCACGGGATGAGATCTTGTGTGGAGTGCCAGATCGAGGGAGATTATCAGTGGTCTTGTATGTCTTCCATTTTCTGATGATTGCTCCCACAGTTGATTTTTTCACACCAAGCTGCTTGCCTATTGTAGATTCACTCTTACCAGTCTGGTGCAGGTCTACAATACTTTTCCTGGTGTCCTTCGAAAGCTCTTTGGTCTTGGCCATGGCGGAGTTTGGAGTCTGACTGTTTGAGGCTGTGGACAGGTGTCTTTTATACAGATGATGAGTTCAAACAGGTGCCATTCATACAGGTAACGAGTGGGGGACAGAAAAGCTTCTTACAGAAGACGTTACAGGTCTGTGAGAGCCAGAGATTTTCCTTGTTTGAGGTGACCAAATACTTATTTTCCACCCTAATTTACAAATAAATTCTTTACAAATCCTACCATGTGAATTCATGGATTTTTTTTTAACATTCTGTCTCTCACAGTTGAAGTGTACCTCTGGTGCAAATTACTGACCTCTGTCATCAGTGGGGGAACTTGCACAATCGTGGCTGACTAAATACTTTTTTGCCACACTGTACTTGTTATTCTTAACATCTTAACAGATACTCTGACGCATAACTATCGTAAAACGCTACGACCGGAAGTAGAAACCTTTCGCGCATGCGGTGTACCGATCGGGTTTCCGGTACGGATCGGGTAGTGACAGACCATGAAGGCCGGGTCCTCAGGAGGATGCAGCCTCTGAATTTGGACACCCCCACTGTTTCCGGCCGGCCAATAATAACGGTGACATTTAACTTATTTTATCCGATAAATAAAGACTGTAAAATTCAAGTTTTTTTTATATATATATGCATATGTATACCCCCCCCCCCAAACAGCCTCTTTGAATGTCTCCCTAATTCTGAGGTCTTAAGGTTGGCAAGTATGCCTAATTAGTACTCTAAGCGACCGGCGTGAGTAATGGGCAGAACAATCACATTTTCTTCCACTAGAGGGCAGTACAACTACCCACTCTATTAAATGGGTTGCCAACTGCCAGTAAAACAGAAGACAAAGAAGAAATGACATAATAATCATGCTGTGAGACAACGCAGTGCGTAACAGCAACAGATGAATATTTGAAAAGGAACAGTAGTCAATGTGACCTGGATCCTGGAGAAACTTCCGACCCAGATGAAAGCCTTAGCATGCGTAGTGGTCAGAAGAAAGCAAAAAAGGTATACTGGGGACAAACCGAACCAATTCCGCTATGCCTGATGCACAGGGGGAAATGATCAATATGCTTTTTGTGACTATTTTATTTGGTGGTGTGCCGTGTGATTTTTCTAATGTGAAATATGTGCTTTGGCTCCAAAAGGTTTGGAAACACTGATTTATATTATAATTTGTATAGCACTTTAGGAGCACACCTTTCACTTTATTAAAAGCACCTTATATAGCACTTTATTTAGCATCGCACTTTAAGCATAGATTTGTATATGAAGAACATTTGCACACAAGAAGTTTAATTATTTATTGAATATTTATTGTGTATTTTAAAATCAGTTGGTAGCCTTTGTTCCAGGTCCTGCACAGCTGCTCCTCACTGATAAGTGTGGTGGTTGTCTGTGAAGAGAAAAGGTTGTGATTGAGAGCATATAAGGTTTACCAGTAAGGAGAACCAATGCAAATGTGTGTGTGTGCAAAGAGGTGATTGAGATGTGATTACTCACCTTTCTTTCCAGTGTCCTCTCCAGGGTTCTGGGAGAGGCCATGGTTTAAGGGAGAGTGGGGAATCTTTGGTGCTTGGGTTTTTGGTGTTTTTATAATAGTGGTGTGGTGTAAGGATAAAGTGTGAAATATTTAATAATATGAAAATGTAAAATGATGTTAGTAAAAGAATGACAATGTATATATTTATTTATTGACATTATGTATTGTATAGGTTGGCATTTGAGAACTCACCTGTTAGTAGAATAATGGTTTAGCATGTGACAGCCGAGAGTATTTAAGGCTGCCAGTTGTCATTAGACAAGGATTGTTGTGTTGTGAGGAAGCGTGAAATGTGAGTCATTGTCATAGCTGGAGAGCTATATGGTGAGTAAATGCCTCTTGTTCCACTACACTTGTCTTGGTCTGCTTGTGAATCCAGCCGCAAAAGGCCGCCCTGTTACAAAGACAATGACGAGTGCTGGACGTTACTGTCTTTTTGTACGAATCAACAAATTTAAATCAAACTACTTCGTCAGTCCAGTCCTTGTACCTGAGCATTTTCAGGGGAATTTTTGCTTTGTCTGTTAAACCAGTTGAATCATTTCTATATAAAAAAGCCACCTAACCTAAAGGCAGTGTTGGGGAGTAACAGAATACATGTACCGCCGTTACGTATTTAAAATACAAAATATGAGTAACTGTATTCTGTTACAGTTACCATTTAAAAGGGTGGTATTCAGAATACAGTTACTTTGTTACTTTCCTGTTTCATATGTTAGGCTATGCCCTCTCTATTTTTGGTAATTCCACGCCGGTGAAAACCCAAACAAAACACGCATTAAGAGGCGCTAATGTCTGTGTCTCAATCCCTTGGTCCATGTCAACTCTACTTGCGGCCCGCAAAATGACGTGAAGAAATATTTTTTAAAATTATTCACAAAAACGATTTAATATGAAGGCAATAGGCAGAGTGTTACAGGCATACCCCTAAAGAATGTAGCCTCATGGGCAGTGTAGTCCGTGCTGCAGGGAGAATGGACTGCCATACCCGTTACGTGTCTGTGAGCGAGGAGGGACAAAAAGGAGAGTGGAAAAGTACGAGTTGTCACCGAGCAGAAACGGGAGCTGGAAGCATGTAACTATAATAACAACCGCTGCAGCCAAGCTATTAAGACTCGACTGTACGCTGTGTTCGTGTTTTCCTCCGAAACAATAAGTTCCGTTGGAGCAGCCTTTCAATGCCTCTCTCTGTCTCTCGCTAGCAAAGTTGACCCAGACAACAAAGTAAAGCTAGTTTTCGGCTACGAGCCCGACACAGAACCCGACGTATTAGCCAGAGGTCCCTTTACTACGGTTCGGAGCCGCGGACCTGTTTTATATATGCGTGGAATAGTTTTCTATACGAGATCACTGCAAAAAGTGCAGCCTTACCTAATGTCCACCCTACTGTTACTCATTTTATATTAAGATTTAAACATCTAGCCTGCATTGGTATGGTGGGTAACCTTCAGTAATAGTTGTACATCACACAGCAATAGTACATTCATGTAGTTGTAAAAAGCATGATAATATATTAATCCAAAGTATTCAGAATATGTTACAAAATACATTTGGGGCATGTATTCTGTAGTGTCTATAGTGGAATTCATTTTAAAACTAACCTTCCCCACACTGCCTAAAGGTATGAGACAATGTTATGTCGACAAACAATACACACAAAAGACAACTTAGACTAAAATTGTTTTTTTTTTTTTGCTATCTTAGACCTTTACTAGCAGACTGCCACGAAAACAGACAATTTGTTTTTAGTTGAAATGGGCAAAGAAAATACCAAAGGTAACAGTTTGTCAGTCATAAAATAATGTTTTTGTGCCAGCAAGGAAAAGTTAGTAAATCCATACCTGAATAGTTGAATATAGAATTATTACAAAAATGCACTACCACAGTGTCCACGACTATTTGTCACGGACTGGTCACCAGACTTCAATATTTTTGAAGCAGTGTGGGATTATCTCGACAGAGAACAGAACAAACTACCAAATACCCTTGGTTGTATACAAGGGTAGTAGTGTCGGCTGGCACTGAAATAAGCTGTTAGTTGAACTTGATATGTGGCCTGCCTGAACTAAAGCTATGCTATCTTGCTTGATTTAACGGATGAGCTAAAGTTTACAATACATTTCCATGACATCGCAGGGAATTTGTTTTGGGGAGAAGGTTTATCTGAATCCTATTTTATAAATTTTTGACATGCAAAATTTGCAAGATCACTAGAAAGTATGCAGTATATGCCTGATAAATATATCCCAACTAAGCAAACCTATTTATTATACTAAATTTTTTTAGAAGAGCTAAAGCCCAAAATGCATGTAAGACATTTGATTTAAAAAGCAAAATCTTCCTGTTCATGAAACTAAGCATAATTTGCATGCTTCTAAAATCCAGCTTTCACCCTAAACCTGCTCCTAAGTGGTTTGCCAGGGATCTGTTGGATGTTAAATGGATAAAAGTGTATGAATTCTTGTGTGAGGAATTGTAGCAAGCACATTTGAATGATGAACAGAAACGTAATAAGTGATATAACTAGTTATTTTGGATATTAGCTCATTTGTAAAGATTTTTTTTAAACTGATTATCACTTTCCTAACAAAGCAACATTTATGAGTTCAAGAGAGCTGCTGCTAGCAGCTAATAGTACTTCATCCTGTCCGAGCACACATCGTTTATCAGTTGGCACATTCTCAGGAAAGTGCAGTCTAAATCCATGCTATAATAGTTTAATAATATCCAGAGTTCATTTATAGTACATAATCAGGCAAACCAAAAAAGGCTGTCCCAATGGGTACAACAATCATTAAAAGTTTGGCGCCTTCCCAGGATCCAACCAGGATGACAGAGAATATGACAGTTAGCTTTTATTTTTCCTGTAAAGTCAAAAGCCTGGGAGAGGAGAGTGGAACAGCAAGGAGCTTTCCTGCAGTTCAAGCATAGCTCTGATCGAGATATTTAAAAGGGGCGCCTGGTCCGTCTCCCCTCACTCCCATTTAAGAAGGGCAGCTTTGCCAAAGACTTTTGTAGAGATGTCTTGTCTTTTTATCAGTGGATGAAAAGCGCCTCTGTTTCCTCACAGCATGGTTGGCGCTAATTAGTTTGACACACATATTACCCAAGAGGCTTGCAAACCTCTGCTCCCCACCAACTGGGGAGTCGACCAAAGATAAAACAGTGATGAATAAACCTTGGTGGATGCTGGAGATGAAATCGGAAGGATGATGAAAACAAGGACGCCCGAGTGAATCATAAAGTGTAATGATAAGCAGAGAATGATATGTTCCCATTTAAGATGCCGACTTGATTTCCCTTTTTGTGCATAATCACAGTGTGCTGCTCGTAGAAGCATGTTACAAAAGAAGAGGCTCTTTAAAATATTAAACAATAAGCCCTGAGCTTTACTCAGCCCGCTACATAATTTTGAAAAATGCACAAAAGTTTGTAAACGATAGAGAGAGCTCGTGGGGAGGGGCAGAGGAGGAGATGTGAATCTGTAATGCAGGCAGAAATTCTCACACCACAGAATATTAGAAGTGGGACAAAATAGCAATTCATTTTGAGGCCAAGGACTTTTTCTCCCCACAAATCATTGAACAAGACCTCAGTGTTGGCGGATGCGATGGCGGACACACGCCATTTTTAAAGGAGTGCTGCCAGTGAGTCCTGCAACTTGCGGTGTATGCAGGAATGGGTGTCAAATGGATTTTTGGTTGAGGTCATGCAACCTAATGTGGCTGTTTTACTTCTGGCAGTTGCATTTACGCTTAGAACTTTTGAAAGTGGTGTGAGTTTGCAAAGATTAATATATTAGCAGCTACAAACATTTGATTTGGCAGAGGTTTTTGTAGGATGGCACAAGCACAAAGAGGTTTTAATTCAAAGGCTGGGAAATAAAGGTGTGTGTGTGTGTGTGTGTGTGTGTGTGTGTGTGTGTGTGTGTGTGTGTGTGTGTGTGTGTGTGTACAAAAATGCAGTAGTGTGAAAAAGTGTTTGCCCCCTTACTTATTTGCTATTTTTTTACGTTTGTCATACTTAAATGTTTCAGACAATCAAACAAATGTACATATTAGATGATAAAAAAACAAAACACAAAATGCAGTTTCTAAATGAAGATGTTTGTTATTAAGGCAAAAAACCCTCAAACCAAACCTAAATGGCCCTGTATGACAAAGCGATTATCCCCACTCCCACCACATTATAACATAAGTTAACTGTGGTGATCACATCTTTGAAAAGCTCAAACTCTCTAGCCACACCCTCACCTGTTCTCATTATAACAAGCTTTTTCTTTAAGCAGAAACCCCCCCCAAAAACGTCTCTAATGTCAAGTACTCCAAAATGGCCAACTCAGTCTGATCACTGGATTTGCAAGTTTCAGAATAATTTAAACCAACAGATGGAGAACAGATGAATATTAACAGTGTTAATGTTAATAATGTAAACATTAACATGTTGATATGGTTCATGTTAGTAGAGTTAGATTGTTTAGTTCACTGCTAAAAAGCCACTATCTATTCAAATACCTTTTTCTAATCAGAGGACCATTCAAGGTTACCCCCCCCCAAATATAAATAAAGAAAGAAAATGTCCAGCCTTGCTTTCCTGGGTATTCAAATGCTGCACTCTCTGAGGAGAAGAGGCATCCTTGAGTCCATCTGATCCATGTCTAACTTGCAAGGCCAAAGTTCTCACTCTTTGCTCCAATAGCACAGGTTGGGATACAAACATCACTGACCTCCTGTTACCAATATTAACATTAAGTACATGCACACCCACGCACACACCACCCTCCCACCCCCTTCGAGTGAAGTTACCTAAGGGAAAAAGAGCTGCTGGTTGTTTGTAAATGGGGCTAGACAAGGAGACAAAATAATTCCCTCTGGAATGCCAGACCTAATCAAAGTCTCTTTTGGATGCAAGCTAACAAGCAATCAAACAAAAGGCACCCCGAGCTTCCATGAACATCTCGTTAATAAAAAAGGATGGACGGATGGAGGGAAGGAAGGGTGGGAGCCGATGCTTTTCTGGTCAAGCAGGCAGCGATATAAGGCCCTGATCACAGTGGTTTACCTGGTAATTGGGTTTGAGAAATAGTTAAAATGATGGGTGGCGTGATCGGGGGCCATTAGAGGAAATGACACTTTAGGTTTGAAGGAGAAAAAAGACTGGAAGGCAGCTGTGGAGGGTTCCCTGTCTTGGAGATCTGTGGCAAAATGCAGGGAAAATGGGGACGAGGCTGTCAGCGACAGAGGCCCAGAGTCACAGTGGAATGACAGGAGGAGCAATTTAATCTGGTGCACTGGGATGAGAGAGGGAAAGGGAGGGAAAGGGGGGGCTCTGCAGTGGTAGGGACAGGCGATGCTTGAAGAGCTGAGGGTTTGTATGTGGAGATTTCACGGGGGAGTGTGGGGTGGGAGGGCGTATTTCATAAAGGTACAAGGAAAAAAATTAAGGTGGAGAGTTGATGATAGGCTGTCAAAAGGAAGATTGCAGGGTTTTTCATGTAGATTTTGCAGTGCAATCAAAGGAAGAGAAAGTTGGGGTGGGATAGCGCTGAGGGATGAGGCGGCAGGTGGGGTGGGTGGAGACAGGGACGGGGGGACTGATGACGACTGGCCAGAGGTGGAAGAGAAGCGATTACACAAACAGGAAAGGGTTTCAGGCAGTGAGAGAAGTCGGCAAGAAGCTTGGGAATGAAAGAGTCAGGAGGAGATGGATGGAAAAGCGACATGCTGACATCATTCAAACTTAAATCATAAAAGAAAGATCCCTCTGGTAGCTAGAGAGGCTGATGCCCTTAATCAAAGCTAAAATAGCAAAGTGCAGGCATGTTAATTACCCGGAGATTATTCCTTCGGAAAACATCCGCGTGCACCAAATGAATGCACGTCCTTGGCGTGTGTTAGAGGCGGGGGCAAACAGCACCCACCCAGCTCCTCACACGCCCTCAGTGCTGTTAACATTGTGCTGCGAAAAGCCTATTACCAGGCTTCACCAGCAGCTTATCCCTCACCACTGCAGGGAAGATTCTGGCCCAGCAACCAAGAATGGCGTCTTTGCTCGGGAAAATGAGAGATGCTAAATCCCCGAGCCATAACCCACTTCTTGCCTGGCGCACAATAGAAAGCCCTTGGAGGAGATGACTCTGAGCTTCCTCTCAGGCAGCCGTTTAACACCCTTCTGAGAATATTTGTTTGACGTTACAGCAGCCATAGATGTGATGGACGCTGTCTGATGAGAGGGAGTTTCAACTGGGCTGGTGGGAGATTATATTTTTATTGCCTGCACGAGGAAAAGGAGACAGGTGCCTTTTAAGATTTTTATCTGCATATAAAAGAGGAAACTGGGAGCTTTGGATGTGCTCCAAAATGGCTGCCTTATCAGGTTCAGCGCTCTGGTGCTTCTCCGTGTCAGCATGTGTCTCCGGCTTCCTCTGTTTCTCCGTGTCAGCCTCCCAGTCAGCTCCACTTATGTCCAAACGCAAAGTTAAAACTGCTGCTGAGAAAAATATTCAAAGTAGAGAAGATAAATGTAGCCTGCTAACGCAATCACGAGTATGAACATACTGATGTGCCGATTCTGGACTGGGAACAAAAAGTGCATTTTGTTCTCGAACAAGAGGTCAGGTCAAGTGTCCTCAAGCTGCTGTCAGTTCAGAGAAAGTTCGCATATTACTAAGTGGAGTGTTGCTTTATATGAAAGGTCAACAGATTAAATTTTCATGAGGTCAGAAGCCAGTAACGATATCGGCACATTACTGTAAAAGTAGAGTGTATGATTCAAATCTAACTTCAAGTAAAGCCTGCGAGACTTGACGTAGGAGGATAAATGAATCCAGTTTGTCCTTTAGGCTGATGAAAGGTTGAGGTCGAGCTTGTTTTCTGGCAGTGTGCATGCAGGTGCAGGGCGAGACTGTAACCCTACACCTTGATTGTTTGCAGGAAGAATTTGATGCACCTTTCCTTGGGGATTGTTGTGTTTGCTTAGCTGTGTATTCATTAACAGAGACCACAGATGTCAGGGTCCTGGGTCTCCTGACCCAGCGTTTTTAGTTCTTTGTGATTTTTGTATTGTTGTACTTGTGTGTGATTTATTCTATGGTTTCTAGTTTTGATCCCTTGCCCTTCATGTCTCTCTGTGTCCCCTCTGTTCTGTGTAAGTCTGTGTCTGCATGTTTGAGTTTCCCTCTGTGTCTTTTGGTTCATCGAGTCCTCTGCCTTACTGGTGATGTCTCTGTGTTTCTTAGTTGCTGTCTCCACTGTGTCAAGTCTGTGTGATACTTCCTGTTTTACTTTGATGGTCCGTGTCTTATGTGAATGCGTCCTGCTTTGCTTGTCTTGTCAGTTCTGATTTCCCCCAGCTGTGCTCTCCTTCTGTGTCTCATTCCCCTCGTTACTTCCCAGTGTAGTTACACCCTGTGTTTCTCTGAGTCAGTGTTGCATCGTACCCTCAACAAGCTGTGTGTTTTACCTCCGTATTTCCAGTGTTTTGTCTCCAGCTCCCTATTTCTGCTACAGAGTTTTAGTCCACCAGCGTTTTTGTTTGTCTTTTGGTGAGTTTAGTTTAGTAAGAGGTTTTTCCCAGCAATAAAGCTGTGCTTTAAGTTGTACTTCTGTGTCTGAGTCCTGCATTTTGGATCCACCACTCCTGCTTGCCTGCCTGCCACACAGCGAGTCATGACAACAGGAAGTGATTGACTTTCCATGACTTCGAGCGACTACGGGCGAAAGAAAATTTTCCCAACTTCCAGGCAAGCCACTGAATAAGAGTGAACAATACTGTTGACTGATATGATCTGTTAGTAAATACATTAAAGGGTCACCTGGGCCAGCGGTCCCCAACCTTTTTCGCGCCACAGACCAGTTTATGTCCGACAAGTTTTTCACAGACCGTCCTTTAAGGTGTTGCAGATAAATACAACAAAATAAAACCAGTATCGGTACCAAAAAAGAGAAAATATATTCATAACAAACGGAAAAAGACCCAGGGAAAACGAGTTAACAATAAAAACGACAAAAAAACAACAATAAAAAAACATAAATTTCACACTCGACCCTCCACACTCGACTGCTGTCAGCTTCAAAGTGACAAACAATATACGACTGCTTCGTGTACGTACGCAGCTTAATTATTGCCAAAAGTATTTGTGTGTCTGCATTCACACACGTATGATCTTGAGTGACATCCCATTCTTAATCTGCAGGGTTAAATACGATGTCGCCCACCCTTTGCAGCTATAAAAGCTTCAAATGTTCTAGGAAGACTTTCCACAAGATTCAGGAGTGTGTTTCTGGGAATTTTTGGCCATACTCCCAGAAGCACATTTGTGAGATCAGACATGGTGCACACAGTCTGGTGTATGGAAGTGACTGGAACACCTGAATTTGATGATTTGTATGAATGTGTTAATACTTTATATAGTGCACCTTACAGTGAATAGTAGTTCCTCAGGTAAATTTAAAAGTATGCATTCTGGGTTGTTGTCACCATGTTGTGGTTCATGTAAAACCAAAACAAAGACACCAACAGGTAAAACACACTAACAAACAGAAAAACCCCATCAGAGAAGCTAAACAGTGAGGGAGCGTTATTAGCAGGTTCTGTAGTGTGTGTAGTGTTCTCCGTTGATACTGGTTGCACTGGTAGAAGTAGCCACAATTACGTCTGTGTGTCCGAGGTGTAATGCTGATTCCCAGTCACGCTGTTGCCTGTAAAAAGCTGTTTTCTAAAAAACTAAAGCACAAAGATTTTCTTTGGTTCTAGCTCTGCTGTCGTGTAGCTATAGCCAAGATAACTGTCCCATCTGAGGTGTGTAACATAGCAACATGACATAATTAGAGCTTGCCCGTATGATAATACTGTGATCGCACAGATATTTTCCAAAATGTTGTTGAAGGTGTTGTTTCTTCTTCCTCCATTTTCTACCGAAGCCATGTGTTGTCTGCTCTGTGAACTCATCTCCATGTTGCTGCTTCCATTCCGGTCATATGTGTGATTGTGTCATTTCCCAACAGTTTCAAATGTCCGCAAATTAACCTTCCAACCCGAAAGCAACATCTATCACCCTCTATTCCATATATACAACAGTCCCATAATGCACTGCACTGGCGATCTATTAAAATATGTGTGTAACCCGTATGAACATATAAACACATCTGAATATCCTAAATCTCTAAGCAGAGGATGAAGTTGTTTGTAGTCATATCTGTAGTCCATAGTTAAAATCACATGTATACTAAAACACATGTAAATGTATTTCTATATATTTTAGTCTTTTAGTGACAGTTTTCTGCCCTCAAATACACATTTGATTATTTGAAAATATCCCTTTTTTTAAACTTTGTGTTTATTGAGTGTTTTTTCTATTTTTATAGACAATAACATTTAAACATAACACAACAAAAGGAGGACCAACCAAACAAAAAAGAAAGATGGGAGATTAGGCCATCTAGGTAGAAGTTTGACATACACAAGGTTACAAGTTGAAAATTATGTATGACTCAGATACATATTATTACCAGAGGTAATACAAAGGAATACCACAAGGCTCTAGAGTAATTTCTCAGTAAGAAAACATTTCCATTTCTTCCAGTATTGTTCACATTTTTCTGAGGACAGTTTTAAGGAGAAGCTTAGTCGTTCCATAATGTGAATTTCGTATATTATTTCTGTCCAGTCCGAAACAGTTGGAGGTTCCTCATTCAACCACTTGCGTGTTATAACTTTTTTGCTGGCCGCCTGTGATATCTGTACCAGGTATCTCTCCTGTTTCTTCAGTCCGACTGGTATGTTGCCTAAGTAAAAGACTGTAACCCAGTTATCTGCTTAGTTCTTTCAACCACTTCTGTCCAATAGGGGAAGATTTTAGGACATTCCCAAAAAATGGAAGTGGTCTACTAAAGTACATCCCCATTTCCTCCAACATTTACCATGTTCAACATTTTTTTTTGAGTTTTTTAATCTTAGGGGTGATAAAAAAGTGAACTCTCTCCATGAATCGGAGCTTGAAGTAGTGGCTATGGTTTTACATATATTAGACCAATCTTCTTCAGATATATTTATTCCGGCCTCTTTCTCCCATCTGAGTTTAATGTAGCTGGTGTAGTTTTGTAATGTAGTTTTCTTTTGGTTTGTAGTGTTGAGTAGGTCATAGAGATTTGTTTTGTGGTCAGTTTCCCTTTACATGCATCTTATTTGAAAATATCTTGAAGCAGAAGTAGGCAACATGTTTTGACGTAAAAAGAAAATGTCCTCATGCTAATCAGTATATTATAACTGAAGGCTGAAGAAGGGTGATGTGTCGCAGAGCATACTATCTAGGCACAAGTCGAGGCCCAGGAAAGGCTGTCTGATGTTGAGACCTGAAATACATGATGACCCACATCACCGAGGCAGAGAGGTTGGCAGTGCCGTTGTTGAATCTTGTCACTGCCTATGGCTCATTCTCACATGTTGTTGGAACAAGCCCTGTCCAGTGATTATATTCCCAAGAAAAACCAAAGTCTCATCCCTGACTACAACCTTTGTCTGAGGGTGTTTTCAAGGACAGCGACATCAGTGCGGCGCCGGATAAAGAAAAGCATCATAACTGGCTGTATAAGTTCAGTTCTCCTGTTCGCACTAACCACGAACTTGATCATAAAGTGAACTGAGGTGGCGTGCAGACTGCTGATGTCCAAGCCAGTTAGATCGCTGCAATTAGAGGACTCATGGATGACCTTTTACGACTTCATCTGCGCCTGATGTAGGTGATCCTGCAGTGGTTGTGGCTCATCTCATGGGCAAGATTGAGGTTTGAGTCTGCCAAGTTTGGGCCTCTGGTACTCTCTGGTAAGTCTCAAATTACTTCAGCTTCAGCTTCTTTAAGAAGCCAATCAAGAGTCTGGGCAAGTCTTCACCAGTAATCTAAAGGATACAGATGCATCGCAATGTCAGTTTTTTTTAAGTGTAGTACCTGATACAGTTACATCCACATTAAACATAGATAGCATAGAGATAGATTTTAAAATGATTATTATCAAAAGAGTTTATACTTGATCCTATTATTCAAGCAGTTTTTATTTTATTCTTGTTCACGCTTTCTGCATTTTTATTTTATTTTCATTTACATGTTTGAAATCAGTCAATCAAGCAGTCGATCAATCAGTTGAGTCGATGACTTAGCTACAGCGCCATGATCATGCTGCTAAAGAATAATTCCCCCATTACTGCAATGATTATATTTGTTTACAGAGAAATGCCAAAACATTTTCTATGAAAAAAGGGTGAAGGAGATGTTACAAATACATGGTAGTGTAGCTTGGGAACACTGAGGACCAAACAGGGGGCAATGCCAACTAATACAAAAATGAATAAATACTAATCAATAGGTTGATTACTGGAAGTTGTGGATAGCGCTGCCAATAATCTATTTTGGGGTGGGCCATGTGCTCTGCATGTGGATTAGTCGGCTTGTGCTCCTGGTAATCTGAATAGCAGACTATCATTTATTATGTTGCAGTCATTGTTATGTGTGTTTTGTGGGTTGTGCAAGCATCTTGAGATATTGTTTTTACTTACAAATTTGTGTGTGAGCATTATTATATTTATTTTTTATTAGATAATGTTACCTCACAGCATATTTGTAAGAGTGCATTTGCTGTCATAGCCCGAACTGCTAGTATTTCAGACTTTTTTTTGTTGTACACAGTCACATTGACTGTGTCTACCCATCCATCCATCTATTTTCTTAACTACTTATCAAATTCAGGGTCACGGGGGCAGCTGGAGTCTATCCCAGCTGTCAGACGCAGGGTACACCCTGGACAGGTCACCAGTCTGTCTCAGGGCTAACACAGAAAGACAGAGAATCATTCACACTCAGACGCACAGCTAGAGCCAATTTAGATGTGTCTAGTTTAGGACTTTAACCCCGTTCTTCTCTGTTTCTAGAGTTGCAGCTGGCTTCCAGTCACAGGTTTCCTCAGTTTGCTGGGAGTTTAGCTGGTGATATGATTTGTGTTTACTGTTTTATCAGTGTCTCTGTTGTAGTTTTCATTGTTGTTTGTTGTAGTACAGCACTAACAGTGCCCCAGCAGTGGGTGGTTGGCTTCCTGCCGTTGTGGTTCGACTGTCTTCTTGCTCTTTAAACCAGTGGAGGTTTTTTTAATAAATAGCCAGTTATGGAATTTAACCCACAGTGACTGTTGTGGCCTTGTTATTGAAGCTCCTGCTTTGTATTGTACTTTAGAAACATATCAGTTCTCTGTATCCTTAGTTTTTTGCCTACAGAGCAAGTTACGGCACATCAACAAATTAGTAAATAAAAACAATACCTCAATATGCATACAATAAAATCATTATGATGAATAAAAAGGCAATAAACAGATAAAAGCCCATTGTTTAGTTCACCAGACCCCCCAAGTGTAGACACCAGTCTAATTCAGATGCAGCGCACACTCCAAGAAAGATGGCAGATGGCCTGCCAAGCAATCAACCTATTTATTAATTTCTGTGTGCTGGCAATTACAATTAAACAAGAATCCCAACCTTGCAACATGTCCATTTACAGGGACCATGACAGTCCACTTCCAGTCCACCTTGTACCTAATTTTAAAGCTTTCATTGGCTCTTATTTAAATACAAAATCCAATAAATTCTTGATTCATATGCAGCATAAGGGCTTCACTATAATAATCTGTACAGTCGTCCACGTAGGCCTGTGTTATTCTGTGTTCAACAGCTGAGCAAACAAACAAAGAAACACACAAAAAACGTAGAATAAAAGCTTTATTGCAAATATAACAGATAAATGACGGGTTGGCCCTACACCTGTCTCTGCATGCGCCCAGAGTACTTGTGAAGAGACTTCATACATCTGTGCGCTTCCTCGTTTGTGCGTGACGGACGTGACGGCATGTGTGTTTGTGTTTAAAAGAGCAGATGTTGCACGTGTGCACTGCAGAATGACTATGCATCTGTTTGCTGACTCTAGGGGATATGGAGGGCTTTGGCTTTCATTCGGGGTTTTTGCTCCACGCTTGTCTGGTGTGTCGGGGTGGGGGAGGTGGAGGAGGCGGGCACGTGGCTGTGACAAACATCAATTATTGAGAATCTGCTCAGAATGCTGATTTACAAAACAGAAGTCTGCGTGTGCATATGCATGCTTTTACTGTTTTGAAGTTGTCTTATGAAGGATTTATTCACTACCCATCACTTAAAACTTAATTTCACTGCTCGCCGTGGATCTGTCAGCTTGTCAGCTCCCAGGAACCGCTTTTATTTCTAATCACATCAGCACTGAGATTAACTCCAGGGAGCCAGCAGCCGTAATCAATTCTTTGTTATTAATAATTAATCCAGTGCTCATACTAAAATATTCTATATCAAGTGCACATGCCAAATGTAGATTTCTGAGAGAATCAAGGAACTCGAGCTATATTTTTGTGTTTATGCTGCTCGTGATGTGTCTTTAAAGGATTCTGGAGCGGCAGGTCATGTTGAGAAGGCACCGAAAGCTCGCTGAGATGAGCAGACTCGCCGTGTGCTCCCTGAGATACTGATCATTAGCTTGTGAGGAATGGAAACAAGGACACAGTGATGTGGACAAGAGAGGAGAAAGTGGAGACAGAAAGGGTAGATGAAAAAAAAAAAGGAGAGAAGTAAGCTGCGCAAACTTCTCGGCTTAATGATAGTGCTACCGGCAGCAGACATGGGGTCAGCGTTTTGCTTTACATGTAGCACGCTAATTGTAACATCTCTGCATTCCTGCTGCCATCGAAACCAGGAGCAGAGACAAAACAAAACTGCAGTTAAATCCTGAGCTCAGACAAGAGAAGCTGACCCTTATACATTTTTTAAAAGTTACTTTGTTAATGGCAGAAGCATTCTCCGGCAAAAACAGCAGGAGGGACGGGGAGAGGGGAGGGTTGTGAGAAATAAAAGCTCACCTTGATAGGCGCGGCATACTTTGAGTTGTCACTTCCTGGGTCGGACTCAAGGTTAAGATGGCTCGTTATTTTTTACGGTCCTCGTTAAAGACCCAGAGAGCTCACGGGACGGGATGTGTATGTACATATTTCTTTTTCTTTTACTTCTTTTAGCATGAAAAGGTGTTCCGCAGGGCTCCATTGAGGGTTCCACCTGATCCTGTGCCACACATGCGTGCACACACACACACACACATGCACACAGACACACACATGCACGAAGCTCAAGGTGACTTCCACCCACATCTTTGAAATTTATTCAAGATTTTTTTTTTCGAGTGGAGAGGGAGATGGTTATATTTCCTTCGAGGACCATTCATGTGTGTGTGTGTGTGTGTGTGTGAGGGTGTATGTACATTTTAAATGTAGCCCTATTTCTTTTCAATGACATCCTAACCCCTGTTTTCATTATTATTTTTCATAATAATATTCAACCTGGGATGCTGCAGTGAGTGACATTGAAATATAACCTCCCAAATGAGTATGTTGTTTACTTTTCATGTTGAAGTGTATACAGCACAGGTTACTGTTATTGCATGCAGACAGAGGCTAGAGTGAGCGCTCTCAATTTATTTATTTTTTGTCTCCTCTGCTGGGTATTATTCATTATCTCAGAGTGGTTCTTATCCAAGGACATTATTCACAGATTGAAAGTTTTCTGGATGTTGTGCCAAATTAGACCCGTGAGCAACTGCAGACAATTGCACTAGCCAAACACGACTCTGTTACAATAGAATATTTGAGACGTAGAGTTGTGTCCTGCTTTCACTGTCAGATAATTAAATGAGACTTTGCATTCATGCCGTATATTTTGGTGATGAAGAGAGGCGCAGACCTGCAGGGAAAATATTTTTCATGGCTCAGGAGGCTTGGAAATTCATATACCAACGTAATGAAACAATATTCAACAATTCAAATCAAAACAGACAACAAATATAACCCTGTGCCGAGTAAAATGTGAATAAAAATGGAATGCAATGATTTGCAAATCTCAAACACATATATTATTCACAACAGAACAAATAAAACATCAAATGCTCAAACGGAAACATTTTGTTATTTCATAAAACGAATGAGCTCATTTTTAATTTTGTGACACCCTGATCAGAAATGAAGCAACTAATTAGGCAAAGGGCAACAGGTCATGATTGAGGAATTAGAAAGAGCATCTGAGAGAGGCGGTTTCTCTGTATTAAAGATAGGCAGAGAATCAAAACACTGTGTCTGCAAACTGTGAAACTATTTCAGAATAATGTTCCTCAAAAATAAAATTGAGACTGAATATCTCATTATCTGTGGTACATGATATCATCAAAATATACAGAGTAACTTATGAAATGTCTCAGTATTAGATGCCCGTGATCTTCAGACCTTTTACATAATGCGTTTCTTCTAAGTTTCAGGTTGATATTCTGTTTCTCTACATTACAATGAAACTAACAGAAATATTAGACACTGTTCATTTGTTTGGAAATGATTCAGCTGGAGATCAAATGATCATTTCCCCCTCTGTAAGTTACACGTGGTTGTGATTTAGTAACTAACATCAGCTTAACGGGGTGTTTAAGGACAGATTAAAGAAAGCTGACCACTCTAAATACCATCCAGCTCACACGGCACATGTATGTGCATATTGAACACGTGCAGTTATGATGCTATTATGCAGCACAATGAAGCACAAGACACAGATTTGCGGACTTAACTCGTAATACAACTGACAATTTGTTGTCTTCTTTTCAATTTGTTGCTGTGACTCACAAGCCACAATCCTGGATTTTCTTCCAGGTCTAAAAATGTTTATATGTTGTCTAGTTTTTAATATCACAAAGGTGCAGTCTACAATTTCATACCGAGCTACCAGGACTACTTTACACTTATTAAAATTATATATTTGAAGAAAGAATAATGTAATGAAATATGCACATAATACCAACTAAAGAGCATCACAGTAAGAATAATTTCAGCTTAGGATATGGTTCAAATAATGACAGATTACAAAAAAAAAATGATGTGCATTAAAAAAGGATCATGCAGACACCTCTGACAATATGAATTTTGGGTTCAGTTGTATTATCATCAAAAGGTACTTTAACCATCAAAAGTAGAAGCATTCATTATGCAGTTGAAGTGCCCCTGTCAGAATAATATTATTGCATATCATATTGTTTTATTGCCGGCACTGCACAAACCTGTAAGAAGACTTTCAAAGCCTGTAAAAAACTTTTATGATTTCATAATGAAGTAACAATTGGAGTTTGAACGAAGGAAAACTTTCTGTCACAATAAAATTCACTGGTTTTAAAATTACCACTTAATGTGACCCGTCTAATTCATGAAAGGTAAAAGATTGGGGGAAAAAAAAACCTGTTTGAGAGCTATGCGAGGATTGGTAATGAGATTTGTTTGGTATTGTTATACATTTAATATTTAATATTTTATTTTAACATCATGAACTGCAGGTAGAGGGACTCAAATGCAGACTTGGGGCAGGCTGATATAAAAAAAAAAAAAAAAATCCCAAGACATCTTCAATCAGGCTGAATGATTGACAAAACTGAATCCACAAATTTGGATAAGATAGCAGCACACAGGGAGTAAAACAACGTGCAAAAAACTAAGCTGTTAAAGTAGCCACAAAAATAAAACAGGAATTGAGAACCCTAACTAATGAAAACACACAAAAGGATGTGACAAGAAACACCGAGGCAAACAGCCAAACTCGAATACCAACTGGAGGTATAAGGAACAACACGCAGATGAAAATATAAACAACAAACAAACCCAGAATCAAACAGAAACTATTTGACAGCATTCTGAGAGCATACCGTGTACCAAGACAGCTCACTCTCTGGGCCGTATGTGATTTTAAGGGAATAGTTTTGTATTTCGTATAAATTCATTTTGTTTTCTTTGCTCTTTTGTTGAATAGATTGTAAGAAGTTACATCGCAGCTTTTGATATTTGGCCTGGTTAAACCCATTTTCCTGTACTGTACATCATTTTGAGTCTAATTACTTTTTAATGTTTTTATTTATGTGTATATAGTACATTCACAGCTTACATTCATTTTCATTTCAAAGGTTGATTCAATATAACATAACAAATTCATAAGAAAATGAATCAGCTATCCTCAAACAGAATCCCATGCCTATTTTTAATTCAATTTCAAACACAGATTTCCAGCTTAAACTATAAAAACAGGCACTTTTTAACCGCATCCAAAATTTGTTTTTCACCATTCGCGTATGCTCGAGGAACCTAACCCTGGCAAATCTCACAGGGTCGACAGTATCCATGTCAGATTGTAATACTTAGTGTAAGAACCCTTTCTTTTTTCTACATGTTTTATGCAGTTGACGTAGACTACTTTCAACTTATTTAGGCCGTTAAGCACAGCAGTGCCTTAGATTTGATGAGATAATTATAGACCGTGCATGTGAAATCTTAGTCTGCAAAGTAACATGAAAGGTAGAATAAAAAAAATTAGTGGAGTTAAAAGCACTGTATTTTTTTTCCTTTGGAATGTAGAGAGGCAGAAGCATAAAATAGTCCTGTCAGTACTTGGAGAGCTGCCGCTTTTTTCTCTCTGCAGAAAAAGAGCAGCTTTGTCAAAGGCAGATTACAATCTCCTACGAGTTATTGAAAGGAGCTGCTCAAGTTGAGTAAGCTTGGAATTCGCACGCCACTAAAAAAAAAATGCAGGTTAGCAGAAGGCTGGTTGTTGTTGACATTTTCGGGAATGTCATTTCCACAGCTCCCCTATCTCTCTCGGTGACTCTCAGCTGCTTACCGTGGAGCCCTGCCAACCCCATTACTCCTACAAGACTGTAACTCGCGGCCTCATTGACAGGGATGTGACAACAAGCGTTTAGACAGAAAGGAAATCATTCATCATTAACCACGCAGCCATGGAGGAGACAAACACATCTGGGGCAGAGATAAGGCCTTGTTGGCGCCCCGCCGCACCTGTTTCACATGAGCTCTTTGGCTTCCTCACCTCTGCGTTGCTTTTGTGTTTGGGAATGCTAATTAGCAAATGTCCTTGACAAATCCTTGTTCGTAGCCTCCCCGGTGAACAGATAGAAGGGGAGACTGGGGGGTGAGACACAAAGCACTACAAAGAGGAGGGCACTCGTAAGACTTTTACAAAGAGCACTTAGATATTGCTGGATGTTTTGTATAATACCGTCTTTGAAGAGCTTTTTCAAGAGATATTCTAAAAGCCTGCAGTAATCCTTCCCTCGCCATGTCTGGGTGTGAATCAGCATCAGTCCTACCGTGGTAAGATGTGATAATCTCCCCACATGTCTCTGTACTCGATTGCTTTCTATCAGTGTCTTTACTACAGTATGGAGACATTCTCTTATTATCCTCGCTTTGCTGTTGGTGGACACAGACAGAACTTTTGCTTTTGTTTGAATCCAGTCAGCAACACTCACTGTACCTTCCCGCCAACGCTGGACGCCAGTGACATTATTAATCAGTGTTAGACGTCAATCAAATGAGAAGCAGCGAGCTGAGGACTGCCTCATTCAGAAAGGATTGATATTGGTGATTCACTCAGTGCCAAAGGAGCAGGGATTGGACAATCATTAACACATCAGTCTGTGTCATAGGCCCAATGCAGTGGTCATATTGGATTACCTCACCTTGCAACATACAGCATATCACCGCTCTTCCTGCATGACAGTGATGCTCCTATAACAGCAGCACAGAAACATTGTCTGTGGCTGTCAACCCAAAGATTGTGAAGTTTTGGTCACGCTGTGCTATGTGTTGCTGTAGGAATGGCATCACCATTTGATCTTTCACTTTGGTCCCGACCAAACCAGTTCAACCAACATTTTCTTGATTGTCATGAATGGGGCAGGCATGTACGGTCCCCAGAGGACAAAGCCTAAAGACTTTGATAATTCTTTGTCCTTTCCTACTGCATCACAGTGGCATTTTTCCTCCTTGGTGAAACACCTTAACAATGGCATTGCCACGAAATCTGATACAGACATTTATACTTTACAGTCTTTGACGGCTGTTGTGAGGATCTCCTGAAATATTATGCAATCATTCATTCTGTATATGAGTCTTAGCAATGCTGTGGATCCCAAGAGGGTTACTCAAAATCACACTGATGTGTATCCTGACTGTATATGGCATAATTATCAGGTCACATTGTTGCTTCATGGTAAAAAAAAATAGGTCTTTGACTTGGCAGCAAAGGGTGTTGGTAAATGAGGAATTGAGTTATTTGTTTGTGTGGCACATACCTTGGTTTGAGTGCTGTTTCATACATACTTCAGGAAGGCCAGAATAGAAAAATCTTACTATTACGCTCAATTGGAGATAGGGGTCGTCTCCAAATTCATGGGCTGCATCCTCCTGAGGGGCCGGGTCCTCAGAAGGTCGGGTAGGCCGGCAGTAAATGGCTGTGGAATTGGATGGTCTAGCCTTCTGATTAGCGTCACCGCTGTCTCGGTGGAGTTTAAGAAACTCGGCCGTCTGCTCCTTGCTCCTTGAATCGGTCTGCAAATGCGTCCTCAGGAGGATGCAGCTGTTATGGTTCAAAATATTGGGGATGGAGACAAGAGAAAAAACCACAATAACAACACTGGTCCGGCCGGGTTAAGTCAAACGATGATTTTAATGAACACACGCGTGGGAGATGGAAACTGTATGCAGACAGCCTCAGATCTCAAAATGGTGGAGCATTGCTCAAACTCTTATAGCCTCTGGTTCTCCCACCTTATCATAAAAGCCTAAACATTCACATGCTTTTCTCTCACACGGCGCCTAAGCTACGACCTTGGCTCCCCGTTTATCTGCTCCTGCTGAGTTGGGGCAGAAAACTCCAGTATATTCCGTTCTCTTCTAATCAGACAAATAAGGCGATGACTCTCTGCAAACAGTATTTCTTATAACATCATAAAACAATATCATTCATCCACAATAAATCAGCAGTCTAATGTAATGCAAATCAGTTTAACTAATGCAATAGTTATCAGCTTCTTCTAATTCAGGAGAATAATGCAAACTAAAACTACATAATAATTCACAATCTTTAATTAGGGGTATAACATGGCATAAAATAATATTATAACGTAACACAACCCATGAATTCAGACGCGACCAAAGTATCGGAGCGGGACCACGCCTCCAAACACGCTCCTTCCGGTTCTCATCTATATATGTTCCCCCAGTTCTACAAGCGGTTCATTCTCGTTTACTTGTCTCACCCTCTCTCCCCTTTTCAATCCTTTAACTTCTTCACTTCTATTTAGGGGATCTATCTGTGAGGCCTTCCCCAAACCGCAGCTCAATTCATGTCCAAGCCATTCACCTTTACCTACTAAAACATTGTTAAACTTAAAATGAGGACGTAGGCCCAGCGAGTGAACGGCCAATAAAGGTTATGAGTTAAGTACAACTCATGAACACTCAAAACTACCCACAATGCATTTGCTATCTCATGTCTTAAACGCTAAATGCTAAAAATCAAACACTGGAAACCTGTAAAATGATTCATCATTTTATTCAAAGTAAACCTCCTCAACAGACTCCACTCTCTCTGCTGTAAGGGAGGAAGCCACCGTTAATTCTCCAGTGATTAGTAAAGTCCTAGTTTAATGACTCAAGCTGAAGACTGTGGCAGTTGCCATCTTGATGTTTTAAAACCTGGCATGATGAGCGATAGAAGACAGATGACATTAAAACTAAAACAAGATGACTATGGATATACTATTTACACAAGTAAGTAATTTCTGCTTAATAGACTGTCAGCTCTATATCACAATCCCCTCATGAATAAAAGTTTAAATCTTCAGCAATTCTACAAAAGCTTTTTTTTCTATTAACTACACAACTCTTTTACAATTATTTAAATGTTACAACTTCTTTCTACCAACTGATAATGTAGCCATACTTGCTCGACGACTGTTAATTTCTTTTAGAAATCATAACACGTGCTAAATGCATTAGCATGATGGAAGTATTATCCCTCACAGAGATCCTGTCACGGCAACACATTTTAAGGCATTTCAAAGTATAGTTACAAACACATCCCATAGCCCATCTTCAGCTTTTATTTTGACTGCCAGGTGCTGCGACTTGAAATTGCATCTCGTCTGGCTGTGACGCAAATGAGTTGCCAAAATGTATCCACACAAATATTGAAAAATAAGCAAATGAAGTACTCCAACCTTTTGTGGAAGCTTTTACCGCACTATGTGTTTTGCCATTGTGAGAACATTACTGTTTTCACGGGACTGATATGGAGACTCAGGAGAACAGCAATTATTTGCACAAATTGTTGCCTCAGGACAAAAAGCAACGGTGTGCTGGTTACCAAATGTTAGCGTGCTATGAGACTGATAGTGATAATGAAAAACATTTGACAAGTTTAATATTAACAATCTGAGTGAATCAGTGAATTTTGTTTATGTTCATGCAAATATGTAAAACAGCATTTTCAGTTTATTGTGAAACTGGTTGCTACTCAGTACCCATTCCATTCACTGTACATTTGAAATTTTTGGACCACTGAATATCTTGAAGTGTTAGCAGCACAGTTACATTAAGCTACTACGTAAAAACGTTTGCACAGTCCAGTATTATTTCTGAAGATTAGGTACTTAATTTTAATTTTTGGGATTATTTAAAAAGGGAAAAAGATCTGATGAGTGATCCAGGTGGTGCTCGAAGATTGCCTTTATCTATTTTTGGTTTTACTCTGAGATGGCACAAGACGGCACGTACTACAGTTCAGGTCATTTCTTTTTTATGTCCTTGCTCAGGAAGCTGGAGCAGAACTCCATGTTTGGATGTTGTACCCAGGGGGACTGATTCACAGTGCACAATTACAAGTGTTCTCCTGGTCGTACTCTTCACCTGACGTGTTGCCTTTGGGCTTATAAAAACATGGATTTTTTGACAGAAAACTGCTGAAAACCTTTCAGTCATAACCTGAGCCCCAGCTTTCATCACCAGCGATGATTATTCAGGTGTTTCAGGTCACTGTAAAAACAGCGGTCGCACTCAAAGCTAAAGAAGATGACCTTGAATAGGCGGCTGGACAAATTTGAATCAGGTGAGCTTTTTTGTTTTTTATGAACTTGTTGTAAGAACTTCATCACACCTCATCTTTAGCACCGCTGTGCCTAATTACAGCTTCACGAGGTGATGGCGTGGCTTTAGACTCAGGAGAATGACTAGGACTTGTTAAAATCCCTGTCACACTTGTGTATATTGCTTTGCTATTTCCTTGAACCACCTGGCAGTATTGTTATATACACAGTGAAATATGCAGACTGCGATTTGATCCTGTATATCCCTGTGCAGATTAGGACAGTGTCAGTACAGGATTACCTTAGTAATTCATGTAATGCTGCATCGCCACAGTTAATTTCCCTGCGGATGAGCCGAGAGAGTTGACTTATACAGCAGTGCGAGCTCCCCAAACTATAGTGTATCACTCTCTCACGGCTCTCTATCTCCTCAACATGTTTGGTATGCAAGAGACACAACTTGAATTTTCTGTCTTAACGGCCTGTTGTGTATTTATTATGGGCATACGGCTCCAGTGACTGAGGTGTGGCGCCATCTTTCCATTGAGCAGTCAGCTGCTGAATGCAAATAGCATATCCGTAATCATCTGGCAATCATCATGCAGTCTGAGCTCCAATCATCATTGTCATCTGGCTTCTATCTTAAAGTTATGATGCCACAGAAGGAAATAGAAATGATAAAATCAAAACAGGGGAGATGGTAAATGTGGCCAATGAAGTGGAGACGGAAGTTTGTGTCAGAGATGGGCTTATTAGTGTGAAGTCATATTCTATCCTCCAAAGAGACGTGAGGAGGTGTGAGGAGGCCACAGGCCAAACTAAAATCTAGTGTATTTATCATTCCCCGTGGAAATTAAGGTCAATCTTTTTAAGTAGAGAGCTGCTAACAGAATATAAGTCACACATATTCATTCACAGTTTGTCCCATCAGCTATATTACAGCTGATTCAAGTCAATACATGAGGTTGAATAAGATCTCCTCTGGGGTTTGTCGTTTGAGCTGGTCGAGTTTCTCAAAAAACATTTGTTACATGAAAGACTTTAATAAGCAGCTGCCTCAATGACATTGTTTAAGTTCCCACAGGATTCTATTGAAAGTGAGTGAGGTGAGCCCCTTTAGAGGTAGCTCTCCCATTAGCGCTTACATCTTTTAATTGGCCTGAGCAAAGTGTGGCCGAGCTTTAGGTCCATTCAGTGTAAAAAAAAAAAGAGAAAAAAGAAAGAAAAGAAAATCTTAATATGGAGAAAATGCCCGTTTTTCATCTTAATACACAACCACACACATGGATGCAGATGCAACATACACCCACATTAATATACTTAAACAGACCTAGAAAAGGCTTACAGAGTATTTTTGCCCTCGGCACCCATAATTCTATGCTGATTACACTGAGTGTGGTTTAATGGAAGCCCCAATAACCCATGCTGAGGAACACAGCACACATACACACACGCAGAGTGAGAAGCTGGAGAGCAGTGCTGTCAGACGGAGACAGAAAGAGGACGGAGAGATTAAATTCTGCCGAGAGTTTTTTGTCTGTGAGATTGGTTCGTAACATCCCCAGCTCCCTTCACACTCCCTATTAGTGCAGTGAAGAAGAGAGAAGACCGGGGTGGAGGGCTGGAAAAAATAGGAAACTTCAACACAGACATTACTCGGAGGATACTTAACAATGTTATTAATCCATTAATCCTTGTTTGACATTTGCCAATGTATCACCCCTATTGCTCTTTCTTTCAGAGCTGCAGGCTACAGTAGGTGTATGTATGTGTGTATCTGCCTCTTCCTTTTTCCTTATTAGCTTGTCAGTGTCCTCACAAGAAAGGAAAGACAATGGAGACCTGCCAAAGAGAGCATTTAGCTTGTCCCCAAGTGCACAAGACTTACTACATGGCTAGAGGTTCTGGTTTGTAGCCATGAGTAGTGTTTGAGAGGTGGTTTTGTTGGTCATTTAAGCTTAATCTGTTTAAGGCTGGGATAGTACTTGCTTGCAGACTCAGACAAGGACAAGTAGCTCTTGTTAAAGTATGTTCAGGTCCACTTGGAGTATGCTTGAAAAATGCTCATTTGGCGTGTAGCGTCTGTGGAGCTTTATGTTCAGAACCCAGAACTTCGATGATGACATTTACATCAGGCAGCCATGTAGACACTTACATGTGTACAGGGTGTGCTATTCCACTGTGGTGAAGAGCAGTGTCATCCGAATTTGGGGAGCAGGGCAGCTGAATGCCTGCAGCTAAATGTTAAATTATGATCATGACAATAAAAAAGCAACATTTCTAAAACGTAAAATGGGCAGGTATAGGTAAAGTCTGTGGTAAGTGATTTATAATCACAGTCCCCTCTTTTAACTGTTTTTGGTCTCTACCAAGCACTTTTTAGCTGCTAAATGCATCACTTTGCTTATTTACTATTCAATTCAGATCAGTTTTATCTTTGTAGCACCAATTCACAATTACAAGTTCCTTTGTATTGTAAGGTAAAGAAACCCTGACAATTAAACAGCCCCGTACGAGCAGGGACTTGGTGACAGTGGGAAAGAAAAACGTCAAGCTCACATGGGCCACAGGAAGAAACCTCCAGCAGAACCAGACTCAGAGAGGGGCAGCCATATTTTGTGACTGGGGTGAGGGAAAAGAGGCAACAGGCAAGAAACAGGAGAGAGAGCTATATTGTAACCATTAAGCATAATAGTGGTACAGAAACACACAGTGTGAAAGAGATGAGTGAAGAAGAAATACTAAGTGAATCATGGGAAGCCTCCAGTAGCCTAAGTCTATTGCAACATAACAAAGGGAGAGTTCAGGGTTACCTGATCCAGTTCTAACTAAAACCCTTATAACAAAGTTTTAAGCCTAATCTTACAGTGTCTATCCCCTGAATCAAAACTGGGAGCCGATTCCAAAGCAGAGGGGCCTGATTGCCGTATGTCCCGGCTCCCAATCTACTTTTGAAAACTAGGAATTACAAGTAAGTCTCCAGTCTGAGAGAAAAGTGCACTGCTTGGATAATAAGGTATTATAAAGTCTTTAAGATTTGATGAAGCCTGATTATTGAAGATTTTGTATGTGAGGAGAAGGATTTTAGATTCATTTCTGGATTTAAGAGAACTGAATCCTTTAACAAGGAAGAGAAGATAATATATATATATACACACACACACACACTATGGTCCCTCTTTCTCACTGGCAGTACTCTCATTTTGGATCAAGTAAAGACTTTTTGGGAGCTTTTAGAGGGATTTGATAATAATGAATAAAATATAGGGATGGGAATTGATGAGAATTTAGTGATTTCGATTCCTTATTGATTCTCCACTTTGAGTGCCACCACCTTTACTAAGCAGCAAATCAAAGAAATTAGATCTGTGTAAATGTTCGGTCAAATGTTTGTGCATGTTGGATGTATTTCCCCACTTTGTTGTGATCAGTGTTTCGGTCGATACTCAAAAAACATAATGTATTACAAATATTACCCGGAACGCTTTTCTTGCACTACTAAATTACTCTTAGGGAAAAGTAAGATTGGGAGGAACGGCCTCCCTGATCTGAACCCGAGCGGGTTCATATCAGGTGCTCTGTTATTGGACTTCTGTGCTAATCACAGTTTGGCCATAACGAACACCCTGTTCGAACATAAGAGTGTCCATAAGTGCACGTGGCACCAGGATGCTCTAGGCCATAGGTCGATGATCGATTTTGTAATCGTATCAGCAGACCTGCGACCATATGTTCTGGACACTCGGGTAAAGAGAGGGGCTGAGCTGTCAACTGATCACCACCTGGTGGTGAGTTGGATCAGGTGGCGGGGGAAGACGCTGGACAGACCTGGTGCACCTAAACGCGTAGTGAGGGTGTGCTGGGAACGTCTAGCAGAGGCCCCAGTCCGCGAGATCTTCAACGCACACCTCCGGCAGAGCTTCAACAGCATTCCGAGGGAGACTGGGGACATTGAGTCCGAATGGACCATGTTCAGCGTCTCCATTGCCGAAGCTGCTGCATTGAGCTGCGGCCGCAAGGTGGTTGGTGCCTGCCGTGGTGGTAATCCCCGAACCAAATGGTGGACACCAGAGGTGAAGGGAGCCACCAGGCTGAAGAAGGAGTCCTATCGGGCTTGGTTAGCCTGTGGGACTCCGGAGGCAGCCGACAGGTATCGACAGGCCAAGCGGAATGCGGCTCGGGCAGTGGCTGAAGCAAAAACTCGGGTGTGGGAGGAGTTCGGAGAGGCCATGGAAAAAGACTTTCGGGCTGCCTCGAAGAGATTCTGGCAAACCGTCAGACGTCTCAGGAGGGGAAAGCGGTGCTCTACCTGCACTGTGTATAGTGCTGGCGGAGCGCTGCTGACGTCGACTGAGAAAATTGTCAGGCGGTGGAGGGAATACTTCGAGGACCTCCTTAATCCCACTGACACGTCTTCCGAGGAGGAAGCAGAGTCTGGGGATGAGGGGAATGACCCGCCAATTTCCGGGGGCGAGGTCACTGAGGCAGTTAAACAACTCCTTGGTGGCAGAGCCCCTGGTGTTGATGAGGTCCGCCCCGAGTTCCTGAAGGCTCTGGACGTTGTAGGGCTGTCCTGGTTGACACGCCTCTGCAATGGAGATCAGGGGCAGTACCTGTGGACTGGCAGACCGGGGTGGTGGTCCCCATCTTCAAGAAAGGGGACCGGAGGGTGTGTTCCAACTACAGGGGGATCACACTCCTCAGCCTCCCTGGGAAAGTCTATGCCAGGGTGCTGGAAAGGAGAGTTCGTCCGTTAGTCGAACCTCGGATACAGGAGGAACAATGCGGTTTTCGTCCTGGTCGCGGAACGCTGGACCAGCTCTTTATCCTCTCGAGGATACTTGAGGGTGCATGGGAGTTTGCCCAACCAGTCTACATGTGTTTTGTGGACTTGGAGAAGGCATTCGACAGTGTCCCTCGGGGTGTCCTGTGGGAGGTGTTGCGGGAATATGGGGTGTCTGGCCCATTGCTACGGGCCATTCGATCCCTATACAACCGTTGCAAGAGCTTGGTTCGCATTGCCGGCAATAAGTCGGACTCGTTCCCAGTGGGTGATGGGCTCCGCCAGGGCTGCCCTTTGTCTCCGGTTCTGTTCATAATTTTTATGGACAGGATTTCTAGGCGCAGCCAAGTGGCGGAGGGCTTTTGCTTTGGTGGCCTCAGAATCTCATCTCTGATTTTTGCAGATGATGTGGTTCTGTTGGCTTCATCGGGTGAGGGCCTCCAGCTCGCACTGGAGCAGTTTGCAGCCGAGTGTGAAGCAGCGGGAATGAGGATCAGCACCTCCAAATCTGAGGCCATGGTTCTCAGCCGGAAAAGGGTGGAGTGCCCACTCCGGGTCGGGGATGAGTTCCTGCCCCAAGTGGAGGAGTTCAAGTATCTCGGGGTCTTGTTCGCGAGTGATGGGAGAAGGGAGCCGGAGATCGACAGACGGATTGGGGCTGCAGCTGCAGTAATGCGGACGCTGCACCGGTCCGTCGTGGTGAAGAGGGAGCTGAGTGTAAAAGCGAAGCTCTCAATTTACTGGTCGATCTACGTCCCTACCCTCACCTATGGCCACGAGCTGTGGGTAGTGACCGAAAGAACGAGATCGCGGATACAAGCGGCAGAAATGAGCTTCCTCCGAAGGGTGGCTGGCCTCTCCCTTAGAGATAGGGTGAGAAGTTCGGCCATCCGGGAGGGGCTCAGAGTAGAGCAGCTGCTGCTCCACATCGAAAGGAGCCAGCTGAGGTGGTTCGGGCATCTGACAAGGATGCCCCCTGGGCGCCTCCTGGGTGAGGTGTTCCAGGCATGTCCCACCGGGAGGAGGCCCCGGGGCAGACCCAGGACACGCTGGAGAGATTATATCTCTCGGCTGGCCTGGGAATGCCTTGGTATTCCCCCGGATAAGCTGGAGGAGGTGGCTGGGGAGAGGGAGGTCTGGGCCTCTTTGCTTAGGCTGCTGCCCCCGCGACCCGGCCCCGGACAAAACGGATGAAAATGGATGGATGGATGGAAAAGTAATTCATTACACTACTCATCACTACTTGGATTACTTTCACATTTCTCCATACAGTGACCTGAAATGGACTGTCTCATAATCACCATTTATCAATGTAAACCTGAGGCTACAGTCCCACACACCAACTCAAATCTCTATCTCAGTGAGTCCACACATGTGGTCTTTCTCTTAGTTCAAATGAACACAAAGCTGAAAACACAAATCAAAGATGAAAACCAGCAGAAGGAGACTTTAAAGCAATTGCCACCATGATCCTACTTCAAAAATATGAACAGGTGGAAACAGAGGCTTCACTGCGTTTGTTACCAGTTAAAGTTCAGGGTCTGGCTGCTGGGCTGGGGTCAGCACTGATGCCTAACAGGTCGAGCACAGAGATGAGTCTACAGTCAGTAGATAGAAGAACATCTATAAACTTAACTTTTCTGTGCTGTGATGATTTCTGAGTACTGACTAAAGCTTTAAAAATCAAAAATCATTCCTTTCCAGGTATTTGACGTCTGCTTTTAACCTCTTAAGCCTCAACACCCCCAAATATGGGGGCAAAAGGCAGAAGATCAGTTAGACGTTGGGGCTTAAGAGGTTAAAGAATTTTCAGGAAGTTCAGAATTTGCTCTATAATTAGCCAAGACAGCTGGATCAAGTAAGGTCTTTTTAACTAATGGTTTAATTGCTTCCACCTTAAAAGCCTGTTGTATTAATTGCATTAATTAGTGGTGAAGTGTCTTTGAGCAGTCTTGTAAGAATGGGGTCTAAAAGGCACATCGGTGGTTTAGAGGAAGAATTTATTGACGTTAACTCAGAAAAACTGATAGGAGAGAAAGGGTCTTAGTAGATATCAGCAGCTTTTAAAGTCCTACACTTTTGTATGTAATGATGAATTTTATTCATGAAGAAATTCAGAGGCTTTGCTAGTTCAAGGCAAAGGAATGCTTTGCTCAACAGAGCTCTGACTTTTTTCCAACCTGGCTACATTGCAGAAAAGGAACCTGGAGTTGTGCCTGTTTCCTTTGATCAGGGACAAATTAAGATGTCCTTGCTTCATGGTCCGGGTCAAACAAAGCTCTGCTAAATGAATTAAACACCATTTCCTCGTATGTACTTAAGGTTCAAATTCAAATTTTGTTTGTCACACACACAACCATACACAGTATGACATGAGGTGAAATGCTTGTAGCTCTGCAATGCAATGCCCGACCATTAAATGACAGTAGTTTTACAGTATTTACAATTTAAAGGTTATTACAAAATTTACAGATTTTAAAATGTGCAAATAGCAGAAAGAGATTATAAATTATAGGAAGTGTGCATGAAGAAAAACCAGAGTGCTTGTGGTGATGTGATGTGTGTGAGAGTCCAGTCTTACAGGGAGTGCAGAATTATTAGGCAAATGAGTATTTTGTCCACATCATCCTCTTCATGCATGTTGTCTTACTCCAAGCTGTATAGGCTCGAAAGCCTACTACCAATTAAGCATATAGGGCTTTGGAGTTGACGTCACGCCGCAATGCATTGTGGGAGCGAGCGCAGCTCCATTTTCGGGGTCTACAAATCAAAACAAACACACTGTGTTGGAATGACGACGACAAGAAAGATGCTTAAAAGCAGCTCAAAAGCAAACGGACGGTATAGAGACCGATTGCGTCCAGAGGCGAAGCAGCGGTACTTGAAAAAAAATAGAGTGCATCGCAAATCTGGACCCATATGAAATACGGCAGTGGAGTAAAGACCCAGACGACTTACCGCCACTGTCCTACCCCGATATCTTCACGTATCTTGTTTGTGGAGTAAGCGCTTACACAGCGAACCAGTTTCGTAATTACAAGTCACTGGAGGCGCACATCCAATTTACAAATGGCTGGGTGCAAGATTTGGCTATTTTCAAGCCGCCAAACTCTGAGTACGTCGTCATTCATACCAAGGTAAGTCAGCTGGAGTGCATCGAGTGAAATAGCCATTTTCCACCCCCCACCATAATTAATGTTACACATTTATCATTGAACTGCTAAAACATCATTATCATATTATATGCCCATAATTGTAAAGTACATGCAAATTAACACATTGATAATCGGGTAAATTATTAACGCCAATTTGTGTCCTTCCTGTCTCATTTCATTTATTGTCTTTACATCAACCAATCAAGTCACTCCATTCTATGTTTGATCGTAATTTCTATAACTTCCGAGACCACCAACGATGATATTATTCAGCTATAAAGTGTGATGTGAACATATTTAGAACTTACCGGAATGAAAATGTCTTGAGCACACCAACTGATATCTGGAGACGTAACAGAACTTGATATCAGCTCGTCTCATGGCTTCTATCCAGGCTAGACGCCTTCGTTTGGTAACATCCGATACATGAGCTCCTTCATGTTGCTTCCAGGTTGGGAAAGCATAAAAAGACAATCGAAACTTATTCCCGTGCCGGTCGTAAGATCGAACATTGCAGCCGACCGCACAGCAAGTACGAACCATGGCTATGCTTTCGCTCCTTACTTAGACCCCCAAAATGGCGGATCGGGCCAAAATCCTTTCCACGCCCACCCCCGTGACATCACGCTCCAAAGCCCTATTAGGTGATGTGCATCTCTGTAATGAGAAGGGGTGTGGTCTAATGACATCAACACCCCATATCAGGTGTGCATAATTATTAGGCAACGTCCTTTCCTTTGGCAAAAGGGGTCAAAAGAAGGACTTGACAGGCTCAGAAAAGTCAAAAATAGTGAGATATCTTGCAGAGGGATGCAGCAGTCTCAAAATTGCAAAGCTTCTGAAGCGTGATCATCGAACAATCAAGCGTTTCATTCAAAATAGCCAACAGGGTCGCAAGAAGCGTGTGGAAAAACCAAGGCGCAAAATAACTGCCCATGAACTGAGAAAAGTCAAGCGTGCAGCTGCCAAGATGCCACTTGCCACCAGTTTGGCCATATTTCAGAGCTGCAACATCACTGGAGTGCCCAAAAGCACAAGGTGTGCAATACTCAGAGACATGGCCAAGGTAAGAAAGGGTGAAAGACGACCACCACTGAACAAGACACACAAGCTGAAACGTCAAGACTGGGCCAAGAAATATCTCAAGACTGGTTTTTCTAAGGTTTTATGGACTGATGAAATGAGAGTGAGTCTTGATGGGCCAGATGGATGGGCCCGTGGCTGGATTGGTAAAGGGCAGAGAGCTCCAGTCTGACTCAGACGCCAGCAAGGTGGAGGTGGAGTACTGGTTTGGGCTGGTATCATCAAAGATGAGCTTGTGGGGCCTTTTCGGGTTGAGGATGGAGTCAAGCTCAACTCCCAGTCCTACTGCCAGTTTCTGGAAGACACCTTCTTCAAGCAGTGGTACAGGAAGAAGTCTGCATCCTTCAAGAAAAACATGATTTTCATGCAGGACAATGCTCCATCACACGCGTCCAAGTACTCCACAGCGTGGCTGGCAAGAAAGGGTATAAAAGAAGAAAAACTAATGACATGGCCTCCTTGTTCACCTGATCTGAACCCCATTGAGAACCTGTGGTCCATCATCAAATGTGAGATTTACAAGGAGGGAAAACGGTACACCTCTCTGAACAGTGTCTGGGAGGCTGTGGTTGCTGCTGCACGCAATGTTGATGGTGAACAGATCAAAACACTGACAAAATCCATGGATGGCAGGCTTTTGAGTGTCCTTGCAAAGAAAGGTGGCTATATTGGTCGCTGATTTGTTTTTGTTTTGTTTTTGAATGTCAGAAATGTATATTTGTGAATGTGGAGATGTTATATTGGTTTCACTGGTAAAAATAAATAATTGAAATGGGTATATATTTGTTTTTTGTTAAGTTGCCTAATAATTATGCACAGTAATAGTCACCTGCACACACAGATATCCCCCTAAAATAGCTAAAACTAAAAACAAACTAAAAACTACTTCCAAAAACATTCAGCTTTGATATTAATGAGTTTTTTGGGTTCATTGAGAACATGGTTGTTGTTCAATAATAAAATTATTCCTCAAAAATACAACTTGCCTAATAATTCTGCACTCCCTGTATAGTGATGTGATGTGTGTGGGAGAGTCCAGTCCTACACCTGGTTCAGGGCCCGAATAGCCTGGGGGAAGAAGCTCCTCCTCATTCTCTCTGTTTTGGCCTTAAGGGAGCGGAAGCGCTTCCCAGACCTCAACAGTGAGAAGAGTCCATTGTTGGGATGGGAGAGGTTTTCCTAGCCTTGGCCTTGCACCACTTGGTGTGGATGGACAGCAGGTCACGGAGCTCTGATTGAATGATGCGTTCGGCTGAGCTCACCACTCTTTGCAGATTTCGTCTGTCCTGCTTGGTGCTGTTCCCAAACCAGGTGCAGATTTTTCCCGTCAGGATGCTGTTGATGGTGCAGGAGTAAAAGTTCTTGAGCACCTTCAGTGTCAGATGGAAGTCTCTAAGTCTTCTGAGGAAGAAGAGACGCTGACGGGCTTTCTTAACCAGGGTGTTGATGTGACAGGACCATGACAGGTCCTGAGTGATGTGGACACCCAGGTATCGGAAACTGTCCACTCTCTCCACTGGTGTGCCACTGATGATGAGGGGCTTGTAATTCCTCGCCTGCTTTGTAGTGAAGTCCACGATCAGCTCCTTAGTCTTGCTGACGTTTAGGAGGAGGTTATTCTCCTGGCACCAGGTCTCCAGGTTCCTAATCTCCTCCAGGTAGGCCGTCTCGATGTTCATGATTGTGGATTATACCAGAGTGTCAAGCGTCTGTGATTTGTTGCCTTCTTTTTCATGAAGTAACAGTATTAACAATATATACATATCACTAGTTTGTGAGTTTGTCAGTATGACATCTGGTTTTGCTAAAGGAGCATGAAAAGACAGGCAGCAGGAATGCATTTCTTACTCGGAAATTACTTGGAAATTCTGACACCACTTCACATTTAAAGAAGAAAGGCATGGGCGAAATCTGACCATGCAATGCAAACTCTGTTTGTAGTGAAGTCCACGATCAGTCCACGATCAGTAACCAAGCTGATCTCAGCATCAAAAGACTCCAACCTAAAGAAACATCTGGAAGTAAGTTCTTTTTAAAAAACGAATGTTAGCCTACTGCAACTACCTTGTTTTAGTTGTGGTAGCTACCCGAAGTTATGTGCCACTTCAGTGTCTTCGATGAACTATTGCTGTGTGATTTATTACTATTACTGAAGGTTGCATCACAACCTGCTAGGTGCAAATAATCATATACAGTTCTGAAAGCAGACAGAATGAAATAACATATTACCGATACAGAAATAGTTTCCTATGTGAGACCACTGCAAAAAGTGCAGCCTTACCTAATGTCCAGCCTACTGTTACTCATTTTATATTAAGATTTAAAAATGTAGTTGGTATTGCTTTAAGAACTGCACGTGATTATTTGCAGCTAGCAGGTTGTTAATGCTATCCATCGAGTCTAACAATCTGCAGTCTATGAAATAACCTCAGCTAATGCCAGCTAACAATGTTAGCTCGGTGGTGAGTAACCTTCAGTAATAGTAATAAATCACACAGCAACAGTACATTCACGCAGTTGTAAAAAGCATGATAATATATTAAGTAATCCAAAATATTCAGAATACATTACTCACATTGAGTAACTTAACAGAATACGCCATCAAATACATTTTGGGGCATGTATTCTGTAATCTGCAGTGGAATACATTTTAAAAGTAACCTTCCCAACCTTGGTCACTGAGAGCTACTGCATTGTGTTGAGGACTAGTAACGTGCAGGTAGTCTGGAAAAGCGAGTTCACTCAGATAGTCGGGTGCATTAATGGAGACTTTGGTCTTTTTGGACAATTTATGTTAAAGCATATAGAACTGAATACAACAACCACATTTCTTAATGACATGTGAACAATAAAACCAAAGCAACACCAACTCATTACTCATTAGCTTCACTTGAAAAGGTGTATGCTACGTAAGGATCATGCAATTCAAGTGGCATTAACTTCAAATTCTCAGAAATTTAGGAGCACAAAGCACATAACAAAAGCAATAAATACATTTGTTGTCAGCAAAATAAGAAGATATAATGCGATGCACAAAACTGCATCGAAAAAGTGAATGTAGAGGTTGGAGTTTCTAAATGTTTTAGGCCATAGAGATCCATTAATGTCATGTACTCCCAGCTTCAGTAATATGATTCGTAAGCCTGGAGAGTAAATATTTAAAAACCGCTATGTTCTGCATGTGGTCCCGCTGTATTTCCCTGCTGTTTCTTCTGTCAATCCACCATCCATACGAGTCTCCACATTTGTTCAACATGTTTTTCCCTGAAGCCCAGCATGATTTGTTTGTCCCGGTCACACAGCGTTTGTCACAGTCTGTTGTAAAATATAGTGATGTTTACAGGCAGAATGTTGAAAGGCTCATCACACACATTGTGATTTTTTTTTTTTGTTTTTCCCTTTTTGTGAATCATGTCAAGGAAAATAAAACATTAAGTCAGCCCTTTGGATGAGAAAGCAGGAATCCTGCCAATCCGGGACGCCTTGCTGGTTTATTTGAGATGTTTTGTCTTTCCAGTCTTTGGTTGTGATCCGTCTCCTACTGTATGCTTGTTAAGACTGATCAATAATCTGTGTGGTTGTGTTGTGTGGCTGTATGTGTTTTTGTGTGTGTGTGCACAAGTGGGGCCCTTCAGAAAATAGAAAATTGAAAGCTCTGTTGTAATCTCGAGCCCTATCAGCTCTCAATCCTTGTCCTCATATCGGAAGCCCAACACACACACACACACACACACACACACACACACACACACACACACACACACATACATGTGCGGCTGTGCCTACACACAGAACAGCAGCTCAAAGTGCCCAACTTGGCTCATGTCTCCCACCCACTGTTCCCTAAATCCCTCTACTGTCATCTCACGCAAACGCGCACACACACACAGAGTTCAGAAAAAGACAGATTAGTGATGGTGTTTGATTTCGTTATCGGCATCCCCTCTGTTGCAGAACGACAGGTTAAAGGTGTTGAATTCAGAAAGCTCGGATTCACGAGCCAGCGTGCTCCCGCAACCACACGCACTTGATCTTTGGCGTCTCTTGCGACTGCCCCAACAGCAGAGCGGCAAGGCATTAGAAACGAATGAGCGGGGAGAGTAATTGCAGTGCTGTCAACACTTGCTAGCAAGCGGTCGAGCTGATTGCCATACAAGCAATTTACTTGCTTGATTGACTGACATTAAAATGGCTGCCGGGCTGTGATTGAATTCAGGCCCGTCTCAGGCCAGATAATGTCCGGATGCAACGAGCATAACGATGCAGGCGTGATCGATCCATCTAATTGTATTTCTTTATTGCAAATGAGTTTTCATAATATTTACAAATCTGATATCGCCGTCCACAGGGACCCGATCACACGCTTATTACCGGCGTGCTTCTTTGGGAACAAATTCTGAGGGCTTCTGCACTGCTTCATGACTGTTCTTTGTTTATGATTTATTTAATTGCAGTCAGTTTAACTGTGGCACCAGTGGGGTTTTGATTCCCTTTGATCTGCGCCATTAAAATCAGCGCCATGCATTATGTAGAGCCTGTTTGGTGTGTAAACGATGTTTAAGAAAGCTAATAATTACTCTGTCTGTCTCATATTTCATCATTTATTCATAGGGGATTTGAGAATTCCAACACTGGGGCCTTTTGCTTTCTTTTGATTTATTAACCACCTAGATGTGCCTAATTAGTGAACTTTCTGGAGTTGCTGCACAACGGAAACACGATTTGGACTTCTTCGCTCCTGTTCTCCCAGTTTTGTTGCTCACGCACAGCTGGAAGGAGCTCATTTGCAGTAATATTAGACAATGTCGAGTGCCCAGATGACAAGCTGCTGATGTGTCTAGATGTGGGACATAAACAGCAATTCTGAATGTATAATGCTTTTCCAATTAGTTCCAATTATTGCATACCGCCACACATTTGTCTGAACTTGCAGGTTTTGATTGGACGATAGCAGTGTGACTCTCAGGCGGAGTGGCCGAGATCATAGACTGCATATAACAAAGCTAAGCATGCCACTTTTGCAGGTGCTTGCAGAACTGTGATGTCATGTTCACCACACTGGATTGTTGATTCTGGACTGAACGGAGTTTAATTCCTAACATCCAGGCATCCATGAAAACAGAATTTATTAAATGTAACAGAGTTAGAAACATTATATATAGCATGTTCTGACTGAGAGATTTCTGAAAAAATTCAAGCGTACAGCTCTGCTATCACTTCCAACATAAATAAAGACAGAAAACTAAACAGCAGTGACTTTTGTAGTGTTACTGAAGTTTGGCTGGCTGGTATATAATGATGTGCTACGTGATCGCTAACGACACAGCTATGTTAGCATAATATAAACACAGTGAAGCTGGAAAATGAATGCTAACTTTTTTCCACTCGATCAAAGTTAACGTGAGGGTTCCCGATGGTTAGGGACAAATGCAATCGCATGGCAGGATGCTGTAAATGGACCAAACTCCAGTCAGGAGAACAACTGAGATAATAATAATAATAATAATAATAATAATGGATACTTTATTGATCCCCATGGGGAAATTACTTGTTTTTCTCTGCATTTGACCCATTCACTCAGTGAAGCAGTGGGCAGCCACTAAGCAGGCGCCCGGGGAGCAGTGTGTAGGGACGGTACCTTGCTCAGGGGTACCTCAGGGTAGCCATTAAGTGGATTCGAACCCCCGACCTTCCGATCATGGGGCAACCACTTTACCTACTGAGCTATCCCTGCCCCTAATCCATCCACAATAGGAGGTTAGCCATTAATATACTGCAACAACATGGGAATAGAGCAGCTACGAGAGAATTTAGTTTTAATGAATCAATGGTATGGAAGTGGAGGAAGCAAGAAGAATGAGTTGGTAAAGTTTGACTTATCTAACTGTTTTGTTTCACTTAATGTGCCTTATAATCCGGTGCAACGTATGGTCCGAAAAATACTGTAAGTAATAAATTGTTCTGTTTCCTGCTGTGTTCAAGGAAGGCACAGGGGAATTCCCCCCCCCCCCCCAATCTCTATATCATATAGACCAGCGCTCCCCTACCTCCGGGCCTCAGACCGGTACCGGTCCGTGAGTCCTTTGGTACCGGGTTGCGAGAGTTGAGGCTCAGGTGTGAAATGTATAGTTTTCAGGGTTTTTATCGGTTTTCAGCGTTATTCTGTTATCGTTTTTATCGTTAACTCTGTTTTCCTGGGTCTTTTCACGTGTGTTATGAATAAATCTTCTTTTTTTCGGTACCGGTACTAGTTTTATTTTGTTGTATTTATCCGCAACCCCTTAAAGGCCGGTCCGTGAAAATATTGTCGGGCATAAACCGGTCCGTGGCGCAAAAAAGGTTGGAGACCGCTGATATAGACAATTGAAAATCCCATATAATGCAAATGACAACATAATTATTTAATATGGAACCATAATATGATAACTAGAGTATATCAATATATACACATTTTATTAAGGTCAAATCTAATGTCAGTACAATAGCTTACTTTACTTTACTTTGAAACACTCAGCAGTACTGATTACTAGCAAACCTTAACATACAGTGGGGCAAAAAAGTATTTAGTCAGCCACCGATTGTGCAAGTTCCCCCACCTAAAATGATGACAGAGGTCAGTAATTTGCACCAGAGGTACACTTCAACTGTGAGAGACAGAATGTGAAAAAAAAATCCATGAATCCACATGGTAGGATTTGTAAAGAATTTATTGGTAAATCAGGGTGGAAAATAAGTATTTGGTCAATAACAAAAATACAACTCAATACTTTGTAACGTAACCTTTGTTGGCAATAACAGAGGTCAAACGTTTACTATAGGTCTTTACCAGGTTTGCACACACAGTAGCTGGTATTTTGGCCCATTCCTCCATGCAGATCTTCTCGAGAGCAGTGATGTTTTGGGGCTGTCGCCGAGCAACACGGACTTTCAACTCCCGCCACAGATTTTCTATGGGGTTGAGGTCTGGAGTTTGGCTAGGCCACTCCAGGACTTTCAAATGCTTCTTACGGAGCCACTCCTTTGTTGCCCGGGCGGTGTGTTTTGGATCATTGTCATGTTGGAAGACCCAGCCTCGTTTCATCTTCAAAGTTCTCACTGATGGAAGGAGGTTTTGGCTCAAAATCTCACGATACATGGCTCCATTCATTCTGTCCTTAACACGGATCAGTCGTCCTGTCCCCTTGGCAGAAAAACAGCCCCATAGCATGATGTTTCCACCCCCATGCTTCACAGTAGGTATGGTGTTCTTGGGATGCAACTCAGTATTCTTCGTCCTCCAAACACGACGAGTTGAATTTATACCAAAAAGTTCTACTTTGGTTTCATCTGACCACATGACATTCTCCCAATCCTCTGCTGTATCATCCATGTGCTCTCTGGCAAACTTCAGACGGGCCTGGACATGCACTGGCTTCAGCAGCGGAACACATCTGGCACTGCGGGATTTGATTCCCTGCCGTTGTAGTGTGTTACTGATGGTGACCTTTGTTACTTTGGTCCCAGCTCTCTGCAGGTCATTCACCAGGTCCCCCTGTGTGGTTCTGGGATCTTTGCTCATCGTCCTCATGATCATTTTGACCCCACGGGATGAGATCTTGCGTGGAGCCCCAGATCGTGGGAGATTATCAGTGGTCTTGTATGTCTTCCATTTTCTGATGATTGCTCCCACAGTTGATTTTTTCACACCAAGCTGCTTGCCTATTGTAGATTCACTCTTCCCAGTCTGGTGCAGGTCTACAATACTTTTCCTGGTGTCCTTCGAAAGCTCTTTGGTCTTGGCCATGGCGGAGTTTGGAGTCTGACTGTTTGAGGCTGTGGACAGGTGTCTTTTATACAGGTAACGAGTGGGGGACAGAAAAGCGTCTTACAGAAGACGTTACAGGTCTGTGAGAGCCAGAGAGTTTCCATGTTTGAGGTGACCAAATACTTATTTTCCACCCTAATTTACGAATAAATTCTTTACAAATCCTACCATGTGAATTCATGGATTTTTTTTTCACATTCTGTCTCTCACAGTTGAAGTGTACCTCTGGTGCAAATTACTGACCTCGGTCATCATTTTAAGTGGGGGAACTTGCACAATCGGTGGCTGACTAAATACTTTTTTGCCCCACAGTATGCCATTTTTTCTTTATTTTTGATGAAAAATTTACATATTTTATTTTTTTGTTGTATTATATGTGCACCATATAGAAGCAAGTTTAAATACTTTTCTGGTGTAGACAGTCTTTAATCAGTGCTCTCCAGCCTGCACTTCTTTTTGTAGTTGTGGAAAGGAGCCTCACTCACAGTGCTCGCTACACCTCTTTTGAAAATGCTAGGATTTTGAAATCAAATCTGAGCTGAGAGAAGCAAAAAGTATTCAGCCAGGAAAGAGAGCAAATTCAAAAACCTTGTTCGGCGAAGCGTATGCGTGTGATGAATCCTGGGTAAAATGGTGTATGTACCTTTTGCTGTAGGTGTTGATTTGTCTTAGAGTATGCAAAGTAAGCCCTGGAATAAAACAATATTGTCATTATCACACGTGAGATTAAAGCGGATGCACACCGCTGCCTCTAGCCTGCTAAATAATGAGGAGATTAAGAATAACATGAGAGATGCAACAAAATAGCACGGCTCAGTTTTCAAAATGTTTGAATTGATTTCCTTGCTTAACTATTTAATAACTTGATATAACAATTTGCAAAACTTTAACCACTGGCCTCATTCATGGGCTTTATTTTAAATAGTCGTTTATATTTTTGTCAGGGCTGAAGTCAGAATGTGAGGTGGAACCAAAAGCAGACTCAAAATGATGTAAATGGCCTGTATTTGTATAGTGTTTTACTAGTCCCTAAGGACCCCAAAGCGCTTTACACATTCAATCATCCACCCATTCACACACACATTCACACACTGGTGATGGCAAGCTACATTGTAGCCACAGCCACCCTGGGGCGCACTGACAGAGGCGAGGTTGCCAGACACTGGCGCCACCGGGCCCTCTGACCACCACCAGTAGGCAACGGGTGAAGTGTCTTGCCCAAGGACACAACGACCGAGACTGTCCAAGCCGGGGCTCGAACCGGCAACCTTCCAATTACAAGGCGAACTCCCAACTCTTGAGCCACGATCGCCCCGACATTGTGAACGAGAACTTTATTTATAGTGACAACAAGGTTTACAATTGTTAAAGCAAGGAATAAGACATGAGCATGGACTATGAAATGTCAGACTAGGTGAGTTTGATGCTGTGAACATGATCTATGAGATAACTGTGACAGGCAAAGCTCAGGGGAACAGTGGTACAAGAGCCGGTGGTGGAGAGACACTGAAACAAAGGGAGAGGTGAGTCAGACTTGGCTGGGGGAAATGACAAGGTAGATCCTCAGTAGTAGTATGAAACAGCCTTACTTGTGCGCAGGTGGAGTTATGCAGGAGGGGGAAGAAGCGTGGAAACGAGACCTGGGTGAGTCCAGTGGAGAAATGATCCGAGATTTCAGTCAGAGAAGGCAGGGAAGTAGGCAGGTGAGACTGGAAAGAACAGACTGAGAGGTTACCGGCTCCAGAGAAGCGAGAGGAGACCAGCGTCCAGGTGAGTGAGATTATTGCGATGATGAATGAATTTCCAAGGAACCACTTAGAAGACAAGAGAGCAGAGGTAAGTACAAGAACCACGAGTAACGTGAGGGACATGAAGCCGCACACTAACGTAGGCTAGCAGATGATCTGGCGAAGGCTGGTTGTGAATGCTGGTCTGAAATACAGCCGGCTTGATTAGTCTCAGGTGGTAATCCTGAGGAGGAGTCATCAAGGAGGAGAGCAGGCACTGTGGAAAATTACTGTGACTCACCCAGACCATGATATCCTTCCTGTTTTCTCGTCAGAGATCTGTGAAGAAGCCCACATTTTGAGTATTGCTAGTATTGTTTGCAAATACATGTTAGAGATATCACCATAAAATGTCTTTAATGTCGTTAATAAATTTCACAGATACTCACCGGTGAATATCAGCTGACAGAAATTATAATTGTATCAACAAGTATTTAAGAAGCGACTGGGTTATTTAGGTTCCTCACAGAAGCGTAACCTCAGAAATCTCGGTGTTATTTTTGATGAAGCCTTTTCTTTGAAGCGAAACTTAAAGTTGATAATAAGAAACTGCTTTTTTCATTTGAGGAACATCTCAAAACTGTCTGTTTACCTATCTAAACAAGAAAGGCCTAGCTCGTCTCCAGGTTGTTCAAAACTCTGCAGTGAGACTACTGTTTTAAAGTCGCTACACTGGCTACCAGTCAGATTTAGGTTCGTTTATAAAATTCTAGTTTTAACCTTCAGAGCGCTACAGGGACAGGCCCCTCCCTATATTGCCGATTTGATTCGTGTACATACCCCTTCTCGTAACCTGAAGTCATCGAATCAAAACCTTTTAGTGGTCCCCCACACTCGCTTCAGAACTCGAGGGGACCGATCTTTCCAAACTGTCGCACCCAGACTGTGGGTCTTGACTCGGTGGAGAGCTTTAAAAAGCAGCTGAAGACATTTTTATTTCAAAAAACCTTTGATTAGACCAGGGTTTTTATGATGTATTTATTACTGTACTATGTTTTGTTACCTTTCTTGTGAACCACTTTGTGGCATATGTCTGTGAAAAGTACACCTCTCTGGGGACATCTTAGGCCCTCCAAGGTATGGAGGCCTATCTCCCCCTACCACCACTTCCCCTGCCAGTGGCGGACTCCCTCAGACAGGAGCCTGGGGCTTGCTCGGGCCACTTCGGAGGTGGGGTGCCCCCGGCCTCTCGGCCTGGGGCTCGGTCACTCAGGCACGGCTGGCTGCCAGCGGAGCTCACGGGCGCGTCACTGCAACTCCCCCTGGCTTCTGCTCCGCGGCTGCTGAGTGAGCCCTCATCTGGGACTCTCCTCAGCTCTTTCTGGGACAGTGGCGCGGCTGCCCCTCTGTTGGTCTTCCTTGGTCTCTTGTATTCTGGGGGCCTCTGGATGTCTGGAGTTTTGATCTCCTCCATACCTGCTTCATGCCCTGGAGGACGGGGCTGTGGCCCCCCCACACCCTCTAGCAGATCATTACATGAAGGAACCTTTTAAAAAACAAAAAACAAACGCGTCCATGCTCACAGGTGTACACATGGGTGATCACACCCACAAACTACACCCTTTTTGGCTCCTACCTCAAAGCACACTGTGTTCTGTTGATCTTATGTGCTGCACAATAATGTTTAATATTTAGTATTTACTGTCATAAACCCATATATCATTGTGATGTTGTTTATTCTATTACTCTTGTTCTCTTCTGCTTGTTTTCTTTTTTCTTTTTCAGCAGGTGACCCAGGTGATTGATATATGCATTTTTTAAATTTTTTTTCTTCTTTTTTTTATTTTTCTGCTCATTCTGTTGGTTTTTGGTTTTTGCCCTTCTCCCCCGTCCCTCTTCTCAGCTGTTTCTCTTTCCCTCTTTCTTTCTCCCCTTCTTTCCCCCAGTCAAGTCTGTCCCATATTCAGTAAGTGAAAATAAAATAAACAATAAAAGGTGAATCAAATGGACCATTACGGCAAGGCTGGGATGGTCAATTTGGTAAAGTAAATCCGTTGGGCATCTTTCTTTGCCTTTAGACAACAATTCTGATGGCAAAAGAGCCAAACGGGACAGGCACAAAAAAAAAAAAAAAAAAAGTACTATATAAATAAACTTTTACTTACTTAAGAAGTGGGTGTGATGAGTTTGGGGTCTCTTGGTTTGTAACCACAGAGTTGTTGAATGACAGTAGACCTCTCTTATTTTACCAACTTAGTATAAACACTTATATCGCTTTTCCACGAGTACTTACTTGGCTCGACTCGACTCGGTTCAGTTTTGGTTGTCTTCCATTACAACTGAGTGCCAGCTAATGTACGTGAGGTCGGAATACACAAGCACAAGACAACAATGGAGGACATTGAGAAGATGTTGTGTCTGCTGCTTAGTGTATGGCTTTATGTCAGATTTGGGGACCATAGTGTTGCTTTTTGTGTGGTAATTTTCTTCTTTGCCTGGTTTTAAAAATGAAAAAAAAGTACCTGCTTCTAGGTACGACCATCGAATGGAAAATCTTAGAAAATGATCCGAGCCGAGTAGGTACTAATGGAGAAGCGCTGTTATGTGTATCCTCTTGTAAAAACAATGTTTGTGATAAGAAAAAAAAAAGCTATGATTGGTTTGCCCACGAAACGGCACGAATAAATATAACAAAAAAAAAATCATCTTGATTCTTCAATGATAATGGATTGGATTTATATAGCGCTTCTCAAGGCACCCAAAGCGCTTTACAATGCCACTATTCAATCACTCTCACATTCACACACTGGTGGAGGCAGCTACAGTTGTAGCCACAGCTGCCCTGGGGCAGACTGACAGAAGCGAGGCTGCCATATCGCGCCATCGGCCCCTCTGGCCAACACCAGTAGGTGGGAGGGTAAAGTGTCTTGCCCAAGGACACAACGACCAAGACAGAGAGCCCGGGGATCAAACCGGCGACCTTCTGGTTACAGATGCGCTTCCCAAACCCCTGAGCCACGGTCGCCCCAGCACGTTAATGTAGAGGGATCCTGAAGGCTAAGCGGAGCACAATATAGTCTTATAATGATGGCCTACAGATGCACCTGTCAAATTAATGGTATGGGGTCCTACAAAGCTCATCAGCCTTGCATAAAGACCAGTGTTGCAGATTGAGCGCTGCAGATTGGTCACAATTTACTCTTCGTCAGGATGTGTGAAAAGGCTGATGTGCATAACAGTAATCTTGCCCCCTTGATATTTTTTCTGGGTCTTTACTTAAAAATGTTTTTGAGTCTACTGGTCCTAGTGTTCTTAAAATTATTAATGCATCTCTACTCTCTGGTCAGGTCCCCGTTTACTGTAAAAGTGCTGTCATTCACCCACTTTTAAAAAAGCCTAAACTTGATCCTTCTTTGCTTTCCAGTTACAGACCCATCTCAAAATTGCCTTTTATTGCCAAGATTTTAGAAAAGGTTGTGGCCAAGCAACTCATGGATTTTCTAGATGAACACAACGTTCTTGATAAATTTCAATCTGGCTTTCGTAAGACTCACTCTACCGAAACTGCACTTCTTAGAGTGTCTAATGATATTTTGATGAATTGTGATGCTGGAGAGTGCACTGTTTTGATGTTGCTGGATCTGACCTCTGCTTTTGACACTGTTGATCATCTTATTTTGTTAGATAGATTAAACCACTGGGTGGGTGTATCGGGTACCGCATTGGAATGGTTTAAATCCTACTTGTCAAATCGATCTTTCTTTGTGGCTACCTCTAAGTTCAGATCCTCCGTCAGCTCTCTTGCCTATGGGGTGCCTCAGGGCTCTGTCTTGGGACCATTATTGTTTTTGTTGTATTTACTCCCTCTTCTGCAACTTCTCAGCTCTTTCTCTGATATTTCATATCATTGTTATGCAGATGATATTCAGCTATATATCTCTTTTAGGCCACTTGAGGTTTCTAAGCTCCAAATCTTGCAGTCCTGCTTAGATTCCGTTAGAGATTTGCTGGCTGGTAATTACCTTCAGCTAAATGCTGATAAAACGAAAGTCATTGTCTTTGCTCCTGAGAAATTTGTTCCCTTCGTGGTTAAAAATCTAGGCCCTCTTGCCTCCTATATTAAATCATCCATTAGGAACCTTGGTGTTACATTTGATCCAGCTCTGACGCTGGACACACATGTTAAATCTTTGGTTTGCTCTTGTTTTTACCATTTAAGAAATATCGCTAAGCTGAGTCCCATTGTGTCACGTTCCGAATTGGAAATGATTATTCATGCTTTTGTTTCATCTCGCTTAGATTATTGTAATTCCTTGTTTACTTGCTTAAGTAATGCCTCCCTGGAACGACTGCAGGGTGTTCAGAATGCTGCTGCTAGGCTTCTGACAAAGCATCACAAATACTCCCATGCCACTCCCCTGCTGATTCAACTGCACTGGCTCCCTGTCAAGTTCAGGGTGCAATTTAAGATCATAATCATGACTTATAGGGCCCTGCACGGTGTAGCTCCAACTTACTTAAGTGATCTTCTTCTTTCCTATCACCCCAGCAGGTCCCTAAGGTCTTGTGACCAGGCTGTACCACATACAAGGTTAAAAACAAAAGGTGACAGAGCGTTTGTATCGGTGGCTCCCAGACTCTGGAACCCACTCCCTTTGAGTTTGAGATCTGTGGACTCAGTCATGTCTTTTAAAAAGCAGTTAAAAACCTGTTTGTTTAAACTCGCTTTTGGTTGATTTTGTTTTGTTTTAGATTTTAATGTCTGTTTTCTGCCTCTGTAAAGCACTTTGTGATTTTATCTTGAAAGGTGCTATATAAATAAAAATTTATTATTATTTATTATTAATCAGGGGGTAACTGACACTCTTAAAAATACCACAGAGTGCCAGAGTGTCACCCAAAAGTAAGAGATATTACACAGGAAGCTAACAAAAATTCAGGAATAATTCTTTGGAAATGTCATGGAGAAGTTGACAGACAGGACTTATATTCTTTACATTTACAACATCATTTGTCAGCAGATGTTGTGACATTGTTCCAGTTATCAGATTTTCTATGTGTTGACAATTCAAAGGATTCAGCTGCGACTCAGGTCTTAAATCTAACACTGCATTCTAAACCTTGAGTACTGCTTCAGTGCTTATGGTTTCTGCAATTTCACTAGTTATTAAAGGCTGTGTGACTGTATAGACACAATACCTGCCTAGCAATACAATATTTACATTTTTTAAAAAATATTTCGGAAAATGCTGAGCATGCAGTAAAAGGATCTCATTACAAAAACGGTCACCAAACCAACAACGACACTAAAACCTGCAGTAAATATTACCACAAGACGGAGTCAGTCTGATATCTGATATTGAATGGGGTCAATAATATGGGAGTTGAATGTGATAAATCATCGAAAATCACATGTGTACATAGACAGAAATTCACATTTACCTATTACGTTTGTGCTCGGCAACTTTCCTGCTCTATAGGAATGCAACCAGAATACATCCAGCTAGCAGCAAGTTGAGTCGTGTTCATTTGAGTTGTGCTCATCGACAGACTCGTGATGGGAACATGCTGGCAATCAGTTTTACTTTATAAATCAGCGGAATTATTTTTCAAACCTTGCAAGCATGAGATGAGCCCTCTTGTTTGTAGTATTCCCAGAGTATTTGAATTTGTTTGGTTTGCAAGCTGAACCTGTAAACCATACAGGTGCTAAGTGCTAACTAGATTCAGAGTCCCAGAGTGATTATTCTTGTTACTTTGTAACTGTGCTGCATGCATAGATTTTCATTGTGATGTAAATTCCTGCCTGTGAAGTTAAAATAAAAAAAAACAGGCAGGCAGACAGACACCCACATGGCAGATCTGTGGATGTGGAAAGTAAAATCAAGGCTTAAGGAAATACACTCAGAGATTTTTCTTCCCAAAACACTGACTTGGTATGCATTCAGTACACCAACAATGTCCAAGCACATTTTCCTTAATGTGTAGTTAAAAAACCAAAACAAACAAACAAAAAACCTTTGATTTTATACATTTTACTTGCACTTTACTCTAAATTATTGCTTCTTGTTCATTTTTTTTGAGTGCACGAGAATTTCTGTCTCCAAAACTATAGCACAAGCTCCTGAGTATACTCTGCTGTACCAAACACTGTGTACTTTTTAGATCAACATGACACGTCTCTCATTTTAAACATTAACCGTATCCACATGGATGACTTATGAAGAAAAGAAATCACCTTCCAAATTATCATGACATTTTAACATTTTCAAAATAGCTTTTGACGTCAGGCCTTTTGTGCCTATTGCAAGTATGTGGCGCTGTTTTTGGCTGCTGAGGTTATAACTTATATAATATATATAAAATAAAACTGAATAGCAGAATGAGACCTCCCACATTTCTGACACGAGTAGGAGATGCTACCCCAGATAAAAGGTGCTGTTTCCGCTTTTCCTGTTTGAAAAATTGAAAGTTATGTACAAGAGTTTTCTGACTGGAGTACAGAGTGAGCAAATACATCTCAAAGTATGTTTGTCTGTGACAGTTGAGTTTGAAATGACACAGCTCCCGCTTTCTTTTTACTCTCCTGCAAAAGAGCCAAAGATATTTTCATAATTTGAGCACTGCTGCAGCGCCTCATGCACCGTCCCCTTATAGCAAACGATAATAAACTGAGACTTGACCTTGTCCTCTCTGCAAGCTTCTTCTCTGTAATAAGAGATGCTCTGCTACGCAAATGCCAGTAATTACACACAAACATGCCCGCGTGTGCGTGCACGCTGTCAAACTCGCTGCTTTAATTATTCACCAATAAAAAAAAGAAAAACTGAAATAGGAAGGATAAGGTATCTATTTTTACTACAAAGACTGCTGATCTTTCCGAGCCATTTTCCCACAATGCATCGAAATCTGTCAGCAGCCGCAATCATTAGGGCTGCTATGGAGAGGCTTTTTTTTTTTTTTTAAAGCGACGGCTGTTAGTAGATGTAAACACCCTGCACACAGAGGGATCCATCCAAAGACAATGTCAGACTGTGTTGACAGAGCTTTTGTTCGCATCTTTGTCCCAGTAACGCGGTGGAAAGAGAGCTTCGGCGTGGGTGCCAGTTCATGTTGCAGGCGCTGTAACTGTAACTTGTAGGCCTTTGTTTTCTGACAGCTTGCGTAGATGAAGAGGATCACTCTCTGATTATATTGACAACCCTGAGGCATCATTAAAGCGCCGTCTTTGTGTTGTAAATAAACACCTGGGAGAGATGAGACACCGAGAAAGGGAGACATGGAGACAGGAAGAAGCAGATGAAGACAGCTGACAGCCTTGCAGGGATGGAAAAATATATCAGTGGGGGATTTTTTTCCCTTTTTTTTTGTGGGGGGGCATCCAATTTGTTTTTTGCTATTTACAGTAAGGAATAAACAAATTATTAAAAATGAATCTCCTGGATGGAGCAGTAAAAAAACCAAACAAAAAGCATTCAGATCAGAAACTATGCTCCGTGTCGCTGTGGTGTGCACAGCCATCCAAACTCATCTCTGTGATTACATGATTAATCAACCCAACCAAGAGCGGCCAGAGTGATCGCATCCCTCCACCGCCATGTTTCACACCGATAATGAACCATTCATTTCAGCTAATTTGTTGTGGGACTCTTGTAATCTTCCCCTTGAGTTAAGATGGAAAATGAGCCACCGTAATCTTCTTATTGTCTTCACTCTGCTTGTTTCTGTGTGTATAAATGAAAGTCAGTGTATTTCCCTGTCCTGTGAGAAGTGAGGTTAAAGTCCAGGGCATTAAGGTGAGAACAGACCTTTCTCATTGCGAGGGTAATAAAATAATCCTGTTTTCCTCAGAGCTACTGGTGTGTATCAGTTGCACAGGAGGTGTCTTTTGGCGACTGTGTGTGATGCACCATGTAATTACCTTAGAGGGAACTCTCATTACCTACTTGGCATTCTTCAGCACAACTGCTGCCGGTCTGAAGGACTATATTTTAACCCAAACCACAATCGTTTCTTAACCCCCGAGGTGTAGTGCTGTGGTGAAGAAGTACCGGAGCATACTAATTATGCTCAGGCCTGTGCCATGGCTACTGCGAAAGCCTGAAAAGTTGAACAGGCTGGAAAAAAGGTTGTGACTTTAATTAAGACTGGTAAGAATTTGCAGATTTTCAGAATGTTACTGAAGTCGTTATTCAAACAGCACTTTGGTAATTGTTCACTCGGCACTCAGGGTGTGGATGACATATTAGAAAGCAAGGTATAAAACTAAGAGGCCTAAATTTCTCTACCACACCGAGTAGCTCAATCCAGCAATAAATGGAGATGCTAGAGATGGTAGATGAGCATCAGGTGTAACGTTGGAAACCGGGGAAGCCACGCCTACTTGTGGGATGGGTAAGCAGAGTCAATACTCGTGCACATATGCACATGCATGTGATGAGAAGAGTACAGGAGTTCAGAAAGAAGGCAGGTCAGAATCTGAGGGAACACGAGGGAACATGACATCGTGTTACAAAAGCCATGTAACCACACTGGAAAGCTTACATACCATAGTCATCTATAACTTAGTACATGATGAAATGTTAGGCAGATTGTGAACATGATTTATTTACTGCGTGAATAAATTACAAAGTCAACAGTCTCTTCAGCGTCATCTTCATCTCGGCCTGTCTGATCACCTTCATCAGCCACTACATGCTCCTAACACCTCTCTGCTCTCCCGGGTGTCCGCTTCCTTTCTCTCTTTCATTCCTTCCCTGTGGCATTCTTCTTCTTCTCTCTTTGCTTTAGTTTTTATCTGACAGAGTAGCAAGTGCAGTGTCACCAGATGGCGCGGCTTTGAGATATTTGGCACTGTTGCCTCAAAATAAGAAGGCCGTGGGTTCACATCCACTGCCTGGCCTGTGCCTGTGTGGGTTCCCTGTGGGTACTCCGATCTTCTCGCATAGTTCAAAGACATACATGTCATAGATGTGAAGCACCACTGTCACCCTGAATTGGATATGTGGAACACAGTGGATGGAATAACATGTAAATTTTTAATGTCATGATTATAGATAACCTTTTTTACCCCTCAGTTGTGAAGGGCTGATGGGCATGGACACCCAACTTTGTAAACACAATGACTCGAGAATGTGGCAACATAGGATTTTCAAAATTGTACTACAGGGTGGGCCATTTATATGGATACACCGGAATAAAATGGGAATGGTTGGTGATATTAAAGTCCTGTTTGTGGCACATTAGTATATGTGAGTGGGCAAACTCCTCAAGATGGGTGGTGACCATGGTGGCCATTTAGAAGTCGGCCATCTTGGATACAACTTTTGTTTTTTCAATAGGAAGAGGGCCATGTGACACATCAAACTTATTGGTAATGTCACAAGAAAAACAATGGTGTGCTTGGTTTCAACGTAACTTTATTATTTCATGAGTTATTTACAAGTTTCTCTTTGTTCACAGCCATTGACATGTCGAAGAGGTTAACACGTGAGGAGCGTTGTCAGCAACGCCGTTCGTATTTAAATGTGGCTTTGATAAAATGTGCCAAATCCTCAAACTATGGAAGGAATGGTTAATTTTAACAAACGTACTTGGTTTGGTGAATACACCACATATTCAGCAGTTAAAGGGTTAACTATTCTGATGAACACATGCATTGCTCTTAGCCAATGAGCTCCTGCAAAATGGCGTATTGTCCCGTCCGCCATCTCCGTCTGAGAGAGTACAGGGCTGTATCCCAATTTAGGGTCTGCAGCCTTAAAGTACGCAGCCTCAACGATCCTCAAGGGCCGCGTACTCAAAGACCGCTAAGGCCGGAAGTGCGAGGCTTGTGTAATGGGACGGTCTAGCCTCCGTTGCACTGATACTGTTGTTTGTCAATAAAGTTATTAAAAAAAGCCTCTGTTGCGCTGCCCAGGTTGCCTAGCATCATGATACTAACCACTGGAAACGTGTCATACAGCTGTGTTTGACAGAAATGAAGGAGAAAATCTTTTGTTCATTTGTTTGTTTGTTTCTACATGAGCTTTGATCATTCTCTGTAAGATTAAGCTCAGCTATTGAACGGCGTATATTTTAAAGTAAAGGTCAGGGTTTTTTTTCCGATGCATTCGATGATATTAATGGCGAGCCAATCCCGTTGACAGATATGTTGAGTTCTTCCCTTGCTGCACAGCAGAGTGTGGTTGACCAGCTGCGACGGAAATCCCTTCCACCCCCATTTCGAACTTGCTGTTCCCCTGGACGTTTTACTTTAACATTTTAAGGACTTTTACAGACTCATCACATTTCCACACATAGGAAGTAGACTTGGTGTGGGCAAGCTGGACCTGTTCCTCCAAATTAAGGTTTTGTTGCAGCTAACAAGGGCTATGCAATGTCAAATTAATTTTTCCATCTGGAATTTTGCAGTTGAAGCTGTGTTTTATTTTGAACTGAAACCTGATTTGTATATTTTGTAGGGCGCACCCAGGTAAGATATTACGTTACTGTCTGCGTCTCATTCATTTTATTTCTTCTGTACGTAGCCAAACCTTCTGGTCTAAATCATTTGAGCGCTTTTACATCAAGTTTTGGTAAATAAAATCTTGAGATAAGGTTTCTTTAGTAACTAGAGTGTTACAGTATCAATATGCACCCTTGGCCGTGACTAATACCACTTAACTGTTGGTGGTGAGGGTTTACTCGGACATGTTGTATCATGACTGGAGTTTTCACATACCATAATAAGGATGTATGCTTACTTTTATCTAAGCAAATCATAGGGTTGCATATTTACACTTCATGAAGGCGTTTTTCACATGCATAACTACAGTGATGGCAGTGCTACCAAACGTGGGTGACCTACCTCTTAATGCTGCCCTTTACTGCTTTTTGTATAGACGCACATGGAGGTTATGTAACGTTCCAAATAGTGCATAAACTCTCCCCATGATTTTTGGAGTGTCTGTAGGCGGTGGTGTTTTTTTTGTGGCCAGGCAGCCTGACAGGTTGTTCAGGCAGTGATTTGCAGTTGGTGGTGTTTAATTCGAGAGCAGTAAAATAGTTTTCCCTGCAGTGCACAGACTGACACAAGCTAAGATTTACATCACCAGGAACTCGAGACATGGACAAAGAATTAATGTAGTTCCAGATTGCTTATAATTTTTTTGCCCATCAAATTTTCATCTCTCGACACTGTAACAAAGCCACAACTGGATCTTCTTTGAAACTCTTCCTGCAGATGAAGGAACAACAACACAAAGAAAATGATTTCTTCTCAATTGTTTTTTCACCCAAAACATAAATAGATGTTACATTCTTGGAGTAAGCAGACCCTTGCGTTCATAGTTTAGCAGAAGTAATACCTCCAGGCATTTTGCATAATTCATCATTCTCTGACACTGGTTTGCTGAACCTTTAAGCTAAAAGACGTTTGAGGGTGTTGTAGACATTACTCTAGAATCACTGGCTTTTGTTTGTGTTGTTTATTAGCAAAACATCATTCAGGTGTTTTGTTGATAACATCATAGACGTTTTCCCTGGCATACCCTTACCTTCATGCAGGTCAGATTTCTATGCAATCTCTTCCTTGATATATGAACTTTGACCTTAACAGGTGCATGTTATTACCTGTTCATCACGATGATTATTATATTTTTGTCAGGTTTTGTAGATCGGACTCACGCGCAGACCACTAGTGTCTTCAAAAGGTGCATTTATTTACAGTGTTCCTCTACAGTGGAATTCATATATACATATAGTGATGTCAAGGGGAAAAGGGGCCGGGGTTCCAGGGTCCAGGAGTGAAAGAGGCAGGAGTCCAGGAAGGGAAGGTTTTCATTCAGCCCTCGCACATCTCCTCTCCTTTCCTTTATCTCTCTTGCTTCCGTTCAGTCGCCATGCACAGGGAAAGAACAGGTCCAGAGGCGATCTATACACAGGCAGAAAAAAACCATTCGTTTCCTGGTTCAGACAGGCTCACAAACTGACTTTACAAAATACAGGACGACTGACGCTGATGGCTCAACGATCCAGCGACGAGTAGAGCAGACTCGCCCTCTTAAGAAGGGTGTGCTGATCACCTCCAGGTGTGTAGGCCAGGGGCAGGAGCCCATACTGAGCTCCGCCCCGGCAGGAGAAAGTGAGAATGGAAGAGGGCGAGAGAGAAAGGGAAACAAAAACAAAGCACCTGACAGCTGTCAGCTGTTGAGGAGCGGAGACCATGACAATTTTGAGGTTCATGGAGACTTCTGGGGTTTTGGGTCTGGGTCAAAGAAATATAGAAAATTCAACATCAATCCTTTCTGTTGTAGAAAATCATTCATTTTGGCTTCAAGTTGATGCTGTATCACACACACAAAAAAAGCAAACAAACCTCAAAGCACATTGTGATAACAGTAATGCCGTCAGTCCTCTAGGGGCATGTTTAAGCCTATTTTAGCAGACCCTGATAGAAAATTCTGATCATGTGTATAATTGGGGTACTTTTAAATTTAAAACTGAGTCTGTAATTGTTGTTAATTAGCATTTCGTTGAAAGAACCACTTTGGCTTACTGTGGCCACTAGCATGGCCGTAGACACACAGCCTTGTTATAATCTGCAAGGTTAAAAACAAATCCTGATCTTTAACCTTCATTATGCATCATTAAGCTCTAATGAAACTGTCCACCCAGTTATTAATTTGGTATATATTTTGAAAGTACACACCTTCTATCTGGCTTAAGGTCAATCTGTTAAAAATGTCACCAGTGCAAGCGTGACAAAAGAAGAATAAGAAAAAATCCCCAAGTTGGATAAACTGAAAATATTAGAAACTACTGGCAGACATCAGCGATTAAGGACACAAGATGCAGGTTTATGTATTCATGCTCAAACATCACCAAATGCTAATTTTACCTCTGAGAATACAAACAAAATAAGTCGACTAATATCGTTTTCTTTATGTTAAATAACATGTCGATATACTGCTAGAGATGGTAGATGAGCATCAGGTGAATGTTTAACATCCACAAAGATTCTTCTCCTTTGTTCAATAAATATTAGTACCTTAGCTTTTCCAAAACTACTGTTTCACTAAAATCTGGGGACAGGGGGGAATTTTCTACCTTACAGCAGCAACTGATAATATAACCCACATAAGGCCCATTTTATTTACATTCATGGCGTTTTTACTTAGACGTAGTAGATAGACAGGAAATATGGGGAACGAGCCAGGGAATGGAATATAGTAAAGGTCATGGTAATCAAACTGGGGACTCACTGCTTGGAGGTATTGGTACCCATGTGGTATCCTATTCAGCTAATGGGTCACCCCAGACTTAACGCTTAACGTTTAATGTTTATTAAGACATGCACAGGATCGTTTTGGTCGTGTACACACAGATTCTTGTTATTTTATTGATTTTTGTCACGTAAAAAAGTTAAAGAGGATTAAGATATCCAACTCCCACCGACTGGCAGCAACAGTGTTCAATTTCCTTCAAAACCCAGTGGCTATTAATATATTTGAAAAAAGTCATGTACATCCTTTATAAGACATGAACAACTGTTGTAACGCTGAAAGCACAAAGTTGAACCTGAAATTACCTCGCTCGGCCTCAAATTCTTCCTCTTTCTAGACTGACGGTACTTACACAGGCTGTAAATAGCCCAGGGTGGAATAAAAAGGCACAGGCAAACCCATTCAAGACAATAACAAGGGTGGGGAAAGGAACAAAAGAATGGAAGTTAAAATGCAAAAAAGATCAATGTCACGGTCTGCGGACCGTGTGGGAGTGAGGAGGACTGAAGTGCAGACACGTAAGGAGACGGAACTGAGTTTGAACAAAGGCGAGCTGTTTATTATGGCTGATGAAACGTGAAATACAAAACAAAGGAAAACGAGGGAAAAACTGAAAAACTATGACTAACTATGAAAAAGTGACATGAACATGACTCTGAACAGAATCATGAAAAACTGTAACTTGACATGGTGTGGAGGGAAGGAGCACAGACGACCTGATAAAGACTGAATGAAAACACACAGAGTAAATACACACAGAAAAGTGGAAACACCTGGGGGAACAGCTGACTCAAATAATCATAATGCCACAAGGAAAAGTAAAACTAAGCACAATTATTAGAAAAAGCACATTGTGAAACTACATAGATAAATAAAACGAGACATGGAGACAGGAACTGGGACACACAAGCTTTACACGAGACAGAGGGCGCGAGACACAGAGGAAGAGGAACCTACATAGATGAGGAAGCATAGAGTAAAACATAAACCAAACTAAAACTCAACCAAGACAAACTAATAATAATTCTAGAACTTAACCTTATCTCATAAGTAATACAAAATAACTCTATCCTTAACTTAAGAATGGCACATAATTTAAACATAATATTAACATAAGAAATCAACAATACAAAATAACACAACATGCTGGGTCACTGACCCGGCCCCTGATAATTACAGATTAAAAGAGTAAACTTTTAATAACTTAACAGTGAGAAGCAGAAATAAACAGAAACAAATAGAAAACATAAAGACTGTGACGCTTGTTAATGACTTCCAAAGATACTATTAAAAATAATGCAGCTTAAGAAATAGTTGGAAGGAAAGACATTAACCTTTGAACAGTGAAATGATTTTAAGGTTTAAAATATCTTGTCACGTTAAAATAATTAGAGCTAAAAGAGCAGGCACATTTCTGCATGCTGACATTTAAACTCACATCTTACATTTTTTGCAGTCGCCTCATTCTAAAGAAAGCATCCTTATATCGCTGATGGCCTGAACCCTGTCTGACAGCTTGAGCAAAAGAAGGCAGATAGTAACGATGGAAACACATTTCAACCATCCCTGCTTTTTTTAAGCCGTCACTGTTGCTGTTGTTAGGGCGAGTGGATCATTTCCTGAAAATGATATCGGCCAGCCAGAATCACATAGTGACGATGATGACTCAACACATTTAATGCAATCCACCAAACTCTAAAAGATGTCTTTATTTAAAAAAGAAAAAAAAGGTTGAATTATCACATTCAATCAAAACTACACTGGCTAATTCTGAATTCTCAGCTTTCTCGGTGTACTCAGGCACTCTCCTGGGATCTCTACTAGATTTTGCTTGGCTTATATTTTTACTCTCAGCTTTCTTTGAATTGTTAAGAGTAGCGAGATGACAGAAAACAGGAAACATGCATCAAAGGTCCCTGGATGGCTCAGTCTCTGTCCTTTACATGAAGGATAAACTTCATTTTTTTTCAAAAGACACCTGGTGTTTTCATGGTGCTGGTGAAGTACTGTTTAACATCCTGCACCAAGAATTGAAAGGCTGTGAAGGCCATAAGAGCACAAGGACGCCACAAATAGCAGCATTCATACATTCGGCAAGCCCTCTTCTCTTGCATAAATATGGAGATCTGCTTAGATGTTTGTGAACTCCATGAAATTTTCTGTATTTATGCATAAATATAGTCTCAAATATTCAGATTTTAACACCACTGACCTGCTTGAACAGCAATAACTGCAACTCAGTGTTTGGAGTGATGAGTCTTCCACAGCAGGTTGGACGAATTTCTGCCCACACCTCTGTACAGAACACCTTCCACTGTGGGATGCAGGTGAGTTTCCTCACAGAGGCATTTCTGTTTGATTAACCCTGTCAGAACCAAGTCAGCACTTATTTGTAACCCTAAAAACAGAAAAGACTTAAAGCTTGTTGTTGGACCTTAGGATCAAGCTGAGGCGACCTACCATCTCGCAGCCCCTACCTCTTGGTGCTCCCTCAGAGCTTTTAGCAAAGCGTTTAATTTGAAAAAATAAATCTTCAAAGTAGGCCTGGTTGTCCAAATATCACAGCCAGGAATAATCCATTAAATTGCAGGTTTTCTCTCTGAACTGGGGGCATGATTATGAGGGACAACTGGGACATTTGTATTGTGCAACTATACAAATGTTCATGGACCAGTGTTGGATGGACTGAAGCAGAAGCGTTTTCCAAGAATGTTTTCATTAAGTAAGAATGCAAATCTGAGGAAAACCTACGTTATTCAGGTTTGTGGGTGGTGCTGCACGGTCATTTTTAGTTGGTGGGAAAATTTGTTCTCCATAAGTGCTGAACACTGTTGCCTCACAGCAATAAGGTCCTGGGTTTGAATCCACTGGCTGGCTGGGGCCTCCTTGTCCAGCTTGCATGTTCCACCTGTCTATGGCCAAAGAAGTTCATGTTAAGTTAACTGGACATGCATGAATGGTTGTCTCTGTGTGTTGGCCCTGTGACACACTGGTGACCTGTTCCAGGGTGCACTCCGCAATCTGAACCATGACTGTTACAATACGCTCCAGCCCCACCAGGACCATGAACTGCATAAGCATAACAAGATGGATAGGTGTAAAAGAGTTACATTTCAGTCTATATTATCATGGACGAAGTTAAATACTTATTGTCTTTGTCCTGTGTTCGGCAAGACCTGGGTAAACAATTTTGATAAAGCCTAAAATATCCTGACAGCGAAGGATTATTGCTATTGGCTTTTTACATTTTAAATGTACTTTCTCTTTAGATTCAATTCACAAACAAGTATTTTTCCTTTATTTGATGGTGTATATCAGAATCAATCAAGTTGACCAAGATGCAGCAAATCAGACCCAACCTATGATAATACTACGCTGCCATGCTTGTTTCCTGACAAAGGTTTGAACATATAAGAAAGGCCTTTCTTCACCTCATTTCGAGTGGTAAATCAGCTCATCAGTGTCTTTCCCAGGTACTTATTTTTGTTTCCATGTCCCCAGCGACTCCATTCTGAGTTAAATGATTGCTCACTCACCCCAGCCACTTACCTCCTTCCAGGATTGAGTCACTCATCCTGGAAGGAGGAAAGCATCCTACGATTGTCCTATGGATCACTCTGCAGACCACAGCTTAGACTGTTAAAACCACTTAAGTGAACAAACCCTGCCAACTCTCCGCTTCGAGTTAAATAAAGACTATAAAACTGCTATTGTTGTCCTCAGTTCTGCTTTGGTGGTCACAGCACTAGGTCTATTATTTTTGCATTATTTGCTCAACTGAAATGTTGATCTACTTGATGGTGTTTTTGATTGTATTCATGCAGAGCTATGCAAATTTCCAAACATCGTAATACACCATGGTGCGCCACATATTCCCTTAAATATGTAAGATGTCTTTATGTGCTGTGGTTTATGCATATGCATGTCAATCTGGGCCTTTATCGACAATGTTTACCAGCAGGACCGAATGTACTGTAACACTCAAGCAATTAGACAATGTTGTCAGCTGACAGACATTTTTGATGTAATTAGCATATTTGTACATTAAGCTGCTGCGAGTGCTGATTGGAAATAAAAGTGATGAAGATGCTAATGAGCGACACTTGTGTAATAATGATGATGACGGAGAGGCTAACAGCACGTCCGACATTGATGATAATGAGGGGGAAGCGGATGAAAAATCGATGAAACGATCCGGGTAACCGCTGCAGGTGATATCTTGAGTTTTCAGCTCGTGGTGGCACTTCCATCTCTCTCTTGCTTAACATCGCCACTCTCATCTCCCAATCTGCAGACGAGGGGGAATTGTCCCATCACTTCTGCTGAGTGGGCAGCCATTTCAAAGTATCAATTGGACACATGTCAGAGGAAAGTTTTTGCTGCCAAAGCAGCACCTTTCAGAACATATGAGCCCTCCCGAATGAATGAATCGTCCCCTCTGTCTTCCTTTTCCCTTTTCGCCTGTCTCGTTTCTTCCATTCCCCCACGCCGCAGAGGAAGGCGGAGTGCTACAGCAAACGGTTTGAGTGATGAGAGAGATAAGTGGCAGAGATGCTTTGGAAGTGGAGACTCGGTGCTTGCAGAACAGTGTGTATGTGTGCGGATGTATATGAGTGTCTGTTAAGGAGGCAAAAAGAGGGAGAGGCGAGAGGGAAGGAGAAAGACTGAAGGTGACAGATGTCAGTAGCCTGACGATGAGGAACATGATAAGCAGCCTTCCTGTCATTCAGATGTACAGACCATGACATCCATCAAGCGAGCAGTTGAAACCACGCTGTTGTTTGTACAAGCAGAGTCCACCATATCTGTTGAAAAGCTAAAAACCGACACAAACATAAAACAACCACCAACTTGGCTGCTTCACTCTGAAAGTAAACTTTTCAAAGAGCTTTTATCTTTTTTTCCTTTGCACAGAGATGTAATTCTTCACAAACTTTATTTCCCATTAAGGACTGCAAAAGAGAAGTCAAAAAAGAAAAGGAAAGAGTCATGGAGATAAATGAATTCAAAGGAAAGCTCGTAGTGTATTCAATTTCCACGACTGGAAGACTAAGAGGTCAGGACCTGCTCATCTGAGCTCCTTCCTTTTCCTGCTGAGCCAGGAAAAGTGCGGTTTTGGAGTCAAATTAATCTTCAGAGAACCACAGGCCAAAAATATGATATTCAGAGGAATTTTTATGCTTTTAAAAGGGGAGGTGATGTCTAATATGGAGTCATACATCAAAATATTGAGGCAGCAATGTGATATTGTTTCACAACCACCAATGCATGTCAGATATGATCCCATTTATCCTCAGCTAAAGAAAATCAATATGCTCAGCAGTTTTTTTTACCCGGGGAAACTGTTAAAGAAAAATAGCAAAAGAATTGTATTTTTTTATTACTTAAGATACAGCTGTGCACTGTCAGGGAGACAGGAAGATGATTAGGGGCCCAGTTAATGTAGTGTGAATGGAATATTTCATATGACAGAGAATGTAGCAGTGATTCCAAGGTTACAGTCATGTTTGGCATCAATTCAGAGCATTTGCTTAAAGAAGAAAAATGTCAACACTCCGTTTATTTATTGTAAACGGTGAGAAACTCAGTCAGTTATGACTAAATTTATGTCAAAAAGCAACAAATTACATCAAGTTAAATTCGGTTTTATTTATAAAGCACCAAACCAACAATAGTTGCTTCGGGGTGCTTTAATTTAAAAATATATATGAAAAAAGACTCAATCAGGTGACCCCATACGAGTCAGCACTTGGCAAGAGTGGGAAAGAAACACTCCCTTCTAACAGGAAGAAACTCATAGAATTTCATAGACTTGAAGCCTAAAAATGTAGCTGCCATCATGTTGCATATGAAGCAAAAAAATTCATATCATTCATGTCACATAGCGCTGTAATTGGTGGGCATGCACTATTTCATTCACCAAAACGGGAGCACACAGTTCTTTACTGGACGCTATTCTAGACCAGTGTTTCCCAACCACAGTGCTGCGTCACATAGGTGTGCCATGACAAACGATCAGGTCTACCGCGGACGATTATCTGGTTCCACCTGATTAGTACTCTAAGCGCCCGGCGTGAGTAACGGGCAGAACATTTACATTTTCTTCCACTAGAGGGCAGTACAACTACCTGCTCTAATTAAATAGGTTGCCAACTGCCAGTAAAATAGAAGAAGATGAAGAAGAAATTACATAATAGTCATGCTGTGAGTGAGACAATGTGGCACATAATAGCAATAGATAAATATTTGAAAAGAAAAAGTAGTCAATCTGACCTGGGTCCTGGAGAAAATTCCAACCCAGATGAAGGCCCTAGCATGAATAGTGATCAGAAGACAACAAAAAAGGTATACTGGGGACAAACAGAGCCAATTCTGCTACGCCTGGTGACTAGGGAAAAAAGATCAACTCGCTTTTTGTGACATTTTCTTTGGTGGTGTGCCGTGTGATTTTTCTGAAATATGTGCCGTGGCTCCAAAAGGTTGGGAAACACAGTTCTAGACAGTATGAAAAAGATGATGTTTTAATTAGTGTCACGGCCCAGCAGCACGAGGTAAATGGGATGGACACAAGTGCAGGATCCAAACCGGAAGCGAGACAGTGAGTGAACAAAAAGGCTTATTGTTTCCCCACAAATTAAACACACAAGCCAAATTTAAACGACGCCACTACACTAGTGGGCGCGCTATCAAAACTAAGGCAACTAAAGGAAAACTAGACAGCTCTAGAATACAGCGGGACAGCTGTGGCTGTGGGGAGGTGGAAGTTGGGCCGGGAAAAATACTATGAAGAGACCGGAGCACTGCAATGATAGGAGAGCACAGTCAGAGGGGTCCAGCAGTCAATCGGCGATCCTCCACAGTTAAACTGAGTCGCCTTACTTGGTTTCAGGTGAAGAGGACAGGTGGGGTGCAAGGCCCAGATGAGGTTGAGGCGCGGGGAGGCAGGCAGGTGAGTGGCATGCTAGGTGGCAATGCTGTACCAGCAGCTGCTGGCCCAGGTCCAGAAAAGCGGACTCAAAGAGCCAATTCTGAAGACAGGAAAAAGCAGGTTTTCACACAGGATCTGGACAGAGCAATAACACACCACTGACCAGTGTTGGTCAAGTTACTTGAAAAAAGTAATCAGTAACTAATTACTGATTACTTCCCCCAAAAAGTAATCCCATTACTTTAATGATTACTTATTTTCAAAAGTAATTAATTACTTAGTTACTTTTTAAAAACACGATTTACAACCTGAAGAGGTGAGAAAGCGATAGATCTTTCAGCCCAATTCTACTTTTTCTGCATAATCCATCATACAAAATGTAATCAAATGGAAAAGTATCTTTTTAAAACTTGTTTTATCAGTTTTAATCTTTTAACTTTATGCATCAAGCAAAAATTTAATTATATGCAACTTTCTCTGACTGGAAGAAACTTGTTTAACATTTAAACCTATTTTCTGCACATTCCAGCACATAAAATAATTTTTTTTGTGTTTACACTCAGTCTTTCAAATAAATGCAAGTAAAACACAGCAGGAAATAAATAAAGTCAAAGACTCAGCGGTCCTGTTGCTCTATTTTCACCTGTAAAGCAGGAGTGGGGTAGGCGGAGGTTTACACTGGTGCAGGTGTGCCGCAGTCAGTTGAAGAATCCGCGACTTTCTCTGTGAGTTTCACATTACGTCGTAGCGCACTCGGTGCTTGCTCGGAAGTTTAGGGGGTTTTTTCGCTGTAAAAAGAAGTTTTCTTCCCACGCACAGCGGACGCTAAAGGTTTTGTCACTTTTTACAGAATCAAACTCAAAGTAAGGTCAGTACTTCCACGCTTTAAACGCTGCACGCTCATACTCTCTCCCACAATCGATATATGATCCATTGTTGATCTGCACACAGCTGTTGTCACAAACGTCGCACTCTCTTACGTCACTGTCATGAGACACTCACAAAAAAATCACGGTTTTAGTAACGCAGTAACGCAGCGTGCTTACGGGAAAGTAACGGTAATCTAATTACCGTTTTTGCAATAGTAATCACTTACTTTACTCGTAACTTTAAAAAAGTAATCGGATTACAGTAACACGTTACAAGTAACGGGTTACTGCCCATCTCTGCCACTGACTAACATGGGATGGCAGATACTCAGGCTGATTGGGTGCGCAGGTCTTATATGCTGCTGGAATAATTTCCCACAGGTGGTCAGCCAGGGAGGAGCAACCGATCTCCGCCCAAAGGAGGAGGGCCGCTGTTGGAAATCTACAGGTACCCACCCAGACCATGACAGTTAGCTTGATATCATCTATTAGTTTAACAAAATAAAGGATATAAAGGATGCAAAAATGGGGACGGATCTGACTGTGAAACCACTTGTTTATGATTGTTACATTTTCACCTCATCAAACTACATTTTGTTAAAACTTATTTTCACTGTACAAAAGTATGCAAGCAAACTTCAGAAAGGCCAAAAGACAAGTAAATACAAAGTTGAAAACTAAATCAATATTTAATTTTTAATTTCTGCTTTGCTTGTGTAATGCATCTGTGCAAACTTATTTGTTCCCCCAGGCAAACACTAACTAGATGTGAAAAGAGTCTTGCATCAAACCCATAATGTCTTCCCTTCTGGGCCAAACCAATGAACAAGGAACCTGCTAAAGGGCATTTATTTCTTGTAGCAGGAGCAGATATCCTGCACACTGCAATAGATTCTCAGTGTCTCTTCTTCATCCTCCGCCTGTGTTCCCAATCGATTTGAGCGAGAACCCGTCCTGGAGGCATGTGCGACTATATACAGTACACTATACACTTTATGTCAAGCCATCTGTACAGGACTTGGAACAACTGTTCCTCAGCCTATACTCTCTCTCATTTGCAAAAGAGCCTCTGCTATGCTGTAATTTGGTATTCTCTCACAAAAATATGCCCAAAATCTCATCTCATGCTACAATAAATGCATACATACACCTTGTAATATCTCTAAGGCAGTAATTTTTCTGCAACACAAAATGAGTCATTTGTCTTTTCAATATTTTTTCTTTCTCTCAGCCAGGGGGGAAGGAGGAGCACATTTCAAGAGTGTTGCAGCTGAGATTAAAACCTGATGGAGGGTGCCTGAGTGTATGTTTGCGAGAAAGAAAGAACAGAGATGGGGGAGGGATTAAACCTATACCTCGGGGTCTCTTTTTCCATGTCAGTGAGGTGCTTGAGAGGAGGCGCAGGAGTGCTGACAGGGCAGTCTCACTTGTATACGGACACACTCACGCTACACACAGAAGCAGCCGGCTCATCTTTTGCATTATTTATGAAATGGTGCCATTATCTTTTGTTTTACAAGCATGTTTGCGTGCACCCAAGACAAGCATGCGTGCATGTTTGTCTTCATTGGTGAGTTAAGAAAAGAAAAATCAAGACAGACAAAGAAACCGTCGCCAATGAAGAAAGAACAATCCAGAGAAAGACGTGTTGTTGATATTACACATGGGTGCAGAAGAACAGCCTGACGATTCGAGACAGAATGAAAGACAGAGAAGAGAGAAGTATTTAATTTGTAGTTGTTTCTATATTTTATATGTTATGGATGTTGATAACGAAGCTATACCAAATACTGAACTGATAAAGCAAGATGACACCTCAAGGTGTGTTATATTGTAAGGTAAAGACCCTACAGGGAAAAAGAGAAATAGAAATAGAGAGGAAAACCCACCAAATCAGATGATCCACTATGAGCAAGGACTTAACTAGAACGGTGGGAAGGAAAAACTCCCTTTTAACAGGACGAAACCTTCAGCTGAATGAGTCTCAACTATTGCAACTCACTGGGTGTGAGGGACAGAGAGAAGACAAAAGACACACTGAGAGTAACAGATTAATAATGTGAAAGTAATGTAAAGTGGTGGATAAACAGATAAACCCTAGCGTGATCAGGTCAAGGCTTCATAAGAAGACTTCACAAACCCATGGATGATGTTACAGTAACAGCATCCATGTTTTATACCGACTTTAAGAAGTTATTAGGAAATCCAAATGCTATGATTTTCATCATGAGAATGCACTTTACAGAAACATCACCGAGAAGACAGAATGTCCTGCTAAGCAGGTAAGAAGATGGAACACAAAGTGTAAAAAGTAAACTATTTAGAAGTAATTTGTTTTTAGTCCTCAAGGTGAGCCAATAAATTCTTTACAATTTATCCCTCTAAAAAATTGTAGCTGAAGGGGGAAACTTTTAAAATTGGCAGTAGCAAATCTGACTGAGCAGGAAAACACTATAATAGGTAGCAGCAGGGGCGGAGCGTGGGGGTGGCTTACGGGGCTTAAGCCCGGGTTGTTTTGTCAGAAGCCCGGGGTATTTTGGAGTGTAATTTTTTCATAGTTAGATGCCTGGCTGACAACTGTATAAAACAAAAAGTACACACAATATTCGAAGCACATAGTGCAGACTGTGGGAATTTACGACTGTGCGTGAATCCCCCCCTGATATTGGTATGATCCAAGCTCAGGCACTAAGCGACTGAGCGAGGGGGCGGGGCAGCTGCTGCCCGTGAGTGCGCTGTTGGAGAGACGGAGCCAGCCATACTAAGGAGAGCTTAAGTTTGACCAGGTACCAAAGCAAATCATTCCTACCGTACAAATAATGTAAATATGACGGTGCATCACGAAAGATTGATATGAAACTGATCACTTGACCAATATTACGTTACTTGCTCTTCAAGTGAATCAACAAATGGCAAAATGAAAAGCCGAACAAATGCTATTTTTTTTTAGAGAGTCTTAGCTTACGTGTGTTTATTTCATATTTTCAGTTCTTACCCTCCCGACTAAATCGGTTTCAGTTATGTACTGAAACATAAGAATGGACATTCGAGGGTTCTTTCAAAGAAAAAACTCAGGTAAATGTTATTTTATATATTATGCTTTGTATGTTGTTCAGTATATTTCTATGCAAAACAAGAGGGATTTCAGTACACAGCAGGATATTCACATTTGTAACCAGATATTTACATACACTTTAGGGAGAAAACATAAAACATTTTTACTGTACAGCATCAATTTAGAGTAAATTTTTGTTTTAGATAAATATTGAAATATATTTTGAATTAGTTAAATTTCAGAATAAAGAGAGACAGAGCTATTTTTATCACTTTCATCAAATTTAGGAGTACATGTACACTAAATTTATTGTTAATTAATAAGAAAACTCCAGACGATTCCATTCTGAGCTGAAGAAGCTTCTGATAGGTTAGTAGAGTCCATGTGAGTAAATTGGTGGCACAGCTGTGGATGCATATAAGGCAAAACACAGAGCCTGTTTCTTTGACATGGGAAAATCAAGAGATATCAACCAAAACACCAGGAAAAGAACTGTGGAGCTCCATAAATGTGGCTCAAGTTTGAATACAATTTGGTGCCATTTGCAATTAAGAAATACAGATAGTTTCTCTCTTTACTCTTAAAGTTAACAAATATGTTTTTATATTTATCAATCTAAAAAAATAAACATTTAGTCTGATTTGATGTTACAATTAAAAAAGTGTTTTTATCTGAAGAGTAAATATCTGGTTTCAACTGTATATTTGATGATTGTCAGCACAAAGAGGGAGAGAGAGGAGAACGAGGACAGAACAGATGAACAAGAGCAGGTGAGACACACATGTTAGTCAAATGGTTGTTTACCAAAAGTATCACCGTATCATAGGTCCTCATGTATCTTGTACCTAGTGTTTCTTTTTAGGTTTGTTATTTTTCAAATTCTGTATTTATTAAGTTCTGCAGGCTTGTTTGCACAACAAGGCTAAATAATTATATAAACTTTTCTCAATCTAAATAGTGGACTTTGGTAGAATTAAAAAATAAGTGTAGTGCAGGTCTATGATGATTTTTAGTGCTATCATCTAGTTCTGATTCTGGTTCTGTCTTGGTTAAGTCCTCAGTAGTCCTGATTTTGAACTGTTGTAGTCCTGTTTTAATTCTGGATCAGTTCTGGGTCTGGTTGAATTGGGGTTTAGTCCTCGTGTCTTGATACAGCCCTGACCTTGTTCTGCCTTGCTGCTTAATTAAAAAACTAGTTTAAGGTGTCCTGCACATGTGATATACATTTTTCCCTATATGAAGTCATTCTTTTTTGAACAGAGCCTATTAATCTTTTAGTCATTTCTACACCCCCCCCCCCCCCCCCCCCCCAAAAAAAAAAAAAAAAAAAATCCCACATGCATACTACTCTTTGGGCTAAGCCCCGGGTGTTTCAAATGTCTGGCTCCGCCTCTGGCAGTGACTCTCATAAGAGACTCAGATTTTCAATTTGTAGCTTAATAAATGAAATGTTTGCTCCCTGCTATCTTTAGCTAGTAACTGGCTAGCTATGCTTGTGTGTCCGTACATGCATTTTCGCTATGCTTGTGAGTCCTGTTGATTCCAAAGATCTTCTTGGTTGTACTGTTTTAATGGAGTCATTGAGAATTTGGAAAATATCATGCTGGATAAATCCTTATAAACTACTAGCTAGGTAATGCATTTACACAGGAACATTTGCATTGGCATTTATAATATGCATGTGCATAGCATGTGGCTCTTGCTCCTTTCAGAGACAACTGCCTCCAGTTTAACAGGAAGTTGGAAAACTGCACTGCTCCTATCTGAACAATACTTCAAATTCACCTTTCTAGCTTAAGCTATATTTCCTTTGCAGGAGTATTATTCAGGCAGCAGAAACTTTTGGATAAATCTGGTACATTTCCATAGCAAAGAACAGAGGCTGTATTTTAAAGTTTTAAAGCCAGAATTTAAATCCCAAAGAAGTTCCTGATCAAAGCGTGCTGCTTTTCTGAAATTCAGAAATTTTACTATTATCACCAGTAGCTTGTAGCATAATAATATTAGTTTTATGTATGTCAGCTAAATAGCTTGCCCAGTCTTCAATATTCTTTAACAGTGATTGAAATGCAAATAAACTGATCGACCATGTGAGGTAAACTTTTAGTTTGTGGAAAAAATTTCAGTGTCGACAAATTTCTGTACAGTGTCCATTTCTAGTGGAAATATATCTACAGCCTAGTTAAGAGGTAACAAACTGTCTCAAAGTTTAATTTATAGGTTTTAGTGTCATTTGTAGTTGCATCTGATGATTCTAATATAGCCAGAACCAAGCTTCTTTTCTTTTTGTTTCACAGACATCTGCCTTTAATAGATTTTTACTAGTCTATGATTCCTTTGTAAGACCTTTACATGTATTTGATATTTTAATATAAAGCAGAAATTCAACTTCTATTAAGGTTACTGAGGCTACAGAGAGGTGTCCAACTTCCCCTGCTGTTCACTGAAGTGGTTTCACAATGTATAGAGAGCCATTACTAAATTGGAATATGGAGAAATTAAAAGATAGTATTTACATCGTGTGGGCCTGAACTTTTTATTTTATGACCATGAAGGGCTATAATCAGATCTAATGACTCACAGTAGAGGATCGTCATGTCTTTCATAACTAAGTTCATATTTAACTTTATATTTAGATAGTGCACAAATGATTTCTATTTTCTTACTTTTGCATTTACTCATATGTAAAAAAAAAAAAAAAAAATCTTCCAAGTGTTTTTAAGGAAAGTGTAATAGTATTCTAAGACAGCTGCTTGTGTTGATTTGTATTAAGATGCATACATTGGATTCCTGGAGAATTACCTTGAAAATATCTGGTAAAAGTGAGAATGACTGGGAGACAGTTCAGAGTGTGTTCAGTGTTAAGCTTCAGTTTTTAGCAGCTATTCTAGTAAATGTCTGTTCCCGCTGGCTAACACCAAGATTTTCTTTATTGCTGATGCCTTTTGTCTGTGTTTGTTAGGCCCCCTGTGTCATCACGATTTCCAACCATTCGTACAGCATTAAATTATTTAGCTGTTTTTGCAATTTGTGTGTCTGCAGTTCAGACAGCAGCTATTGTACCTGACCTCTTTGGAGCTCTAATGCTGCTTTCCTGCTAATTATGAGAACATTCATTCTGCTCCGGCTTGAAGACCACAACAAGCCTCACTGCTGTTTGCATTAAAATAAAGGAGCATGTGCATTTACTGATGTCCTGGATAAACTGGAAAGACATGATTACCTGATTATTAGTGCATCATGTCAAACAGCCAGACAGTTTGTGTGTGTGTGTTTTTTTTAAATGCAGTTAGCCATGTTTAGCATTTTCCATCCACAGTAAACTATGTATTATTGCACAAGGGTACACACTGGAGCATAGCTCTAACTTCTTTAAGGTGGTAATGTGTTTCTTCGGTGTAACTTTTAGAAAGTTAGGAGCCCTATAGTCACACTGGCATCAGTTGAGAAACTTACTGCAGTGACTCACTTTCTTTTGGCACTGTTGGGGAAATTGGAGCACAGATACTACCAGTTGGCTCCCGGTTGTTTAGTCTAACAGTAGAGAAGAGAAGCTATATAGTCTGAGACTCTCGTAGGCGGTAACTAAAACTTGCACCCCTGAGACTGGCATGTCATATGAAGCAATCTGTAATGTCTGCTGTGTATATGAGGAATTAATTTTGGCTGTCCACAGACTGAGCTGCGGCGAGGCTCCCATCGGCTTCCAGATAAGAGAAGAAAACTTAGAGCTGAACTCTGCGTTTTATTTTTTCACTGTCTGGTTCTGTCAGAACATGTCAGAGCACAGCGGAGGTACTGTACAATAAGCTGCTAACAGTAATAGGTGGAGTGTGGCAGTTGTTGCACATCTGGGAGTAACACTATAGTGAACGCTACGCAAACACTCTGATTTTCTGTTCAGATGCATTTGTATTTCATACGTCTGACAGCTGACATTTGGACTGATTTATTGCAATAGCAAAATACAGTTAAGAGTTTAGCATCTGGGCTCCTCACATATATGTTATACATTAAACACAGGAGCGATGAGCATATCCTCTGCTGTAGCGTGTAGGTGAACACCGAGATGGTGGATGGGTTCAAACCACAAACATCAATGTCAGGCAGCAGCAGCCATCAGTCTGAGATGACTGGGACACAAACCCTCACCCTCTTTGTATATGTTTGAATAACTGTCTTGATGTAGCTCAAGTGTTGCAGTGGTGTATGCCTAGATTGCTGTATTTCTTGTGTGGGGTGGTCAGTATTTTTGTATGCCTTTGTCTTCATAAGAATTACTGACTGGCAGTTAACGAGTGAAGTTGCAGTTTATATTAATTTCAATCCAGACTTGTCGTTTGACCTTTTGGGCATTAATATGAGCACTTCATTACTTTATCATATGGGACATTTGCCATAAACAGCACATGAATTCATGATTAATGACCAAAAAAAAATGTTTTGTAAGATCCTCATTATGGGGGCAGCACGTGGTGGTTAGCACTCACAGCAAGAAGGTCCTGATGGTCCACCATCTGGCTGGAGCCTGTTTGTGTGGGGTTTCACCCCGTGTTTGCGTGGGTTCTTGCCGACTTCCTCTGACAGTCTTGTGGTGGGCTTAGCAGGGGTGGTTAACTGGTGATTCCAAATGAATGGTTGTCTTTCTCCTTGCGTCTGTCTGGGTGGCGCTATGGTAGCTGGGGTAGACTGTAGTTAACCTTCACCTTCACAATAACCAGTCAAACAACTACTAACGAACCAATTATTAACCAACTGGTAAACATTCTTCTTATTATTATTATTATCATGTTTCCTTATTAATGGTAATTAAAGTAAATGTGTAATTAACTATGAATTAACTGTTTATTACTGATGGTAAGAAAAACTATGAATTATGACTTTTAGCATATTAACTACTTTATTTTAAGTGTGCTGACATCAGGCTGTTAACAGTGACACTACTACTGGACAAACCAAACTGCTAGTGGTGTATGATGGAAAAATTTAGTATGACCAACATCAGTGCAATTTAACGGCTTCTGTTTGTGGCAGATCTTATTGCATTTTCACCCAAAGTCCAGGTGATCGTTCATGTCTAATCCAATAATCTATTTATGTTTTAGATCTTTTAACCAGGGAAGGCACCGGCTGTGTCCTTAGCGTTATATGTCCAGTGAGATTTTTTTTTCTCATTTAAGGACATTCCAGTCACATCAGGAGCATTTGAGAAAAGGACCGTTTAGTCTGCAGTGTCTTTTACACATTTTGAAAATTGACCAGGTTTTCTATGCTCTTCCTGTGTCTGACTTTCAGCCCTTGTCATCTGCTCTGTGCAATTTGATGTTGCTCCAGTGAAAACTAGACCAAATGGTATTTTGAGAGACAAGGAGCTTCTGGAAGCTGCTGGGGGCACATACAGTATGGTAGAATTGCAGTCATTGTCTTGAGTGGGTGCTATTAGCTCTGCTGGCCAGTGCAGCTGCTCCCCGTGTGTTGTCAGGGTTAGTCTGGACCAAAGTGGTGGACTAGCCACGAAACTAACATTGATTAGCATTGCCATCCAGTTCTGTCACCCTGAAGTGATGTTGTGGATGTGGTGTGATGTGGAAATAAAAACAGGATTGGTGATTCACTTTTTTAAAGATATCAGCTCCAAGTTATGCTGTGTAGACTGAATAAATAGTAATAATAGCATTTTAGGAATAACACGACAGGGTCTCTGTGGTCTTTAGCACCTTTGTGTGCTTTATTCTCTGGGCAGAATCTACTCCATCACTGGCTAAGAGCAACAGCCTAAAAAAGCTCAACATATCCCCCCTCCATCACTGATTTGTGATTCTTGTAACTGGCAAGCTCTGCTTCTCCCAGGAGGCCTGCGCACCGCCTTCTGTTTTCCTTGCTGGACTCCTCAGTTAGCACAGATAAACACTTGTTAAACCGAAATCCCAACCTCCCAAGCTGTGCGTGGCAATCCAAACAAAGGAGCTAATGGTTGTATTTTGTAAAAAAAAAAAAAAGAAAGAAAGAAAGAAAAAAGAAACAAACAAAACAAAAGCCTACCAAAACTACTGAGAACGAATCAAGAGCCAGATGAAAAGCCAATGCGCAAAAACCAAACATGGACTGAGGAGGAGACAGCTACTACAAGTGTAAATCTGTAGACCTTCCGGGGTTAGGACACAGTGTCCACTAAAGGAAAACACCCAGTGGAACTGTCATACTCAATTTGCATCAGTGTGGTGGAGCAGAGCGAGGGAGAGAGACAAACGGACAGAGTCAGAGAGGGAGAGAGAACAGAGCAAAAAGCTTAACAAGGTCAACAATGCATTTGAGGGATGCTCGACCTCTTATCTGTTTTTGCAAAACTGTGAGCTGCGCACACACATGCAGATCAACTTTGCGTTTTTATTTCACTATGCAATCAGACATGACAGTGGCCAACGGTAAAATGTTCAGGGTGATTACTGTGACACGTTCTTGTCTTTATAATAACACAAGATAGTGTGAATGCATCCCTAAGCCTGAATATTTTAACAGGAATATGATCTACTTGGTGCAAAAGCTACCCTACTGTAGCAATTTATGGACCTACTATAAAATAAAAATTATTTTCTAATTATTATTTGCTCAAAAAGCAGAAAGTTTTACAGTCACACAACTGGACCTCATATTCTGGTTATAGATCTCCATGACAACAGGAAGACGAGGGTCATTTTTCTTCCCTATAGCTTTAGCCCCAAAACTACAATGTGAAGGTCATAAGCTCTTTCCAGGTTCTGCCGGAGTCCACAGAAAGCTGTTTCATCTGTGATACACAAAGCAGAAATTCAATTTACCAGCTGTGAAACTCATGAAAGAAAGCTGCATTGCTTCAGAATTCGTTCTAGCCGTGTTATGCCAGACTAAATACACTCTCTTTCCATTTTCCTGTACCTGTTGGTTACCTCTGCTTTCATATTCTCAAGTCTTTTGAAGGTTCTCCTTGACAGGTTTGAATTTATACCTTCAATCTGCTGACAGCCACGCTGAAATCCATCAGTTCTGCTGCATGATTTTTAAAGGTTAAGTACAAATGTAAAAATATATGAGGGAATCATGAAGCCCCCTTGCTCTCTGCATTTTTTAAATGTATCATATACGCCACTGTTTTCAAAAGATAAATGCTCTAATCAGTCATGGCTATCATTGCAATGACTGTATTTGCTTAAAATGTGTTTTTTTTTTAATGTGGATGAATTTTTTTTTAAATAGATTTTGATTTTTCTGCACAGACTGTGGGCAGTCCGGCACAAAAGATGAGTGACTGGTGATCTCTGTAGTTGATGGTTTAAAGCTGTGAGAGATCTGAAGTTGGCTGTAATTCTGAAAATGTCAGAAATTTTGTAAGAACACTTCACAATGTGGCCTGTGCTTTGACCTACTGACAAACCAATACAAATCCAATGCAAAGTCAAGGAGGGTCAACTGGACACTGAATAAAAACCCCTGAACAGATAAAAGAAAAATGTGCAAAATAAGATGATTTGGATTCCAGTAAACGAGTAAACATGGCTGAGCTGTGGCAGTAGAAGCCTTGCTTGAATGGTGTGTCCTCCAGCGATTATCATGACAGTACCAAGGAGCACTTGTTTAACAAGTGTTTATTTGTGCTCACTGAGGAGTTAAGCTTGGAAAACAGAAGGCAGTGCGCGGGCCTCCTGGGAGAAGCAGAGCTTGCCAGTTACAAGAATCACAAATCAGTGATGGGGGGGCAATATGTTGATGCCATTGCTGTTGGCTAGTGATGGTGTGGATTCTGCCTAGAGAATCAACTGCACCATGGTGCTAAAGAGAGAGATCCTGTTGTGTTATTCCTCACATCCTATATATATATATATATATATATATATATATATATATATATATATATGTGTCAAGCTAATTTTAAGAAAACTAGATTCAATGGAAAATGAAGTTTTTTTTAATTGTTAATTTCATTTATTAGGAACAAAATATCCCAAACTGCCTGGCCCTGCGTGAAGAAGTAATTAGCCCCTAAACCTAGCAGTTTGTGGTTGTGTCACTCCTGGGAAGGGTCACCACCAGTGTTGGTCAAGTTACTTGAAAAAAGTAATCAGTAACTAATTACTGATTACTTCCCCAAAAAAGTAATCCCGTTACTTTACTTATTACTTATTCTCAAATTTAATTAATTACTTAGTTACTTAGTTACTTTTTAAAAACACGATTTACAACCTGAATAGGTGATAAAGCGATAGATCTTTCAGCCCAATTCTACTTTTTCTACATAATCCATCATACAAAATGTAATCAAATGGAAAAGTCTCTTTTTTTAACTTGTTTTATCAGTTTTAATCTTTTAACTTTATGCATCAAGCAAAAAATTTAATTATATGCAACATTCTCTGACTTGAATAAATTTGTTTAACATTTAAACCTATTTTCTGCACATTCCAGCACATAAAATATATATTTTTTTTGTGTTTACACTCACTCTTTCAAATAGATGCAAGTAAAACACAGCAGGAAATAAATAAAGTCAAAGACTCAGCGGTCCTGTTGCTCTATTTTCACCTGTAAAGCAGGACTGGGGTAGGCGGAGGTTTACCCTGGTGCAGGTGTGCAGCGGTCAGTTGAAGAATCTGCGAGTTTCTCTGTGAGTTTCCCATTACGTCGTTGTGCACTCGGTGCTTGCTTGGAAGTTTAGGGGTTTTTTTCGCTGTAAAAATAAGTTTTCTTCCCACGCACGATGGACTAATGTTTTTGTCACTTTTTATGGAATCAAACTCAAAGTAAGGTCAGTACTTCCATGCTTTAAAAGCTGCACGCTCATACTCTCTCCCACAATCGATATGTAATCCATTGTTGATCTGCACACAGCTGTTGTCACTAACGGCGCACTTGCTTATGTCACTGTCGTGAGACATTCTCGCAAAAAATCACGGTTTTAGTAACGCAGTAACGCAGCGTTACTACGGGAAAGTAACGGTAATCTAATTACCGTTTTTGCAATAGTAATCCCTTACTTGAAAAAGTAATCAGATTACAGCAACACGTTACTGCCCATCTCTGGTCACCACTGTTCCAAGTTTTCTCTATTTGTGGATAATGGCTCTCACTGAGGTTCACTGTGAGTCACAAAGCCTGAGAAATGGCTTTGTTACCCTTTCCAGACTGACAGATGTCAGTGACTTTGTTTCTCAGATGTTTCTTTAGAAACACGGTGTGTCGATTTGTGAGATCTTTTAGCCTACTTACTGACAGGTTCTATTTAAGCGATTTCTAAATCCAAGAGGTTGAGCAGTAAATTGAACTCATCTTGCCAAAAAAAATCATTATTAATTAGGGTTAGAGGGCCTACATCAGCTGTCCGTAAGATGTCAGGTAAACCCTGGACAGGTCAACAGTCTGCTGCCCTTATAACTCTGCCCTTATATGTATAAGGGCAGAGTTATCAGTTAACCTAACCCCACACTGTGGACTGTGGGAGAAAGCCATATTACCTGGAAACTCAGGGAGATCATGGAAACACCACATAGAAAGACCCCGACCTGATAGGGAATTCTGACACAGGTCATTCTTGTTGTGAGGCCACTATATATTAAGAATGATGAAAAAGCTAAATGAAACAATAGCATTCTCATAAAACTAACTATGCTAAATATACAATAAAGCTCAACTTAAATGAGCAAACTGAAAACTCTGCAGCCTCTCCATAAATAGAACAGCTTTTTCTATGCTGTCACAAGTCTTAGGCAGGTTTCTGTCCTCACTGACATACTGTGTCACATCCTGCTCTCAGGCAAGTCTAGCCAGTTGTCTCTGAGACTGCTGAAACACATACATGGCTGACACTAAAGCAATTTAGAGGTAAAGCAACCAACCAGACCTCCACATATCTCACGCCAGTGCAGGTCCAAACCATGAAGTGAATGCTGTAATCCATTCAAGCTGGCTGAAAGGAGCATCAGCATGCAGCGAGCCTGGAGGGAACGAAGCTTATCTGTTTTCCTAACACAAACATGATGGGATTGTTTGGCCACTGGCTGCTCAGGGCGATGGAATACCAATGGCTTAACACACACTTTTTAACATATGCATGCACCCAGGGGCCCTCTCTCGTTGAAAATGGTACAACTGCAGCCATGCGTCCATGAGGCCAAACAAAGTTGCCATTTTTGGCCAAAGTGCATATCTGTGATGCACGCATGAACACCAAGACACACATATTGACTGATAGCATGTGATGGCCCTTTCTGATGCACTTTGCATTTCAGCTCAGAGCGCTATTGTGGACTCTGGAGAATCATCTATTCTTCTCGAGTCGTGTAACTCTTATCGACACGCTCGCGAAGCCCAGAGGGCGCACGCAAACAAACAGCAAAGGCACACAACAGACACATGCATACATTTACATCACAACTGCATGTTTAAACTTCCGCACACAGTGGAAATATTACTGTAGTGTCACATTGTTGAAGTGGTGTCTCTGTGTCAGGCCTAAATTGGCCTTTGAATATGCTAATGCTTCAGCTGGAAGCAATTTAGAGAGGAGGGGAGCATTAATGTGAAGTACCTCATCCTTGAACCAGGCAGCCATGCTCGCAGTGACACAATTACACTGATCACACAGCCTTTACGCCACAGCTAATACACACACATTCAGCGACACCGCCACGTTCGCACAGATTCTCATTCAGACCTGTCAAACTGACAACTCTCACCATGGAACAATTTGGCTAAATGAGCTTAAGTGGATGAGAAATGAAATGAAAAACAGAGAGGGGAAAAAAGAATGATCCTTTTGTGCTGGGATTTCCCTGTGAGAGGTTCAGATGGTGGAGCACATTCACACACCTGTGAGAATACGGCTGTGTGAGCTGTTACTGTATCAAGTCAATGCATTTAGAATGAGACAACAGTGATGCAAAACAAGCACTCATGACTGCAATACTGAGTCCTCTGTAGCATTGACAAGCTTCCTCTTTTTGAGTTATTTTCCATATTTATCCCCCAAACTACATTCACTGTAGTTTGGGGGGTAACTGTGGTCATCAAACAGATAGATTTGCTATGTAGGTAAACACAACAATGATGGTGTTGATCAAAAGTGAGAGGCCATGTTTGAATTACAAAAAAACCCCACTTCCTGTTTTTCTTCCTTAAGCTTGCATACCAGAGGGAGTTTGAGGGCTCTGCACAGCAGCTTAACTCTTCCTAGGACTCCAATCTTCTGGACAGGGGCGACCGTGGTTCAGGGGGTTGGGAAGCTCATCTTGTAACCGGAAGGTTGCCTGTTCGATCCCTAGCTCTGTTTGTCTTGATCGTTGTGTCCTTGGGCAAGAAACTTCACCTACCGCCTACTGGTGATGGCGCGATATGGCAGCCTCACTTCTGTCAGTCTGCCCCAGGGCAGCTGTGGCTACAACTGTAGCTTGCCTCCACCAGTGAGAGTGAAATATGTCTGTGAAGGTTCTCAGTCATCCAGGTCATCGTAGTCAAAGGAGCTTGCAAAGAAAAGCGTCTGGACTTCTTTAAGTTGCTTGAAGACGTTTCACCTCTCATCCGAGAAGCTTCTTCAGTTCTAAGGTCAAATGGTGGAGAGTCCCAGATATAAACCTAGTGGGAGTAACCCCCCACAGAGGGACAAAAGGACCCCCTGATGATCCTCTAATCGCCTGAGCCAAGGTGTGAAACTGGGTGTGGGTCCCAATCAGCCAGAGTTTCGGGTGAGCTCATTGTGAAACCTGGCCCCACCGCTTCTTGAAGACCAGACACCAGCGAGGGAGGATAAGAAGGACAGATGCAACAACATTGTCATCTCCTATGTAGCCGGTGTATCAGAAAAACTCAGGAGAGTTTTCTCCAAGCATGACATCCCGTTGCATTTCAGACCCAGCAACACGCTCAGACAAAAACTGGTTCACCCGAAAGACAAAACGCCAAAACACAAACTTAACAATGTGGTGTATGCTGTACAGTGCAGCGAGGAATGCTCAGACCTCTACATTGGAGAGACCAAACAGCCACTTCACAAGCGCATGGCACAACACAGAAGAGCCACCTCCACAGGACAAGACTCAGCAGTCCATCTGCATCTTAAGGATAAAGGACACTCTTTCGAGGATGCCAATGTTCACATTTTGGACAGAGAGGACAGATGGTTTGAAAGAGGAGTGAAAGAAGCCATCTATGTCCACTGTGAGCGACCATCTTTGAACAGAGGCGGGGGTTTATGACACCAACTCTCTGCCATCTATAATCCAGTTTTGAGATCCCTTCCCAGACGCCTTAACGCCCACACACATCCTGGGCCATCTGACCTCAGGAATTCGCATGATAAGGTGGGGCCAGGTTTCACAATGAACACACCCGAAACTCTGGCTGATTGGGACCCACACCCAGTTTCACACCTTGGCTCAGGCGATTAGAGGATCATCAGGGGGTCCTTTTGTCCCTCTGTGGGGGGTCACTCCCACTAGGTTTATATCTGGGACTCTCCACCATTTGACCTTAGAACTGAAGAAGCTTCTCGGATGAGAGGTGAAACGTCTTCAAGCAACTTAAAGAAGTCCAGACGCTTTTCTTTGCAAGCTCCTTTGACCAGTGAGAGTGAATGAATAGTGGAATTGAAAAGCGCTATACAAATGCAATCCATTATTATTATCTGCTCCAGTTGTTCCTTCAGCTCCAGGTATTTCTCTGTTTTCTTGTGCTCCATCTTCCTAATGTTGGTTGCTGTTTGTCCTCAAGAGCAGAAGACCACATTTATGATGTGGTCTTCTGTTAGAGACCCAGGTACTTGTAGCTCCCTTGTACAGTTGCTATTCTGCCTTCTAGCAATGCAACCCCTTTAGTCCAGATCACCTTGCCTTGCTTTGAAACCATTTGACCACAGGACCGAATAACATCCAGATTTCCTTACTTTAGATCCTGGTGAGGTGGATCAGTGAGTCAGTGTGTCACTCATATAGTTTGATGTCATCCATGAACAGGAAGTGGCTGATAGTCACTTATTCCAGAATCTTTGTCCATATCCGCTCTTTGTGATGAGGTTGTTTAGGGCATTGAGGGTCTGCAGAACAGCAGTGGGGAGAGTACGTCACCTTTATATAATACATACTTGATGGTAACTTGTGGAGTTGTTTTGGAGTTGGAATAGGAATTTATGAGAGACCGTCATTCTCTCGAGAACACCATGATTCGAGTGAACATGCCAAACTATGAACATTGCAAATAATGCAGCTACTTCCAAGGCCTCCAAGCTCTTGTGCAGGAGCTCTAAGAAAAGTGTGAAATACAGACTGGAAATACAGAGGTTTGCCAGCAAGACCAAGTGCAGCAGAATCACATGAGCTGAAATTATCCAGCAGCCTGTCAAAAACCAGTGGGACACCCATACACCATCTACAGTCCAGAGAAGTAAAGTGTCAAACCTTGAAAACTCAACATTTGGTGTTCAGAAAAATTCCAGCAGGTGTTCTTGAACGAGATGCCAAAACTGGAACTATCTGGCTCGGACTGCTACAGAGATGAGCGTCTACAGGCAATGGAAATGATTGAAAGGAGGTTGATTAAAAAAAGAGGATTTCTGAGAAATTGTTTGCTACAAATTCTTAATAAATCATTACCCCCTCCCAAAAAACAGTATATTCAAGTTCAAGTTCAAGGTTCAAGTTCAAGGTTCTTTATTTGTCACATGCATAGATATACAAGTATAACACACAGTGAAATGTAGCCTGACACGCTCCTCGACATGTGCAAAAAAATTGGGGGGGGGGGGGGGGGGGTGTAGAGGAAGAATATTTTATTTATATATATATATATATATATATATATATATCTCCTCCTTGAATCGCTACCTTATCGTGGTGGAGGGGTTTGTGTGTCCCAGGGATCCCAGGGGCTATGTTGTCTGGGGGCTTTTGCCCCCTGGTAGGGTCTCCCATGGCAAACTGGTCCTGGGTGAGGGACCAGACAAAGAGCGATTCAGAAGACCCCCATGAAAAGAATATCGAGGGAACAGTTTACCCTGCCCGGGATAGGGTTACCGGGGCCCCGCCCTGGAGCCAGGCCCGGGGAGGGTGCCCGAGGGCGAGCGTCTGGTGGCCGGGCCTTAGTCCATGGGGCCCGGCCGGGCACAGCCCGAAGAGGAGACATGGGCCCATCCTCCCGCAGGCCCACCACCCGCAGGAGGCGCCATAGGGGTCGGGTGCATTGTGAGCCGGGTGGCGGCCAGGAGCGGAGGCCCTGGCGGACCGACCCCCGGCTGCCAAGACTGGCAATAGGGACATGGAATGTCACCTCTCTGGTGGGGAAGGAGCCTGAGTTGGTGCGTGAGGTTGAGAGGTACCGGCTAGATATAGTTGGGCTCACCTCTACGCATTGTCTGGGCTCTGGAACCAGTCTCCTGGAGAGGGGCTGGACTCTGTCTCAGTCTGGAGTTGCCCCTGGTGAGAGGCGGCGGGCTGGGGTGGGTATTCTTATATCCCCTCGGCTTGCTGCCGGTACGTTGGGGTTTTTCCCGGTGGACGAGAGGGTTTGTTCCCTGCGCCTTAGGGTCGGGGAACGGGTCCTGACTGTCATCTGCGCTTATGCGCCGAGTGGCAGTTCGGAGTACCCAGCCTTCTTAGAGTCCCTGGGGGGGGGTGCTGGAAGGTGCTCCACCTGGAGACTCTGTTGTCCTGCTGGGAGACTTCAATGCTCACGTGGGTAACGACAGCGAGACCTGGAGGGGCGTGATTGGGAGGAACGGCCTCCCTGATCTGAACCCGAGCGGTGCTTTGTTATTGGACTTCTGTGCTAATCACAGTTTGGCCATAACGAACACCCTGTTCGAACATAAGAGTGTCCATAAGTGCACGTGGCACCAGGATGCTCTAGGCCGTAGGTCGATGATCGATTTTGTAATCGTATCACCAGACCTGCGACCATATGTTCTGGACACTCGGGTGAAGAGAGGGGCTGAGCTGTCAACTGATCACCACCTGGTGGTGAGTTGGATCAGGTGGCGGGGGAGGACGCTGGACAGACCTGGTGCACCTAAACGCGTAGTGAGGGTGTGCTGGGAACGTCTAGCAGAGGCCCCAGTCCGCGAGATCTTCAACGCACACCTCCGGCAGAGCTTCAACAGCATTCCGAGGGAGACTGGGGACATTGAGTCCGAATGGACCATGTTCAGCGTCTCCATTGCCGAAGCTGCTGCATTGAGCTGCGGCCGCAAGGTGGTCGGTGCCTGCCGTGGTGGTAATCCCCGAACCAAATGGTGGACACCAGAGGTGAAGGGAGCCACCAGGCTGAAGAAGGAGGCCTATCGGGCTTGGTTAGCCTGTGGGACTCCGGAGGCAGCCGACAGGTATCGACAGGCCAAGCGGAATGCGGCTCGGGCAGTGGCTGAAGCAAAAACTCGGGTGTGGGAGGAGTTCGGAGAGGCCATGGAAAAAGACTTTCGGACTGCCTCGAAGAGATTCTGGCAAACCGTCAGGCGTCTCAGGAGGGGAAAGCGGTGCTCTACCTGCACTGTGTATAGTGCTGGCGGAGCGCTGTTGACGTCGACTGAGAAAATTGTCGGGCGGTGGAAGGAATACTTCGAGGACCTCCTTAATCCCACTGACACGTCTTCCGGGGAGGAAGCAGAGTCTGGGGATGAGGGGTGTGACCCACCGATTTCCGGGGGCGAGGTCACTGAGGCAGTTAAACAACTCCTTGGTGGCAGAGCCCCTGGTGTCGATGAGGTCCGCCCCGAGTTCCTGAAGGCTCTGGACGTTGTAGGGCTGTCTTGGTTGACACGTCTCTGCAATGTTGCGTGGAGATCAGGGGCAGTACCTGTGGACTGGCAGACCGGGGTGGTGGTCCCCATCTTCAAGAAGGGGGACCGGAGGGTGTGTTCCAACTACAGGGGGATCACACTCCTCAGCCTCCCCGGGAAAGTCTATGCCAGGGTGCTGGAGAGGAGGGTTCGTCCGCTAGTCGAACCTCGGATACAGGAGGAACAATGCGGTTTTCGTCCTGGTCGCGGAACACTGGACCAGCTCTTTGTCCTCTCGAGGATACTTGAGGGTGCATGGGAGTTTGCCCAACCAGTCTACATGTGTTTTGTGGACCTGGAGAAGGCATTCGACCGTGTCCCTCGGGGCGTCCTGTGGGAGGTGTTGCGCGAGTATGGGGTGTCTGGCCCATTGCTACGGGCCATTCAATCCCTATACAACCGTTGCAAGAGCTTGGTTCGCATTGCCGGCAATAAGTCGGACTCGTTCCCGGTGGGTGATGGGCTCCGCCAGGGCTGCCCTTTGTCTCCGGTTCTGTTCATAATTTTTATGGACAGGATTTCTAGGCGCAGCCAAGTGGCGGAGGGCTTTCGCTTTGGTGGCCTCAGAATCTCATCTCTGATTTTTGCGGATGATGTGGTTCTGTTGGCTTCATCGGGTGAGGGCCTCCAGCTCGCACTGGAGCGGTTCGCAGCCGAGTGTAACGCAGCGGGAATGAGGATCAGCACCTCCAAATCTGAGGCCATGGTTCTCAGCCGGAAAAGGGTGGAGTGCCCACTCCGGGTCGGGGATGAGTTCCTGCCCCAAGTGGAGGAGTTCAAGTATCTCGGGGTCTTGTTCGCGAGTGATGGGAGAAGGGAGCTGGAGATCGACAGACGGATTGGGGCTGCGGCTGCAGTAATGCGGACACTGCACCGGTCAGTTGTGGTGAAGAGGGAGCTGAGTGTAAAAGCGAAGCTCTCAATTTACCGGTCGATCTACGTCCCTACCCTCACCTATGGCCACGAGCTGTGGGTAGTGACCGAAAGAACGAGATCGCGGATACAAGCGGCGGAAATGAGCTTCCTCCGAAGGGTGGCTGGCCTCTCCCTTAGAGATAGGGTGAGAAGTTCGGCCATCCGGGAGGGGCTTAGAGTAGAGCAGCTGCTGCTCCACATCGAAAGGAGCCAGCTGAGGTGGTTCGGGCATCTGGCAAGGATGCCCCCTGGGCGCCTCCTGGGCGAGGTGTTCCAGGCATGTCCCACCGGGAGGAGGCCCCGGGGCAGACCCAGGACACGCTGGAGAGATTATATCTCTCGGCTGGCCTGGGAACGCCTTGGTATTCCCCCGGACAAGCTGGAGGAGGTGGCTGGGGAGAGGGAGGTCTGGACCTCTTTGCTTAGGCTGCTACCCCCGCGACCCGACCTCGGATAAGCGGATGAAGATGGATGGATGGATATATATATATATATATATATATATATATATATATATATATATGTATGTATGTATGTATATATATATGTATGTATGTATGTATATATATATGTATGTATGTATGTATGTATGTATGTATATATATATATATATATATATATATATATATATATATATATATATATATATATATATATATATATACATACATACATACATACATACATACATACATACATATATATATATATATATATATATATATATATATATATATATATATATATATATATATATATGTATATATATGTATGTATGTATGTATGTATATATATATATGTATGTATGTATGTATGTATGTATGTATGTATGTATATATATATATATGTGTATGTATGTATGTATGTATGTATGTATATATATATGTGTAGTATATACATTGGGTGAATGTGCAGTAGTAGCAGCAAGCAGGTGAATTCTGTACATTAATATGCATAGACATCTGACTATTTTACAGGATAGACAATATAAACATATTTAAAATTAAAGGAATTGAAATGTACATTGTGCCTTGGTTTAGTGTCTGGAAGAGTCCTGACTCAGTCAATTATAGATGATGTGAGAGGGCGGGTGTGTGTGTTTAGGGCCCGGATGGCTTGGGTATAGAAGCTCCTCTTGAGTCTCTCTGTCCTTGCCCGGAAGATGCGGAACCTTCTACCAGATTGCAGAAGTTGGAACAGTTTGTTGCCAGGATGGGACGGGTCCTTCAGTATCTGCGCTGCTCTAGTCCGGCATCTCCTGGTGTAGGTGTCCTGAAGCGGGGGGAGAGCAATCCTGCAGCAGCGTTCTGCTGTACGGATCACTCTCTGGAGAGCTTTTTGGTCCTTCACACAGCTGTTCCCAAACCACGATGTCATGTTCTGTGTGAGGATGCTCTCCACAGCGCCTGTATAGAAAATCCTGAGGATCTTTGGAGAGACCCTGAACTTCCTCAGTTGTCGTAGGTGATACAGGCGCTGCCTAGCCTTTTTGGTCTGGACCTGAATGTGGGCAGCCCATGTCAGGTCTGAGGAGATGTGGACACCAAGATACTTGAAGGACTGCACCCTCTCCACTGGAGCTCCATTGATGATAATGGGCTTGCAGTCTCTGTGCTGACCCCTTCTGAAGTCCACCACCAGCTCCTTGGTCTTGCTGACGTTCAGCTGGAGGTGGTTGTCCTGGCACCACGATGCCAGATTCTTCACTTCATCCATGTAGGCCGTCTCCTCGTTGTTGGAGATGGCACCCAACACCACTGTGTCGTCAGCAAACTTCACAATGGTGTTGGAGCCATGGGTGGCCACACAGTCTGAAGTGTAGAGGGAGTAGAGCAGTGGCGAGAGGACACATCCCTGAGGTGCTCCTGTGTTGATGGTGATGCTGTTGGAGAAGCACCTGCCCACCCTCACCACCTGAGTTCTGCCAGTGAGGAAGTCCAACACCCATGCACACAGACGGCTGTTAAGTCCCAGATCCCTCAGCTTTGTGAACAGTCTGCAGGGCGCTATTGTGTTAAACGCTGAACTGTAATCAACAAACAGCATTTGCACATAGTTACCCTGTTTCTTGTCCACATGGCTGAGAGTGGTGTGTAGGACGTGGGCGATGGCATCCTCTGTGGATCTGTTGGATCTGTAGGCGAGCTGCAGCGGATCTGTGGTGTCTGGGATGGAGGAGGAGATGATGTTCTTCACCAGCCTCTCAAACTATATTAAAGATGGCGTAGTCTTGGTGTCTAAAAAGTGAAGCCTGCATTCTTTTCATTCTGTCAATAGATCCAGCAGCGACATATTGACAGGATATCCCATATTTCTAATCAAACTTGCTACCATGACCTGACAGCTTAGTACTCCATCCTGTTGTCCAAATATGTTCAATTCTGGCTTCATAAAACCATCAGAGCACAGGCCAAAACATATAATCGAAACCAAATGGGTGGCAGTACGTTGGCTACATTAATCTTTTACACCTTCTTCTTCATCTTTCAGCTGCCCCTTTTGGGGGTCACTACAAGTGAAATTGGCCATGTCCATCATTAACATCGTCCATGGTCATAAAGAGTTACTCTCAGCCACAAGACAAACTCATATGTCAAATTCTTAGCAGGCTTTTGACAAGTTCTTCAACATGCATAAGGCTACCTATCAACCAGCTAACTTAAAAACCTGTGCACAATTATGAATGAAGTATACCTGAAGCAGCTGTTTACTGCAGTTTGGTCATATGAACATGCATACAGTATATCAGTGGCATCGTCTGGGAAGTGCCGTTCAGCAGTCTGTTTCTTTCACAAAGGAGCTGGAAAGATTATATAAGTGGGACATATAGACATAATTAGAGCTGAAAGATTATGTTAATAAGACTGTTGTTGTATTGACAGAAAGAAAAAAATGACTGCCTCTGGCTGGAGCTTGTAACATCTGCACACACACATGCCACTATCCACACACAAACACACCGAGACACACGCACGTGACTATTCCTCTGAAGGGACGGGATAATTGGCTGCTGAGCGAGAGCCCCCTTCGGCTCTCCTCATTAGCAGCCGTGGAGTTCTTTAGCGCGTGCAAGCGCACTCGAACCATGCACACACATGCAGCACGCGTGTTTGTTCAAAATGCATGTCACATCACATTTATGTTCATCGACGATCATCTTCTTCTTCTACCTTTGATGCTTTACCGTAGTTTCCCATACAAATAAAATCTCTAGTAAATGCATTGTGTGTGTGTGTGTGTGTGTGTGTGTGTGTGTGTGTGTGTCTACAAGCATGTGTCTAATTCTCATTAGGTGGCCTACTTGGTGGTGCAGTAGTGCTTTTTCCTCCAAGAGGAAATAATATGAGGTAATCTTGCAGCATTAGGAAGCCCCATAGTTAACTTGGAGAGCTTTCCTCTCAGCTGTAGCCCACAGTGCAGATGAACTGACCTCTTAACACCTTCACATAGAGTGAATTCTCTCATCCACACAATAAAAATTAAACAAAACAACTTTTCAAAATGTTTCATTCCTTTTGTTCTACTCCTCTTACAATCCTCATGCAGATAGAGGATCGATGTCAAGTTTTTTTTTATCATGTGCATTTATTTTTCCAGTGCAAATACCAAAGTTTAACATTTGATAAGACTGAGCACTGCCTTTGAGTCACACGGAGGACGATTTTAAAAAAAGATGTGAACTTGGAGGCATGAAACCCAGATAAGGTCCAGCTAATAGAGAAGCATTCAGAGGCTGGGAGTTGGAAAGTTACCAGATGCTGCAGGCTTCATGCCAAAAGCCAAGGCAGAATGAATAGAACCAAGGTCTATTCATTGATTCTCTGGGTTGTTGCACCATCAAGGGTGCCACTGGAGTTGTTTGTTATATGGATGCAGTTCATAGCATGGAGCGCAATTTCAAACTGGCCCTGACCTTTCCAGTAAACTTTCACCGATGAGGCAGAATCATATGCAGAATTGAAGAGTTGAATGAGAATTAAAGTACAGCTCCAGCTCAAGGACAAACAGCCAACAACTTATCAGAACATGCTGCTTTTTTGCAATCGTTGTTCTGCATCCATAACTGTTGATCACCCCTCTAAATGTGAAGCCAGAGATCTTCCGGTGCCACTCCGAGCTGGCAGCCAGTATCAGCAGCTCCGACCTGACGAGACCTTTTTTTCTCTTTTTTTTTTTTGTTGTTATTGTGTTTCTTGTTCTGTTTTTTTTTTTTTATTGCGGACTGTACTACTCCACAATGGAGCTCAGAATTCTATGGACAATCGTGTTTCTTATAACATTCTTTACGGCATCTGAGCTTGTGGAGGTCTGACCTCCCATTGTTTACAGCAGGGATCAGCTGTTAGCCCTCGGGACCTCCACTGTTCTGCCTACCACCGAGCGAGCCAACATCCCCCGTGAGGTGAGGAGGAAGAGAAGCGGCACTCGGGCCGGGATCGGGCATCGCAGTAAAGTTAGGAGGTACCGGCCAGCGATTCCATCTGTTATTATAAGGAATGTGAGATTTCTCCCCAATAAAGTAGATTAACTGGCAGCTCTTACCCAACATCAGAGGAGCTACAGGGAGTGCAGCGTGATGTGCTTCACTGAGTCGTGGCTAACCGCACTAAATCCGGACTCACACGTAAACATGGATGGTTTCCACTCTCCATTGACAGAACAATGGAGAGTGGTAAGCTCTGTTCTGGGATGCATCCTGGATCCAGTGCAGGTGGTGGGAGACAGAAGGACTCTGGCCAAAATAACATCTCTGATGGACAGAATCTCCCACCCCATGCATGTAAGTGTTGCTGAACTGCAGAGCTCCTTCAGTGAGAGACTGCTGCATCCTAGATGCATGAAGGAGCGTTTGTACAATCAAAACTGCTCCCAACAAACATAGATGTTTACATCTGCACTGTAACTTGCACTATTTTATGAACCGATTCACACTATAACAGGGTTGCCTCTTATCTATATTTAATTTTATTTAATTTAATAACAGTATGGTACTCAGTGTTTGGTAACCATTGTCCTTCATGTAAATATGTAAAAATTGTGTATGTTTCTGTTCTGTGTCTTGTGTACTGTTTGTTTGTATATGTCTTTCTTGCTGCTGTTACACCGAAATTTCCCATTGTGGGACAAGTAAAGGATTATTCTATTCTAAATCTGAGGTTCTTATAATACTGCTAACTGCCCAAAGTAGATGGGAGTTTAAGAACAGCCAACAGCTGTTCTTAAAATGAGAGAAAATCTTGGTCTTATGGAACAATTTCTGTTTGCTGTGGGCGAATGTTACCAAAAATTTGCTTGAAATATAAATGATTTCATTTTAAAGGCGACATATGGTGTTTTTCTGTCATGGTCCTGGGCCATGTTGGCCCAGTATTCTTAGTTTTTGTGTGTTTTGTATTTTGTTCCCTATTTATGCCTTGGTTCCTAGGTTATTTAGTTAAGATGTTCTTCCTGTTTTACTTTGACAGTCTCTCGTTAGTATGCGTCATGTTGTGTTCACTCCTGCCCTGTCTCGTTATGGTTATCTGTGTCAGCTGTGTTCCCCGTGTGTTCCCACTTCCCTCGTTAACCCTCTGTGTATTTATGTCTGCGTCTCCCTCAGTTCGGTGTCGCGTTCTCCCTCATGACTGTGTGCCGCTCCGTGTGTTTCCTCGTAAGTCGTTCCTTAGTACTTCCCAGTTTAGTTTCATGTTATTCTGTATCGCTGTTATCTTTGGTCATCGTTTGTCAGCAATAAAGCTGTATTTTGAGTTCAGTCCTGTTTTCCCGTGAGTTTGCGTTTGGGTCCTATTTCCTGCCTGCCACACAGCCAGATCATGATAGAAGAACGCGACCACGACATGGACCCAGCAGCTCACGACCCTTCCGCTGAGCTCCAGGTGGATTTAATCTACACAGTGGAGTATCACTGTCAGGAGTGGGTAGCGCTGCCAGGGGAAGAGTATCGGGAGACCGTAGCCATCTGTTTATAGAGAATGGTGTCCGGACTCCCATGGCTATTCGGCGCGCTACACCCCCACATCCAGGACTTCCTCGTCTCCACCGTACGCATCCACCCGGAGCTGCCGCTCCAGTATGAGGAGCCGGAGGACGTTCAGCCCGGTCCGCTGGAGGATTTGCGGCCTGGCTCGTCTTCTCCCCCTTCTCGGCGAAAACGGCGTTCACGCCGCCGTCGCGCCAGTACCGCTGAGCAGGCTTCACCCATGGGTGAGAGTGACTGTGCGTCACACTCAGCCCAAATGTTCTGAACCTGGACTTCATGACTTATCCACCACCGTGAGTAGCACTGTTTGGCCCTCCGTGGATATTGTGTTGCCTAACTCAGACAATTCTGCCACTTTGTGTTTGGACTCTAGAGACACTATACAGCGAGGCACCTCCGTGTCAGATTATCCACCAGTTGCTCTCGCTAGTAATCTTTGCGTTTTTGAGCCCTAGAGATAACAGTGCATGCTGAGAAACGCATACCCCCTGAAACCGTGTTCTATAGCTCCTCCTAGTGACTGTTTCATGTTCCAGCCTATTTTGTCTTTAGACATTCCTGATATTTCACAGCCAACTCCTCAACCAGCCATTGCTCTCTCAGCTCCCCAAGAAGTTACTGAGAATGAGACCTGTGTTGCTGAGCAAGCCAATTTAACGTCTACTCCTAGCGTTCTGCCTGAGCCAGGTGACACAGACTATTATCCATTCCTCTGCTATGAACGGTTTAATCTTCAAACCAGCTCTTGTATCTGTGACTCCCAGTGTTGCTCCATCAGTTTCTCAGGCTGTGGTTTTTTCTGTGCCACAACTTGAAAGTATTAACTCGGACGTTACCTGTGTAACCTCACCTTCTCTCGTGCCTGCTAAGCAGGAGACTGTTTCTGTTTTTCCTCGTGGACTCCTTGAAACTGTGTATTCAATGCCTGCTAAGGTTAAGAGCCACAAGGTTTCATCTGCTATACATAGACTGGCAAAGGATTTTAGTTTGAGCACAGCAGAGCTGGTTGCACAGGTTAACTTTTCTGTTCCCCGGTCATGTCAGTTTAACTCTGTGCGCCATGCTTTTCGGCCAAGTTTCATGGACTCTGTGTGTACTACGTCTCGGGCTACATCCTGTACGACTGTGTAGTGTTGTTTCACATCCAGGTTATCCAGACGCTGCTTGTGTGAGTTCTCCAGTACCTGTGACTGCTCCTAAACTCACTCTTTCTAAGACTGCTAATTATGACATGGACAACTTAAGCACAGCAGAGTTGCTAGAACCAGCCCACCATAAGTCGCGGTTTGCTGAAACTGTGTTTGGCACCATTAACCTTGTTTACCCAGTGACTGTTATCGCTCCTGTGCTTCGCTCTCCAACTCCAGTTCCTGTAACCAGGGCAGCGCGGGCCCAGCTTTCCCTTGCACTCGTATCAGCTCCTCGGGTGAGGGTGGCTGAGGTCCAGCTGGTCCCTGCTTCTGTCCCCAGCCTGGCAGAGGCTCCGTTCATCCCGGCACCCGCACCTGCTCCTCGGGTGGGGTTGATGGACACCCAGCCATTGCCTGCACCTGTTCCGGTTCCCCGGGTGAGGTCAGCCGTGACCCTGCCGACTCCTGCACCCGTCTCAGTTCCTCGGGTGGGAGCGGCAGAGGTCCAGCTAGCTCCTGCACCTACACCGGCCCCCAGGGTAAAGGCAGCCAGAGCCCAGCTCGTCCCTGCACCCATATCTGTTCCTCGGGTGGGGATGGCTGGTGTTCGGCCAGGCCCAGCACCCGTTCCTGTTCCTTGGAGGAGAGCAGCCAAGAGTCAGTCACCTGTTCAGTCACCAGTTCAACTACCTGCTGACCCACCATCACTTCAACCACCACTACAACTTGCACTTCTGTCCATAGCGCAGCCATTAGCTCAGTTATTAGCAGTTTCCTGTTTTGTCACCAGCTCAGTCTCTAGCACACTTATCAGCTCCATTACCTGCTCAGCCATTAACTCTGTCACCAGCTCAGCCATGTTGGCCCAGTATTCTTAGTTTTTGTGTGTTTTGTATTTTGTTCCCTATTTATGCCTTGGTTCCTAGGTTATTTAGTTAAGATGTTCCTTATTTGGTTACCTCCTGTGTGCCCCTGTGTATCTGTGAGCCCTCGTCTCTCCTTGTGTTTTATTCCATGTTTTCCCCAGCCCGTTATGTCTGTGTTCTCCCCGTGCTCTTTCTCCTCCTGTCTGAACCTCTGTGTACTTCCTGTTTTACTTTGACAGTCTCTCGTCAGTATGCGTCATGTTGTGTTCACTCCTGCCCTGTCTCGTTATCATTATCTGTGTCAGCTGTGTTCCCCGTGTGTTCCCACTTCCCTCGTTAACCCTCTGTGTATTTATGCCTGCGTCTCCCTCAGTTCGGTGTCGCATTCTCCCTCATGACTGTGCCTCTCCGTGTGTTTCCTCATAAGTCAGTTCCTTAGTACTTCCCAGTTTAGTTTTATGTTATTCTGTATCGCTGTTATCTTTGGTCGTCGTTTGTCAGCAATAAAGCTGTATTTTGAGTTCAGTCCTGTTTTCCCGTGAGTTTGCGTTTGGGTCCTATTTCCTGCCTGCCACACAGCCAGATCATGACACTTTTCATTATTTTCTGAGCACCAGCGGATATCCTGTCACAATGGTAAAAATACACATTAAAAGGCCAAAGTCTGAAAAAACATGGTAAGAGTAATCCAAGCAAGCGAGAAGCTCAGACTACTCAAACACTGACTCACAGATCACATTATGTAGTTAAGTGAATATCCCCAACGAAATAGTTTAAGACAAGCTGGGAAAATTGAAACTTTGTCTGCCTTCTATTCAAATCCACTGAAGAAGCAGACAATCAGATGAAAATTAAAATGTACAACCTGACCATAGAGCTGGGCGTAGAACAATAACGATATGTATTGCGAAATAACTTCTCGATAGAAAAATTAAACTATTGCGATAGGCCTCATTTCCCTTCTCTTAAAAAAAAAAAAAAAAAAAAAAAAGAACAGCCAATCCAAATTAAGTGGCGCAGAGCCAAACCAATCATAGCCGCAGCGTCACATCACATCACATTACGTATAGCACAAGTGCCAAGCTGCACATGTGTATTTGTTTGGGAAGCAGCCAGCCACTCTGTGTTGTGTGTGTATATTTGTATAGTTGCACCTTGGATGTGCACCTAGGATTTGAAGAATGTTCCGTTAGCATCTTTATTTTAAAACTATTTGAAAAGCTAAGCTATACACCAAGGAGATTGCGAACTAAAAGGAAATTCTCAGTTTATTTGATATTGACAAAAGTTAGTCAATTTTGTCTGTTCTTCTGTAAAACTAAGATTTATTTTTAGAATTTAATATTTTGTTTCTAAGTGGAATTGACAATTTAGTAGTGTGTTTTGTTTGTTCTATTTTGAAACTTAAACGCTTTAGCGGCTGCCTTTTGTGTAGTTTGCAACTTTATTTTTCTGAAAATGTCTCATGTTCCTTAAGTACATCTACCCTGTTGAACTTATTATGGGAAATAAATATTTAAATCAAAACAAGCTGCTGATTATTTCACATTTTACTTGTGAGCAATGGCACATTTAAATCTTACAAATATAGTTATTTGGCTTATATCGTGATATATATCGTTATCGCCTGATATGAAAAAAATCTTATCGCCCAGCTCTACCTGACCATTGTAACCATTGTGTGAAATAAACTTCTAGCTTACAGGAACAAGGAAAAGAACTAAAACAGCTTGATTAAGACAGTGGACAAACTCAGGAACCACAACACGGCTAAGTACAGTATAAGTTAAATCAGGATTATTTTGAACTGTGACTCATGCACAGTTACTATCCGGTTGTTCAGTCTGACGTCACTAGCCGTGTCTGGGTCTAAACTCCGCTGCAGGTCCATATATCAAACGGTCCATATATCAAACGATCACTATGGCATTACTGAGAGTTGAAAAACTGTCTAAAGTCTTTCATCTTTAATAAAATGATCAGCGTTCTGCTCTACCAGGTGTAACAATTGAGTTTAACATCCAGGCATCCATGAAAATGGAATTTATGACATTTAACGGAGTTAGAAGTTAGCAGGGAGTTAGCTCGCTAGCTTCTATCTAAATACAATATAGCATGTCCTGACTGCGGGGTTTTGGAAACAAATTAAAACGTACAGCTCTGTTATCACTTCCAGCATAAATGAAGACAGAAAACTAAACAGCAGTGACGTTTGTATGGTTACTGAAGTTGGACTAGCTGGTATATAATGATGTGCTACGTGACCGCTAGCGACACAGCTATGTTAGCATGATATAAACAAGCTAACTTTTTTTCCACTCGATAAAAGTTACCGTGAGTGTTCTCGGTGGTCAGGAACAAATGTAATCGCATGGCAGGATGCTGTAAAAGGACCAAACTTCAGCCAGGAGAACAACTGAGATAATCCATCCACAATACGAGGTTAGTCATTCATATACTGATGCATGGGATGGGCTGTAGTTACATCCTAAGGTTTTAAAAACTGAGCTTAAATAAATGATTAGCGGTAATAAAAGCCGAGGGAGGTCAACAGTGATCACTGACTGTTTTAGGAGCTTTTTGAGATCAAATAGAAGAAAATACATAACATTAAACATGTTAACAACACAAAAGCCATATTAAACGCAGACTACTTTAGACCCGGAAGTAAGATTCGTCGCGTCATCACTGAACAACCGGATAAAGATTAAAAATGTGAAGCTGAAAATGAGTCTCGAATCTTACCAGAAAGTTTAGTCCTTCTGTTTTGAATGACATCAGCTGCCTGGTGATATTCTTGCTTTCAATCACTGCCTAGTGATATTACTGCATTATTCATGACATTAGGTCACTTTGCCCTCTTGACTAATAAAAAGGCAATAAAACTGTCCACTAAGTGAGTTACCTGCCAGTAGGACGTTCATTACTCTTGGCTCATTTGAGAAGCATCAGAGTGATCATAAACCTGACCGAGGTCACTCTAGAAAGCTGGTCAAAGTGCTGTCTTTTACATACAGAGAAACATGACCTTGTGGCGGACCACCAGGTGGCTCCACTCACACACAAGTTGAAAGGAAGTGTGGGGGTGGAGATTTTGGTGCTGACTATATGTGAAGTTCTGTCAGTTAATAAAGTTGTTGGAGTGAGACACTGAGACCTCTCCTGTCGTTGTTACATACCTCCACATTGGTGACCCCTGTAGTGAACATGCTAAGGCTCGACGACGAAGCCAGCTCTGGCCTGGAAGCATCGGCGGCCGCCGGACCTTCACCTCCGCCGATGGCTGCGTTTGCTGTGGCGCTTAAATTGCCGGATTTTTGGCTTCACGATCCTCCTTCATGGTTCATGCACGTAGAAGCTCAGTTTGCTCTTCGTGGAGTTTCAGCCGACGACACTAAATACCACCATGTGGTGGCCTCACTTGACCCGCTGTCAACCCGCCGTGTGATGACTCTCCTCCGGGATCCCCCAGCCCAGGGCAAGTACGCCGCCCTCAAGGGGCTGCTGCTGCGGCGTTACTCCCTCTCTGATGCTGAGCGGGCCGAGAAACTCCTTTCCATCGCGGGCCTGGGCGACGGCACCGCCCTCGAGCTCATGGAGAGCATGCTGTCCTTGCTGGGCGCGGAGGACGGAGGATTTCTCTTCACCCACCTCTTTCTTCGACAGCTGCCGGCTCCAGTGCGCGCTGGCCTTGCCAACTCCCTGCTATTGGCCACGAAGGATTACCGCTCCCTTGCGGAAGAGGCGGATCGCATCCTCCTGGCTACCAGGACTTTCGGCGTCCAGACGGTTATTCAGGACCCACCAGCGTTTTCCCCCTCCCCCTCACCGATGCTCCACGGGCCCTCCGACTTGTCCACTGTGGCCGGAATCGCTGCACGGCGGCACCGCGGCACCGCGGAAAGGGGCTTTGTTTTTATCACCAGCGTTTTGGAGCAAAGGCACGGCGCTGCCTCCCGCCTTGCAGTTTCCAGACCCAGGGAAACGGGCATGTCAGCGCTCTGTAGCAGCCGCGACCGCTGGCAACAAGGAAAGGCTGCTTTTCTTAGAGGACTCACGCTCGGGGAGGTGTTTCCTGGTGGACTCCGGCTCACAGAAGAGCCTTCTTCCCCCGACTGGCTCGGACAGGCTAGCTGAGGGTTGCGGGCCATTGCTAACAGCGGCTAATGGCTCTCCCATCAAAACCTTCGGTGAAAGATTGGTGACTGTTTGCTTTCACGACCGTGACTTTCAGTGGAACTTTGTTGTTGCTGCTAGCTCTGTGCCTATAATAGGCGCTGATTTTCTTTGTGCTCACGGACTACTGGTTGATGTGGCTAACAGACGTTTAATTGATGCTGTGTCCTTTTCCTCATTACCCTGTTTGACTCGGGGTGCTCAGCCCGTGGTGCATGCTAACTCAGTAGATTCGGGTGATGTTTTTCAGTGTTTGCTTTCTGAGTTCCCCTCACTCACTGTCCCCACTTTCTCGAGCACGGTGACGAAGCATGGGGTAGAGCATTACATAACTACAGTAGGGCCCCCGGTGTTCGCGCGCGCGCGCCGCCTCGACCCCGCCAAACTGGCTGTCGCTAGGGAAGAATTTGCCACCATGGAGCGTCTGGGCATCGTGCAGCGTTCGAACAGTGCCTGGGCTTCTCCGTTACACATGGTGCCTAAATCTGATGGTCGGTGGCGACCTTGTGGGGATTTCCGCCGTCTTAATAATGTCACGGAGAACGATCGTTATCCCATTCCCCACATCCAAGATTTTTCCGCCCATCTTGCGGGGACCTCGGTTTTTTCTAAGATCGATTTGGTACGGGGATATCACCAGGTTCCCGTGCGCGCGGAGGATGTCCCCAAAACCGCCGTAATTACACCTTTCGGCCTTTTCGAGTTTCTGCGCATGCCGTTTGGCCTGAAAGGTGCCGCCCAAACCTTCCAGCGGTTGATGGACTCGGTCTTGCGCGGGCTGCCCTTTGTTTTTGTATATCTTGATGATATACTGGTGGCCAGCAGCTCGAAGGAGCAGCACATGTTCCATCTGCGTCAGGTTTTTCAGCGTTTGGCGGAGCATGGACTGATTATTAATCCGTCTAAATGCCAGTTTGGGTTGCCCGTTCTCGATTTCCTTGGGCACCGTGTTTCCGCCGAGGGCGCGGTTCCGTTGCCTGACAAAGTCCGAGCTGTTTCGGAATTTCCGCGTCCCACGACTGTTAAGGCACTGCAGGAATTTTTGGGGATGGTGAATTTTTACAACCGTTTTCTCCCCAGAGCGGCACATCTGCTGAAGCCCCTTTATGGGGCGTTAAAGGGTAAAAAAGCTAATGACCCCGTTGACTGGTTTCCGGACAGCATCCAAGCGTTTTCTGATGCTGCCCTTCTGGCCCACCCATCCCCCTCAGCGCCGATTGCGTTGACCACTGATGCGTCGGACATAGCGGTGGGTGCGGTGCTGGAACAGCGAATCTCGGGTGTCTGGCAACCGCTCGCCTTTTTCAGCCGTACGCTACGTGACAGCGAACGCAATTACAGCGTTTTTGACAGGGAGCTACTGGCGCTCCACCTGGCGTCTCGTCATTTCCGGTTTTTTCTTGAGGGTCGTCACTTTACCGCATACGTGGACCACAAACCCTTGACGTTCGCCATGTCCAAGGTTTCCGATCCATGGAGTGCACGCCAGCAGCGCCAGTTGGCAGCCATTTCTGAGTTTACCACGGACATTCGGCACGTGGCTGGTAAATCCAATCATGTGGCTGACTGTTTGTCCCGTGCGCTGGTTTCTCCCGTCTTTCTCGGCATAGACTACTCCGCCGTGGCTGCCGATCAGAGCGGTGACCCTGACATCCTCGCGCTTAAATCCACCCAGACGGGCCTCATACTGGAGGACAGACCCGTGCAGAACGGTGGTCCCCTCCTCGTCTGTGACGTTTCCACCGGCCGCCCTCGCCCTGTGGTTCCCGCTTCCTGGCGTCGTCAAAAGTTTTTGACTCGGTACATGCTCTCTCTCATCCAGGGGTCCGGGCCTCTGTTAAACTGGTCAGCTCTAAATTTGTTTGGCCAGGCCTTCGCAAATCTGTTAAGGAATGGGCGTCGGCGTGCATTCCCTGCCAGCGCGCGAAGGTTCATAAACACACCAAGGCGCCCCTGGAGCCGTTCTTCATACCCGGCAAACGTTTCGATCATGTGCATGTCGATCTGGTGGGTCCCTTGCCGCAGTCACAAGGTTTTACGCACCTTTTGACTGTTGTTGACCGGACCACCAGGTGGCCGGAGGCGGTCCCCCTGGCGTCCACTACCGCAGCAGTGGTGGCCAAGGCGTTTTTGTCGACCTGGGTCTCGCGTTTCGGCCCACCCGCGGACATTACGTCAGACAGAGGCCCCCAGTTCATTTCCGAGCTTTGGTCGGCCATGGCTGATGGACTGGGGGCTAAAGTCCACCGCACAACCGCATACAACCCGCAGGCTAATGGGATGTGTGAACGGTTCCACCGGTCGCTGAAGGCTGCCTTTCGCGCCTCCTTAAAGGATGGCAATTGGGTTGACCGCCTCCCGTGGGTTTTGCTTGGGCTGCGCTCTGCGGTTAAGGAGGATCTCGGCGCTTCCCCAGCTGAGCTAGTGTTTGGTCAGCCCCTCCGCGTGCCTGGAGAATTCTTGCCTGAAAATCCTCCTCCCTGCTTCGATCCATCGGTGCTCTCTCTCACCCCGCTTTTGCACTCGCTTCGGGTTCCTGGTCCGGTGCACCATTGCGTGCCTGACACCTTTGTTCCAAAGACTTTAGAGACTGCTAAGTTTGTTTTTGTCAGGCACGATGCCCACAGGACACCGCTGCGGCCGCTGTATGACGGCCCGTTCAGGGTTATTGAACCGGGCCAGAAACATTTTGTTTTGGATTTTGGGGGTCGAAGGGAGACTGTGTGTGTTGACAGACTTAAACCAGCACATGTTCTTCCGGACAGTGATGTAGTGCCGGCCCAGGCCCCTCGCCGTGGCCGACCTCCTGCGCTGGGGTTGACAGTCTCTGGTTTTCCCCCCAGGACTACCCCCGGACCACCAACGTTTGAGCCTCCTCCTGCCTTTCCTGCTCGCCTTCACCAGCCTCGTTCACAGGATGGACCTTCCTCTGCCTGTTCTCTCCCTCCCAGGTTCAGTCGTGCGGGTCGTTTGCTTAGACCCAGGGTCCTGGACTGAATGGAGACCTGACTGTGTGTTCAAGGGGGGGTATGTGTGGCGGACCACCAGGTGGCTCCACTCACACACAAGTTGAAAGGAAGTGTGGGGGTGGAGATTTTGGCGCTGACTATATGTGAAGTTCTGTCAGTTAATAAAGTTGTTGGAGTGAGACACTGAGACCTCTCCTGTCGTTGTTACATACCTCCACAACCTAATATTTACAATCTTTGTATACATTTAATAATTAAAGAATGTCTTTGGTTTAGAGCTGTGCCACCGGTGGTTAGCACTGTTGACTCAATGAAAGAAGGTCCTGAGTTCGATTCCACCATCAGGCCGGGGTCTTTCTGTGTGGAGTTTGGATGTTCTCCCCATGTTTGTGCGGGTTCTCTCCGGGTACTCCGGCTTCCTCCTACAGTCCAAAGATGTGGAGTTAGTTAGGTTAATTGGAAACTCTAAATTACCCATAGGTGTGAATGCAGGAAAGATTGTGAGTGTGAATGGTTGTCTGTGTCTATGTGTTAGCCCTGCGACAGACTGCTGACCCATCCAGGGTGTACCCTGCCTCTCTCCTTAAGACAGCTGGGATAGACTCCAGTCCCCCCACGACCCTGAACAGGATAAGTGGGAGTGAATGGATGGATGAAAATATTTACACTGATCAAACCAAATGTATTCATCTATCATTCAGTATGTACTTTACTTGATTTTTCAAGGCCAAGTAACTTTCTCTTCTCTTGTTTCATTTTGAGATTCTGCTTTTAATTTGGTTTGGCCACAGTGCTTTTTGCTTTTTTCAGTTTATTGTTTAAAAAAGATTATTTTTTTAGTTTCGTTTTTATTAGTTTCTGACTAAGGGACAGGTTGGCTGATGCTATTCTTATTAGTAACTTGAATTATCCCGTGGCCAAACTCAAATGCCTTGATGAATGTTTAATAACTCTAGCAGAGTAAAATAAAGGCCTTTTATATTACTTGTTCAAACCTCCCTTGAGTACCTGGACATGGCCATTCCTCAAATTTTTCCATTTTTCTTTTTACCATTAAATAAGCTTCAATGAGCAAAGGTGGGCTGAAGGAGTTCTGACTTTTTGTTTTTACTCTTCACTGCCTTTAACTAAATATTCATGTTTAATAGTGATGTGTCGGTCGCGAACGAAATGGCTCTTAGACGTGAACGTCTTTGACGTGAACGACATGAGCAGTGTTTTTTTTTTTTTCTCTCACCCTCTCTCTCACACTTTTTTCCTGCTTCACTCCACACGCGAGCCTTGTGCTTTGCAGAGGGGGGAGGGGCGGTAGTTACACTCGCAGTAGCACAGGAATAGAGCCGGAGGGAGAGAGAGAGAAAGAGAGCCAGGGACAACAACGTCACATTAGAAAGGCATAGTAATCATCCACAACTATTTTCAGTTGCGGATGATAAAGGATTCAGAAAGTTTATTCATGCAGGTCCATATGACAGAGAATATGCATCTTCTTTTTGTTTTCATATTTTAATTTATATTTAATTGTGTTGTGGTTTGCAGTGTTTTGTGTTTCATTTTAAATTTGTTTAAAAGGAAAAAGCTGAAAATTTAAATAGTTAAAAGTTGAACTGTGACTAGTTGGTTTTTGTATTATATGATTTATTTATTAAATTTTATGTGGAGTGATAAATAAAAGTATATTTATGGTGGCCCCTACAGACAAAGCACATACAAACTTCAAAACACGTAAAAACACAACAGAAGTGCTCCAGGATGCTAGGCGCAGTGTGGAGCTTTTGTTACCTAGTGGCTACATAAGCCAGCAAGTACCAACGACCGGATTTGGTATGTGGTAGTAACAGGTAAATGAACATTTTTTTTAAAAATTATTTGAATATATATGAGTGCTTGTGTATAAATACACAAACAATACACATATGCTTTCAATTGTGTAATTTAAGTGATCTAGGTAGCTCTGTTTTGAAGTTCAGTTAATGCTAGAAATGTGTTTTGGAGTTTGCATGTGTTTTGTCTCTAGGGGCCACCACATATATTTATATATAAACATATATAGATAAAACCACTTTTTTACATTAGTAATTCCTTTTATGCATAATTTTATATTATTGTTAATAATAAATAAATTAAAGCAACAAAACAACCTGAAGAGCCGGTTCAGAGCTGAAAGAGCCGGCTCTTTTTAGTGAGCTGAGCTGAAAGAGCCGGTTCTCTAAAAAGAGCCGGAAATCCCATCACTAATGTTTAATGAGAATTTCCTTTTTTTCCCTCCTCTTCATATCTCCTCCACTCCTCAGTTCGCCTTTTAAATAGGTCCTTTCACCAGCAGACGATCGCTACCAGTCAATTTGTCCCACACCCCGCCAGTCCAAGTGGATTAAAACAATGTCATATAAAAACACTAAAAACCATGCAATACAAACATCAGAATAAAACCATGCAGATGAAAACTACACTCACAAATAAACACTAAAATCAGAATAAAATTATTTCTAAAAGACAAATACAATTTTCCATTGTGTGACATCAACACATCTTAAAATTTTAACATTTTAATAAACCGGTGACTTAAAAAGTTGTAATCAAAACTCCCCATATGGAAAAGATATATATAAATCTTATAACGTTTTTATCTGTCTTGTATGAAACTTGTATGGAAAGCATGCAAGAGTGAAAACACATATAAGATCCCTTGAAAAATTATATAATGAAGCTTGTATGTTTTGTATACTTACTAAAAAATATATGAAAGTAATGAGAAAGTGGCCACTTTCATAAGTAAATCATATATGTTTTTACTATTTCTTTTCCATATGGGTACATCAAATCCATCAGGTACAGTAGTGATCGGTAGACAATCACATGAAAGTAGGAAATTTATTGATCAGATTAATCAGAAAATTCTTAAACTCAAAAAAGGGGTCATGTTTCCAGTGGAGCGCAAGCTGGTAATTGCCATAACTCAAACGTTAAATACCTGGAGAGGTCAAACCGTATACACAGACTGTTGTAACTTGAAGGGTCAGTTTGTGTCAACTTTGACACAAAATCCTCCCTGAGAACACATGATCAGCTTTTGCTACAGTGCTGAAATTTCAGGGAACTATAAGTCGAACATGGATTGTAAAGTGCTCTACAAAAGGAAAAAGGTTTGCAGACAGTTGTGTGAATTTGGTGTTACAAATTTTTTGAAGACACAACTGATCTGTGCCATTTGTTCTTTGAAGTAAGGTCAGCAGTTGGAAGAACCTTTGTCCTCAGGATAATAATGTACAATGTTAAAAATAAAGTGGCAGATTGTGAATAACTGCCACAGGGAGGCTAGTGTGACTGACTACTGCTTGCATGCCCCCAGTTTGCTAGCTCATTAGTGGTATATAGTGGCATAAGGTCTGTGGTAGTTCACCAACAAGTCCTTGCTTTTAGCATCACAAAGTTGTTGAAGTACAGCCAACTGCAGAATGATGAGAGGAAGAATGATCGGGCTCCTTCTAATCTTAGGTTTACCTCTAAACCAAGAGCCAAGTGTCTCTGAGTCCTTTGAAAAGATGAAGCTCAGCAGCTGATGTTAATAAGACATGTAAGATTGTCTTTGGAAAAACTCTACACAGAGTACAGCATCTAAGGTGCTTTTCTGCGCCGCTTAATATTTATTTTACCTTAACGTTCTTCTTTGAACAGAATAGCGCAGACAGTTTGTGCAGACACATTGTGCAGAGTCTCTCTTGGCAACCAGAAAAGAGACAAGAAGACAGGGGCACCGTCTTTGTCAGTTATGACCCTGCGTGTCAGCCGCTCTAATATTCCCTGACAAACGCCAATATTAAATGCTGGAGAGCCAGACAGAGGAAAAAAAAAAGATTTTATTCTTGCTGTCTGACAAACCCATCCAGAGACCAACAAGGATTTCTGTCCTTTTAAGTCACAGAAGCAGCACAAAGGTAACATTCACTGCTTTAACAAAGAAAAAAATATCTTCACACCCCCAGGCTAGTGACTCACGGCAGAAAATCACTCTTGGCACATAAAACCTCAAACTACCAAAATAAAGCATATTGTCTATTATATTTTTCCTCAAGGACTATTAAACAGTATTTTCAGCTGCTTAGGTCATGCCATCAATGGTGCTTCCCTGAAAAATTATTAATAGAAGTATTCTTTGCAACTCCCGGAAAATCTGAGAGGTGACAGGAGCAAGCACGACTAGATCTGGGTGCAGAAGCCTGTGGAACGTCCCGTCTTTTCCTCACAGAATCAATTCTCCAGACGCCGGAACAAAGCTTATTTGTATTCCCCATGTGATCTGCTAAAGATGAAAAAACACAATGTTTGCTGTTGTCAGGAGGTGCTAATCCTCAAATAGCAGATACAGCTAAACCTGAATGACATGGGGGGATATGAAAACGCACACGCTGAATCCCAAATGCAAGACGCTAGATCTTTCCAGGATATTCCCATTCTTAGACATTCATGCTCCAGATGTTTCTACCTGTCACAAAGTTAGCTTTGTATTAACTTTAATTCTATGGATGTATAAAGACCACCCCACCACCTCCTTAAAAGTTCTTTCCACACCTGATATAGGGTAAATACAGCATGCGCTTGCGAGTCAATGTCTGACAAAAGCACCGAATAGGAATATCCATGAAACAGTTCCACCCAGCATCATGTGAAGATGTCCAGACTGGGCTGCAGATGCCACTGCTGAGGGTGCTACACTCCTGCTGTGTGGCCTTGAAAAGGAAAATAACTCCACCAGCTCCAGGACTATTTGCTTTACAGGTGCTGCTGCGCTGGTTCAACAGTTTTTTTCAATACAGTTTTGCTGAATGATGGAAAGTTTCATGATGGCATCAATTCCAACCAGAAGACTGGAATTTGGGATCTGTCTACGCCTGCTGTGTTCTGTTGTTGTTTTGACACTAAGTAGTTAAACATGATGACTTTTCTTGACTTAAATTCAATACAACATACTAAAACCTAGCAGACAACTCTGTTGTTGCTGAAAAGTTTGTTAAAATATGCCAAAGCAGAAGTATGTCAGTGCTGAACAAGAGTTGGCCAATACATTATACTGCATATTCAATGTGTTCCGGTTGCCATCTTTGTGAAATTGACAAGAAATTCACTTTATAGGTTGTCAACATTAGAGTGAGGAGGGTGGATTATCCAGGCTAAGCTCCTTCACTAGAGGCTTGTCAATCACACACTCTTAGCTAGTAAGTGTGTGCTCTCCTACTGTTTCACTTTGCTAACCAAAGAGTCAGTGTACAAGATTTCCATGTTCTGTACCAGTTTATGTGCCTCCCTCACTGCCAAATCAAAGCGGCTCCTAATAAAACTTACATATATCTTAGTAACCTACACGCTTCTTTTTAGATAAAACTGAAAAAAGTATGAAAAAAGTACTTTTAGCTACACTGTAACTTGATAAGTACATGCATTTATGAGTGATACTGGTTATTGGCATGCATAGATACTCACACGCACACCATCATTCACATTTGGCAAAAAAGCCTCTGAGATGAGGTTTTTTGAAAATGACATAATTATTCACCACAGTGTGTTTTCTAATTAATGACAAGATTGGACAACATGACTTAGGAGGTGCAGACAATCAGCGCTACTCTTCAAGCTAATCACAAAACATATTTTATTGATAATTAGATATCTATTATAGAAATAAAAGTGGAAAAATGATCTGTGCAGTCTCGTTTTATTGGTTAACATCCATTAATGCTAATCTGTGAAATGAACGAGTAAAATGACAACGTCAACGTTATTCCAATCAGATTAAAAGTTCCCTCCATGGTGCTAATGTCTAAATTAGCATCTTTAGCTTAAACAGAAACCTCCAAAGTAAGCTGAACAGCAGCTGAAGAGAAAGTCGGGCTCTGTTTAAAGAGCTGAGAGAAAAGCTTTAAGGTGCTGGTGAAATGGGTCAAATGCTGCTGATACGCCAGCAGCTCACACCTGAAGCCGAGTTATCTGCTTTGCAGGGCAGCAGGTTTCTTTTCAATGCAGAAAAGTGGATTCATACGAAAGCACCACAAGTACAAAAGATCAAGTACCGTCTTTATTTGGACTGTGGATGTGCTAATGCTGCTCCAAGGTGTGTTTGGCAGTGTTTAAATGGTTGTTAATTTTTTTTCTTTTGCTATATATAATATTGTTACAGACACCTGCCATCTCATTTAGTGTGCCATTAGAGAAAGATAAGCTTAATGGTTGATACATCCCCTGTCAGGACAACGGCTTCGGTAAAGGTTTATTTTGCATTTAACATTTTTATTACCGAACTGTATGAATTCATTTTACTTACAGTTGTTAAAGCATGTGAGAAAAAAATCAGCAGTGATTTTTTTTCTCACATGCTTTACCTGCTTTATTGAATAATTTGTCTTTGATTGTTCTGAGTATAGAACATTTCAGAAAATGTTCATGGTTTAAATCCTTAATATGCTCAAGAACAGTACAAGGTTTAGCTATTAGTTCCCATATGTCAGACTTCTGTAGCAACTAATGACTCCCAGTCTATCTTTAAATGTTGTAAAACTCAGTATGGGCCACAAAACTAAGATATGTATGTTAACACATGTAAAATCTAGGTTGTTCATAGTGACTCTTTGTGTTTATTTTTCTAAACTAAGTTGTATAAATTACAGAACACTTGAAACACTTGAACTTGAATGCTTGAAATGAAGCAGTCCTTGGTTTGCTACGCTACAGTACTCTATATAATATGCACAATGTGATTTTGCCATTTAATCGGTTGAAAGGAACCTATAAATGAACTATAAATTAAAATGTACTATTTTTATTATTAGTAGTAGTATTAACATGAGAATTATCCTTAAGTACTTCAACCTCTAAATAAAAACATTTGTGTTATTTGCTCCCCTTGGGTTGACATTATTTAACGTTGCATAATTTGTAAAAAATGGCTTAAGTCTTTTTTCTGATAAGCCAACAGTGTGTCGTATAACCACTTAGTTCCTATTCAATCATTTAGTTTAAAAGAATATATTTAGTTTTTATTCTTTCAAATATTAAAAAAAATTCTAACTATCTTCTTTTAGGGTATTTACATTACAATGATGTTTGCTTTTTGCAGTAAGCAGTAAGAGGATTCAGCTCCCTGACATTTCTCAAGCTCATGCAAAGTGAGTTGCTCAGGGAGCTTTCTTTATGAACTTGAAACATTCTGCATTGGTACCTTTGAGATTTCATAAAGTTTCTAATTTTAGAAGTCTATTCTGTGAAAATATGACTCGATAAGGACACAGCGAATATCTGGGCATTTGGCTTTTTGAACGCAACTTTATGAGGATTTTAGGAGCTGGCTGGCTTTTATGTTTGTGCGTGTAAGACTGTATTTTTAGGGACAAGTGATTAAAAGCACAGCGTGAGCAGAAGCAGGAAAGCACACTTCATTTCTTCAAAGGCCAAAAACCCACAAATGGAAGGCTAAAATCAACCTGCCCATTCTGCTTATAGAACAGATGAAATTAAAAACAATACACGTGTATATAGATATTATACACGTGCATACATACATGCATAAATACAGACACAATGCAGCTTATAAATCAGTTTTATCGTACTGGGTGCAGATACTGTACAAGAAAACGTACTCACACACACTCATGTTTGCACTCACAAGGACACACAGATTCAGCAATTTGTAGTGACAAACTACAGAGTGAAACTCTAGTTGGACTTCTATTCACCTTTGCGCATCTGAAGGCACCATCCATTAGAGAAGGGCTGTCAAGCCATGCTGGGAAAGTCACACACAAAGGCAGCGAGTGCTAGATACGCACACACACAAATGCACATGCACGTGTATGTGCACACGCAACTGCCGTTCACACGGATGAAAAGCTCTTTGTTGGCAGCTTGGAGTTCTGCAAGCATCAGGCTGGGCTGCAAACTGACAACAGCTTAAAGCTAGTTTACAGAGAGTTTGGAGCTTTGCAAACAGACATTGTTGGAATAAACTGAACTTTTCTAACACATTACAGATTGTGTGCATTAGTTGGTGATGCACACAATCTTTAGAAATAAATTAAGATGTCATTTATTATCATGTATGTCTTTGTACTTAAGAGGAAAACAGTTTTTTACTCTGAATCTTTAGCAGTGGCGTACAACTCTGTGTAGCTGTGAGTCATATACTTCATTAAATATGTGATTTTTCCTGATTGTTATTTGCATGCAATTTGTATGCGCTGCATAGGCAGTGAGTATTGAACAGAAGAGAATTTAATTTGATTAAATTGAATTGAACTGAGAGAGCAAGTCGCAAAGAGACCGAGCTGCAGAAACAGAAGCCTCAAGTCATTAATTTTGATTTCTATTCGGTGTCATGACAGAGCCACGAGGTGTAAAGCTGCATTGTTCAGTGACTGTGCGGAAAATCAAAGCCAAAGACCTTGACAAACTAAATCAACAAATAGGCTGCTGTGTCGTTTAAAAATGGCAGATCAAAATCAAATATGATAAAAAGAAACAACCGCAGCTCAATTACAGTAGATATTCAAAATCAAGTGTTAGAGTTCAATAACCTTAAGATCAGTAGAGCTCTTGCAGTGCAGTACTAACATGAAACACGCTTAGCACATCTGTGTAGTGTTTTGTGTTCAAAGTGCACGGGGGGAGTAAAGGGGTTTCTTCCATTAAGGCACAAACCTTAATGGAAGAAACCCCTCTTCATTAGCGGAAAATGTGCTAAGAATAGACATCTGGCAGCTAGGTCTGTTTTTGGTGCAGTGACACTTTGATTCTATCACAAAAAGATAATTAAATACTTGAAGGGAATATGCCAAAAAAGCCCAATAATGCTTGAAATGTAAATGAAAGATTTTTAATTAGTCACTGTCCATTAAATGTGGAAAAATTGGCTTAACCCTTTAAACCCTAACCCAGTGGTTCCCAAACTTTTTTCGCTAGGCCCCTTTGTTTTACAAGAAAAATGCCCCCCCCATGCACGCACGCACGCACTAACACATCCTCCAACCACGCACACCCATATTTTGCTCCATTGCGGTTTATTTCACACCTCAAACATTTAGTAAACGATTAAGCAAATACAAGTAATCTGTAATAAATTACAGGTAGTAATAAAATAAACTACTAACTCTTTTACGCTACGTCCACACCTACACGGGTATTTTTGAAAACGCAGCTGTTTCGTCCACACGTAAACGGCGTTTCGAATCACCGAAAACTGAGATTTTTCAAAACTCCTTTTTTGCTTTTACGTGTGGACGAGGAATACAGAGTTCATCACGCAACGTCAAAGGTATTGTGCCTTTTTTCACGTCACGCTGTGTGCCACATTATTGTTTACATGAGATGAATTGCAGAATGGCAGATAGAGACGAAATACTGCTACTGTTAATCTGACTATCTTCAGTTTTTACACGCTTACATACACACACAGTTACTGTTCGTCCATTTAGAAAGGCAGAGGCGTCACAGTGTAATTATTTTACGTGTAGTTGTTTTTTTTCCTGTGTAAAAACATTCAACATTGCTATCAATACATTTTTCAAAAAATGCCTCTCTGTGCAAAATGGGTTTAAAAACATAAACAACTGTGGGATACTGTTTGTCTGTGATTTGGACAGGGGAACAAATCGTGGCAGGATCAGCCTGATATTATTTGTATCCCGCTGTAACTTTACTGTATAAATAGCTAACATCTCCAAAATGTCAGGAGTAGTTAGTCATTATAACAACTAAAAATCAAGAATGTGGGATACTGTTTGTCCGTGATTTGAACAGCCCAGTGCTGCTCCCGACTAAGGGAAAACCAATTCTGCAGGTGAAACCAAAGGGAAGATTTGCTTCACCAGATTTTTTAGTCAGTGGCTTAGAATGAAGTTGGTTTGGAAACTTATTCAGCTATGCTTCATCTCCGGCTTTGCGTTTGTGTCTAAAGGGTAAATTAGGTGAGGGTTTAACAGGGGTGGGCAATCTCAGTCCACGAGGGCCGGTGTCCCTGCAGGTTTTAGATGTGTCCTCGAACCAACACAGCTGATTTAAATGGCTAAATTAGCTCCTCAACATGTCCTGAAGTTCTCCAGAGGCCTGGTAATGAACTAATCATGTGATTCAGGTGTGTTGACCCAAGGTGAGATCTAAAAGATCTCACCTTGGCCTCGTGGACTGAGATTGCCCACCCCTGGTTTAAATGCTTAAAAATAGTTTAAATTAAGGTTAAAGTTACAATGCCAGCAAATCAGTCAGCATTTATCTAACACGTCTTGCTCATAGGGGGTCATATGATTGTTGAGTTTTTCTCTGTATGTATTATTTTACGGTCTAGCTTACAATATAAAGCGCCTTGAGGTGACTGTTTTGGTTTGGTGCTGTATAAATAAAACTGAATTGAATTGAATAGGTTACTGTAATTATATTACATTCATCTGGGATGCAGTAAAATAACACATTATTGTGGTAAATTCAGCAGGAACACTATGATTATTAATCTCATAATTATATTAATACTTGCATTACATAAGTTTTGTCTTATTAGATATAAAATAATCTGCAGGCTGGGCAATGAAAAAAAGATTAGTCATGCCTTTCATGTAGAATTTGCACGACTGGCTAGTTTCAGTTCTTAAAGGAGGCTTTTCAAAAAATAGCAGAATGGTCTACAACTTTTAAGGAGAGGAGATGTGTAAATTATTTTGAATTTACTGAGCAATGGGACACAAATGTGACAGTAGGATACAAATCGAGGCCAGGCCAAACAGCAGTCTATCTCTGCGAACAGGACATCGGTGCTTTTTTTCAAGCAGCTGCAGAGGCAACCTCTTTCTAACCTCGCCTGTACACCGTCTGTGACGGTAATGCAAAACTAGCATCGAGAGACCCAGGGAGATGCTCAAGCTGAGAGTATGCCAACCTCTACCAATCATCCAAATCTGGATTTAACAAAAGTAGAAATGAACGGCGTTGTAGTATAGTACATTTCGACCTCTCCCTGTAGGAGAATCTGTTCAGTCCTTTGTGGGATGATTTTCAGCCACTCTGCTGATGTCCCAAAAGGTTAATTGTGGACGTAGTGTTTTCCAATGAGTGGCAAAACGTTTCTCTCACTGAAAACTCTACATGTAGATGAACAGAATTAACTTTTTGGGATTTCCTTACCTGGATGATTGAGCATGCATCAGCAGTACGCTTTGTTGTAAGATTGCCAAGGACAGGGATCTGTGCTGATATGTGGGCATATTTCAGATTTGACTTTAAGGGCTATTCCTTGATTAATCAGGGACTCACAGCTGACACCACACATAATCAGCAGACTTTTATACAGTAACTTGAGCATATTTAATTAAGCCATGCAAAATGTTGCCTTCATACTATGAAAATTGTGAAAGTGAGAAGTCCTTGAAGTACACAGGATGTGGGTTGAAATTTGGTGCTTTTTAATTTCCGTTATCTTTTTCAGCATTTTTTTAGCTCTAAGTGCAGGAGCTAGCGACATGAAATTTTGATTATTGAAAAACCCTCAACCAAATCCATTTTACACCAACTCCAAAGGGCACTGTCTGAAGCCAAAATCTCATTTAATTCTCTTATTTTCTAATTTTTGTAATAATTTACCACAGAAAGGTTTCACATCACCATGTGGGTTAGTAGGGCAAAAGGTCTCTTTTTACCTAGTTTGATCAAAAAATGAGGGGTCAAGTGAGAACTTTTGTTTTTTCAGATTTGCCTGACCTTAAATGTTCAAAAACGTTTGAGTTTAGTTTTACTTATATAGCAAATAAAGTGGTGTATAATCACAGAAAGTGAAAGAGGTGAGTAAAGAAGAAGCACTCACTGCATCATGGGTAGTGTAGTGAATTCCTTTCTAGAGTTGTTGGAAGAATGCTTTGGAGGCACTGCAGGACTGTTTTGAGTTTACAGATTGTACTTTCACATTGAGGACAGGGAAGAAGTGGTGCTGCACCACTGAAGGTTGAAACTGAATAAACGGAGTCCCATTTGCAGCCAGAGAGAAGCAGGGTAAGATACTGATGTTAAGGAAGACTGATCTGGCTTTAGTACCAAAGAAGTCAACACCACCGTAGCTTAACCACTGTTGAATAGCTGCCCTCACATCACATGTGGTGAAGGTCTTGGCCCACCTTAGATAACAGGGGAAAACTTCGCTTTACCCTCTGCAGTTTGATTGAAGACCAAATCTGGGAGCGGATAATTCGCTCACCCGCAGACTTTGCAGAGCTTACTTCAGTCTCAATAGTAACGGCTGTGTGATGAGGATACAGAGCAGCTGCTGATGAGAGGGAGGCTAGCGGACATGTCAGGAAACACGTCCACCATCATGGGTTACTGACATGATAGACAGGCCACATTACGTGAGACTGGGCAGCAATCGGTCTAATTTGGTGATATGTTGCACAGAAGCTCCACAGGGGGCTGCGCTGTCTCCATTCCTGTTCACCTTCTACAACTCTGGGTCACACTCCACCTACAGAAACACTCTGAAGATTCTTCAGCGGTGTATGAGTGATGGGCAGGAGGAGGAATATAGAGCACTAGTAGATGATTTTGTGTCTTCACCACAATTAAAGCCATGGCAGAGAGGAGGTCACTGAAGGAAACCATCATGGATAATCCTGACCATCCTGATCCAGCAGACTCCACTGTCTAAGGAAACAGGAAGTCTTCCTAACTTAATGCAATTTTTTACTTTATTTAGCAAACCATTTAGAATTATTTTTTGAGGTGTTGATTTGGAAGCATTTTACTTTATTATGAATATTATGATTTTTATTATTAATTAGTATAATAGTAGTATATAATAGTATAACCATACCTGCACCCACTGAGGCTACATGTCAGCAAAATGATGTGTTACTGTTACAAGATAATGCTGCAAATCTTCCGTGCGTGTTTAATTTATGAATTTTCTGAGGTATTAATTTATATATTGATTCATCTATATTAGCCTAAGTAAACACCAGCGCAGACTGTAACAGCCCAGCTGTGACACTTTAGCTTGCATAGTACAGGAAAGCATATTGATGGCTTGCTAAAGGCAGTGCGGGTGAGTCTAAGACAGGCAATGCTGTCTTAGACTCACCATAGACTCAGCATTGCATTTCCAATGAAGCCTGTGCTGGGACACATTCATGGACCTTTCTGTTGGCTATATATTGTAGATGTACTGATTTATGTAAACGCAGCACTAATAACATATATTGTTGTTCTTGCTTATGGCATTTATTTACCATGTTAATGCTCCCAGATGATTTCAGATTGTCATGTTGTTTACAGCTGCACCCTAATTGACACTTATTTTCTTTTAACTAAGCTGTCTTAAGTCCCAAGATAATTCATGCAGCGACACAGATCAGCATCTCCCCAGGTGGTATGTGTTTGTGTGAGTACCACAACAAACCGGAGAAAAAAAACTGCCCAACTATTGCTCTTTTTTTCATTTAACAATGTCAGAATCATTTGTCTCTTTCCAAAGAAAAGCCTTTCCTCATCTTAGGAGAGCTAATCTGCGTCGCCCAACAAACACCTCGCACTTCAACAATCAATCACGGCATTGATAGCCAGAGTCATAAAGCTCCACTGCTTTCCATTCAAACTCTGTGGTCTTAATATCCACCCTAGAGAATATGACCAGACTGGTAAGGTTATTAAGATATGAACCATTAGCCGGTAATGTGGTGGGAAATGGCTCATGACCTCCACCTTAGTATTTAACATTTAAATGTACCGCATGACTCATGACAGCCATTTAGAGAACTGAGAGAAGTAGAAAAAGAGAGACAGACGCAGGATGGAGCATTTGTGCGAGTGAAAGAATGAGAAAGAAAGGGAAAGAGAACGACAAAGCAGGAGCCGAATGACTTGTTAAATTGCGGGTCAGTCAGAGGTGAGATTGGAGTTTTCTGAGGTGAAATAAGGTTAATGTTATTTGGAGCTGTTGCAAATTTATCGATTCATCAAGCTTGTGTGCATTTGAACCAAACTAGACCCAATATGTTTACACGTATAGTCACACCAGAAAGAAAAATGACTTTTTTATTATACGACAGTGTGAAAAGGATAATTGCTTGTAAGATTGTAATGCAAGTTCACGTAGCAGCCGGTGGGGAATAAACAATACAATTAACTTGACACTGGTACAGTGCTGTTTCCACAGACTGTATAAAAAAGATGGATGTAGCAACAGTGACGTGACTCAGTAGTGCTGGACCTTCTGAGCACTACCAAAGGGGCGGGGTTAATGCTAGTAAACTTTGTTAGAAATGCATCCACATGTGTGTGAATGAAATACACAGACTTATTTGCTCATTTTATTCTAAGTAACCAGTGTTGGGGAGTAGCGGAATGCATGCACCGGCGTTACATATTTAAAATACAAAATGTGAGTAACTGTATTCCGTTACAGTTACCGTTTTAAAAGGTGATATTCAGAATACAGTTACTTTGTTGAAAAAACTGATTACACGGCGGTACTTTCCTGTTTCACATGTTAGGCTGTCCACTCTCTATTTTTCGCAATTCCACGCCGGTGGAAACCCAAACAAAATGCGCATTATGAGGCTCTAATGCCTGTGTCTCAATCTCGTGGCCCATGTCACCTCTACTTGCAGCCCGCATGATGACGTTTTTAAAAATATTATTCAAAAAATGATTTAATATGAAGGCAATAGGCAGAGTGTTACAGGCATAGCCCTAAAGAATGTAGCCTCGTGGGCAGTGTAGTCCGTGCTGCAGGGAGAATGGACTGCCATACCTGTTATGTGTCTGTGAGCGAGGGAGGGAGAAGAAGGAGAGTCGAAAAGTACGAGCTGTCACCGAGCAGAAACAGGAGCTGGAAGCATGTAAATATAATAAAAACCACTGCAGCCAAAAAGAGTGACTGTTGTAAGCCCAGTTGTAAGTAAGCTATTAAGACTCGACTGTACACTGCATTCGTGTTTTCCTCTGAAACAATAAGCTCTGTTGGAGCAGCCTTTCAACGCCTCTCCCTGTCTCTCGCTAGCAAACTTGACCCAGACAACAAAGTAAAGCTAGTTTTCGGCTACGAGCCCGACATGGAGTAAACCCTTTACTACGGTTCGGAGCCGCGAACCTGTTTTATATATGCGCTGAATAGTTTTCTATACAAGATCGCTGCAAACAGTGCAGCCTTACCTAATGTCCACCCTACTGTTACTCATTTTATATTAAGATTTAACCCTTAGATTAACCCTCGGCTTGTAATGTCCTCGGGATTCCCATACACTTGTTTGCCATACAATTAGGGGTCATTTTTGACCCGAGGACAACACATGGGTTAAACATCTAGTTAGTATTGGTATGGTGAGTAACCTTCAGTAATAGTAACAAATCACACAGCAATAGTACATTCATGTAGCTGTAAAAAGCACGATAATATATCAAGTAATCCAGAGTATTCATAACACTCATTGAGTAACATAACAGAATACATTACAAAATACATTTTGGGGCATGTATTCTGTAATCTGTAGTGGAATACATTTTAAAAGTAACCTTCCCAACACTGTAAGTAACACACTTGCCAAACATGATGAGCACAACCATAGTGCCAAGGTCCTGTGTAGTGACTGGGAATAGCAGCAGAAGTCATTCTTAGCAGACAGCCATTGGCAGCGTCTCCCTGCGTATTCATTAGGACCTCTTCCTGGCCTTTCAACTCCTTTATCATGCTTAGGAAATCTAGCCCTAGTTAGAGACTTTGACAATCAGGGCTTTTCAGAAAGCAGGAGTTTCTGCTGGCAGCTGTTCATTTCTTAATATGCTGGAAAGCCTGATTTTTAAAAGAAAATCCTACAATTAAAGTTTGAAGCCTCAGATAACCAGCATGAGCTGTTGGTCAGGCTCTTTGTGGGACACAACTGCATAGTCTTTACCATGAAAGAATCTTAGAGAAGGTGGTGATGGCACTTTGCTCTGGTGGAGGTGACAGAGGTCAAAGGGGGAACCATGAAGGTGATATACAGTATGATGTACACCCCTTTTCCAATAATTCAGATGTGAGATAGTGAGTGTGTCATAATGATGGTGAACAGAAGCAGCTTTAACTCAGGTGGTAGACCAGGTCACCTACTAACTGGATAGTTGGTGGTTTGATACCAGTCTGCATGGTAAATATCCTTGTGCAAAATTCTAACCCAGGGGCGGGCAACTCCAGGACGTGAGTGCCGGTGTCCTGCAGGTTTTAGATGTGTCCTTGATCCAACACAGCTGATTTAAATGGCTAAATGACCACCTCAGCTTATCTTGTCGTTCTCCAGAGGCCTGGTAATGAACTAATCATTTGATTCAGTTGAGCCAGGGTGAGATCTAAAACCTGCAGGCCCTCGAGGCCTGGAGTTGCCCAACCCTGTTCTAACCCCATGTTCCTCTGTACATATCTCTGTATATTTGTATCTGTACATATAAATTTCTGTTGCTTATGTATATAGGACTTCTTTGTGTCTATATTTCTCTTGCAATAAGAGCTGTGTAAGACTCAAATTTCGTGGGATAATAAAGGTTTATTCTATTCTATTCTATGTTGCTCTCTGACGCATCCATTGGAATATGAATGCGTGTGAATGCGTGAATGTTAGATAGGAAGCACGTAGAAAAAAAATGCTTGTCCAATGGGTGAATGTAAAAGTTGTGTAAAGCGCTTTGAGTGCTCCTGTAGAGTAGAAAAGCGCTATAGTCCATTTACCACTTAACCTCTGACATCAACAACTAATTCCTATCCAAAGAACTGTATTCTCTGTAATGTGGGAAAGTCTCAGTAGATCAACACTTTCTAAAATACTTAGGCCAATCTGCTGACACAATGTCATGCTAACTGCAATCACCTTTCTTCCCAGTTCTAATTCTTAATGTGAAGCTCAGCAGGTCATCTTGACCAACTTGTCTACATGCCTAAATGCATTGAGTTGCTGTCCTGTGTTTAACTAGTTAGATATTTGTGTTAAGGAGCAGTTGAACAGGCGTCTCTAATATCTATGTACAACATAAATCTTACCTGACTTAAGCATATGTAGTTAGAAGTATATTGCAATGTCTGCTAAAAGATAAAGAACAGTGTGTGAGGCATGGCTGAGACATATCTCAACTGATGGTGTTCAGCACCCAGTGTGCCAATGCTCAAGAGCCATAAATTGTTAAGAAGAATGTAAACAAATGCATCTCATATTCAGAGCCATCCAATTCAAATACCTCATGACTGATATCTGCAGACTGTTTTATCATGCAATAGATTTAACAGATGACAAAAATGCATCTAAACCACATTAAATGAAGATTGCAGCTTTTAATTGCTCATCTGTGCCTCGTACACCAGAAGGATAAAATTATGCGTTTAGTGTGAAAGACAAAAACACAAAACATGACATATACAAGCTGATATATTCTGGGAATCCAGCCAATGTGGATATTGATGATATACGTGCCTATGTGACCTCTGTTACCTTGAAAATATAGCCAAACTGACCCAGTTTTCACAGACACAGGCATTAATATCCGGAATTTTGAGATGATAAAGATTCGAGGGACAGGGCTAACATAATATTTCACAGTAATAATATGCTGAAAATGACTTATAATTAAAGTTGATATAATTAAACTGTCCAATGTGCCTTCAGCTCTTGTTCTTTTTCACAGCCTGATCATCATTTAGCGCTTCAGACAGCACAGATGTGATCTCAATAATCAAAACATGCACTGAAAACCAAACAAGACAAGACAGAGAAAATCAGGTGAATAAATAAAACACGATAAAGCTGAAGGCTCTGAGACGTCTAACTGCATTTTAAAAGAGATCTCTGCTATCATTTTTTTTACACCACTATAGAGGAACTTCACACAGTTTTATTGTGAAACTAGGCCGTCTATGTAGTGAAAAACCTCTAGTATTTTTAGAATTGGTCTATGAACAGGCAGATTTCTCGGGTCGGTCTCGAACCTAGATACACAGTGAGAAGCTTGTGTCAGGATGGTCATTTAATGTACCAAATCAAACATGTCAACAGTGAGATTTCCATACAAGATCGAGGCTTGGGTTAAAAGCCACTGCCACCTGTGCTGCTATTGGCTGAAGACAACAGAAGAGGACAGGGGGAAGACATGTTCAGAGGCAGTGAGAGAGATGGAGTTGCCAGATAGGAGGAAAAGGGAGACCAATGGGAAGACCTTGGATCTACTGAATGAGGACATGCAGAGGGTTGTTGTGATGAAGGTGGATACTAGGGATAGGGTGAGATGGAGACAGACGAGCCACCGGGGACATCCCTAAAGGTGGCAGCCAAAAAATGAAGAAGAAGATTTCATTATTTGCTTAGGAATAACAGACATTTTTAGATATAGTCTTGGATTTTTAGAGACTCAGATGTTATTGGACATTAGAATGACTAGATGAGGCATGAGACTACTTTACAACAAATGCAATATTACACCAACATATGGTAAATGGACTCTTTCTCATATAACACTTTTCTGCTCTATCTGAGGACTGCACAACTTGCCTCTTTTACCCATTCGTACATGTGTTTTCTATGTAAGTGCTTTCTATCTAACACAGCAGTCCCCAACCTTTTTTGCGCCATGGACCGGTTTATGTCCGACAGTATTTTCACAGACCAGCCTTTAAGGCGTCGTGGCTAAATACAACAAAATAAAACCGGTACCAAAAAAAGAAGATTTATTCATAACACATGGGAAGAGACCCAGGGAAACTGAGTTAACGATAAAAACTATTAAAAAAATAACAATAAAAATTAATTTCACACCTGAGCCTCAACTCTTGCGGCCCAGTACCAAACGATTCACGGACCGCTACCGGTCCATGGCCCAGGGGTTGGGGACCGCTGATCTAACATGCACACAATATTGAACAGTAACTTAGGATTTGTATCTTACCCGAGGATATTTGGCATACAGACTGGAGCAGCCAGGGATTGAACCATCAACCTTCTGATTGGCAGATAATTTGCTCTACCTACTACCACAATCGTACACTTGGTCACTTGATGTTCTTAGAGCGATAGCACAAACTTCAGGAGTCCCCACAGTCATCAACAATCTGGCACATTCCTAAAAAGAAAGAATGTTTTGGTAAACTGAGCAACACCAAAAGCCATACAAAAACCACAGAATGGGTATGACTGATAAAGTCTAAAATTAAAAGATGCGTTCATGATTTTAAATATGGAAAATCTAAAACAAGGCAGTTATGAGTCCAGACCACTGGTTACACTCAAAAACAGGAAGGTATTTTAGACTTTGCCAAGAAACATCTAAAGAGCCTGCACAGTTCTGAAACCAAAACAAAAATGGACAGCTGAAACCAAGATGTACTTGCACCAGAATAATGGGAAGAGAAATGTATGGAGAAGCTCATCCTCTGAATCCAAAGTATTCCACATTAACTGTCAAACATAGTGAAGCTAATGCTATGGCATGCCAGTGGAACCTGATCAATATCAATGATGTGACTACTGATAGAAGTAGCAGGATGAAATAGGAATTGTACAGTTGTGTCCAAACGTTCTGGCACCTGTACAACGTTTGCTTGTGCTATACTCACTGCTCAGATTCAACTAAATATGTAAAAATTTAAAACTCATCCGATAGTGTTTCACAGTGCAAATGGATAACGACTAAAGTATACTGCAAAAGAGGTTCTCAAGATGTGCTCAAGGTAAAGATATTGAGAAAGGGGACATTTATCAATCGCCAAATCAGTCACCTGATAGTAATAAAGCATGCTTTTAAGTCACAGAAGGCAAAAATGAATGCTAAAAGCTCCAAAAGCATACAGCAACCAAAGGTGGTTATAATAAAGGCCTGGCAGAACATCTAAAAGGAGGAAGCACAGCATTTGTTCATTCCCATGACTTCTGCACTTCAGACTGACATCCACTGCAAAGGATTTGAATTGAAGTATTAAAAATAATCACTAGATTTAAAACTGCGTTGTTGTTTTGTTTTTTTCCCCCAATCAATTCTGAGCTTCTTAAAAGGGAGGCTATATATAAACAGGCTGCAAAGTGGCTGTTTGAATTAAAGCTGTAAATCTGCACTTCTGGTATCATCGGTTTTTATTGATCGGAGCAATTACTTATGTTATGCGTTTTGTAGCATCTGCTGTGATTTCATGTTTACTTATCATATGTACAATTCTAGCCTTTGCGGTATCCACAGTATCAACCAAACTGCACTGCAGATTCTTAGTGTGAAACACCATTGCCCTCCTATCTTAATGTTTGGCTTCAAATACTGTATTAAATATTGACCTGATAACTATGTGCAATGTAAAACAGTTGCATATACAGTAAATCCAGAAATAATTATCAGTTATTAAAAGCTACTTTTGCTTGCTTCCCCAATTACAATGGGTCACTACAGCAAGTAGCTCTGCCTGTTTGAGCTGGCAGATATTTGCACCAGCTGCCCCTCCTGATACAACCCCGAGGGATCTGTGTCTCTTTTCAGGATCAAACAGGGAAACTTCCACTTGCTATGCAAACATGTAATCCACTACAACATGGAGCCATTTAGTATTTAGAACTATTTTTTAATAGTTATTTAAATTTAGGGTTTTGGAGCCCAAAACGTTATAATTTTGATTCACTCACTGCTGAAATTCAGTTTAGACTTGATTTAGAGACTGATGAAAGAAAACTCTAATAAACTTTATGATACCCGTTCAGTACTGGAGTTAGGTAAAGTTACCTAGCTGGTAGTAGAAGTGTTGTCATGGTCTGGGTGAGTCATGGTAATTTTCCGCAGTGCCTGTTTCTCTGCCCTTGGGCAGAGCTTCTGCTGCTTCTCCCCAGAGTGCCACCTGAGGCTGATTAAGCCGGCTGTATTTAAGACCAGTGTCCACAATCAGCCTTGGCCAGATTGTCTGCTAACCCATGTTAGTGTTTGGCCTCACAGCTCTATGTATTCACCTTAATGTTCTTTTCTTCCCAGTTGTTTCCTGACTCACAATATAAACTGGCAATTGCCTCACCTGGATGCAGGACTCCATTTACTCCAAACAGCTGGTAAAGACTCTAGTGTTCTCCAGTCTCACCTGCCTGCCTCCCTGCCTCCTCTGTTTTGGAATAATTTCTCCACTGGACTCACCCAGGCCTCATCCTGCTTCCTCCTGTTGCATGACTCCACCTGCAACCAAGTAAAACTGTTCAGACCCCGCAGTTTGGATTAACTCAGTCTATTCCCAAGGACCAATCTGATTCTGTGTCAGCGGCCCTCTCCACCACCCTCTCTCCTACCACTGTACCCTCTCGCCGAATCTGTTTTTGGGTCCACTCCATGTTTTGGTTTCCAGCCGTGACAAGTATTTTACTTCGAAAGAGCTAGTCTAGTCACGTGAGTTGGTGGAAATCAAAACAGAGCTAAAAGAAGAGTAAAGATGAATCCTAGATCCATCAGTGGAAAGAAACACCACACATGGTGACGTCCAAATTTGATGCATATCAGATACTTTCGATAATGCAAAGACAGTCCGTGTGATAGTTTGCTATGCTTTTCTGAGGTGGGTAACAATGCTCATAAATATCCTTGCCATATGTTTTGTATTCTTTCACTTTTACAGAATGTTGTAGCTTTCCATATTATGATTATAATAATGAAAATTCGGTCAATTCAGTCTCCAAAACTATATTAAAAATGTTAACTTACTCAAAATTGCCTTTTTTCAAAGCTTAAATCCAACAATTAATTTCCACAAGAGCTGTAATTATAGCTTTGAACCACTAATTGGTAAACTCTTAATTCTAAAACCCACAAGATATCTGTAATTATAATCTGTGGCAGACTCAAATGTACAACGCACTCATTTTGAACTCAAGCTCCTTTGAAAGATACATTTTGGGCTTAATGCTTGTAGCTCAGTTTTCTCAGGAAGGTAATAATTCCTGGGCTCTCAGATAGTGGAGAAGTGTGCTTAAACAAAGGGAAGGAGTTTTGTGACAATGCTAAATGCTCTTTGATTCTTTCTCAAATCTTCTTACAAAGTAAAGCCAAAGTCTGTTTGCTTTTAGCAGCTGGCAGCAGCTTCTGATGAAGGAGGAATGTTCAAAGACATTCCTAAATGCCCTTTACTGAACAACACAACTTGGATTCATGCACATTTGAGCTGCACATTTGAGCTGCAGACTCAGTCAGTGTACTTTGTAACATTCTTGTCTATATATCTACACTGCATCCCAAAACTATTCGCAGCACTTTTAGCCTATTTAGCCTTATTCCAGAATGTATCGCATTCCCGGTTTACCTTAAAATGTGACACACAGTATCTCATAATCTCAGAGTAGCTGAAAATTGTATGTACATAAGGTTGGATGGGGAGCATCACGGCACAGCCATTTTCAGATCTCTCTCGAGATGCTCAATCAGGTTTAAGGCTGGGGCACTTGGGCAGTCACCCCATAGCCATTTCTTTGTTATCTTGGCTGTGGTTGTTGTCCTGTTGGGTAGATGAACCTTCACCTTAGTCCAAGGTTCAGAGCGCTCTGGAGCAGGTTATCAGACAAGATCCCTGTGAACATTGCTGCATTCATCTTTCCCACAGCCCTGACTAGTCTCATTCCCACAGCATGATGCTGCCATCACTGTAGGGATGGTATTGGCCAGATGATGAGCAGTGCCTGGTTTCCTCGAGATATGATGCTTGTCATTCGGGACAAAGATCTCAGTCTTTATTTCATCAGACCAGAGAATTGTTTCTCATGCTCTGGTCATTCAGATGCCATGTAGCCAACTCCAGCCGGGCTGTCATGTCCTTTTTACTGAGGACTGGCTTCCGTCAGGCCGCTCTACCATACAGGTCTGATTGGCTAAGAGCTGCAGAAATATCAACGCTGGAGCTCTGTCAGAATGAAAATTGCGATCTTCTAGCAAACTTCTTCAAACTTCCATCTATGGGTAAAAGAGACCACTGTGGACACTGGGACCTTATAAAGACAGGTATGTAGAATTTTGAGGAGAAAATTGAATTTAAGTGATTTTAATCAATTCTGGAGTAAGTCTGTAACATGAAGCACTGACTTTACGGATGCACTATATATAATATATTCTTGACAAAGGCAAACAGTACGCTACCTTCAATTAATGTTTCAATGAATTCCCCATATACAATGTCTTTTATTAAAAAAAACAAAAACACATTTGAGCTCTCAGGAACAGAATCTGTGCAAACACAGGACTAAAGTAGTGCTAGTGCCCAGGCCGTGAGCTGCCCTGCCAACTTTTAGAGCCTGTAGAAGTGCTGAGAGTGCAGCTGCTGTTCCATCGATAAAACCAACCCTTCCACAAATTACTGACAACAATCAAAAAACTGCGTATACACTGGCAAGAACTCACAGCACTTGGCTGGGATGACACTGAAGGATCAGACATTAATTATGTGATAAAATGATCTGTTTTGTGTGAAAACTCATCTCTCAAACAAGTCTGCTCATGCTATTCAACATGATGTATTACTTCAGTCGAAGCGACTGTATATCTTTGTTGCAAGCTGTGTTTAACAGATTGCTGGAAACTGTGTGAGAGTGTGATTTCAGACACAAAGCTGAAGTAGGATCAGAAAGTATCACCTTTTGTGTCAGACAGATAGGTGGTTTTATAGTCCTCTTCTAAGCAAAAAAGGTGTTTTTGAAACACTTAAACCACCAAATGAGCAACAGCCAGCGGATTCATTTAAAATGTCTTCATGATAGAGTCGCTCATCTGGAGGTAGAGTTTGACAAGGGGAGAAAAAAAGGTGTTAAAACAATAGTTGTGAATAGTTCAGCTTCTCAGAATCTGTGTCTCATCATCATCTGGTGTCTGGGCTGCTCCTGGACCATCGTGTCCATTAATCAGTTCACTTTCGTCTGTCTCCGTCTATGAAATCCTGCATTTTTCTTGCACCTCTGTCGTCTCCCTTCACACCCCTTCATTTACTGCTGCTGTGAAATGTAAAAAGCCTCTGTTATAAAAATCTGACAAGCAGCACTTTAACTTGTGCGATATAAATTACAGCAGATGTGGGTTGACAACATAACGTAGTGGGAATACAAATTATGAGCTATGTTGTCAAGTTAACTTTAACTATCCAGCTACTTCAAAGCAGTAAAATTTTTAAAACTAATGCAACTACTCCCCACATCCGTCCACACACAGACACACACATGCACACAAATTTAAAGTATGAGCTCATAATGGTTTTTAAAGTACATTAGTGTTTTTTTTCCATTAAGGCTGGATTTAGTGCAGAGTTTGTTTTAAAATCCACGAAGCACAAACAGGGAGCAGGTTTCTAGTTGCTCTGTGTTATCATGACACCTTAATACGAGGCTGCAATGTAAAAACAGAAGCAGACTGAAATTTACTACAAAAAGAGGGAAACAGGTTTTTTTTTGTTTGTTTGTTTTTTGTTTGTTGTGTTTCACATTAGCATTTGTACATCATGCCCAAATAGGGAATGCTGTGTAAATACTGTTACAGAGTTTGATAAATTTGTTTAATACTGTTAATCTCCACTGAAATCCTGTACACCCCAATCCCACATGCTGAGAGACTGATCAGTAACCATCTGACAACCACCGATCACCAGGGAAAAGTGTGTGTTGCTAACTGGTTGCAAGTGATTGCCTGACTGGTTGCGGTGAAATCTGCTCCTAAAGCCGTCTTGATGCGTTCAATCATAAGTAAATCCCAAAAGTTGATTCTGTTCATCTGGACGTAGCGTTTTCAATGGAAGAAATGTTTCGTCACTCATCCAAGTGACTTCTTCAGTCTCAGCTGACTGCAGGTTTCCAACCTTATAAACAGTACAATGAAACCAGCCCACTGATGGAACAATGGGCTGTGAGGTCAGTTCCTTGACCATTAATATGCAAATTGTCATGACCAATTTTTCAAGCAGCACAAGGATCAAGGAACTGACCTCCCAGCCCATTGTTCATTCAGTGGGCTGGTTTCAGTTATTGTGCAAATGTACTGTTTATAAGGTTGGAAACCTGCAGTCAGCTGAGACTGAAGAAGTCACTTGGATGAGTGACGAAACGTTTCTCCCACTGAAAACGCTACGTCCAGTTGAACAGAATCAACCTTTTGGGAGGTACTGGATTATAAAGATGGCGCCGGTGAGGTCGGCTGCCGTCACGACTGCTCCGACCACGTTTTCTTTGTCTTTGTTTTTTAAGTTAGTTTTCAGCGTCTCTAAATCGGCAAAATCATCACCATTGGGTACATTAGGTATGACAGTGACACTCTTGTTTCTATTGGTATACAATGTACTCACAATTCGAAGTTTTTAACTCCGGATCCGAGCTGGCCGAGTGAGATCTTGAGGGAGAACAAAGGGAAGCGGCGGCCTAGAGGGAAGCGAGCCGGCGTCAGGAACAGGCTGAGAGCTCGTGCACACCGCACACCTCTGCCTAGCATCCTGCTCGCCAACGTCCAGTCACTGGAGAACAAGCTTGATGACCTCAGGGCCAGGATTAAGTTCCAGAGAGACATTCAGGACTGCAATCTCCTCTGCTTCACCGAGACATGGCTGAACCCAGCGGTGCCGGACCACGCCATCCAGCCGGCCGAGTTCTTCTCGGTTCACCGCATGGACAGGACACGGGACTCAGGGAAGTCAAGGGGAGGTGGCGTGTGTTTAATGGTGAACAATAATTGGTGCAACAGTGCGAACGTTGTTCCTCTCACACGCTCCTGCACACCAAATCTGGAACTACTGTCCATCATGTGTCGTCCTTTTTATCTATCTCGAGAATTTACATCGGTCATTATAAGTGCCGTTTATATTCCACCACAAGCGGACACGGTCACCGCCTTATGCGAGCTGCATGAGGCACTCACACAGCACCAGACACAACACCGGGACGCTGCGCTTATTGTGACGGGGGACTTTAATAGCGCCAACCTCAAACGCACAGCGCCGAACTTTTATCAACACATCACCTGCCCCACCAGAGGTGAAAGGACACTGGACCACTGCTACACTACGGTCAAGGACGGCTACAAGGCACAATCTCGCCCTCCGTTTGGCAAATCCGATCACGCCGCCATCTTCCTCATGCCAAAATACAAACAAAGGCTGAAACAGGAAGTTCCGGTTCAGAGGAAGGTCGCGCGCTGGACGGATCAATCGGTGGCCGCGTTACAGGACGCACTCGACGACGCAGACTGGGACATGTTCAGAAACAGCTCCAATGATGATGTCAACGTGTTTACGGAAGCGGTTGTGGGATTCATCGGGAAACTAGCGGATGATACCGTGAAGACAAAGACTATCACAACGTTTCCCAACCATCCCGCACCGCTGCCTACAACACGGGACTCACGACGGGGGACATGGACCCGTACAAAGCCGCATCATATAACGTGCGGAGGGCGGTGAAAGAGGCGAAGCAGCGCTAAGGGAGGAAACTAGAGTCACAACTCCAACAGAGTGACTCTAGGAGCCTGTGGCGGGGACTAAGGACAATACAGATTATAAAGCACCAACAACTGGTATGACGAACGCGGCCGTGACTCTGGCAGATGAGCTGAACACTTTCTATGCTCGCTTCGAGGCTGCAGCCTAGGACTCCAACGATGCTAGTGCTAGCGGTGCTAACGGCTGCAGACAGGAAGATACTGCCAGCACCGGAAACGTGCTCGTCATCTCCGAGCATGAAGTAAGGAGAGCCTTCAAGAGAGTGAACACCAGGAAAGCAGCAGGACCAGACGGCATCCCAGGTCGTATCCTAAGAGACTGCGCATACCAGCTAGCTCCTGTGTTCACTGAGATATTCAACATCTCTTTATCTCAGTCGGTGATCCCCACATGCTTCAAAGAGTCCATCATTGTTCCTGTCCCGAAGAAACCCCACCCTGCTTCTCTCAATGACTATCGCCCTGTAGCCCTCACCTCAGTAGTGATGAAGTGCTTTGAACGCCTGGTCAGAGACTTCATCATTTCTTCACTACCAGACACACTGGACCCACTACAGTTCGCTTACCGTCCAAATCGTTCCACAGACGATGCCATCTCTCATCTCCTCCACACATCACTTACTCACTTGGACACTAGAAGGGGGAATTATGTTAAAATGCTCTTCATAGACTACAGCTCTGCATTTAACACCATAATTCCCTCCACACTCACCATCAAACTGGAGCATCTGGGACTCAGCTCATCTATGTGTCAGTGGATCTCCAACTTCCTAACTGGCAGACCACAGGCAGTAAGGATGGGCGGACATGTCTCAGCCTCCACCACTCTCAGCACTGGAGCCCCCCAGGGGTGTGTTCTGAGCCCCCTGCTGTACTCGCTGTACACATATGACTGTGTGGCCACTACCAGCTCCACCACCATCATCAAGTTTGCTGACGACACTGTCGTGGTGGGCCTGATCTCTGATAACAACGAGACGGCCTACCTGAAGGAGATTAGGAATCTGGAGAACTGGTGCCAGAGGAACAACCTCCTTCTAAACGTCAGTAAGACAAAGGAGCTGATAGTGGACTTCAGCACTAAGCAGGAGAGGAACTACCAGACCCCTGTCATCAACGAGTGCCCAGTGGAGAGAGTGGACAGCTTCAAATACCTCGGAGTTCACATCACGCAGGACCTGTCATGGTCCTGTCATATCAACACCGTGGTGAAAAAGGCCCATCAGCGTCTCTACCACCTCAGACGCTTGAGAGACTTCCAACTGCCCTCCAAGGTGCTCAGGAACTTTTACTCATGCACCATAGAGAGCATCCTGACGGGAAACATCTTAACCTGGTTCGGGAACAGCACCATGCAGGACAGACGAGCTCTACAGAGGGTTGTGCGGTCAGCTGAGCGCACCATCCGCTCCGAGCTCCCTGACCTGCACTCAATCTACAGCAGGCGGTGCTGGAACAAGGCCAGGAAGATCGTGAAGGACCTCAGCCATCCCAACAACAGACTGTTCTCTCTGTTGAGGTCAGGAAAGCGATTCCGCTCCCTGAAGACCAACACAGAGAGACTGAGGAGAAGCTTCTTCCCGCAGGCGATACGGTCTCTCAATCACACCACCACACAGTCCTGACCCACACATACAGTTCTTACACACACACTGGACATTCTGGACATTGTTTTCACTTCATCACTTAAATCACTTTAAGCATATTTGCACTGCACAAGACACTAAAAAATGTGGATTGCACAACACTGGTCATTATATTCTTCATTTCCAGTTAATACTTGTACAGCTGCTGTTATAATATATATATATATATATATATATATATATATATATATATATATATATATATATATATATATATATATATATATATATATATTTCTTCATACATTCTTATATAGTTCTATACTGTGTATTGTGTATTTTGTTGTACAGTTATTTTATTTTTCAACTTTAATTTATATATTTTATCTTATTCTTTCCCAGTTAAATTTACCCTTCATTCTAATTTGTGTTGTACAGTTATTTCATTTTTAACTTTAATTTTTATATTTTATTTTATTCCTTCCTAGTTAAATTTACCCTTTTTAATTTTCATATTTATTTCCTATCTTATTCATAGCCTTTTCTTTTTTTTCTTTAGGTCACGAGCAGTTGTCTAAGCATTTCACTGCATATTGTACTGTGTATGACTGTGTACGTGACAAATAAAATTTGAATTTGAATTTACTGCTAAAGCCCCATTCATGCAGGCCTAGAGACTAGTCAGTGATGCCTTGGTAACTACTGGTCACGAAGCAAAAGTGTTTCCATGACGAGCTGAGGAGTGGTTGCTGGAGGGTGCTGGCATAAGCTAGTGTGAAACTGGTTGCAAGGAGGTATATATGGTCTCTACTTTGCATGGAAAAAACTGACTTGTCTGCAAACATTTGCTAGGGCAGTGGTAAAACTGAAACGTGCAAAGCAAAGAAAAGCCTGCTTTTCTTTGCAGGCTCCTTTGAAAACAGGTGGAAGAGACAGTTTACCTTCAAAGTAAAAGCTGAACCTTTAAAAATCTGTTGTTTTCAGCTTGTTCTTTGTCAGTGAAAGGCAATCAAAACAGTTAGTAGGAGGTTTTTGGTGCGGCACCATCTTTGTAAGGCGACAGCCAGCAAGTACTTGCCAACCAGTCGAGGAATACACCTCTTTCCCAAGCAAGCAAGGGGGGGGTGTCATTTGACTAACTACAAGTAGAAGGCAATGCTACGCACACTTAATCTGAAAGTAACAAAATACGTTTACCACTGCTATAACTGACTAATACGGGGCGATCGTGGCTCAAGAGTTGTGTGTTCGTTTTGTAAGCAGAAGGTTGCCGGTTCGAGCCCCAGCTCGGACAGTCTCGGTCGTTGTGTCCTTGGGCAAGACACTTCACCTTCCACCTACTGGTGATGGCCAGAGGGGCCGATGGCGCGATATGGCAGCCTCGCCTCTGTCAGTCTGCCCCAGGGCAGCTGTGGCTACAACTGTAGCTTGCCTTCACCAGTGAGTGAATGAATAGTGGCATTGTAAAGCGCTTTGAGGGGTCCCGAAAAGTGCTATATAAATGCAATCCATTATTATTATTATTATTACTAATACTCAATTACATCCCATTTGTCACTTTTGAACAGAGCCAGGTTAATTCACCGTTTTCACTGCACGATGAATCCAATCACATGTTAGCCCTAGCTTTATTTTGGAATACAGAAATGCCTCGTTTCCCAAAACGTTCAACAAAGTCTGGTGCTACCTGACGTTTACCTCAAACTATGAGTGAGCACTGCAGCTTAAATCCTAATTGACATCTGGTACCACTGTCTATCAGGTGTGAGCAAAAACTGTCAGGACAGGAGAAAATATCCAAAATACATGCACATTTTAAAAAAAGTTTATCCAGAAAACATTACAGTATTCCTCTGGGATATTGCTTTACTGTTCCTGGTTCTTACTGGAGCTTCATATGGCCGGTAATGATGGAGCATCTAAAATGTGTTCCTTCAGGCATGACTGGGAGTAATGGGCCCTCCAGTCACTACTGTTTATCTTCCTGGACAGTTGATGGCCCTCCAATGTGTCATTACACTAACTAGGCATAGCCTGACTGCCTGTGTGTGTGGGTGGGTGTGTGTGGGTGTGTATGAGAGAGGAAAAGGGAAAGACAAAGACAAAATGTGAGCGTGAGCATCCGCCTGAATGGTAGCAAATGTGCAATTTAATACACAAAAAGGAACAAACAAACAGCGTAGTTGATTTATCTGCACACTAACACACATACACAGAGAAATGATACGCGGTTGCTCATTAGGATTAAACATGCGCACGTATGACTCACAGACACACACACACACACACACACACACACACACACACACATACGTGTTTTCGTGATATATCAGTACGTATGACAAAAATGTGACAAATGGGAACGTGCCTTTCCGAAGGTCCTAGAGGCATGGGGATCTCAAAAAATTTGACCCATGCTTCCAGGAACACACCCATCTGTTGAGATTTTGGCTAGGGCTAAATTTTGGTCAAACCTGAATTTAATGCTACTTGTGAGGACACTGTCAGGTTTATGTGACTTATGAGTACCATAAGGTCACACACAGATATTTCATGTTTAGGTGAATTGTGAAGCCCATGGAAACACATAATTTTCAAGTATACATGACTTATAAGGACCAGGTAACGGTAGGTTCTGCATTTTTAGCTTGGCTCCTTTTGAGATTACAATATAATAGACATGGATGCACAATAGTAATGCTCATCAGTTGGGTAACTTCTGACAGAAATATCAGACATTTATGTGTTAATAAAACAGTAAATCTGAGCTGTGTAAAGACTTAAAAAAAAAAAAAAAAAGACATGGGTCAAATGTGGTCAGTCTACTTTTTAAGTCTTGATATTGTAATGCATTAATTAATTTTGTAGTGAATGTTCATGTGAATAAAAACGTGGAACATTATCTGCCTTTTTTATCATTTAATTGCAAAAAGCACCCAGCATAAACCACAGATTTATGAGTAAGAACAATGCAATACAGAAAACTGCAATACTGACATAACTGTGGAAGTAACAAAGTATCTTTCTTTTAATGCTATGATCCTGTTGTGGCTGTAGTACCTTATGACAACCCAGTCTCTGCCTTTCAGAGCTGCCGGCTCTGCTTGGAGGCAGCAGTCACATTCCTTTTTACCTGGTACTTTGCAGCTTTTTATGAAGTGAAACATGCCGCTCAGCAACCTTCACTTCATCATTTGTCCACTTGCTTCTCACCGTCCCAGCTGTCATAAATGGAAACAAAAGAAAATATCTTAATGTGAATGCAAGAAAAGATAGAAAATATTCTAGTTTATAATGTGAATACAAAATGTTCTTAAACCTTGCTTTCTACTGGAGCACTTTAAAGGAGCAATAAGCACAATTCATCATACTTAGGTTGAAGGAATTAAAAATGACTATGTGAAGAACTAGAGGTGTAATTACATCTGGAGTACAGCATGAAGTCACAATCCCTCTCTCTGTGTTGATCTCCAGCCATAGACTTTGGTTTGGTTCACAGGCAGTGCAAAACAGCACACCTAGCAGTGAAAAGATATTGCTTATTGCTCCTTTAAGGATGCTTGGAATGAACCATTTGAAGTGCTGTGTTCTGCTGGGAATCAAATAAGATGAAATGATTTATGATAAAAGCTCTGAATAGTGTCATGTCTGAAAACAAACTTGTTCTTTGATCACAAGTATATTAACCTAAAACATTTTGTATTTTGGTGCCTTTACCCCTTCTTGGTGAAGTGTTGCTAATGTTTTTGTTGTCCAGGGTGATTGAGGCAGAGGTGCCCTTCATGTTGTCCAGGGCAGCTGAGTAAAGCGTGTGGCTTGGAACCCCCGGAATACTTGGTCCTTGAGCCTTTGAAAAGTAACAGTGAAATATGAGAATCAATGCATGCAATAGGTCTGTTTGCTTTTTTCTCTGCATTGTAGGCAAAGTCAGCGTTAGGCAGTGTGTAATTCTACATTAAGGGGCTAAGGGGCGATCGTGGCTCAAGAGTTGTAATCAGAAGGTTGCCGGTTCGAGCCCCAGCTCCGACAGTCTCGGTCGTTGTGTCCTTGGGAAAGACACTTCACCTGTTGCCTACTGGTGGTGGTCAGAGGGCCCGGTGGCGCCAGTGTCCGGCAGCCTCGCCTCTGTCAGTGCGCCCCAGGGTGGCTGTGGCTACAATGTAGCTGCCATCACCAGTGTGTGAATGTCTGTGTGAATGGGTGGATGACTGGATGTGTAAAGCGCTTTGGGGTCCTTAGGGACTAGTAAAGCGCTATATAAATATAGGATATTTACCATTTGATATGAATATTTTACATGTGAACATAATCTACTAATAATACTCATCACAGTGTGATTGTTTGAAATCGGATAGAGTGTTATTATCTTCATGACAAACTTCCCTGCTGTTCAGTTTCAATGTAACACAAACTAGAGTTGTTGGTTCTAACAATTGAGAAAGGCTAAAAAAAAACAAAATCATGTCCTTCAAAGCTTAAAACAATCTGAGGACAATGTAACACAGAAATATCAAATTTAGTAGGAATAAAGATCAAGCTGATGCTTTAAAGGTAAAGTTAGGACTAACAAATGATATGCCAATTTCTTTCTCCTAAGATGTTCACAAACAAGTAATGCTAATGTTGAATATGGGAAACTTTCAAACTGATTATTTTAATATAATCAAAGGGCACTTAATTTATGCACTAGGCCCAACTGACACATATACTTGATGCCAAATACAAAAAAATAATGTGTAACCTGTTGGAAGAATGAAGTGGGTGTGTCACTCACCAATTGGTCTGAAGGAGGTTGAGACAGGACCTCGGCACTTGGTGTCTGCAACAAAAGACAACAATATAACGTCAGAAACATTCTCTAGTATAAATCCCGACTATTTAATTAACTACAGATCATATTTGTATCAGTGAATATTATTACAGAAGGATCTGACTTCCTTATACCAGATTCTATAGAAACTTAACACTGTACGGTTCTGCTACCCAACGATATGAGGACAGTGTAACACACACACTACAATCACTGGTCCTACCATATGAGGACTTCTACTTAAACACACTCCTGTCCTTCACAGCTTAAAACAATATGAGGACATGACGACTGAACACATGTAGAGTTCACATTCCTGACTTCTAACTTCTCCTGCTGTTGTCAATAAAAGCTCTAAACCCAACACTGATGTACAGCCATCTATTTCCCCAGAAATTAAATCATGTAAACTGATCAGCGGGAGCTTATTTTGACAAAAACATGTGTAAAACGACAAAAATATCAAATTTTGTCAGAATAAAGATCAAGCTGATGCTTTAAGGGAAAGTTTGGACTAACAAATGGTATAGACAATTACTTTATCCTAATGCTAATGTTGGTTTTGGTTAACTTCGACTAAAACTGATTGTTTTAGTACAATTAAAGTGCATTTCATTTATGCACTAGGCCCAACTGACACATATACTTGATGCCAAATACAAAAAAATAATGTGTAACCTGTTGGAAGAATGAAGTGGGTGTGTCACTCACCAATTGGTCTGAAGGAGGTTGAGGCAGGACCTCGGCACCTGGTGTCTGCAACAAAAGACAACAATATAACGTCAGAAACATTCTCTAGTATAAATCCCGACTATTTAATTAACTACAGATCATATTTGTATCAGTGAATATTATTACAGAAGGATCTGACTTCCTTATACCAGATTCTATAGAAACTTAACACTGTACGGTTCTGCTACCCAACGATATGAGGACAGTGTAACACACACTAGAGTTGTTGGTCCTACCACATGAGGAAGGCAACTGAAACACACTCCTGTCTTTCACAGCTTAAAACAATATGAGGACAGTGTAACACACACACTACAATCACTGGTCCTACCATATGAGGACTTCTACTTAAACACACTCCTGTCCTTCACAGCTTAAAACAATATGAGGACATGACGACTGAACACATGTAGAGTTCACATTCCTGACTTCTAACTTCTCCTGCTGTTGTCAATAAAAGCTCTAAACCCAACACTGATGTACAGCCATCTATTTCCCCAGAAATTAAATCATGTAAACTGATCAGCGGGAGCTTATTTTGACAAAAACATGTGTAAAACGACAAAAATATCAAATTTTGTCAGAATAAAGATCAAGCTGATGCTTTAAGGGAAAGTTTGGACTAACAAATGGTATAGACAATTACTTTATCCTAATGCTAATGTTGGTTTTGGTTAACTTCGACTAAAACTGATTATTTTAGTACAATTAAAGTGCATTTCATTTATGCACTAGGCCCAACTGACACATATACTTGATGCCAAATACAAAAAAATAATGTGTAACCTGTTGGAAGAATGAAGTGGGTGTGTCACTCACCAATTGGTCTGAAGGAGGTTGAGACAGGACCTCGGCACCTGGTGTCTGCAACAAAAGACAACAATATAACGTCAGAAACATTCTCTAGTATAAATCCCGACTATTTAATTAACTACAGATCATATTTGTATCAGTGAATATTATTACAGAAGGATCTGACTTCCTTATACCAGATTCTATAGAAACTTAACACTGTACGGTTCTGCTACCCAACGATATGAGGACAGTGTAACACACACTAGAGTTGTTGGTCCTACCACATGAGGAAGGCAACTGAAACACACTCCTGTCCTTCACAGCTTAAAACAATATGAGGACAGTGTAACACACACACTACAATCACTGGTCCTACCATATGAGGACTTCTACTTAAACACACTCCTGTCCTTCACAGCTTAAAACAATATGAGGACATGACGACTGAACACATGTAGAGTTCACATTCCTGACTTCTAACTTCTCCTGCTGTTGTCAATAAAAGCTCTAAACCCAACACTGATGTACAGCCATCTATTTCCCCAGAAATTAAATCATGTAAACTGATCAGAGGGAGCTTATTTTGACAAAAACATGTGTAAAACGACAAAAATATCAAATTTTGTCAGAATAAAGATCAAGCTGATGCTTTAAGGGAAAGTTTGGACTAACAAATGGTATAGACAATTACTTTATCCTAATGCTAATGTTGGTTTTGGTTAACTTCGACTAAAACTGATTATTTTAGTACAATTAAAGTGCATTTCATTTATGCACTAGGCCCAACTGACACATATACTTGATGCCAAATACAAAAAAATAATGTGTAACCTGTTGGAAGAATGAAGTGGGTGTGTCACTCACCAATTGGTCTGAAGGAGGTTGAGACAGGACCTCGGCACCTGGTGTCTGCAACAAAAGACAACAATATAACGTCAGAAACATTCTCTAGTATAAATCCCGACTATTTAATTAACTACAGATCATATTTGTATCAGTGAATATTATTACAGAAGGATCTGACTTCCTTATACCAGATTCTATAGAAACTTAACACTGTACGGTTCTGCTACCCAACGATATGAGGACAGTGTAACACACACTAGAGTTGTTGGTCCTACCACATGAGGAAGGCAACTGAAACACACTCCTGTCCTTCACAGCTTAAAACAATATGAGGACAGTGTAACACACACACTACAATCACTGGTCCTACCATATGAGGACTTCTACTTAAACACACTCCTGTCCTTCACAGCTTAAAACAATATGAGGACATGACGACTGAACACATGTAGAGTTCACATTCCTGACTTCTAACTTCTCCTGCTGTTGTCAATAAAAGCTCTAAACCCAACACTGATGTACAGCCATCTATTTCCCCAGAAATTAAATCATGTAAACTGATCAGCGGGAGCTTATTTTGACAAAAACATGTGTAAAACGACAAAAATATCAAATTTTGTCAGAATAAAGATCAAGCTGATGCTTTAAGGGAAAGTTTGGACTAACAAATGGTATAGACAATTACTTTATCCTAATGCTAATGTTGGTTTTGGTTAACTTCGACTAAAACTGATTGTTTTAGCACAATTAAAGTGCATTTCATTTATGCACTAGGCCCAACTGACACATATACTTGATGCCAAATACAAAAAAATAATGTGTAACCTGTTGGAAGAATGAAGTGGGTGTGTCACTCACCAATTGGTCTGAAGGAGGTTGAGGCAGGACCTCGGCACCTGGTGTCTGCAACAAAAGACAACAATATAACGTCAGAAACATTCTCTAGTATAAATCCCGACTATTTAATTAACTACAGATCATATTTGTATCAGTGAATATTATTACAGAAGGATCTGACTTCCTTATACCAGATTCTATAGAAACTTAACACTGTACGGTTCTGCTACCCAACGATATGAGGACAGTGTAACACACACTAGAGTTGTTGGTCCTACCACATGAGGACTTCTACTTAAACACACTCCTGTCCTTCACAGCTTAAAACAATATGAGGACAGTGTAACACACACACTACAATCACTGGTCCTACCATATGAGGACTTCTACTTAAACACACTCCTGTCCTTCACAGCTTAAAACAATATGAGGACAGTGTAACACACACACTACAATCACTGGTCCTACCATATGAGGACTTCTACTTAAACACACTCCTGTCCTTCACAGCTTAAAACAATATGAGGACATGACGACTGAACACATGTAGAGTTCACATTCCTGACCTCTAACTTCTCCTGCTGTTGTCAATAAAAGCTCTAAACCCAACACTGATGTACAGCCATCTATTTCCCCAGAAATTAAATCATGTAAACTGATCAGCGGGAGCTTATTTTGACAAAAACATGTGTAAAACGACAAAAATATCAAATTTTGTCAGAATAAAGATCAAGCTGATGCTTTAAGGGAAAGTTTGGACTAACAAATGGTATAGACAATTACTTTATCCTAATGCTAATGTTGGTTTTGGTTAACTTCGACTAAAACTGATTGTTTTAGTACAATTAAAGTGCATTTCATTTATGCACTAGGCCCAACTGACACATATACTTGATGCCAAATACAAAAAAATAATGTGTAACCTGTTGGAAGAATGAAGTGGGTGTGTCACTCACCAATTGGTCTGAAGGAGGTTGAGGCAGGACCTCGGCACCTGGTGTCTGCAACAAAAGACAACAATATAACGTCAGAAACATTCTCTAGTATAAATCCCGACTATTTAACCCTCGTTTTACCCTAGCGAAAAAAGGGACCCGCTTGGGTAACTTTGGATTTTTGATTCTCAATATATCAGTCATTTTAAAGACTAGTTGCATGAAACTTGGCCAGGATGTGTGTTTTAGGATTATTTTTGAAATTCAATGATCCCCTCTATGGTGTGGTGTATAGTAAAGAAGATTCACATATGTACTACCTCCTTTTACCCTTGTATCCGTTTGGGCCCCATTGACTCCCATTATAAATCACATATTTTCGATATACTGTAATCCTGACATGCGATAATGCCTTTCTCGTGAATACCTAATGGATCTAAGCCTCAGCCTTCAAAATAAAGGAAAAATAGGTTTTGGATCAAATGAGCACAATATTAGGTACAGCACCACCATAGACATTTTCAGTGCTTTTGAATGGAGGACATGGTTATCTTACTATGCAAAATACATGACAATAAAACAGCTGACCACCATAAAATAGTCTTGATGTAGTGGAACTGATATAAGAGAGTGGTGTGAATGTGATTGAGAATATATATATATATATATACTGTGTGTGTCGGTCACAAACAAAACGGCCCGTAGAGCCGCCTCCTTGAAGTGAACAACGGGAGCCTGCTCCGTTTTTTTCTCCTTTCTCTGAACCTCTGTCAATGTTATTTTGCTTCACTTTGCACATGAGCCTTGTTTTTGCCCTCAGCAGAGAGGGGAGGGGTGCAAAAGCAGCCACGTGTTTGCAGAGCAGAGGGGGAGGGGTGCAAAAACAGCCACGTGTTTGCAGAGCAGAGGGGGAGGGGTGCAAAAACAGCCACGTGTTTGCAGAGCAGAGGGGGAGGGGTGCAAAAGCAGCCACGTGTTTGTTGAGCAGAGGGGGGAGGGGTGCAAAAGCAGCCACGTGTTTGCAGAGCAGAGGGGGAGGGGTGCAAAAACAGCCACCTGTTTGCTGAGCAGAGGGGGGGAGGGGCAGTCGTTACTCTCCCAGTGGCATCTCAACAGAGCCGGAGGGAGAGAGAGAGATCGTTTTGGATTCAAGTGCACACTTGAAGTCTGTGAGAATAGTTTGCAGCCTTGTCTTACTAGTCATTTCTGCACAGACGCCACTAAATGCACAGACTCACGCACACACAACACGAAGCGCACGGTCAATTTAGGGGAGCTTGGAAGCTGTGCTCATCGTGCAAACAGCGCGTTATTATCGTAACGGCTGCAAAAGTTAGGATATGTCCTGTCTGCAACATCCATCTTCACCTGTTGGAAGAATGAAGTGGGTGTGTCACTCACCAATTGGTCTGAAGGAGGTTGAGACAGGACCTCGGCACTTGGTGTCTGCAACAAAAGACAACAATATAACGTCAGAAACATTCTCTAGTATAAATCCCGACTATTTAATTAACTACAGATCATATTTGTATCAGTGAATATTATTACAGAAGGATCTGACTTCCTTATACCAGATTCTATAGAAACTTAACACTGTACGGTTCTGCTACCCAACGATATGAGGGCAGTGTAACACACACTAGAGTTGTTGGTCCTACCACATGAGGAAGGCAACTGAAACACACTCCTGTCCTTCACAGCTTAAAACAATATGAGGACAGTGTAACACACACACTACAATCACTGGTCCTACCATATGAGGACTTCTACTTAAACACACTCCTGTCCTTCACAGCTTAAAACAATATGAGGACATGACGACTGAACACATGTAGAGTTCACATTCCTGACCTCTAACTTCTCCTGCTGTTGTCAATAAAAGCTCTAAACCCAACACTGATGTACAGCCATCTATTTCCCCAGAAATTAAATCATGTAAACTGATCAGCGGGAGCTTATTTTGACAAAAACATGTGTAAAACGACAAAAATATCAAATTTTGTCAGAATAAAGATCAAGCTGATGCTTTAAGGGAAAGTTTGGACTAACAAATGGTATAGACAATTACTTTATCCTAATGCTAATGTTGGTTTTGGTTAACTTCGACTAAAACTGATTGTTTTAGTACAATTAAAGTGCATTTCATTTATGCACTAGGCCCAACTGACACATATACTTGATGCCAAATACAAAAAAATAATGTGTAACCTGTTGGAAGAATGAAGTGGGTGTGTCACTCACCAATTGGTCTGAAGGAGGTTGAGGCAGGACCTCGGCACCTGGTGTCTGCAACAAAAGACAACAATATAACATCAGAAACATTCTCTAGTATAAATCCCGACTATTTAATTAACTACAGATCATATTTGTATCAGTGAATATTATTACAGAAGGATCTGACTTCCTTATACCAGATTCTATAGAAACTTAACACTGTACGGTTCTGCTACCCAACGATATGAGGACAGTGTAACACACACTAGAGTTGTTGGTCCTACCACATGAGGAAGGCAACTGAAACACACTCCTGTCCTTCACAGCTTAAAACAATATGAGGACAGTGTAACACACACTACAATCACTGGTCCTACCATATGAGGACTTCTACTTTCCTGTTGGAGGTTGAGACACGACAGAGGGACAGCAGGGTAGTAGCTTGCACAAATGATTCTATTGACACAACAGGGAAGTGAGATTAATGAACTGAACGCAACAGACTCTTTCAAAATAAAACAGGAAACATGGCATGAAAATACAAACGTGGTAATATACAGCCCTAACATAAACTCCTTAAAACGATATTAATAACGTTAAGCCAAACTCAACTAACCCGCCATTAAACATAAGAAACTCAAAAACCTTAGAATAACATCAGAAACGCTGGGCCAGAGACCCAGACCGTGAGCAAATAACTATAATATTATTGATTTGTGCTGAATAAGAAAACATTAATATTATCATTTAAATCCCCCCAAGCATATCTTGTGTTGAAAAAAAAAAGTGTGTTGCAGTTAGCTACACTGAGCTTAGACTGACTGTCTCTGCAGTTGAAGATGCAGAGCACATGCAAGGCCGCAGGTCCCTTTAACTCCGGTGGGAATTTAAAAACAGTTAAATTTAACTTCTAATATCTATTGTTAAAGATAAATCTTAAGTAATTTTTTAGCATTTATCATCATTCACCACTTTCAATTTGTTCAAATCGGTTGTGTATTGTTTTAATTCCGTTTAACTAACCTTAATTAGCTTGTTAAACATACAACTTTACCTCGCGGAGCTTTCGTCGACGCATGGATATCAAAGGTAAATACATACCTCAAGATAAATCTCTCCTGAGTGCTGAAGGTCCCGGATGTGCCGTTCACGCAGAGCTCCGGCGAGTTTGTATCTTGCCGTGACCAGCAGCTCTTTGGTTGACGCTTTCGAACAATCAGATGCATCTTTACTCACTTTTTGACCAATCAGAGACGTCGTTCTATGCTCCACTGACGAAATGCTGCATCCTCTCACCAGCCACGGTCTCTCCTCGTCCATTTAACAACAAAAACACAGCAACACGTGCTGGATTTGAGGTAGGAACACTTGAGAACTGTCACAATGTTTTGCAAACTGCTGTTACAGTTAATTTCGTTCCGTTAATTTGTTTGGTTCCTATTCTGAAGTAACACTTAATACACATGGGGTTAGCTTGCTGGTCTAGTTTAAGTTAGCATGGGCATGCTGTTCACTGATAGAGTAAGGCTAAAATTGTCCTGATATTGTCAGTGTGTTATCATAAACATGCAGCACCCCTAGACCCCCAAGTTAAAATACAGATAATAGATAAGCAATTTAAGAAAATAAGTATAATGTGTATAATAAATGATTTTACTGTCACTTTCCTGGGTCTGTTGACCCAGCGTTTTAAGTTTTAGTTTGTTTAGATGTCGATGTTTATTTATAAGTTCTTTAGGTTTGCTAAGTTCATTTGTTTATTAGATTACCCTTGTGATGTCTGTTTTATTGGGAAAGTCTTTGTCCTAAATGCAGTGAGTCTAGTTTTGTTTCCCCTTGTCCCAGCTGTTCCTCATCCCCTCATTATCTCTCTGTGTACTTGCAGTGGCTTGCAAAAGTATTCGTCCCTCTTTTCCACATTTTGTCACATTACTGCCACAAACACAAATTGTCATGGTCCTGGGTCGGTGACCCAGCGCTTTTAGTTTATTATTATGATGATGATGATGATTATTATTGTTTGAGTTCTATGTGTTATATTTGGTCTGCCTTTGAGTCTGTGTCTCTGTCTATGCTGTCACCCCGTCTGTTTGTGAATCTGTCTGTTTAGTTCTGTGTCTTGTTTGGTTCCCCGTGTCTGAGTTTCCTGTTTTATTGTGAAGGTCTCTGTCTGATGTGAGTGTGTTCAGTTTACGTTTCCCCTGTCCCGTCAGCTCTGATTCCTCCCAGCCGTGTTGCCCTCCTGTCTCTCATCCCCTGATTACTGGTGTGTGTATTTAAGCCCTGTGTGTTCTCCTGCCTGTTACTCGGTGTCCTGCTCGGCGGCTGCCGCGCATCCCTTTGTCGTATGCACCCAGGTCTGTTATTTTAGTTCTTCCCAGTTTAGGTGTCTTCAGTTATTTGTCATGCCCCACTGCTTGTTTGCCACTACACCTTGTAAATAAACTTCACTAGCATTTTCATCCACTGCTTGCATCTTGGGTCCTCCTTCCTCCACACCACACGGCTCGCCTTCCCAGCCGTGACACAAATCAATTTTAATGGAATCCAATTGCAGCAAAAGGTGGTTCTACAAAGTATTGACTCAGGGGGCTGAATAATTGCGCACACCCCACTTTTCAGTTATTTATTTGTAAAAAATGTTTGGAATCATGTATGATTTTTGTTCCACTTCTCACGTGTACACCACTTTGTATTGGTCTTTCACGTGGAATTCCAATAAAATTGATTCATGTTTGTGGCTGTAATGTGCCAAAATGTGGGAAAGTTAAAGGGGGCCGAATACTTTTGCAAGCCACTGTAAGTCCTGTCCTCATTTGTTCAGTGTCAGGTCATCTGTTGTCTTTGGTGCCACGTTTCCATGTTCCAGGTATCTTTGTATCCATGTCAGGTTTCATGGTTTGTTTGTTTTTTTTAATAAAAAATATTTTCCCCAGGTTAGGTTATTGTTTAGCTTCACCTCTGCCTTTTGTTTTGTAATCTTTTAATTTCAATTCAATTTTATTTATATAGCGCCAAATCACAACAACAATCGCCTGAAGGCACTTTATATTGTACAGTAGATCGCACAATAATAGATACAGAGAAAAACCCAACAATCATAGGACCACCTATGAGCAAGCGCTTTGGCGACAGTGGGAAGGAAAAACTCCCTTTTAACAGGAAGAAACCTCCAGCAGAACCAGGCTCAGGGAGCGGCGGGCATCTGCTGTGACCAGTTGGGGTGAGAAAAGGAAGACAGGACAAAGACATGCTGTGGATTAATAACAAGTATGATTCAGTGCAGAGAGGTCTATTAACACACAGTGAGTGAGAAAGGTGACTGGAAAGGAAAAAACTCAGTGCTTCATGGGAATCCCCCGGCTGCCTACATCTATTGCAGCACAACTAAGGGAGGATCCAGGGTCACCTGATCCAGCCCTAACTATATGCTTTAGCAAAAAGGAAAGTTTGAAGCCTAATCTTAAAAGTAGAGATTAATAAACGGCTTGCTTTCTGTTAATATTCAAATTTTCTTTCACGTTCCTTTGTGTCAGCATTTTGGGTCCACTCCTCAAATTCATACATATGTCTAACCGTTTTTCCCCACTCGGCGACACACCCGTCAGGGGTCAAACTCTGGTAATTGGCAATTCTGTTCTCAGACATGTGAAGCTAGAGACACCGGAAACCATAGTCAATTGTCTTCCAGGGGCCAGAGCAGGCGACATTGAAGGAAATTTAAAACTGCTGGCTAAGGGTAAACGTAAATTCAGTAAAATCATAATTCACGTCGGCAGTAATGACACCCGGTTACGCCAATCGGAGGTCACTAAAATCAATATTGAATCGGTGTGTAACTTTGCCAAAACAATGTGGGACTCTGTAGTTTTCTCTGGTCCCCTCCCCAATCAGACCAAGAGTGACATGTTTAGCCGCATGTTCTCCTTAAATTGCTGGCTGTCTGAGTGGTGTCCCAGAAACGATGTGGGCTTCATAGATAATTGGCAAACCTTCTGGAGGAAACCTGGTCTTATAAGGAGAGACGGCAGCTCTCATTTCTAGAAATATGGACAAATTAATTAAACCCCCCATAATATGACTATCCAGAGTTGGGACCAGGAAGCAGAGTTGCAGTCTTACACGCCTCTCTGCAGCTTCTCTCCTCCTGCTACCCCCCCAAAAACCCATCTCCATAGAGACTGTGTCAGCTTCCAAAAAGACAAAAAACAAACTAAAAACCAGCAACAAACAACTTAAACATAAACAATTACAAAGAAAGAACAATACAGTATCCACATCCTAACTAAAGAGTAAAACAGTGAAATGTGGATTATTAAATATTAGGTCTCTCTCCTCCAAGTCTCTGTTAGTACATGACTTAATAATTGATCAACAAATCGATTTACTCTGCCTTACAGAAACCTGGTTTTAGCAGGATGATTATGTTAGTTTAAATGAATCAACACCCCCGAGTCATTCTAACTACCAGAAACCTCGAAGCACAGGCCGAGGGGGCGGTGTGGCAGCAATTTTTCACACCAGCCTATTAATTAATGAAAGACCAAGACAGACTTTTAATTCATTTGAAAGCCTGATGCTTAGCATTGTCCACCCCAGCTGAAAAATTTTAGAAACCAGTCTTATTTGTTATCATCTAATTGTCCACCTGGGCCTTACAGAGTTTCTCTCTGATTTCTCAGACTTTTTATCTGATTTAGTGCTCAGCTCAGATAAAATAATTATTGTGGGTGATTTTAACATCCATGTAGATGCTAAGAATGACAGCCTCAACATGGCATTTAATCTGTTATTAGACTCAATTGGCTTCTCTCAACATGTAAAAGAACCCACCCACCACTTTAATCACACTCTAGATCTTGTTTTTAACATATGGCATAGAAACTGAACATTTAACAGTGTTTCCTGAAAACCCTCTCCTGTCTGATCATTTCCTGATAACATTTACATTTACAATAATTGATTACACAGCAGTGGAGAGTAGACTTTATCACAGATGTCTTTCTGAAAGCGCTGTAACTATGTTTAAGAATGTAATCCACCCACTGTTATCATCTTCAATGACCTGTACCAACACAGAGCAGAGCAGCTATCTGAACGCTACCCCAACAGAGGTCAATTATCTTGTTAATAATAATTTTACCTCCTCACTACATATGACTCTGGATACTGTAGCTCCTGTGAAAACTAAGGTCTCAGATCAGAAGTACCTGACTCTGTGGTATAATTCTCAAACACGTAGCCTAAAGCAGATGACTCGTAAGCTGGAGAGGAAATGGCGTGTCACAAATTTAGAGGATCATCATAATTGGAGAAATATTTTGCTGATTTATAAGAAAGCCCCCCGCAAAGCCAGAACATCTTACTATTTGTCACTGATTGAAGACAATAAGAACAACCCCAGGTTTCTCTTCAGCACTGTAGCCAGGCTGACAAACAGTCAGAGCTCTTTTGAGCCAACCATCGTTAATTAGTAATGACTTCATGAACTTCTTCACAAATAAAATTCTTATCATTAGAGAAAAAAATTACCAATAATCATCCCACAGATGTAACATTATCTACAGCTACTTTTAGTACCGTTGATGTTAAGTTAGACTCTTTTTCTCCAATTGATCTTTCTGAGTTAACTTCTATAATTACTTCCTCCAATCCTCCGTGTCTTTTAGACCCCATTCCTACAAAACTGCTCAAAGAAGTCCTGCCATTAATTAATGCTTCAATCTTAAATATGATCAACCTATCTCTAATAATCGGCTATGTACCACAGGCCTTCAAGCTGGCTGTAGTTAAACCTTTACTCAAAAAGCCATCTCTAGACCCAGCAGTCTTAGCTAATTATAGGCCAATCTCCAACCTTCCTTTCATATCAAAAATCCTTGAAAGAGTAGTTGTCAAACAGCTAACAGATCATCTGCAGAGGAATGGCTTATTTGAAGAGTTTCAGTCAGGTTTCAGAGTTCATCACAGCACAGAAACCGCTTTAGCGAAGGTTACAAATGATCTTCTTATGGCCTCTGACAGTGGACTCATCTCTGTGCTTGTCCTGCTAGGCCTTAGTGCAGCGTTCGATACTGTTGACCATAATATCCTATTAGAGCGATTAGAGCATGCTGTAGATATTACAGGTACTGCACTCCAGTGGTTTGTATCATATCTGTCTAATAGACTACAATTTGTTCATGTAAATGGAGAGTCCTCTTCACCCACTAAGGTCAATTATGGAGTTCCACAGGGTTCAGTGCTAGGACCAATTCTGTTTACATTATACATGCTTCCCCTAGGCAGTATCATTAGAAGACATAGCATACATTTTCACTGCTATGCAGATGACACCCAGCTCTATCTGTCCATGAAGCCAGATAACACACACCAATTAGTTAAAGTGCAGGAATGTCTTAAAGACATAAAGACCTGGATGGCCGCTAACTTTCTGCTTCTTAATTCAGATCAAACTGAGGTTATTGTACTCGGCCCTGAAAATCTTAGAAATATGGTATCTAAGCAGATTCTTACTCTGGATGGCATTACCTTGGCCTCCAGTTATACTGTGAGGAACCTTGGAGTCATTTTTGACCAAGACATGTCCTTCAATGCACATATTAAACAAATATGTAAGACTGCTTTCTTTCATTTGTGCAACATCTCTAAAGTTAGAAATATCCTGTCTCTTAGTGACGCTGAAAAACTAGTTCATGCATTTGTTACTTCCAGGCTGGACTACTGTAATTCATTATTATCAGAATGTCCTAAAAACTCCCTGAAAAGCCTTCAGCTAATCCAAAATGCTGCAGCAAGAGTACTGACAGGGACTAGAAAGAGAGCAGATTTCTCCTGTTTTGGCTTCCCTTCATTGGCTTCCTGTTAAATCCAGAATTAAATTCAAAATTCTACTCCTCACATACAAGGTCTTAAATAATCAGGCCCCATCTTATCTTAATGACCTTGTAGTACCATATCACCCTATTAGAGCACTTCGCTCTCACACTGCAGGCTTACTTGTTGTTCCTAGAGTATTTAAAAGTAGAATGGGAGGCAGAGCCTTCAGTTTTCAGGCCCCTTTTCTGTGGAACCAGCTTCCAGTTTGGATTCGGGAGACAGACACTATCTCTACTTTCAAGATTAGGCTTAAAACGTTCCTTTTAGCTGAAGCATATAGTTAGGGCTGGACCAGGTGACCCTGAATCCTCCCTTAGTTATGCTGCAATAGACGTAGGCAGCCGGGGATTCCCATGATGCATTGAGTTTTTCCTTTCCAGTCACCTTTCTCACTCAGTATGTGTTAATAGACCTCTCTGCATTGAATCATATCTGTTATTAACCTCTGTCTCTCTTCCACAGCATGTCTTTCATCCTGTTTTCCTTCTCTCACCCCAACCAGTCGCAACAGATGGCCGCCCCTCCCTGAGCCTGGTTCTGCCAGAGGTTTCTTCCTGTTAAAAGGGAGTTTTTCCTTCCCACTGTCGCCAAAGCGCTTGCTCATAGGTGGTCATATGATTGTTGGGTTTTTCTCTGTATCTATGAAGCGCCTTGAGGCGACTTTTTTTGTGATTTGGTGCTATATAAATAAAATTGAATTGAAATTGAATTGTACTTCTGTGACATTTACCGTTGCTTAGTTAATTAAGTGACTTAATTACTCACTTTTATTTACTAATTGAATTACTAAATGAAGCTGGAATTGTGCATTCTGCAGTTTTTAATAGTGTGTTATTAGTTTTTAAAGAAACAATATGCATTTTATACTATATTGTAAAAAGTATAAGGTAAGTTGAATTTAAAATATAATTAATAAAGTGTTGACTTTTTTCATCAATTCTTGTAGATACACAGAGTCGAGACTGAGCCTGATGATCATACTGAATCAGATGACAGCGGCAGGAATCTCCAAGTTCAACTGCAGATTGCAGATGCAATTATATTAATGTAGATTAATATAAACTCTTCAAGGGTCAAAATCTGCACACACATCATTCTGCATAGTGAAGGTCAGACAATTTGTGCATTGATCTTGAGAAGTAAGACTCATTAATTAATAGTAATATAATTAGACAAATGTTGAAACTTTATATTTCGATACATTTTGTCAACAACAAAAGAAACCAAGCTGTGCAGGTACTGATAACTGAATCTAAAGACCTTCATTTTTGTCAAGATTTGCCTGATTTAACTGTTGTTACCCTTGCTTATAGCTCACCTTAATATGTATAAAAATGTGAAAAGTTTTTGATGTGTGTTAGAATGATTGTTTAATTGGCAAGGTTTGAACGAACAATTTTCAGAAGCCTCAAAATTCATCTGTTACTATTCCACGAATGATTGAAATAAAGTTCACCTCCATTTCAACATTGAATACGACTTTGGACATAAGAACTAAAAGGTGCTGTCCACGCATGTGTCCGCTAAGCCCCAGAAGGGTATAACCTGGGTCAAATGTGTTATTGTGTCTGACACACCTACAATATGAGGACTCGCAGAGTGACGTCACTGAAAGTGTGTTTAAAGTGTGTTAAGTTCCAAAACTGGCCAGTAGGCGGCGAAACTGAAAGTGAGCAAAAACGCTAAACACACTTAAACACACTTTTTCATAAAATTGTGATGTTTCAGGACTTTCGAGATTTTTGGTTTGGGAGCATGTTGGGAGCCTCTAGAACACTTTAGAAGGCTCAGAAAAATGAGGACCTCAAAAATGTCCTCATTTTTCTGAGCGTCCTCATTTTGTGAGTGTGTTATCATAAAATTGTCCTAAGATGTCATGAAAACAAGTACACACACACACACACACACACACACACACACACACACACAAAATAATGCTAAAATCTGCACTTTAGACTGATGGCTGCAGTCGGAGTGTTTTGCATTCCACTGGGCGTGTGTGTGTCTGCTGGAGTGCATCCACCTGTTACAGATCTCCACCACCCTGAGACCGGTGACAGACCAGTGATAAACAACCATACACACACCAAAGAGGACTATACGCACAAATGTGCACGTATGCTCCGTGAGATGCAACACATCCTGGAAGAAAATAGATTGTAACAGACAGAATAAAATATACTTAGTGTCACACTTATACGAGGACAAATGTGAACATACAACCAGAGGCGATGTAGGAGAAAACATATAATGCACATACAGTATGAGCGATCAGGCTTTTTAGTTCCTCTTCTCCATCATCCCCAGCAGAGGAGAAAACACAAGGTGGGGGGGCACAGAGGCTGTGAGGCCAGACAGGAAAGTGACAAGCTCAACGATGTGAATACACTTAAGCACAATCCACCATCGTAGCACTCCTCTTTTTTCCCTTTTTATTTAAATGTATGTTTATTTATTTCGTTTTTGTTTTTTGGGTGGTGGTGGTGGGAGGGGTTGCTGAAGTGCTAAGCGCTCATTACTGAAGGTTTTTTGCATCGCACACTTTCCAGAGATCGGCTGCCAATCACACGGTGTGCTCAGTTTCTGTTGAGACAATTTGGGGGTTTCTGAAGGCGGTGCTCTTTTCTTCTTCTCCTCACAGTCACAGTAGCTGTCACTGCTCGCACTAACTACCTGCAGCACTGCTTTATCTACACATTCCAACAATCCTGGAACAGAAACTGTATCAGATTTTTACCAGGAAAGACAAACCACAGGCTGGGACGTGAACAGTAAAAGTAAAAGTTTTCATACAGCGGTGTGTCAGATCAGTCCAAATTAGATAGTAAAGTTACAATTACTTCATTTAAGCTAGTGCACTAAGTTTAAATCATTACTTCCCCCTCAGCGGTGAGTCACAGCTCGTCTTTTTTGCCTCACGTCTCCCTTTTTTTGAATTCACACGCATTCAGAAAAAAGCCTCACAGTTCAGCTGTTGTCAACGTTCCTGCCAATCTGTCCTCCAACTGGGACAACTGGTTGGGTAAAAGTGATTTTCACCCTTAAATTTTATTTTTATGTATCAAATTCTCACCCGGCTTTGTCAAGAACTCCAAAAAAGAAGCTTCCATTCACAAATTTCTCAGAGCTCTTACCAGTGACAGCAGGTGTGTGTGTGTGTGTGTGTAAACTATTAAATACAGTTCTTTGTATTCTTTACAGCAAAGAAAGACACGGCTCAAAGTGGTCAAAGCTCAAAAAATGATCTTTAATTTTACATTTTCCGGAGACTTAGCACACCCAGCAACGCCATCTCAAGTCTGAAAAAAACACAGCCAGTCTCACTATATATTTTGCAGCACGTCAGACCCAGTTTCAATACAAACATCTCCTTATATGGTAAGTTTCTCTCTTCTTTGTGTCTTACTTCCTGTGCAGCTTGCAATAACTTGCAAATGAATGTCGGTAAATGCAAAAAAAAAAAAAAATCAATTCAATCACTGGGCAGACGGATTTGTTTGTAGTCACAAGGAGTTTGCCCTCCTTTTTTATTATTCTAAAGTGACTGAGCCATTAACAGGCTTCTTATGCTCATGTTAGTGGACAAGACGCAATAATAGGACACATACTTAATTAGGGTTTTTATGTTGTATGTATTCATATGTTGTGGTTTTGTTGCTTTTGCATAAGCGGAAAAACAGAATACTTCATTTGCCTTCAAGGAAGAGCAGTTTGTTCTTTTTATGTGCCTTGAAATGATCCTGTTGACTTCCTAGTGAGATACAACAGGTGAAAAGTTTCTTTACAGGTCTTATCTCAGCCTAAGAAATGCCCAAAGTACGCACATAAGTCTTTATTTTATAAAACATTCTCTATTACATTTCTTCTTTTTTAAAAAGATTTGTTTGTCAGACACTAATGCAAATATGTGCATGCATAATAATACTTCATTTTCACTGTTAAACAGAACTTTTCATTAAACATGCACCATGAAAAACACATTTGTTGACATGTAAGTAAACAGTTGAAATAGACAAAAGTTTTACTTAAATTTCAATTTTAAATTAGAACTTTAGCTTGAAATTTAAATTTTAGTTTTTTGGTCAAAGTTTACAAATTTTTTTTTCGTTCAGTCATTCTTTGGAAGCAGATTTAGTCACTTCAGCAGCACTTACATCCAATAAACCTTTTATTCCTGTCTAAACTGTTTTTTCAGTCATTTTACCATTTTTCTTGTTTTCCAGTGTTTTCTGATTCAAGAAAAACAAAAATATGAATTCATTATAAAAGCTCTGGGTGTTATTTTAAAAACATTTAAAAAAAAAACTTTCATAACTAAAGCATGCAAATTAGCACAAATATCAGTATATTATGCTCAGTTTGCATATTTAAAAAAAACAAAGCGTTATAATGTTATAAAATATTTTAATATAAACAACAACAAAAAACTAACTTAAAGTAACATTCTCAGGATAAGAAACCATCTTTTATGTCTCTTAGTAAAATGTTTTACCCTATTCACCTGTAGTTTCTCCCATTATTCAAGAAGACCCATAAATATTCATGTCAGCACAGAGCATAAGCTGCCTTGTTAATTACAGGGGTTATTGGTTCAAAGCCATTATGCTGCTTTCTTAAATATGTACTGCTTAATGGATGGTAAAATGTCCCTACTGTCTTTAAAAACAAAAACAAAAGAGAGAGAAAGAAAGTTGGCTAAAAATATTCCGCTATTCAATGTTTACAATGTTTCAATGTCAGTGGACATTATACTTTTTACCAAATGTCCCTATAACAGTTTTCCATACATTTGAGGAGGTGCAGAAACTAAGGATGGGATGGGCAACATTTCTACTCAACAAACACAGTTTTATGGCTCAGCTGCACCTCACATTTACTGAGTCAAATTCTCAAGGAAGCAGGCCAACAGATTAGCATAATAAAATGATAAAAAACAGTCCAATAAAAATCACCCTAAAAACTAGTGGCTAATATTGTGATAGTCCAGGTGAGTGCAAGGTTTTTTCCATAGAGCCGGTGGTTCCACCTCTGGGTGGAGTCGCCATGTTCCAGTGTGCAGTCCACACCTGTTTGCAATCAAGCTAACCTTGATTAAGCTAACCTCTGTTAGCGTAGGCTAGCACAGCTCTTGTGATCTTGTTCGTAGTAGCTAATTATCTCTGCTCACCACGCTCAAACGTTAACAATTCATTTAAACTCTGGTCTTCTCGGCAGCTTCTGGGTCACAGCTTATGCTCACCTCCCTCACCTGCCTACGTCCCTGCCTCAGCTACTGGATTCCTCCATCTGGACTTATCCCTGTTCACCCGGACCACTTACCTCCTCCACACCAGTCCTCCACCTGCAACAATAAGACAGTTCACCTCCACGTTTTACACTCACCTGAACTGTACCTTTCTGGCCCTTGCCTCCTCATTACAGTGACTCTGAACCTCCCTGCCCAGCCATTCAGTGTGACCTCCCCTTTGCTCCACGTCACGGAATTCAAGTTAAAACTGTTAATTAGTATTTCACATTAATTGCCGAGTTCACATTTGCATGAGTGTTTCATAGTCTTTATGTTTCATAGTTCACAGTTCATGGTTTGACTCTCAGTTGCGTTTCAGTCTGTAAATAAAGCTTTGTTATCATGCTCATCAGTGCCTCTGACTGTGTCTGCAATTGAATCCGGTTTCCTGGTTTGGCTTCTCGGCCGTGACAACCTGGTCCATCAGTGTAATCACGCAACACTACATTACATCTTTACGCCATCATATTTATTCCAATGAAGGCTTTAAAAAAACTATTTTGTCTGCCTGCTTTGAGTAGAGGCTTATGGGACCTCTGCAGAGCTGCGGTGTCAGAGGTCTTCTAGCTTGTGGACCCAGAATGCCTAATTTGATGTCAAGTTGTCTGGACCTACATTTACGATAGAAAGAAAGAAATAGTCTTTTTTTAGTACATTAACATCCTAAAAAAATGTATAGCTTTTTCAGTATTTTGTTACATGTGTACATTACAACCTAAAGATAAAAGGATTTGTTAATTTACACATATTTTCACTGCTGTGTAGTAATGCTCGCTTCATGGCGTCATTGTAGTTTTGCAGAGTCATTCAGTGGGCTGAAGTGGACCATCTGGTGGGCTGGTTGTGACCCTAGGCCACACATTTGGCACCCCTGCTCTACAGTGAGCAGTCAGTCAGCACAAAAGCAGGTAAGGAACCTGCACTGTGTGGCAAACTGGAAGGAGGACATGTATTAAACGCAGCACATGGTCAGAAAAAAAAAGGCCTGTCTGTACTTGTAGAGCTGAGATAGACACACCGATACATCAAAGGAAAGACCACATGGATCACATAAGACGGAGGTTCCCAAAGTGTGGGGCCCGCCCGATAGGGTGGGCGCAGAGCCATTGCAGGGGGGGGGCACGGTATGAAAAGAAAAAAAAAGAACACTTGGACACTGCTGGCATAATGGACGGGGCTCCCACACAAACACAAAGCAGGAGATGAAGCATCGCCAAATATGTTTCCAAACCAACTTCATTCTAAGCCAAAGACTAGAAAATATGGTGAAGCATATTTTCCCTTTGGTTTCACCTGCACAAGTGCCGAGGTAGGTCTCCCCTGCAGAATTGGTTTTCCCTTCGTCGGCAGCAGCGCTGGGCTCTTCAAATCCCGGACAAACAGTATCCCACATTCTTGATTTTTAGTTCACAAACACTTGTTATAATGACTAACTACTCCTGACATTTTGGAGATGTTAGCTCTTTATACAGTAAAGTTACAGTGGGATACAAATAATATCAGGCTGATCCTGCCACGATTTGTTCCCTCGATTCAAATCACGGACAAACAGTATCCCACAGTTGTTTATGTTTTTAAACCCATTTTGCACAGAGAAGCATTTTTTGAAAAATGTATTGATAGCAATGTTGAATATTTTTACACAGGAAAAAAACAACTACACGTAAAATAATTACACCGTAATGCCTCTGTCTTTCTAAATGGAGGAACAGTAACTACGTGTGTATATGTGAGCCTGTAAAACCTGAAGATAGTCAGATTAACAGTAACAGTATTTTGTCTCTATCTGCCATTCTGCAATTCACCTCATGTAAACAATAACGGGGTGCACAGCGTGACGTTGCGTGACGAACTCTTTATTCCTCGTCCACGTGTAAATGCAAGAAAGGAGTTTTAAAAAATCACAGTTTTCAGTGATTTGAAACGCCGTTTACGTGTGGACGAACGGCCCAAACAGCTGCATTTTCAAAAATATCCGTGTAGGTGTGGATGTAGCGTAAAAGACTTAGTTTATTTATTTATGAGTGACTTATGTATGTATGTATGTATATATATGTATATATTGTACTATTCTTAGTTAGTGTATTGTCTGTCTTGTCTTAATGTTGGTTTAAAATGGAGCAGTGTAACAAAAAATAATTTCCCCCAGGGATCAATAAAGTATTCTGATTCTGATTCTGATTATTTTATTACTACCTGCAATTTATTGCGGTTTACTTTTATGTGTTTAATTGTTTAATAAATGTTCGAGGTATGAAATAAACCGCAGTGGAGTTAGAAAACAAAATATGGGTGTGTGTGGTTGGAGGATGTGCTTGTGCGGGGGGACGACGACGAACATTTTACTTGTAAAACAAAGGGGCGCCTACCAAAAGAAGTTTGGAAACCACTAACATAAGATGGTGTGTGTGCATATATGTCATACACTTGTACATCTGTGTATGTCTGTGTGTTTTAGAGCACATTATGCAAGTTTGAATTTATCTACCTTTGACAAGTCTGCTTTTTTTAAAACTGGATTTATTTATTTTTAGTCATACAGATTTGTCTGGGGTGCATGCTGCTGCTTAGTGTGTGTGTTTGTGTGTGTGCTGGTTTGTGTGTGTGGCCTGGAAATTATCTGGTCATTCATCACTGCCTGAGCAGCCGAGGCTAAAGACCATCCATCTTCTGCGCCTTTCACAGCCAAGGCTGACACTCAAGGTGTTTGTATGACTTAATGTTCCTCTCTGCAGGATTTTGGAGCAACACGCACACAGCTCTGAGAGAGAGATTTTTTCTGTATGTGTGTGTGCACAAATGTGTGGGCCTGTGCAGCTGATGTGACTGTTTTTGCTTTGTTTACACCTGTCTTTAGCCTGCTGCAACAATGGCCCACTGTCAAAAGCCCCATTACATCAAGATGGCATAAACATATAGCACAGAGGACTCCATGAGCGTGTGAAGTGCCCCGCTTTAATTTCAATAATTAAAGCTAATGATCTGTCGGCATGTGTGCATGTGTGCATGTGCATACCAATCCATATATAACAGAGGGCCTTTCTCGTGTTTATCTCCCTCATGCAGCCATGTCAAAGTCTTTGCTGGCGCGTATCGGCAAACACAAAAGCTCACCACTCATATTGACTGTTTCCGGCTATGACCTTAGAAGAGTGCGTGTACTTGCTTATTTTTCGGTGCGTGTGTGCGAGTGGGTGCTTACAGTTACAGGCCTTTCTCATTCTCCTGCTAAAGGTCACGCGTCAGACAGTATTGAGCAGCGCTAAAGGTGAAAGAATCGTGAAATATGTTAAATGGTAAACTGTGGAGTGGCACTGTCCTGTTCTTCTGCCGTCCAGCTGGGTTTGCGTAGGATGAGAACTTTTTGCTTTTTTTAAGGGGACGTCTGTGAACCAGAGAGAGCTGTCTAATAATCGGATTATAATAGGCTTTAGGTTTTCTACAGACTGTAGAAAAAAGCAAAACTGGCAGCTGTAATGACAGTAGATTCAAGTTCCATTTTGTGTCTCCAACAACATTTTGCAAAATTCTTTTTTTAAATCTTTTTGGTTCAAACATTTAATATCAACAAAAAAAAAAATAGCCCTTGTCTCACTGTACCTATCCACTGTACCTTTTATAATTTAGGGTCTTTACCTTACGATATAAAGCACCTTGAGGCAACTGTTGTTGTGATTTGGTGCTATACAAATAAAACTGAATTGAATAGAACTACTGTATCTTGAATTGCATATATTTTCAAATTCTCACACGTGTCAGAATGTTATGGTTAAGATTTATGTTTTTCTCCCTATTTTCTTTTGAAAACTTCTTCATCTTTCTTTCCAGTTAGTTTTACTTTCAGCTTTACTTTCAGTTTCTTTTTCAGCTTTTGTTTTCTTTCTGTAAGATGGACCACATATCTTCAATTACCCAATTATTTCCCCACCATTCTGTTATTTACTTTCCATTTGTCTTGTCTTGTACCTTCATGCATTACTATCTGGCAATTTCTATTTATGTTTCCTTGTGTATTATCTCCTTTTAAGTTACCGTTTGCCTTCTCCTGGCCTGATTTTGCCCTGCTGGTTGCCATGCCGACCCTGTATTAGGGCTGGGCCGTTCACGGTAATACCGGTAAAATGTTGGGTAATGATAAGAAAATGAAATATCGCAATAGAATATGGGTAAAACATGTATGCACAGTGCCTTTGTTTTCATACGCGCATGGCAGAAAAAGCATGGCGGAGAATGAGAAGGGCGAAAGCGGATCGTTGAATGAAACAGATGAACCAGAATTGGTTTGTAAAAATGCTGCAACTTCAGTGGTGTGGAACTGGTTTAGCTTTCGTCCGTCAGATACACAACAAAGCACTATTTTTGGTAGAGCATGCTAGCGGGCCGTCGTTATTACCGTGTTTTGTGGAAAATATGGCACACTTAATATCAATCCTTTGATTTTTCTGAAAGTCGACAGTGCCCCTTATAATCCCGTGTGCCTTATGTATGAATTCTGGTTGCGCTTACTGACCTCGAAACGATTTTATGTCGTACACGGCGCTCGACAATCTGTTAAATGTTTTAGTTAGTTAGTAGTTAAGGTCGGACTAATTATGATAGCTGTAATTGGGTCTATGTGAAATATTGGCATCATTGAGTATTTACGTTATCTTGGATTTTGTGTTTTGATGAGAATATGTACTGATTCTCAATTTGTTTTGTTGTTGTGACTGAGAATGTCCATTCTGTTATCTTCTGTTTGTTTTGTTGTGGGGTTTTTTTTGGTTGTTTTTTTTAAATATTAAAATCTATTAAAGTTTGAGTCATAAAAAAAAAAATCTGTCAAATGCTTTAGTACGACTTTGCTAAGCTACGAAGCCGCACCACTTGATGGATTGTCGGAGCATTACGGCTATCGTAGGCAGGAGCCTCGCGGAGTGATACGTACTATGCTTCAACATAATATTGCCGTATTGTGTGTGTATAAGTTTTGTGGATATTATACATGGTTATGCTCAGGATTTTCACTGGAAATGCCTTTTGGTTAAACTGCCAGCAAGGAATTTGCATTTGCACTGTTAAATTTTAACATAACTTTCATGCACATAAAAAACAGCTGCTTGTTTATGTGAAAATACATTGATGTTTTTTTTGTTGTTGTTGTGGAGTTATAAAGTATTTTGTCTCGTGTCAATTATATCGTCAGTTATATCGTTATCGCAAATCTTCAAATGTATATCGTGATAAATATTTTTGATAAATACTTTTCCTCCTGTGTGAAAGTGTCACAGTGAATAGGCTACTAGTGTTCATGTGCTATGTTCACCTTACAGGTCGAAATGATCAGCTCTGATTTAGTTTGTGTTCATATTTACCGTAAAACATTTTCTACATCAACATTATTAAAAGGGAGTTTTTGTTTCCCACTGTCGCCAAACGCTCGCTCATAGGGGTTCATCTGATTTTTGGAGTTTCCTTTCTGTTATTATATTAGTAATATAAACAAAACTGACTTTCACTGAAATGAACTGTTGTAATTAACAATTTTCCCAAATTATAAGAAAATCTTGTAGGAATTGTAAGAAGGGAGATGTTATGATAACACTGTCTTTCCTCTGGTTTAACTGATATGCATCCAATTATCTTTATAAATGATGGCGGAATAAATAATTCACTCTCTATGTGAAGGATGTTACCTGTTATTTAGCACTCTTTAGTGTTACTTTCTTCTAATGGAAGAGGTGGTAATTTAACTCTCTCTCATGCTTATCTTAAAGTATGTGTTATCGTGAGTAGAAAGTGCTACGTTAACAGTCTGATAATGAGACATGGATGAGACCCATAAAAATAGAATATTTGATCAACAACCTGATACAGAGTAAAAACTACAAACACCTGCTCAAAGCCAAGCTAGTTTCTTTGTGATCACCTCCTATATTATATTGTATCTACAAGCTCTAGGCTTAAATCGTGCACGTCTACGTGCATCATTTCTTTTTTATCTTCCAAGTCTATTTTTTGTTTAACTGTTTGAACATAAACAAATAAAAACTCTGTAATAAATGCATTGTGCTAGTGAAATTGGCTGTGGCAACATCACTAATTTACATGTTCGGAAGTCTAAGGAGGTTTTATTTTTCCTCACTAATGGAACATGCCCAGCATTTTAGCTACAAATGAAAGAGTTACAGCTTAATCTTTCCTGCAGCACAGCTATGCCCCAGTGAGCTTATAAATGAAATATGCCACCATGCCAAGCCACTGTGCCTCACGACCTTTCCCAAAACTCCCCAGCTCCCTGCTCCCTGATGCTCGCCTACCTCCAGCCATATACTCACACACAGTCACACAAACACAAGCCTGAGTAAGTGTCTGCACACATGCATTCATACGCACACACAGAGCTGAACAGTGGGACTTCCAAATGGGCAAGCAGGCAAACAGCCAGACAAACACTCACATGTATATGCCCTAGAAAGGGCTTTTTTTCACCTCCTCTTTTCTCAGCAGGCTTACCAAACAAACGGGGCTAAGTCGCTCTTTGTATTCATGCGCCGACTTTTGTGTCAGTGTATGTTTTAATTTGAATGGATTTCAGGTGCCTTTATTGCCAAACTTTGCCCACCGGTTCTGTTTGGACTTAGTTGTTGATATTAAAACATTCTCTCTTTCTCCCATGTCTTTCTCGCACTTACTCTTATCCCTCAAGAGACATCACATTGTGTCATCTATCACTCTACTTTTCACTTCTGTTTCTTCCTTTGGTCTGACCCCCAAGCCCTCCTTCCCTTCAGTCCTGGATGTCAAGATGCGCTGGATCTCACAGTGCAGTCTGGGGGCTAATGTGCTCCAGGTGCTGACATCCAGGGTTCAAGAGGTCACCTTGGCGGGCAGCCTCTTCGCTCTCATGGGTAGTGACCAGTACACATTCATGGCAGCTGAGGTTAACTCTCACCAGCTTCGTATTTGAACATTACAGATGGAACACTGATGCTACGGTACAATACCACACTCCTCATCTCCCTTATTGCTAGAGGACACTGAGCTACTTCACACCAGGGGGCAGATTTGCTAAAGGAACACTTCCTGTTTACTTGCATTGGTTAAGGTTTCATTCCAAATTGCTGCATAACTAAAACAGCATCGTCTGTCAACTCTTCCAAAACAGCATGACAAAATATCTGACATTTTATTGATGCTACATTATTGGCATGATTCTTGTAACTGGAGTTGTCTATTTTTCTCTATGTTACGGTGTGCGAATCTGATATTTAAACTGAATTTCATTTCCTTTGCTAATGAGGCATTGATTTGGTATTTTTCAGACAAACTGAGGTCAAAGGTATGACCGCTCATTTTATTTTTACTGGAGTTTTCAGCATTTAAGCCACGATCCTTTATGGTAATGAGACTTTGCTGACCAAGTTGAGATCTGAAAATTCAAAATTATAACATGACTCATGCAGTTTGTTGCTCTTGCGTGGATGTAGCTTCCTGCACAATGAGGAATTGTTGACATTACAAGTGCACTTTGTACACTGTAATAATAGAAAGGTTTTAAAGTCCAATCCAGTTCCACAGCAGATGCCTCAGGAGATTTATCATTTCCGCACATTTGCCATAGTATGAAAAGAGTCAAGTTCTAAAAAGCCTTGGGCTATATTCACAAAACATATTAATACTAAAAGTAGATCTAGAAAGAAACCTGAAAAGTTTTCCACACAATCTTCAGCATGCCTACCTTATACTGGATTCACCGCAGGTAACAAAGAGAACGTTTTTCAAAATTTGGGCCTAAAATGTTGGTTCTCTTAACGTTCCTGGTAATGCCAGCTCTGGAACAGCCCAGAAATCTTGGGCCCTGGAAATCAGTCCTTGCTGGCAAAGTCCTGTCAAAAGAGAACTGATACATTTTAGACTACCATGTGGAAATGAGATTACCACTGGAAACAGAATATTCCCCTACCAAGTAAAATGTGTGCCCTACTATTGCAACCAATGAAGGTGAGCTGATTTCTGGTTTGCACCAAGCTCTTCATAGTTTCACTTCTGCGTAGTGAGTATTTTGCAGGCGTTTGCAGACAAGACAGCACCTTGCATCCAAATTACTGGAGCAACCTGCCAGCTACCAAAGTCAAAAGAGGGTTGTTTTGTTGCAACACTATATACCCCTTTGCAACCAATTTCCTGCCAGCAACCTTCAGCAATCACTCTCCAATTGGTTGTGGAAAGTGACTCCCTTGTAAACGCTGGTATCTTAGGTATAAATATTAAGCAAAGGTAGTATTAACTAATATTAACTAGCTAACGGAGATTTGCTGCGTTAATGCGGTTATGGCGTTAACTTCATTTTAACAAGATTAAAGATGACAGCACTAATATTTTTTCTAAGATACCAGCATTTACCAGGGAGTCACTTGAAACTGATCTCAGAGCTTATGTTAATGAGGCTTTAGTAATGCATTTCACAGTAACTACCAGCAAGCGTTCAGAGAATGCACATCTCTCACAACTGATGTTCAACTCCAACTCCCTGAAGTGCAACTGAGGAATTGAGAATATATGAGCTAAAGCAGACAGAGATTGTTGTCGTTGTTTTTTTTGTTTTTTTTACTGATTTAGTTGAATTTCTTTTTTCTTATAGCCACAGCACAGATAGTCTCCAGTCATCATTTCCAACTTCCTCCTTTTTTAACCTCCTGAAGCAGAAATAACTGTCTGCTTGATTGAATTATGATTTTAGTAACGACTTGAGGGAATATTCGCAGTATTTCATCTCAGCGTGAAATATCTCTCCAGTGTTTGGGTAAATGGCTACGTTTTGTGGCACCCTTTGATTAGTTTTCTTTATTAAATAATTGACAGTGAATGCCCCCAAACCCCAAAGAGTATCAACATATTAGCTTTCAGTGTGCCTACAGCAGAATTCAATCAATTTGAATATATTACTTAGGGAAAGGATTTTGAATAAATGGACAATTACTTTCCATGCATGAGAGCCATTGTAACAGTGGTTGGGTGGCTGATATTATCATATTAATGGACCGGGTATGCTTATTTCCTTAAAATGTAAATTGCTGTCAGAGCTTTTTAAACGCAGTATCAACAGTGACTAAAGCTACAGCTTTGTTGAATTACTAATATCTGACACAAGTAAAGACACACACTCATTTTGGGAGGGCACTCTTATCAGAAAGTGAAAGCAGTCCTGACCTATATGTTTCGTTTTAGCTCCTCAATAAATTTATTTCACCACCACTCCTTGATTAATAGTTTGGCCCACTTTGTCATGTGTAAGTGATTACCCATGTCACTTTCATCCAATTTAGGCATGAAGGGCAAGCTAAATATCAAAGGCTAGCAGTTTACCCAGTAACACGACCTTGTCACTGCACAACCTTTTATTCCCTCACATGTTTGGCATGGACTGATGTATTCACTGCTTGTATTTTACACTACAGAAATATCTGGCCTTACACCAGTGAGGTTAACTCATTAACATGAACCTCTGAAAACTGTGATTGAGTGCTCCCATTGTCATAGATGAACTTTGTAACAAACTCACAGCTGTCTGTGCAAGAAAAATAGACTAGCACAGAAACGTTAGGTGGAAAACCTGCCATCAACAGCTTATTCAGAAACTTCAACTGACCCCTAATGGTGCAGGACTGAACCGCAATGACTTCTGCATGAATTCACAGATGGCCAACAGCAAAAAAAAAGCATATCTGTCATTAGACTTTGGACCGGGATTAAGGTCAGATTTGTGTAGCATGGACTTTGTGTAGCAGGGGTCCTTTACTTTAAGTAAGGTAAGCACTAGAAACTTTATGTTCCACAGCAATAAACTTGAGCACTCGATCGAATACTTTTAATATGAAGCTAAAATTCTGATATGTGTCTTATGTGTCAGGAGCATTCAAAAAACCATGTTTCTATGGTTTTCAAGCCCCAAAACATGGAATGCCATAAATGCCCAGCGATCGGTTCCCCTGGCACAAACAGAGTGATACTGCATACGTGTATGAGTGCAGAGAGCATTGCCCACAATCATATACAAACAACCATTGGCTAAGCAAATGATACACCACAGAAGGGTTAACTCGTTAGATCGCAGTCCATTTACACCTGCAGGCCAGTTGCCACTTTTTCATTGAGGATGTATACATCCCGAAGGGGGGGGAGGGGGGGGGGACCTGGGTTTAATGGTAAGTCAAGGAAGCCATTTACCGTATGTAAAAAAGGAACAATCATTTCTGAACTGAGGAGGGGGCCCAAGGTGCATCTTTCGCCCTCTTACATTGCTGTGTCTGCAGCAATTCCCCAGCTCTTCATGAATGGTACTCATGCCCACTAATCAATAGTCAATAACAATTTGCACATGATCATGAAACTGAGCTCACAGACCGTTGCATATACTTTATATAAGGTTGGGAACGTCTCAAGTCAGCTGAGACTGAAGAAGTCATTTGGATGAGAAGAACAGAAATAACTTTCTGGGGTTCAAGCTCATGTTGCCTTAACTGTTCCCTTTCCTTTGCCTCAATCATTAGTTGTAGCATGAACCATAGCTCATTCCAGCTTACCCTCTGTGTCTTTTGTTATTCTATCCTCCTGCAACTCTTTTTTTTTCTCATCTCCTTCAGTGGCTAAGTCACCTTGTCCACTAGGTTACTGAAACTTTTCAGCTAATATTCCTATTCAGTCAGGGCATTGATTATTTCAGCACAAAGTTCTTCCTTCTGTAAATGGCCCTATACCAGCACCCTACTGGTCTGCCACAGAACAGAGATCCTTCTATGTGCAAACAAAGAGTTGCTGAACATTAGAGGCTCTTTCACAAACCTCTCTAAATCGCAGTACAAAAAGACTCACTTTAGTAAAACGCTATCAAAGCAGGCAACATGTTGTGGTAACACAAAAACATGCTATCAAAGTACAAGAATTTTTAAACTTCAAGCTTGTAAAAAGGAGGACTTAATATTATAGCTAACAATTTGAACTACCACTGAAAATTGGTGCCGAAAGCAGTGTTGCCAATTAAGACCCCCTTAGTGACTTTTTTTCTAAAAAGCGACTAGCGACAAATCTGGCGACTTTTGCTGGTGTTATTAGGAAGACTTATGACCACTTTTTGACTTGAAAGCACGTATCGCTCTTACGCTCAACAAGCAGCGCGTGCTGCCGTGGGCACCTCGCCCGTGCCAAAGCGCTCACAGGCGGCTGATAGCAGTGGCGGTCCTAGCCTGTTAGGCGCCCTGGGCGAACATTCCCTCTGGCTCCCCCCCCCCACACACACACACACACACAGACAAAACATATTAAGGATTGTACATTAACATAAAGCTAACGGCAAACGGCTACCAAACAGCCATCATATTTCATAATAATAATAATAATAATAATAATAATAATGGATTGGATTTATATAGCGCTTTTCAAGGCACCCAAAGCACTTTACAATACCACTATTCATTCACTCTCACATTCACACACTGGTGGAGGCAAGCTACAGTTGTAGCCACAGCTGCTCATACAATGAGAACAGGACAAATTAACAATTGACAATGACTAATTAATATTAAGATCTGTAACATAATGTATTGTTTGGAGTTTAGTCTGTTACTGTTACTATTTTTACCATTTCTTCTTGGAGCAACTGTAACGCACATAATTTCCTTAGGGATTAATAAAGTATTCTGATTCTGATTCTGATTGTTTCAGGATGACCTTGTCAGGGTCCTGGGTCTCCTGACCCAGCATGTTTAGTTCTTTGTGATTTTTGTATTATTGTACTTGTGTGAGTTATTCTATGGTTTCTAGTTTCGATCCCTTGCCGTTCATGTTTCTCTGTGTCCCCTCTGTTCTGTGTAAGTCTGTGTCTGCATGTTTGAGTTTCCCTCTGTGTCTTTCGGTTCTTAGAGTCCTCTGCCTTATGGTTTATGTCTCTGTGTTTCTTAGTTGCTGTCTCCACCGTGTCAAGTTCGCGTCTCTGTGTGATACTTCCTGTTTTACTTTGAAGGTCCGTGTTTTATGTGAATGCGTCTTGCTTTGCTTGTCTCGTCAGTCCTGATTTCTCCCAGCTGTGCCCTCCTTCTGTGTCTCATTCCCCTCGTTACTTCCCAGTGTATTTAAACCCTGTGTTTCTCTGAGTCAGTGTTGTGTCGTCCCTCTTGCTGTGTGGATCTCCCTGTGAGTTTTAGTTCATTGTTTCCCAGTTTAGCTTAGTTTGCTTTGTATGCTTGTTTTTCTGTGACCAGCAAATAAATCTGTGATTTTGAGTTTATCCCCTGAGTCTGTGAGTCCTGCACTTTGAGTCCTCATCTCCTGCCTGCCACACAGCATTTCATGACAGACCTGCCATTATCCAATGACACATCTGCTTACCTGTATCTTTTGCTCGTTTCTCCTCTTCTTTTCTATTTTTTCTAAACTGAGGACCTGATGGCTTTGAACTTTTCTTGTCCATCTTCCATTGGTTTTAATTTTGCACTCCAGTATGAACATAAATCCCTCAACCCGAGGATCACCACAACATAATCTAACACACCTACACCTTAGTTCACAGATTCACTTTGTCTATTGTGCATTTCTGAGATTCCACACAACCCAGGATTCAAATCATGAATACATAATGGGCTTGGATTTACAACATTATAAATGAAATGCGCTCTATTTGGAAGCAGCCGGCCCCCCTCCCCTTTCGACGGGTTGTGTGTGAGACTTTAAATCACCAAACTGTAAATTTTAAATTGTTATTGATCCCTTTATCCCTAGTTCTAAAGTGTATATTTATTTTCTTACTCTTATATATATTGTTTGTTTACTTGCACTGCTGTAACTGGAGCCTCGTCGTCTCGTCTCTCTACTGGACTGTAGCGGAGATGACAATAAAGTTTACTTTGACTTCAGCAGCGAGCAGGTGCACCGAGGGCTCTCGCGCTCACTTTTCCTGTATAGAATTTCGAAAAAACATTGGTACAAATTATAAGTCTGTATCATAATGTCTGGTGTTTTCGTGTTTGTTGGTTTGTTTTTATTTTGTTTTATTTTGCGAGTTGGTTATTGGATGCTGCTCCAGCCGGTCAGAGAATCCCCCGCCGCCCCGCCCTCTCCTCTCTGCGCCGCAAGCAGCAGGCGCACCTCGCAAACGAAGGGCACCCTTACTCCCAGGAAATGGGCGATAGAAAACCGGTCGGTGCCTATGCCATTCCCAATATGTGCTGGCTGACGTCGGGGCAGCATGAGTACGAGCATTTTTTTTTTTTTTTTTTTTTTTTTTTTTTTTTTGCCGATACCCGTGATGCTGCCCCCCACCACGATGCCACCCCGGGCAACCGCCCGTGTCGCCCGTATCTAAAACCGCTACTGGCAGATAGTCCTCCCACAGCAGTCACCCCCAGCTGCTCTCAGAGCAGATGTTCAGTCAAGGTTTAAAACTGCTTAAAAGACACACACTTTTTTGTGTGTCTATGTGTGTGTGTGTAACTCTGCCAGAGTGCCTGTTTTGGGTCACTTTTGCCGGTACCAAGCCCGGATAAAGGAGGAGGGTTGGAATTGACATTAAAAGAAAACAATAATTGCTAAAATAATTTAATTTTTAGTTCTAAATATATTCTAAATGTATTTAGGTTGTTTTTTTTTTTTACTCACTTTATGTCTCTTCCACGATGTTATTTCTTTCTCCTTACAATTACATAAGCATGACCAATTATGCAAATTAGGTCATGATGTCATTTAGCGACTTCTAGCTACTTTAAGGACAACCAATAGCGATTTTCTTTACTGAGGAGTTGGCAACACTGGCCCAAAGTAAAGTACAATTAGTCCAAACTAACTTTTAAGGTACAGCCAGCATGCAGGTCTCAGAAGCATAAATGCAAAATCACAAAACAGTTAGCATAGACTGCAATGGCTACCAGTTAGCCTTACTCTATGTTAGAAGGGTTAAGTGAATTTGAATACACAACACTAATTGTCCAAGCTAAGCTTACAATACAAAACAGGCTTTAAGTGTGCTACCACATGAACAAATGTTTGACAGGTCTGCTCTCTTACTCTAGAACTTTCCTTTTTTAACTCATTCACTGCCATTGACGTCTATAGCCGTCAATTGCAGTGAATGAGTCAATGGGTTTAACTCATTCACTGCCAATGGCTGGCAGTGAATGAGTTAATGCACTTTTCCTGGTTATCAGTATAATTCCTGGGCTCTGTACTATGAGGCCAGTTCAGAGTACCCTAACTATCTTTCCACTGTCTGGTTTCACTGAAAATTCGCAAGAAGCTGCTAAGTTAACCCAGAGTTCCCCCCACACGTTCACATGGAAAGGCTGCCATTGGCTGCATTTGACAGACTCACAGATGTACAAGTGTCCTGGCAGCAGAGAGGGACATTTTACAAAGGAAGCTAAAACAACACTGTGAGAAAACAAAGTGAGTAACACAGCTGCTGCAGATGAAGGAGAAGTATGGTTATGTGCAAGAGGAAAAGCACTAGTTTAATTTTAAAAGCACTGTATGAATGTGTGAGTGTTTTAAAACAATAATACAGCAAAAACATGGAGTCCAGATTTTTGAAAAGCATTTATAGTGATAATGACAATGCACAACAGTCATGGTGGAGAGAGTTGTAGTACCTTGTTCAGGTAGCAGATAAAATGAGTAAGCCTATTTTAGACTCACTTGTATCAGTACCCATAACAGCAATTAAGGGCCACTGTAGTCTGATTTTGGATTCGTAAAAGGGTGCGGGAGATTTTTCATCCCTAAATTGAATCAAGCTGAAGAAGAAATATTGTATTCTGTAATTCTCGTAACACAATTCAGTTGTCTGTTCAACATTCATTCTGCACCCATTTGCATTTTGATTCATTTCCTAATCCAGCAGTATACAACAGATACCCTTTATCCTTGGAAATGAGTAAAGTTTGTTGAATATTGTTGGTTTTAATTGTGTGTGTGTTGTCCTCCTGATATTCTTTACACTGTGCACATTTATTTCTTCATCCTCCTCAAGCAGGACTGTCAGAAACAAGTAAGAAATTAATTCATCAGAAGTGGGAGGAAAGGAAAGTATAGGTACCCTAACCAAATGAAATGCTTTGCAAAGTAGCTGCAATCCAAACTCCCTGAGTTTCCAGCAGTTTAGTTGCAGAGGGGGAAAAAAAATCACGTTGCCATGGAAACTAAAACCTGGTAGTTATCCAGGCAGAGAAGCAAAACAAAATAGAAGATGTAGATAAAGTAATTGAAGCAAAGGGGAATGAAAAATGGAGCAAACATGCAGAATTATTAAAGCATTTATTTCCAGTAGGTTAGGTTCACATAAAGCTCTTTACATGACAGTTTGTAGTAAACCGCACAGATTCTAACTTTGCTCACTGTAATTCTTATTCACATTTCACATCAAGCTGCCTCCGTGGTACAGTACCGGGATGCACGCTAAACCAAACTTGCAGGAGTCTGGGTCTCAGCCTCTCGTGTCTTTTGCTGAAGTAAGTGGAAGACTTAGCGGGATACTTGTGATTCTCTAATGAACCATCTGTCTCATCAGCTGAACATCATTTTTTTATCGTTTATTTTTTTAAGATGCTTGACACTGACAAAACTGGAAATCTCCATATGTTAACACATTTTTTTCTTGTCAGTGAGAGTGGCATAAAGTAGGGAGTGAGTGAGTGTGTGTGTGTGTGTGTGTGTGTGTGTGTGTGTGTGTGTAGGGTTTTAGACTTGGTTTTCAAATAAAGAGGGGAAGAAGATGAGGAGGTGGTTATATGACTTTAAGAAGAAATTGAGAAATTCAACTGAATCTTGCTTTTAGAAATGATCTGTATCATGTCTTCCAACTGCACATTGCACTTTAGAGATGAAGGAGGCATAACTGACCTACTTTCAGCTTCTGCCACTTCCTAGAAACAACCATCCAATCCAGTCTATTGGATTATTATTATTATTAACTTGGATTGCAGTCTGGTAATGTGGTCAGCCACTAACAAAAAGGAAAGAAAATTTAATTAGTCCACAGTAAAGTCAAACAATATATTGTAAACTGTAAAGATCATTAGAATGCACACAACCTCAGCTACTGAAGCAAATTACATATTTTTTCCAACACCAATGCAGAAAGGTTTGAGCAAACTTTTTATTTAATTGACTGCCATCCATTTTTGTATTAACCTCTGTATCAAATTCAAATTCAAATTCAAATTTTATTTGTCACGTACACAGTCATACACAGTACGATATGTAGTGAAATGCTTGGACAACTGCTCGTGACCTAAAGAAAACAAAAAAGGAAAAGGCTATGAATAAGATAGGAAATAAATATGAAAAATTAAAAAGGGTAAATTTAACTAGGAAGGAATAAAATATAAATTAAGGTTAAAATGAAATAACTGTACAACACAAATTAGAATGAAGGGTAAATTTAACTGGGAGAATAAGATAAAATATATAAATTAAAGTTGAAAATAAAATAACTGTACAACAAAATACACAATATAGAACTATATAAGAATGTATGAAGAAATATAAATAAATATATACACAATAACAGCAGAATATACACAATAACAGCAGCGTGATTTAAGTAATGAAGTGAAAACAATGTCCAGAAAGTCCAGTGTGTGTGTAAGAACTGTATGTGTGGGTCAGGACTGTGTGGTGGTGTGATTGAGAGACCGTATCGCCTGCGGGAAGAAGCTCCTCCTCAGTCTCTCTGTGTTGGTCTTCAGGGAGCGGAATCGCTTTCCTGACCTCAGCAGAGAGAACAGTCTGTTGTTGGGATGGCTGAGGTCCTTCACGATCTTCCTGGCCTTGGTCCAGCACCGCCTGCTGTAGATTGAGTGCAGGTCAGGGAGCTCGGAGCGGATGGTGCGCTCAGCTGACCGCACAACCCTCTGTAGAGCTCGTCTGTCCTGCATGGTGCTGTTCCCGAACCAGGTTAAGATGTTTCCCGCCAGGATGCTCTCTATGGTGCAGGAGTAAAAGTTCCTGAGCACCTTGGAGGGCAGTTGGAAGTCTCTCAAGCGTCTGAGGTGGTAGAGACGCTGACGGGCCTTTTTCACCACGGTGTTGATGTGACAGGACCATGACAGGTCCTGCGTGATGTGAACTCCGAGGTATTTGAAGCTGTCCACTCTCTCCACTGGGCACTCGTTGATGACGGGGGTCTGGTAGTTCCTCTCCTGCTTACTGCTGAAGTCCACTATCAGCTCCTTTGTCTTACTGACGTTTAGAAGGAGGTTGTTCCTCTGGCACCAGTTCTCCAGATTCCTAATCTCCTTCAGGTAGGCCGTCTCGTTGTTATCAGAGATCAGGCCCACCACGACGGTGTCGTCAGCAAACTTGATGATGGTGGTGGAACTGGTAGTGGCCACACAGTCATATGTGTACAAAGAGTACAGCAGGGGGCTCAGGACACACCCCTGGGGGGCTCCAGTGCTGAGAGTGGTGGAGGCTGAGACATGTCCGCCCATCCTTACTGCCTGTGGTCTGCCAGTTAGGAAGTTGGAGATCCACTGACACATAGATGAGCTGAGTCCCAGATGCTCCAGCTTGGTGGTGAGTGTGGAGGGAATTATGGTGTTAAATGCAGAGCTGTAGTCTATGAAGAGCATTTTAACATAATTCCCCCTTCTAGTGTCCAAGTGAGTGAGTGATGTGTGGAGGAGATGAGAGATGGCATCGTCTGTGGAACGATTTGGACGGTAAGCGAACTGTAGTGGGTCCAATGTGTCTGGTAGTGAAGAAATGATGAAGTCTCTGACCACGCGTTCAAAGCACTTCATCACTACTGAGGTGAGGGCTACAGGGCGATAGTCATTGAGAGAAGCAGGGTGGGGTTTCTTCGGGACAGGAACAATGATGGACTCCTTGAAGCATGTGGGGATCACCGACTGAGATAAAGAGATGTTGACTATCTCAGTGAACACAGGAGCTAGCTGGTATGCGCAGTCTCTTAGGATACGACCTGGGATGCCGTCTGGTCCTGCTGCTTTCCTGGTGTTCACTCTCTTGAAGGCTCTCCTTACTTCATGCTCGGAGATGACGAGCACGTTTCCGGTGCTGGCAGTATCTTCTTGTCTGCAGCCGTTAGCGCCGCTAACACTAGCATCGTTGGAGTCCTTAGCTGCAGCCTCGAAGCGAGCATAGAAAGTGTTCAGCTCGTCTGCCAGAGTCACGGCCACGTTCGTCATACCGGTTGTTGGTGCTTTATAGTCCGTTATTGTCCTTAGTCCCCGCCACAGGCTCCTAGAGTCACTCTGTTGGAGTTGTGACTGTAGTTTCCTCCCGTAGCGCTGCTTCGCCTCTTTCACCGCCCTCCGCACGTTATATGACGCGGCTTTGTAGGGGTCCATGTCCCCCGTCGTGAGTCCCGTGTTGTAGGCAGCGGTGCGGGATCTCAGAGCGTCGCGGATGGTTTTATCCACCCACGGCTTCTGGTTGGGAAACGTTGTGATAGTCTTTGTCTCCACGGTATCATCTGCTAGTTCTGCTGTATGGTTTATAATCATATTAAGGTCAAGAAAACTTTTCTAAATTTACATGATGTCTCATCTATGAAAGCTTCTTGTTGAGTCTTTGAAAAGTAGCACAACCAGTTTCATTTACCATTTCTTGCCAGTCTGCAAAATCCAGGAATGGGGGTCCTAACGTCTACAGTGGAGAGGGATTTAGACAACCCAGTATCACAGCAAAACGTGTAATAGACACACCAGTTCACCGTGTCATGCTTTGCCAAAACATGAAATGCACGTACATGCAGAAGTGGCATAACCAGCAGGGGGCGATAATAGTTTTAAAGCCAAAACTACGAAGTTCATTCCAGGGTCCTTAATATATCAGAAACAATTAAGCTAGTCGGCTAATATGTATTTACATGTGAATGTGTTAGTAATGACTGTTTAAATGCTTATTTTCATGTTGGCTTGAAATAAAATCTCCCCTTCTGTTGCTACTGCAGATTACTACAACTTACTGAAACTTCTGCATGCGTGTCCTTTTCATGCTTTGGAGAGGCAAAGCGTGAAATGTACACGCTGTCCTAGCCTATTCACAGCACTGTTGTCTTTATATTGTGCAATGGTGAATACCTACAACAATTTAACCCGCATCTATGATAGTCTACATTATCCTAGCTTTTCAGTGTTTTTAAATGAAAGAATGGTAAAATTGAACTCTTACTCAAAATACATTTACAAGCTTGCACGTACAAAACATAACAATATTTTGTTAAATAATAAATATGCAAACTCAAATGCATGCAAACTGTTCAGTGCAGTCAAACCACTCAGGAAAATGCATTGCACAGTTTTCCAAGGGATAAGCTGTCAGGCCAGCCTCTTTCAAGGCTTTTTCTTACATTTCTGTTAACATCCATCTGTACTGTATCCATCCATACTGTAACAGGCAAGGATTAACCTTTATATACTGTGTGAATTTAAAAATAATACTGAATACTTAACAGTGGCTATTTAGTGCAGACACAGTGTGAAAAAAATATTTGCCTCAAGATATTAAACCTGTCTCTGGAATCATGCTACTGTAGCTTGGGTTGGTTCAAAGAAGCTAGCATGCCTCTATAATGTTCCCTGTGCTCACAGGGATACCCCAAAATGAGTGCTCTTTTAGAGCTTTTCTTTGGACACTGTCTGCTTTTTCACTTATTTTCAGTCCAGTTGTGGTTCTTGACCATTTTCAAAGGTCAAGAACCACATCCTGCTGTCTGGTGAACAGCATCTTTCCCACCTAGCTACGCTTGTGTGATTCAGTGTTAAATGTCTTAAAACACAACAATGAAACATTGAAAATGGTCAAGAACCACGACTGGACTGAAAATGAGTGAAAAAGCAGACAGTGTCCAAAGAAAAGCTCTAAAAGAGCAGTTTGAGGAAGTCTGGCTCCTTGGAAGCAAAATATAAAGAAACAAGCGGTGGCTTTAGCATTTTGCACAGCACTGTATGTGCTAAGTTAGCACTGATTTATAGAAGGTTTGCTGCCTCAAAAAACCTACTACAGAGACATGAAAACACAGAGTGTCTTTCCCTCATACATCACACATTTAACAAGTAAAGTAGTTTTCCAAAGAAGAAAACTAATGACACAGAACAGCACCTCCTGCCAACTCTTGTACTAATATCTCATTAGCCGTTAAGCTATTTTTTATGTTCTTTGTGTCTTCTTATTCTGCCGTGAATTCTGTTAGTTTATTCACCTTTATGTATTTATAAGATTTTGAATTATGATGTAATATTTACTTTCGGCAACCCAGGGAAGAATAGTTGCTATATTTCTAGCAGCTAATGGGGGTCCAAATAAATAAATGTGAGTGATTCCGCCCAAGGCACATGTTCTTATCAAGAGGATGCACCAGGCTGGAGTAGCAGTTCAAATCAAATCAAATCAAATCAAATCACTTTTTATTGTCACATCACATGTGCAGGCACACTGGCACAGCACATGCGAGTGAAATTCTTGTGTGCGAGCCCCACAAGCAACAGAGATATGCAAACACAACAACACAAACGAGCAAAATACAAGAATGGCCAACCTGAAACTAATAAATATATGTACAATATATAATAGTGTATGCATTTCTGGATGTGTATACTAAATATTTTCCTACGTGTGTGTGTGTGTGTGTGTGTGTGTGTGTGTATACACATTTTTACAAATTAAATAGTAAAAAAATAAAATAAAATAATAATAATAATAATAATAATAATAAAATATATAAAATATACAGAGTTGAATATGTGCAAAACAAGTGGCATTTATATACAGTGTGGAGTGCATAATGTTGAAGTTCCAGTAGTGAAGCTGAGGTGTCTATGACGTGTTCAGCAGTCTGATGGCCTGATGGAAAAAGCTGTCTCTCAATCTGCTGGTACGGGACCGGATGCTGCAGAACCTCCTTCCTGATGGAAGCAGTCTGAACAGTTTATGGCTGGGGTGACTGGAGTCCTTGATGATCCTCCCCGCTTTCCTCAGGCACCGCTTCCTGTAGATGTCTTGGAGGGAGGGAAGCTCACCTCCAATTATCCGTTTCTGTCATTTTAATGAGTGTTTGTGGAGAGCAAGCCCAACTGACAATTGTACAAATAATGACATGTACAGAGAATGCTAATGTATTCCCGTGGATTTTCTTAACATGACTGGAAAGGCTCGCTTGTGTGGGGGGTAAAAAATTCGACACCTCTGAGAAACGGGTTTTAACACAATGCAAGCGTGAGTAAATGAGAGAAAGCAATGCTGTGCTCCCAGAAGTTTCTACCAAGTACAATCTCACATCAATTTATTCTTGTTGTAGATAGGTATATACTAAAAGGAAGAAATTACTTGAGGATGAGGTAAATAGTGGATATTGGCTCTTGTACCATCTCCAGGGGGAAGGAAAAACAACACGAACAGGAAGATGTAGAAAAAAGACACAGATATGAGTGAAAGCGACCCAGAAAATCCACAAGCAAGTCACAGAGCTGTCTTGCATAACCGTACATACAAATGGAGGCTCATGTCTTTCTGCTTGGCTCTTTTTACCTTATTGCAACTCCAAGGTGTTTTTCACTCTGTAGGACGCAGCCGAGTGTCTCAAACTGACTGAAGCAGGCCGTGAATTTGACTCCAGCCCAGCACACTGTGTTGACAAAACCCACAGCAATGATTTATAACTCTGATAACACTACTATGGTCATGTGGGAAGAGAATTATCCGTGTTTGTTTTTAGCCTCATGGCTGAGAAAATGTATTTCATAATGTAAGTAGCTGGCTGCTGCTTTAAGTACCATGTGGTAAGTAGCAGGCTATATAAATAATATACTAACATATTTTTAAGTCTCCAGTGACAAAATATTCCAGCAGGCAGTGTTTCCACGTCCTGCATATTTATATGCATCTAACAACAATATTCTGGGAGGTATTGAATGATTAGTGATTTATGGGTTGCTGACAAGTTCAAAACAATAATCTGGTGGGGAAGTTTTACGTGGGACTATCGCTGGGACAGAATCAACAGAAATAAGATCCAAAAGCAGGACACAGAAAATTATGTAAATTGAAAAATTTGAATCTTGAACCTTTTAAAGCCTGAACCATGAAATAACTGCCAGAAAATTCATTTTTTTGAAAATGGAATGGTAATTGAACCTTTTGACAAATTTAAAATAAATTAAAAAGATATTAATTTGCATAGATGAGTTTTAATTTGTGTCATATTTGCTACACTTTGCTGCAACATTTCTTTTCAGTTCATTGCTTAAAAATGTATTCTGCAATTTATTTAGGTTTTTCAGGGGGAAAAATCACGCTGATGATGTAGATGTCCTAAAAACTTACTAAAGCTACATGTATCAAATAGGATATACCATTAAGGTATTACACCAGCCTGATGTTATATACCTGTAGGTAGCTAACAGGGAAAGAACAAAAAGCAAAAAGGCAAATTCCAGAAAATTGTTAAATTAAGAAGCATGATAAAAACTAACTGCTAACAAAAGCCAAGGCTCATTGACATGATAGTTTCTTTGTCTATCTTTTATATGGTTACGGAGTAAGTATGTATAGTCTGTGACATATATAGTGATAACTGATAACTGAACACAGAGAGAAAAGTGTTAAAGACAGGGAGTGAAAACACTTCAGAAGGAAAAACAAAACAAACCAAAGCAAAAACAGGAAATTACTTGACACCATGAATTGACAACCATATTTGTCCAAATGGAGTGACTGAACCAGGCTGTAAGAGGTAATACCAAGAATGTTTTATAGAAACAAATCAAGAATTACAGAACCACTGCCTCGTGTGCAATATTATGGAAAAGCCTAAGGGTGTATTTGGTGATTGTAGTTTAAAGGAAAACTTTATCTTTGAACACATACACTTCTAAAAAAACAATAAAGGAGAAGGCTACGTATTCTACATGCTTGTGTGCTGAGGACAGTACATATATATATTTTCTAATCTTGCCAAACTAATAAGAGTTTTGTTTATTTTGCCAGCCGGTCTTTAAGTGATGACGTATTAACACTGCTTCCTGGTCCAAGCTACTCTGCATTTATTTAGGCTGTTATGTTTTTAACATGTTTTAATGCTTTGTATCTTGTTCTGTTTAATCTGAACAAGCTCCTAAAAAAGGCAGTGATCACTGTTGGCCTCACTTGGTTTTTATTACCACTATTTGTTTTAAAGCTCAGTTTTGAAAATCTTATGATGTAACTACAGCCCAGCCCATGCAGCAGTATATTCATGAATAACCTCATATTGTGGATGGATTGTCTCAGTTGTTCTCCCGACTGAAGTTTGGTCCATTTACAGCATCCTGCCATGTGATTGCATTTGTTTCTAACCATCAGGAATCCTCACGAAAGTTTCATCGAGTGGAAAAAAAGTTAGCGTTCATCCTCCAGCTTCACTGTGCTAATGTGTTTATTATGCTAACCATAGCTGTGTAGCTAGCCATCATGTAGCACATCATCATAAACCAGCTAGCCTGGCTTCAGTAACCCCACAAATGTCACTACTGTTTAGTTTCATGTCTTCATTTATGTTGGAAGTGATAGCAGAGCTGTATGTCTTAATTTATTCAAAAATCCCTCATTCAGAACATGGCATATTATGTTTAGGTGGAAACTAGCGAGCTAGCTTGCTAACTTCTAATTCTGTTAAATTTCATAAATCTTGTTTTCATGGATGCCTGGATGTTAAACTTGTTACACCCGGTAGAGCAGCCACACTGATCATTTTATTAAAGATTAAAGAATTTAGACAGTTTTCAACTCTCAGTGATGCCGCAGTGTTCCTTTGAATTTGGGATCTAAAGCAGAGTTTGGACCCGGAAACGGCTAATGACGTCAGAGTTAAAGACCGGATTAAAGGTAGAGTTTGGTTGGTTCAACTTTACTCAGAAGCAAGCAACCAAACAATAGCAAGCATAGTTGCTATTGTTTGGTTTTTGGCTGCTTGTTAAAAGTTATGTTTGTCTTTATAAGTTATTGTTCAGTAACACTTATTTCCCACTTTAGTATATTTTGGTTTGTTTTACATGTGAATGCACAGAGGCAGATGCTAACTGGTTCCTATTTGTCACTCAGTAGGGTAGCGACTGATGATATAAAATGGATCATAAACAGTGTCAGCAGTCTCACACTGCTTAAAGGATCAGGCCATGTTAGCCACTGGCAGAAGCAGGTGGACACTTTCTGGAGCAAAATTAACCTGAAAACAGCATAAACAAGGGCAAGATTTTATTCTGGGCAATGAACTATACCTGGAAGCTAAAAACAGCGCTTTATTTTTATCACGTCTATAAGACAAGAGCAAGGACAGAGAGTGCATCCAGTGGTTGTGCTAACAAAGAAGCAGCACAGAGCTTCTCGTGCCCCTGTCACAGCTCACCTGCCCTTGACCTCTTTGTGGAGGCAGACCACACAGCTGGGTCAGCTGAGGAGCCTTTGTGACCCTCACAGACAGCTCCTCACTCCTGAACATGCAAATAGGCCCGGTGGCTCCGCCCTGGCTTGCGCTTAGGTGGAAATCCACTGACACCTCCATCTGTTTAGTGAAAGGGAGCGAGGGAGCAGGTGGATGAGGGAGAAGAGAGGAGAGCTGAGGAGAGAATAGGCAAATTGGTGTGACAGTGTCATGTGAAAAATCTTTTCGAGTGTGATGTATGTGTGGTGCAAATTATGCCACGAGTGCTTGTGTAAAAAAAAAATTTTTTCTAATCTGGAACATTTTCATCTGGTGACATTTTTTCCCAACCTGTCTGAGAGACTTTAAGGGGTTTGGTGACTGTATTACACTGGCTGTGAGTCACTATTCATCAGTCACACATGTGCAACACACAGGTTCAGAAAGGCAGCCAGCACATGAATTAAAAAATGCATACAGATGAATGAAATGGCTTTGGAAGGGTCACATTGCACGTTTTTGTGTTCGATTAGAATAAATCAGCGTCTTTAACAACACTGTGATACATGGAATGTGTTCCAGCGACGTTTAAGATGAAGACATTTTTACTAAAACAGGTGTTATGAGTATCTTTAGGTACATTTCTGCCTGTAGAGAACAATAATACACTTAACCGGTTGTTACTGCAAAGACTAATGGCTATCCCACTTTCCCCATCCTCATTACAGTAGAAAGTGCCGGTCTTCCTTTATTTCTGTTGAACATGTTAGATGATTTCATAATCCCATTTGTGTGTGTAATTTCAGTGTCTTTGTGTAAAGTATGGAGCCAGAACTGGGAGTTGTAACTCTTATCCCCTGCAGCACCTTTGTACAGTACTAGCAACCACATTGTATTGTTACAGTGGACATGTTATGCTTTAACTCTGAGGAAGGTTTTAGATAAATAAGTTAGAAGTAATCCCTGTCAGACAAAAGTACATATTTTGAGATTGCTACAAATGCTCTGTTTCTCCAAGTTCTTAAAGAAACTAAAACATCTTGTTTCAAAGTCCATAAAGACCAAAATAAACTGAAAAGGGATTATTTTGAAGTGTGGGTCATGTGAAGCTACTCCGCCAGCTAAAATAGATACATAGAAGTACTGGTCTACATACACATTACAGACACAGGAGCTGCTTTGCCATTGAATCCCATGCTGTGAAGCGCCCAGCGCCCAGCTTTTGTACTGATGTTAATAACAGAAGACTAAGATGGCGCCGGTGAGGTCGGCTGCCGTCACGACTGCTCCGACCACTTTTTCTTTGTCTTTGTTTTTTAAGTTAGTTTTCAGCGTTTCTAAATCGGCAAAATCATCACCATTGGGTACATTAGGTATGACAGTGACACTCTTGTTTCTATTGGTATACAATGTACTCACAATTCGAAGTTTTTAACTCCGGATCCGAGCTGGCCGAGTGAGATCTCGAGGGAGAACAAAGGGAAGCGGCGGCGGCCTAGAGGGAAGCGAGCCGGCGTCAGGAACAGGCTGAGAGCTCGTGCACACCGCACACCTCTGCCTAGCATCCTGCTCGCCAACGTCCAGTCACTGGAGAACAAGCTTGACGACCTCAGGGCCAGGATAAAGTTCCAGAGAGACATTCGGGACTGCAATCTCCTCTGCTTCACCGAGACATGGCTGAACCCAGCGGTGCCGGACCACGCCATCCAGCCGGCCGAGTTCTTCTCGGTTCACCGCATGGACAGGACACGGGACTCGGGGAAGTCAAAGGGAGGCGGCGTGTGTTTAATGGTGAACAACAACTGGTGCAACAGTGCGAACGTTGTTCCTCTCACACGCTCCTGCACACCAAATCTGGAACTACTGTCCATCATGTGTCGTCCTTTTTATCTACCTCGGGAATTTACATCGGTCATTGTAAGTGCCGTTTATATTCCACCACAAGCGGACACGGTCACCGCCTTATGCGAGCTGCATGAGGCACTCACACAGCACCAGACACAACACCGGGACGCTGCGCTTATTGTGACGGGGGACTTTAATAGCGCCAACCTCAAACGCGCAGCGCCGAACTTTTATCAACACATCACCTGCCCCACCAGGGGTGAAAGGACACTGGACCAATGCTACACTACGGTCAAGGACGGCTACAAGGCACAATCCCGCCCCCCGTTTGGCAAATCTGATCACGCTGCCATCTTCCTCATGCCAAAATACAAACAAAGGCTAAAACAGGAAGTTCCGGTTCAGAGGAAGGTCGCGCGCTGGACGGATCAATCGGTGGCCGCGTTACAGGACGCACTCGATGACGCAGACTGGGGCATGTTCAGAAACAGCTCCGACGATGACGTCAACGTGTTTACGGAAGCGGTTGTGGGATTCATCGGGAAACTAGCGGATGATACCGTGGAGACAAAGACTATCACAACGTTTCCCAACCAGAAGCCGTGGGTGGATAAAACCATCCGCAACGCTCTGAGATCCCGCACCGCTGCCTACAACACGGGACTCATGACGGGGGACATGGACCCGTACAAAGCCGCGTCATATAACGTGCGGAGGGCGGTGAAAGAGGCGAAGCAGCGCTAAGGGAGGAAACTAGAGTCACAACTCCAACAGAGTGACTCTAGGAGCCTGTGGCGGGGACTAAGGACAATAACGGACTATAAAGCACCAACAACCGGTATGACGAACGCGGCCGTGGCTCTGGCAGACGAGCTGAACACTTTCTATGCTCGCTTCGAGGCTGCAGCTAAGGTCTCCAACAATGCTAGTGTTAGCGGCGCTAACGGCTGCAGACAGGAAGATACTGCCAGCACCGGAAACGTGCTCGTCATCTCCGAGCATGAAGTAAGGAGAGCCTTCAAGAGAGTGAACACCAGGAAAGCAGCAGGACCAGACGGCATCCCAGGTCGTATCCTAAGAGACTGCGCATACCAGCTAGCTCCTGTGTTCACTGAGATATTCAACATCTCTTTATCTCAGTCGGTGATCCCCACATGCTTCAAAGAGTCCATCATTGTTCCTGTCCCGAAGAAACCCCACCCTGCTTCTCTCAATGACTATCGCCCTGTAGCCCTCACCTCAGTAGTGATGAAGTGCTTTGAACGCCTGGTCAGAGACTAGAGATGGCACGATACCACTTTTTTATGTCCGATACCGATACCGATATCATAAATTTGGATATCTGCCGATACCGATATGAATCCGATATAGTGTTTTTTAATCAACAAAACTGTTTTTTAAATATCTTGCTGCATTTTGTATAAGTTCATACTCAAGTTTAAAACAACAACTACACTAAAGCTATTCTGTTATACCTGTATGCAAAAAAAATGTTTCATAGTTCAGCAATACTGATCAATCTAATAAACTTAAACCTACACCATCCTCCCTATTCTGGTATTTTAAAGAGTACTTAGCATAAATATTAAGCAACCTAACTAATAGGGTTCCAACTCCCAGCAACAACAAAAATAAATAAATAAAAAATAGGGAACCACCCCTCACGCTCCACCTCATGATGCTTAATCGACGTAATCAACCTTAATTTGATGCAGTGTGAAAAAAATGCACAGAAATCAATTATTTTTCAAGAAATATTAAATAGATTCAACATCTTTCTTCAACAAAATTGCAGACTGCACAGATGGTACCTTCCCAAAGGAAAAAGTACTATAGCTTACTAGGGTATATATATTAGACTTAATAGTTACTATATACAGTAATGGACTTCTATTCATTTTGCATCAAATTAAAACTTTGGGTGTCAGATAATTATTTATTAAAAGCTTGACATTTTAAATGAGAATAAGAAAGAAAAGTATGTCTTTGTGCCCCCTTTTCCCTGTTAATGCCCTATCGGCCCCCCTGGCTAAACTTTGCTAGATCCGCCCCTGCACAGTTACCAGCCGTCAGCTACGTAGAAAAAGATCCTCGAGTAGAAAGTAATATTAAATACATTCTAACAACAGCTGATCAAGCTTAAACGTGCTTCTGTTGTTCAGCCGCTGGTTTCCTCTTTCTGGTGCAAAGTGGGCCAAAAGCAAACTAGAGACACGGACTCACGACAGAAAAGCTGATCAGCTGATCGTTAAGCAGTTTCATGATTGAAGTAGCAGCAAGAAGAGGCAGTCGCTCCATATATCGTTTGTTAAGCTTAACGCAGGAATGCTTTACAAACATTCAGAGATGGACTTACACACTTGCTTTACTTCTCTCGGGGATAACTTTGTCGGAGATGAAATGCCGGGTTGCTAGCGAAGCTCCAAATGCTATCCAGAGCACCGACAGGTCCCGCATGCCACAGCCGCTCTATCACGTGATGCATACTGCTCCAACGTGCTAACGTTCTGAGGTGAGTTACGGCGTATTGCAAGTTTTGTGAGGTGCTTTCGTGATATTTAATGGATCGGATTACATTTTTTATTTTTCTCCGATATCCGATCCAGTAATTTAGGTCAGTATCGGACCGATACCGATACGTAATATCGGATCGGTCCATCTCTATCAGAGACTTCATCATTTCTTCACTACCAGACACACTGGACCCACTACAGTTCGCTTACCGTCCAAATCGTTCCACAGACGATGCCATCTCTCATCTCCTCCACACATCACTCACTCACTTGGACACTAGAAGGGGGAATTATGTTAAAATGCTCTTCATAGACTACAGCTCTGCATTTAACACCATAATTCCCTCCACACTCACCACCAAGCTGGAGCATCTGGGACTCAGCTCATCTATGTGTCAGTGGATCTCCAACTTCCTAACTGGCAGACCACAGGCAGTAAGGATGGGCGGACATGTCTCAGCCTCCACCACTCTCAGCACTGGAGCCCCCCAGGGATGTGTTCTGAGCCCCCTGCTGTACTCGCTGTACACATATGACTGTGTGGCCACTACCAGCTCCACCACCATCATCAAGTTTGCTGACGACACCGTCGTGGTGGGCCTGATCTCTGATAACAACGAGACGGCCTACCTGAAGGAGATTAGGAATCTGGAGAACTGGTGCCAGAGGAACAACCTCCTTCTAAACGTCAGTAAGACAAAGGAGCTGATAGTGGACTTCAGCACTAAGCAGGAGAGGAACTACCAGACCCCCGTCATCAACGAGTGCCCAGTGGAGAGAGTGGACAGCTTCAAATACCTCGGAGTTCACATCACGCAGGACCTGTCATGGTCCTGTCACATCAACACCGTGGTGAAAAAGGCCCGACAGCGTCTCTACCACCTCAGACGCTTGAGAGACTTCCAACTGCCCTCCAAGGTGCTCAGGAACTTTTACTCGTGCACCATAGAGAGCATCCTGGCGGGAAACATCTTAACCTGGTTCGGGAACAGCACCATGCAGGACAGACGAGCTCTACAGAGGGTTGTGCGGTCAGCTGAGCGCACCATCCGCTCCGAGCTCCCTGACCTGCACTCAATCTACAGCAGGCGGTGCTGGACCAAGGCCAGGAAGATCGTGAAGGACCTCAGCCATCCCAACAACAGACTGTTCTCTCTGCTGAGGTCAGGAAAGCGATTCCGCTCCCTGAAGACCAACACAGAGAGACTGAGGAGGAGCTTCTTCCCGCAGGCGATACGGTCTCTCAATCACACCACCACACAGTACTGACCCACACATACAGTTCTTACACACACACTGGACTTTCTGGACTTTGGTTTTGCACAACACTGGTCACTATATTCTTCATTTCCGGTTAATACTTGTACAGCTGCTGTTATTGTGTATATATTTATTTATATTTATATTTCTTCATACATTCTTATATAGTTCTATATTGTGTATTGTGTATTTTGTTGTACAGTTATTTTATTTTCAACTTTAATTTATATATTTATCTTTATCTTATTCTTCCCAGTTAAATTTACCCTTCATTCTAATTTGTGTTGTACAGTTATTTCATTTTTAACCTTAATTTATATTTTATTCCTTCCTAGTTAAATTTACCCTTTTTAATTTTTCATATTTATTTCCTTTCTTATTCATAGCCTTTTCCTTTTTTGTTTTCTTTAGGTCACGAGCAGTTGTCCAAGCATTTCACTACTTGTTGTTTGTTTGTTTGTTAATTAGTTAGTTAGTTTATTTGCTTGCTTTAATCAATTTTAAATCATGCTTTTTATTTGTTCTTGTTTCTAATGTCTCTGTAAAGCACTTTGAATCACCTTGTTGTTGAATTGTGCTATACAAATAAACTTGCCTTGCCTTGCCTTGCCTTACATATCGTACTGTGTATGACTGTGCACGTGACAAATAAAAAAATTGAATTTGAATTTGAATTTGAGAAGAAGTTTGAAACTCTGTAATTACTGAGTCAGCATAGCATTGATGACTTTCTCACTCTGTGCTTCAGCCCTTTGCAACACCACTTTACTTATTCTCCCATTCAGTAGCTGAACCAGTGGCGGAGCGGGGGGGGGGGGTGGCTTGCTGGGCTTAAGCTCGGGTTGTTTTTTCAGAAGCCCGGGGTCTTTTGGAGTGTAATTTTTTCATAGTTAGAAGCCTGGCTGACACTGTATAAAACAAAAACTACACACAATATTCGAAGCACATAGTGCACACTGTGGGAATTTACGACTGTGCGTAAATCCCCCCTAATATTGGTATGATCCGAGCTCAGACACTAAGCGGGGCGGGGCAGTTGCTGCCTGCGAGTGCGCTGTTAGAGAAACGCAGCCAGGCAGACAGAGGAGAACTGAAGTTCGACAAGGTACCAAAGCAAATCATTCGTACTGTACAAATAATGTAAATATGAAGGTGTATCACGAAAGATTGATATCAAACTGATCACTTGACCCATATTATGTTACTTGCTCTTCGAGTGAATCAACAAACGGCGAAATGAAAAGCCGAACAACAACAATGCTGTTTCTTTAGAGAGTCTTAGCTTACATGTGTGTTTATTTCATATTTTCAGTTGTTACCCTCCACGGCTAAATAAATCGGTTTCAGTAATGCACTGATATACAAGAATAGACATAAGGGGCTTCTTTCAAAGAAAAAACTCTGGTAGTATTTTATATATTATGCTTTGTATGTTGTTCAGTATATTTCTATGCAAAACAAGAGGAATTTCAATACACAGCAGTATATTCACAGTTGAAACCAGATATTTACATACACTTTATGGAAAACACAAGAACATTTTTTTTACTGTACAACATCAATTTAGAGTAAACTTGTTGTAACGTTGGACCCAAGAAACATACGCTGGAGCGAATATGATGACAGCAGAACTTTTATTTAATACTGTGGTTTTTACTGGGACACAGACACTCCCGCTCTCTCTCTCTGCTGTCACGTCCGCTTTTTTCCTCCAACTGTCACTGCCAACATATAAAGAGACACAGTCACTGTCAGATCCCAGCACACCTGTTCACCCCGCCCCTGCGCCGCCCCGGGAGCTCAATGCGTCACCCCTCCTCTGCAGCTGGCCAGAGACCACACCCATGCCACACTTGTTTTGTTTTGGTTAAATAAATATTGAAATATCTTTTGAATTAGTTAAATGTCAGAATAAAGAGAGACAGAGCTGTCTATTTTTATCACTTTCATCAAATTTAGGAGTACATGTACACTAAGTTTATTGTTAATTAATAAGAAAACTCCAGACGATTCCATTCTGAGCTGAAGAAGCTTCTGATAGGTTAGTAGAGTCCATGTGAGTAAACTGGTGGCACACCTGTGGATGCATATAAGGCAAAACACAGAGCCTGTTTCTTTGAAATGGGAAAATCAAGAGATGTCAACCAAAACAACAGGAAAAGAATTGTGGAGCTCCATAAGTGTGGCTCAGTTTTGAATACAATTTGGTGCCATTTACAATTAAGAAATACAGACAATTTCTCTCTTGAGTCTTAAAGTTAACAAATATGGTTTTTATATTTATCAATCTAAAGAAATAAACATTTAGTCTGATTTGATGTTACAATTAAAAAAGTGTTTTTAACTGAAGAGTGTGTAAATATCTGGTTTCAGCTGTATATTTGATGATTGTCAGCACAGAGAGGGAGAGAGAGAATGAGGACAGAACAGAGATGGAACAAGAGCAGATGAGACACACATGTTAGTCAAATGGTTGTTTACCAAAAGTATCACCGTATCATAGGTACTCATGTATCTCGTACCTAGTGTTTCATTTTAGGTTTGTTATTTTTCAAATTCTACATTTATTAAGTTATGCAGGCTTGTTTGCACAACAAGGCTGAATAATTATATAAACTTTTCTCAATGTAAATAGTGGACTTTGGTAGAATTAAAAAATAAGTGTAGTGCAGGTTTATGATGATTTTTAGTGCTACTATCATCTAGTTCTGATTCTGTCTTGGTTAAGTCCTCAGTAGTCCTGATTTTGAACTGTTGTAGTCCTGTTTTAATTCCGGATCAGTTCTGGGTCTGGTTGAATTGGGGTTTAGTTCCTGTGTCTTGATACAGCCCTGATTTTGTTCTGCCTTGCTGCTTAATTAAAAAAATAGTTTAAGGTGTCCTGCATATGTGATATTTTTTTTCCCCATAAGAAGTCATTCTTTTTTGAACAAAACTCAAAACAGAGCCTATTAATCTTTCAGTCATTTCTACCCTGGGTGTTTCAAATGTCTGGCTCCGCCTCTGAGCTGAACTACACTGATTCCTAAATGCATCCATATTGGAATAATACTACTTACAGTTGATTGTGGAATATCTAGGAGTGAAGAAATTTCACAAACTGACTTGCTGTAAGGATAGCCGTTATAGCAGTACTCTTTAGGATGACTCATTCTTTTGCAAATGTTTGTAAAGACATGGTTGCTGAGATATCAGCTATTGATTTCTGCCATGTTTAAGAGTTAGGGGCTGTCCAAATTCATAGGCTGCATCCTCCTGAGGACCCGGCCTTTGCGGTCTATGTGGGCCGGGTCCTCCGAAGGCTGGGCAGGCCGAAAGTGAACAGCTGTGAAATAGGACGGTCTAGCCTTCAGTTTTGCGTCACCAGCTGTCTCGGTGGAGTTTAATAAACTCAGCCGTCTGCTCCTTGCTATCTAAAATATAACAGGACACTGGCGTAAATTCTCGATCATCTCACATTTCTGTTTAATCAGTTTTCCGTTTGACGTTTATTCAGCTGTAATCTCAGCCAAACCGATTTACTCACGGACAAATAAAACACTGAGAAAAACCCCCAAACAATAACATTTTTAAGTTATCTAAGTGACTTATATATCATGAGTAGGGAAAGACCAGGTTTGAAAATAATGTGCCGCGAGTTTGCTGTTTTCGCCCCGGCTAGCTATCGAACTGGTGGGTAGCAGACATCTCCGAAAACGTCGGAGCACTTTTGCAAAATTGTGATATCTTGATAAACCGAGCAGATATTTGAGGTTTACACAGCTACAGTCTCGCCTGAAAATATGTTAAAAGGTTTTTTTTGTGACCCAGAACGAGTAATAAGAGTAAAAATAAAACTAAGTAGCTGCTGCCATTGTTGGAAACTGGAATTGGCTGGGATATGGTGGGCCACAAAGGACACACCCGACCCATCCTTAAAAATCTGGGGAAAAGGAGGACGCATTTGTCGGCTTCATTTGTCGGAGTCTATGAATTTGGACAGCCTTCGTTGCATCGCTGTGACGTAATCGCCCTACATATGCGGCCTCAGGAGGATGCAGTCCATGAATTTGGACACCCCCAAAATGTCAGAAGTTTTAACTTTTCCGTATTGTTTTTTGGAACTAGAAATGGCCATATTTGGACAGGGTTGAGTGCTAAGTTGTCACATAACATTAGCATGTTAAATTAACAAATTAACTGTATAGGTGCAATCCACACTAGGATTTCACTCACTAAAACTGAAGCATAAAGTGTGTGTGCACCATAATATCTTTTGAATAATTTAATTTTTAGTGCTTCTGCTTATGGTCAAGGAGTAGGAGAATCAACTCCACAATGAAGGGTATACCAGTAAAACCACAGGGAAGTGTGATGTTTGTGTTTCTTACACATGATTCCCATTTTCTTAAATCTTTTAATATATTTATTTCTTGAACAAGCTGTCACTGCTCAATGAGATCCTCTGATTGATTTCAGGCTAATTGTTTTTACTTTCAATAGTAGTTTAAGTGTTTATTCCTGGCTTTGAAAAACTCTTGAATTGAGTCTGGTCCAGCTGTGCGCGTTGAGCTCTTCTGGCATCTGGCATCGACACTGCAGAACAAACACACCTGGAGCTGAATTGAGTATGGTGGCATTTGCCTGCAGTGCTGAAATCAACAGAATGTGAGAAGCTGCCAAAGTGATTTTGTTTTGGAGTAAATTGCTGGTCTTAGCCTGCCATTGCAATTTCCCTTGCCACTTCACTGTACCGTGTTTGCTTTCTGCATGAGATGCAGGCACTATGCTGTTTGAGAGATCACTTACATGTTTCTGTTTCTGTTCTGTCACCCTGCAAAAATCATATACAGCTAAGTCCATAAGTATTTGACACAGAGACCATTTTGTAGTTTTGCATCTGTAGACGACCACAGTAGATGTCAAGTAAAATAATGAAGTGAAGACTCAGGACTTATTTGGAGACATTATGTCTCCAAATAAGCATGTTGCTAGAGTTGGAGACTGGCACAGACTCAAACACTGGAGCAGGTCTCTAACTGAAATTGTAGCCTCAGTCATAATTGCACTGCTAGCTAAACTCAACACCATTCATGCAATTTAACATTTGAGCCTAGCGTTAGCTGGCATAATTATAGCTTAGCTAACAGCTTGTTAGCATTTGCTGTCAGCAGTCCAGTCACGTGAAAATCAATAATTGCAAAAATCTCAGGCATAAATAAGCATTTTCTATGCATGTTTTTGTCCATTAGATCCCTGACTTCAGTTCAGATGATGAGGCTTGAGGTGAGCAGGATGGTGGAGGAAGCAATTTTATGTGTCATGTCAGTGCATGTTAAGCCTTTTTGTCTTGTTACATCCCACACGATTTGTATCTCCTGACCATACCAGAAGATCTATGATAACTGCTAATGTGAGTGTCCTTACATTAGCCTGGCTTGTTGCTAGGAGCTAGCGTTCTCATTTGGGCTAACAAGGCAAAGTGGAGGGACGTAGAGAGATGTCATAAGGTTGCATCAACAGGACTTCATGTAAGTGGTGAACACAGTGTCCAGTTTGCTACTAACAGTTTTAGGCTACGTCCACACGTACACGGGTATTTTTGAAAACGGAGATTTTCCGTTTTCGTTTTAAAAAATAATCCCGTCCACATGTAAAGGCAGAAATGAAGAAAAACGCTGCTAGGAACATGCCAAAGCAACAGGTGGCGATATAATCCTAACCTGTAGAAATGTTGACCAATCAGAAGTCTAGAAGCCTCGGTGGGAAAAAGTAAACAAAGCTGGGGCATTGAAGCAGAACCAAGTCATATATGTGGAGGGACAGTAACTGTGTACAATTAACAGTAATAGTATTGTAGAAATTCATTTCACCGAAACAATAACATGGCGAACAGTGTGACGTCAAAAAAGGCGCACACCTTTGACGCTGCGTTTTCTCCGTTTTTCTCGTCCACACGTAAATGCAAAAACGGAGTTTTCAAAAATATCCACCCTGGCCGGAGTTTTTAAAATCTCCGTTTTCAGTGACCAAAAACGCCGTTTACGTGTGGACAAAAGGTGCAAACGCATAGAAAAATCTGCGTTTTCAAAAATACCCGGCTACGTGTGGACATAGCCTTAGTCATAAAATGGGTGCTTTGGGGTGCTGGAGCTACTGCTGTTAGCATGCTCTCACAGAGGACTCAGACAACATACAGCAAAAGCCCTTCTCCATGACTAGTGCATGCACAGCAGAGAGATAGGTTCCCTGAGAGGCCTACGTCACCCTGGACCTACATCACAGATTTATTACTAATCAGATTAGCTTCCTAAAGAAAATTGTTCTACCCGTAACAGAATGTAATTTCACATCATGCTATTAAATAGCCACCAGGTATGGCAAGGTAGCTTCGGCTTTTTGACACCCCAGGCCCAGCATGAGTCACACAGTCACTCTGAACTTTGACTATTTCATAGACAAGGTTGGAAACTCATGTCTGACTTCTCAGCAGCACAAACACCTGAATTACCTGAAGAAATGTTGCACTATGATATCATCTTTAGAAGGATTAGATACATATTAGCACATTGTAAATGCTTTTTAATTTCAGGCATTGCTGGTTTGATTCCCAACATTTAAGCCACAGCTCTATTTTAGCCTGATCAAATATAATTGTTCTTCACTCATTCGTTTTGCTGGTGTGTCAAAAACAGTTCCTTTTATGTCATCTGGCTTGAGTTTTGAAGTAGTGCAGGCTTAATTCAGTTTCATCATAATTTGCTTTAATTTGACACACATCTGCACTCCATCTCAGTGAGGAAAGATTCATAAAAGACACAGAAGTTTACTCCCAGTTGATGAGAGATCAAGAGAGAATTACCATGACAGTAGTCTCCTCTGATCTTCCTAAACTGGTGAGAGAATAAAGGAAACTTTGGAGAAGAATCAGAGCAATTACTGGTTACATGAAATGAAAATTAAAATCATCATTGATTTAATAATGATGACTTCTTTTATCTTTCTTTTGAGATCCAACCATCAACACTCAAGACCGAGATCCACCTCAAATATCACTGCTGTCACTGCCCCAGGGTCTGTGGCTCTTGGCTGGGGTACACCTCCATCTAGGTCAACAGCCACGGTTCTGTACTATCGGACAGCTGATAGCACAATGAGACCAGTAGTGTTATAGGCTCGTGGCCTGGGCTTAGCCAGCTTCATGTCTACCTGTGCCAGCTGCAGGCCAGAGGGCTTGTCTCCTAGAGATTAATGATCCCTGGTGTTCCACAGAGTAGGCCACTCCTTGAGTGTGAAATACGCCTCCCCTGCCTGGCTGGAGTTCTGATTTATTTGTGTCTGCATGCCTGCCCTCAGTGTCTGCAGGGGCCTTGTTTGAGGCATTATTTTCCTCCTTTGTCTTTCCACTGTCACTGCTTGATCCAAATGCTAATAAGTAAAAAATCTAACTAATCTCTCCCAAAATGATGTGAATGTGTTTTTTGCTGATTTGGTCATGCATGAGTGTGTTTGACTCACATATTAAATCTGAATAGGTGAGTAAAACTGCTCTTTTGTCCTCATTCAGGAAACACTAGAGACTTGTCGCTAGGCTTGTTGCAGGATTGTGCACTTTTAGAAACAATAAACATTTTCAGAAATTGCACCAATATTGGATTACTCACTTTAAGTGGAATGACTGCAAACCTCCCACACAATTCAGCTTTAAACTACAAGAATGTGTCTCTAGTGTTTCCTGAATTTTCCTCCTTTATTAGGATTCACTTAATATTAGTTTGAGTCTCAGGGACACAATGAGAATACCATCCTATAGTTATAGCAATGCTTACTCCAATACCCAATCTAGTACTTATATGGTAAAATGGCACATAAGCGAAATTGGGATAATGGTTTATTCATATCTACTTTCTACAAAATGTGCTCCTGTGAAGATCCAAGTAGGATATAAGGGGATCCATGTGTTTTAGTAGACAGAATGTCTACTTTATTTATACACACAAAGCACAGGTGGTAATGATTATCTAGCAGAGCAGATCAAGATGTTACCCATCTTCCCATTATCACCATATCCAGTACACTTATAAACCTTTTCAAAGCAGTTTTACAGATGTAGTCACTTGTTTACACCCTCACTGTGGTGAAATTGATTTCTATTTCAGTCAACATCTTTAAATTAGGGGTTTATCCCCTAATTTAAAGAGGGGATAAACCTCTTGGGTAATGTAAAACATCACATCCTTCTATCCAACATGAACGTCATAGCAATGCAAATCCATAATCCATGAAACAGGGCACTTCAGCAGCCTAAAGATTAAGATGCATACCATCTAATTCATTGTCCACTGGTTGTCGTCCAGTTAGCAACCTTGACTACATGTAATACCACTCTCTCCTCATATGTCAAAGACACTGACATACTGAAACTTGAAAGTTTGTTTCCTGTAGTTATGCTTGTTTCCGAAAACACAAATTCCCACTTAAAAAGGCCAAAACTTTGAGCCATCACGTTTGTTAAATGTCCATAAATACAAAAAAGCTGAGAATCTATTGGAATGATCAACAATTTTGGTTGGAGGAAGGGGTTTAAAAATATAATTTATTTTTTATTGCAGCAAGGACAACAACCATTGCTGCAAACAGAATCAAACCTTTCCAGGCAACTCGGTGTATGCTGACCCCAACTAAGCACCAAAAGCTTGATTTTCACCAGGCAACAAATATAATGTGCAAAATGTAACAAATGTACCTGTTGCTTGTTAAACAGTAGAAGCTGGTTTGTGGTCATTCTTAAACACTAAAAGAAGGATGTTGTGGCTGTGTCCTCGTTAGGACATAGATTTGGGCATTGTGTAGGCATGTAGCCTAAGAATTATATTGTTTACTTGGTAATTATGTGTCCATGAATCTCGGGCTATTTTGATGGGTAATGTAAAATAAATGTAACAGATTTACTTTCTATAGTGTGTGAATAAACGTAATGCATCATCTTAAAAAAAAACCCCGATGTGAACATATGATATTTAATCAATGATGACCCCAGCTCTAACCCCAAACCAGAGAAGTAAATTGTAATTCCGATACAACTGATTTATTGACTGATCACATGTAAAATAATAGACACAGATATAGTTTCAGGTATTGGTAGTGTGTTTTAGATCACTGTTATCCCATCAGATCTTTTTCCAATGCCACTGCATAGTGGACCAAAGTCTGACGGTACTTTTCATAATTAGATCAATTTTGACAAGATAACCAACACCACTGCCTGAAATACAGCTCCAAATCACAACAGAGTCTCCACTGTGTTTTACAGATGGGCATTCTCCTGATCATTGACAATGATTGGAACCAGAAACTTTAATTTTGGATTCATCACTCCATAAGATCATTTGTGGAATTGGACTGGAGAAATGTAGTCGGATGCTATCAATGGGAGAGAAAGTAGTTAAAACTGAGGGAAATGCACTACCACAAGGCAACATGGCAGACATTGAGGGTAGCTACATGTACCTTGGAATCTACCAGTCAAATGGGAACCATGAAGAGGCCACTAGGAAAGCTGCAAACTGAATATGAATAACAATATCAGGGCAATAAACACCTACACCCTTGCTGACTGTCAGATACTGCTAGGATAATAAGCTGGCAAGAGGAGGAGAGCCGCTAACATCAAAGACAAGCTCCTTACCATGTGTGGAGGGTTTTACCCCCAAGTCCAGCACCCTGACAATGTGCACTCAGCAAAATGAAGGAGACAGAGGACTAGTGAGTGTTACAACTACTCCAGGATGAAACAAAAAAGATCCATAAGTGGATCAGGAAGATTGCCACAACTGACCAACTGCTTAGTGAATACCTCAGGCAGCAGAAGCCTGAGAGGAGTAAGAAGAGGAACCATCAGGGAAGGACAGGCCCCTGTGCTGCATGTACCAGTGGCATGTACTACTGCACCAGCAACACACCAGATGCAGGCTGTGCAAAGTTGCCCCTGAGACAATCCAGCACATAACAGCAGGATGCAAGAGACTAGCAAGCAGTGCATCCATGGAACGCCATTACAAAGTGGCTGGCAGAGTATTCAGAAATATCCGTGTGTGTGTGTGTGTGTGTGTGTTTACGTGTGTGTTTACATTTAAAGACTGTGCTACTTCTTTCCTTTTTTCAGTCACATGACTTTGGGGGTCAAGGTCTGCATAATAGTAACAAAAGCTCATCATGCAGATGATTATAATTATGGTGAAATAATAATGACGATTGCTATGTCTGTTATAGAGAGTGAAGCCAAGAATGGGGGAAATAAACATACTGGTCCTCCTGTTGCTGTCAGGTCAGTATCTCAGACATAAGAACTACAGTTTATAGACTTACTGATAAAGTCTTTCTGTGAGAATGTATGAAATGCTTTTATAGAAAATATTGGGCCCTTGAAGGTCTGCTGCACAACATTTATTAATATAACAGCTTAACTGATCAGAAATCTGGAAGAATTATGATTTCTGACAGGAATAAATGTGAACTCAGGTATATTTGAGGGTTATGGTTGGTACAACTGTTCAATTTCTTTTATCTAAAGTATCTGGAAAAGTGTAAATATCCAGTGACCAGCAGTTGTCTAGGGTAAATATTTTTTGTTGTTGCCAGAAGTGCAAGAAGAATCTCTAGACTACTTTAAGGTAACAGGGAGGCAACAGCAATAACCACTTACTACGACTCATTTCGAGGTACAAAGAAGAGCATTGCTGAATACACAACATATTGAATACTTTAAGTAAATGAGCTCCAGGAGCAGAAGACCATAACAGTTACCAATCCTGTCAGCTAAGAACAGGGAACTGGGCTACACTTTTCACAGATTCAACAAAAATATTGGAAAAATGTTGCGTGGTCTGAATTCCGCTGCAATATTCATATAGTAGGGTCAGAATGTGCCTTAAACAACATGAAAGCATGGCTCAATCCTGGCTTGTGTCACTTACTATACTGGTTTCTTGAACGGTGAGTTTATTGGATGTGCATTCGAATAATTGGCAATAATTGTGTGATGTCACTAAATTCATAACGCAGTGTCCATCAAAGTGACTAATCACATCAGGGCTGCGTCTTCCTTTGGGCTCAGCCTCCAAAAGTACGTTTATTTGCACAAGCATGATTTCTCTCCCGGCGGAGAGAGCTACCTGTGAGAGCGTGAAAATGAATCTTTACCTTGTTTTATGTTTTAGAATAAAAGTTAAGGTTTTTTTGGTTGTTTATTTGTTCACTTGGTGTTCCCAATACTGCATTTGGAGTATTGGTGTATCAACCATGTACATTGATTGTACACGGTTGTACAAACATTATTACTGTATGTAGTTTGATACAGTAAGACTGTTAACCTGAATTATTTAATTATGAATATTTGATTAAAATATTATTATACAGTCTTCATTATATCAGTCTTAAAATAAAGCCTTTTTCTGTTTCTCAGCAGGACTTTCTAGCTCTTTTCCCTACTCCAGAGAATATCACTTTGTGAACCAGAGAAGGAGCTGGACTGAAGCTCAACGTTGCTGCAGAGAAAATTTTACTGACATGGTCATCATCTTCAACAGTGACATCAATAGAGGTGGGAATCACCATACACCCCACGATACGATATTATCACAATACTTAACTCACGATACGATATTATTGCGATTTTTTTTTTAATATATATATATTTTTGCAATATTCTGGGTATTGCAATACGATATTCTGTGATTTATCACATATTTTTTCTACTGCAGATTTTGTCCATAAAGGTAAACTTTATCAATATTCATTTTATCTAATAATAAAGTCTCACACTCAGTCTTTCTCTCATGTCAGTCAGTTTTATTGCTGACAAAGTGAACGGTTTGTATAACAGTCTAGTAACCAACTTAACTGAACGTAACTATCTGGTACAATTATAGCTTAAAACAAAATATAATTTTACATTAAATAAAAAAGTTTTAAATTTAAATAAAATAAAACATTTCTTAAATTAAAATAAGTAAACTGTCCTGTTTGTTGCTGCCCTAAAAAGTTAAACACATTTGGACAGTGAAGCAATGTCAGCATTCTTGCTCAGAAAAAGGAGCTGATCAACATGCTCTGAAGTCAGAGTGCTCCGTTTTGCTGTGACGATGTCTCCAGCGGTTGAGAAGACTCTTTCAGCCGAGACACTAGTACCTGGGATACAAAGGTACAGTGGGGCAAAAAAGTATTTAGTCAGCCACCGATTGTGCAAGTTCCCCCACTTAAAATGATGACAGAGGTCAGTAATTTGCACCAGAGGTACACTTCAACTGTGAGAGACAGAATGTGAAAAAAAAATCCATGAATCCACATGGTAGGATTTGTAAAGAATTTATTCGTAAATTAGGGTGGAAAATAAGTATTTGGTCACCTCAAACAAGGAAAATCTCTGGCTCTCACAGACCTGTAACGTCTTCTGTAAGAAGCTTTTCTGTCCCCCACTCGTTACCTGTATGAATGGCACCTGTTTAAACTCATCATCTGTATAAAAGACACCTGTCCACAGCCTCAAACAGTCAGACCCCAAACGCCGCCATGGCCAAGACCAAAGAGCTTTCGAAGGACACCAGGAAAAGTTTTGTAGACCTGCACCAGACTGGGAAGAGTGAATCTACAATAGGCAAGCAGCTTGGTGTGAAAAAATCAACTGTGGGAGCAATCATCAGAAAATGGAAGACATACAAGACCACTGATAATCTCCCTCGATCTGGGGCTCCACGCAAGATCTCATCCCGTGGGGTCAAAATGATCATGAGAACGGTGAGCAAAGATCCCAGAACCACAAGGGGGGACCTGGTGAATGACCTGCAGAGAGCTGGGACCAAAGTAACAAAGGTCACCATCAGTAACACACTACAACGGCAGGGAATCAAATCCCGCAGTGCCAGACGTGTTCCGCTGCTGAAGCCAGTGCATGTCCAGGCCCGTCTGAAGTTTGCCAGAGAGCACATGGATGATACAGCAGAGGATTGGGAGAATGTCATGTGGTCAGATGAAACCAAAGTAGAACTTTTTGGTATAAACTCAACTCGTCGTGTTTGGAGGAAGAAGAATACTGAGTTGCATCCCAAGAACACCATACCTACTGTGAAGCATGGGGGTGGAAACATCATGCTATGGGGCTGTTTTTCTGCCAAGGGGACAGGACGACTGATCCGTGTTAAGGACAGAATGAATGGGGCCATGTATCGTGAGATTTTGAGCCAAAACCTCCTTCCATCAGTGAGAACTTTGAAGATGAAACGAGGCTGGGTCTTCCAACATGACAATGATCCAAAACACACCGCCCGGGCAACAAAGGAGTGGCTCCGTAAGAAGCATTTGAAAGTCCTGGAGTGGCCTAGCCAGTCTCCAGACCTCAACCCCATAGAAAATCTGTGGCGGGAGTTGAAAGTCCGTGTTGCTCGGCGACAGCCCCAAAACATCACTGCTCTCGAGAAGATCTGCATGGAGGAATGGGCCAAAATACCAGCTACTGTGTGTGCAAACCTGGTAAAGACCTATAGTAAACGTTTGACCTCTGTTATTGCCAACAAAGGTTATGTTACAAAGTATTGAGTTGTATTTTTGTTATTGACCAAATACTTATTTTCCACCCTGATTTACGAATAAATTCTTTACAAATCCTACCATGTGGATTCATGGATTTTTTTTTCACATTCTGTCTCTCACAGTTGAAGTGTACCTCTGGTGCAAATTACTGACCTCTGTCATCATTTTAAGTGGGGGAACTTGCACAATCGGTGGCTGACTAAATACTATTTTGCCCCACTGTATCTTTTTGCCAGTGTGGCCAGGAAAGGATAGACTTCCTCATGGGATTTCCACCAGCTTAGTGGGTATTCTGTGAGTGCCAGTGACGTGACCTCCTGGTATCTTTTCACCTCCTCCTCAGCTGTGGCAGATAATGATTTTGGTGGGGCTCCAACATCACCATAAGTCTGACCAAGCAAGTCTGTTAACCCACAAGACTTCCTCATCTTGGCTGGTATGAGAGGGGGTCTGAGATTTTGTTCAGTCTCGTCAGGTTTCTCATGATGTTCATGGGCTTCTGGCTCACAGATGGGCTGCTGCCTCTTTTCTTCCTGTAGAAAACCCACACACATACAGAGAGAGGAAGAAAATAAATATTTCATATCTTTTAGTATGCAGTAATATGTTAGCAAATTATAATTAATGTATTTAATTGTTAAATAGAATATTACCAATATGACAAAAATATCACCGATCTACTAATATTGTAAGTAAGTTATTTAAATTATAACACCAGAATGTTTGCTTACCTGAAGGGTTATAGCCTCAGCAACCACTCTGGCATAGGTTTCCTGTCTTTCTTCCAGTGACAGGAACGGCAGGGTTTTAAAGCGTGGGTCGAGAGCTGATGCTGTGTAGAGGGTGTTCCTCTCGACTGTGCTGGCATATCTCTTCTTAAGATCTTGACTGATACTTTGCTTGATGTTTCTGACCAGCGCTGTGTCACCAATGTTGTCTTGGGTGTCGTGCAACAGCTGTGCTAGCAGCGGTGCTACGAGAGACAGAGTAGGATTCTTTTCCTCAGACATCACAGTAGTCGCGACTTGCATTGACTTCAAGGCCCGGACAATTTCTTCAGTGTTCCCAATATCCGTCTCGTTTAGAGTAAAGATATCTGTGCTACTCTTTCTGACTTCAGGAGACAGCAGCGCTGCACAAATCGCAGGTTGTTGTTCAAGGAAACGCTGGAGCATGTCATAAGCACTGTTCCATCTCGTGCAGACGTCGGTCTTGAGCTTGTGAGTTGGGAGCTGTAACATTTTCTGTTTTTGCTCCAGAGCGTGGTTTGCCACTGTGCTTCTATTGAAAAACCCAGTTATGCGCCGCACTCTTCCCAAGACCCTGGCTACTGCAGGCAGGTTTAAGGCTCGTTGTGATGCCAGATTGAGCGTATGGGCGAAACACTTCACATGCAGGTATCCCGCTAGCTGAGTGGCAATTGTCATATTAGAAGCATTGTCGGTGACAACCACCAGATTTTTGTCGGCAATCCCCCATTCCTGTGCTGCATTTTGCAGGAGATTTGCAATGTTCGCTCCGGTGTGACTTTCATGTAATGTTCGAGTTTGGAGAACGTAAGACAGCAGTTGCCAGTCCGCTGTGAGATAATGAGCTGTTATAGTCACATATGAATCCACAGCCCGCGAGGTCCATGCGTCACAAGTCAAACTTTCCTCAACTTTACGCTTCACATCTATGTAGAGATTGGGTACGGCTGTGTCTGCGAAAAAACGTCGTGATGGTATCACATACCTGGGTTCCAGCATCTTGATCATGTAAGAAAAGCACTCGTTTTCCACAATGTTGTAAGGACGCAGGTCTTTGCAGATGAAGTACGTGATAGATTGTGTTATTTTCTTAGCTCGCTCTGAATTGGGAGATAGCTTTGCTAAGCTAAGAGTGTCCAGCGTTGGTTGATTTTTCAGTGGAGCTGATTCAGAGCTAGCTTTCCCGTCCGCGGTTAATGCTATCTTTGGATGGTGCCGTGTAAGATGGGCCCTCATGTTCGTAGTATTCCCAGAGTACTTTATTTTCATATGACACACCTTGCAAATCCCGTGTGTCATATCCATCTCATTTTTTCCATCCTTGTTAAAAAATCCAAAGTACGTCCAGACATTTGATTTAAACGCAGATGGCGCTTTCCTGATCTCTTTTTCTTCCTCCACCTTTGTTTGATCTATTTTCCCATGTGCTGACCTAACCTCTGCTGACCTCACTAGAGAAAAAGCTCAACCGCACCATCTGGTGGACTGGAAGTTTTTGGAACAAAATATCAATATCTGCTGTCCCTGTATCGATACATTATTAGCAAACAAAATATCGCGATACTACGCAGTATCGATTTTTTCCCCCACCTCTAGACATCAATGAGTTGCTTATGACAATGGTACAAAACAGAAATGACATCAATGTTGCTGGGGCATGGATAGGGCTCTATGATAATGTTTACAGCTGGAAGTGGTCCAGGGGGGATAAGAGTATTTATATTGATGGCAAACATGAATTTTTGACCTGGTTTAAAGGTCAGCCAAACAATTTAAATGGAAATCAACACTGTATGGTAACTGAAGGAACAAAAGAGTTGAACGATGCGCCTTGTGATACTCCTTACCCTTTCCTGTGTTTTGATGGTAAGAAAAAGTCTAAGGACTTATCCCTACCAGTTTAAGATAACATGAGCACGATGCACCTGTTTTGACACCTGTTTTCTCTTAAACCTCTCAAAGCCAATGGCACAACAATTTACGTCTTAGTGAAGGAAAAGCAAACCTGGCCAAAAGCTCAGTCATACTGCAGGACACACCACACAGACCTGGCCAGCATAAGAAGCAATGGGGAAAAATCCAACATAGCTCTGGCATTCACAGGATCAGGGTTTACACAGACACCGATCGGCCTCTACAGAGATCCCTGGACCTCCTGGTCAGACAACAGTACCTCTATGTTCACTAACTGGGGCCCTTCTCAGCCTAATAACTACTTATTACAACAATCCTGCACACTGATTAATTTAGACTTGTGGAAATGGTATGATGGAGAATGCAACTCCAGATTCTCTTTCTACTGTTTCAAAGGTGAGGTCCTAAATACAAACACTGTAGTATCCCGCCATTATGTGCTAATGCTAATGTTTTTCATTTTGTTGTTGTTGGTGTGTGTCTGTGTGTGTAATGCACTTAATTCTATAGCAGTAACAAATCAAACGATACTGAAAGTTAAGATTCAGTCAGAGGGGAACATGAACAGTGCACAGATCCAGCAGCAGGTTCTACAGCAGGAAAGTATCTAATCAACAATGCATATTCAACTTCAGTTAACCCTGTCTATATTTTCTCTAGCTGGAGGCCCACATGCAATCAAAAGGACTGACAAACTTCAAGATACTTTGGAGGAGTGTCTAAAGTTACCATAAGAAACGCCAACACCGGCAGGAGGCGTGACGGCACAGATGAACTCTGACCTGCTTAAAATTTAAATCTGCATCCTTCAGTGCATCCTTTAGAGGTAATGTTATAATCAACGATTCATGAAGGTTCAGGATTGTTCTTTTGTCAGGCTATGAGATGCATCAGGGCTTTCTTAGATAGTTCATATCCTTTATGCACACCTTCACGTCCGCAGTTCATATCAGGTTAAGCTGGGTGTGTATGAAAACAGGAGCAAACAGAACTGAAACGAGAGCCAAACTGTAAAGAGAGCCAAGGCTTCACGTTACAAGAAAAAAGAACCTTTTCATGAACTCACAGGAGCATTTTCCTTTTACATCTTTTCTAATTGATGTCATATCAAATCTGAGTAAAGACAAAAACCCAGAAGATATTCAAGTTAAACAGTTTGTCCCATAAGTTTCTCTATGGCGATAAGAACTGAACTATAACACAATAATGATGATGATATGTGACATCATTTGAGTCTGTGAGGGTTTAACTTTTAGGGTACATGCATCTTTTTTTATAATGAAATATTTTTTAAACTTCTGGAAGTCAATTGCAGCAGAAGATTAGAGAGCAAAGTGGAACAACTGTTTCATATTTTCCATCTAACCCACCTAATATTACCTTAAAAAGTCAGAGTCGCAATAATTTTCATGAGAAAATCATACTATGACACAGTTAAAGCCTTTTCTTTTTATCACCATAACAGTGATGTAATACTAAAATGAAGCATTATAAAAATATGAATGGCAGTGTATTCTTATCTGACCTCTCTAAAATTATGATTTTGTATAGATACAATTCGAAATCTGCAGTGGACCAGTGTGTTGGTGAATGAATAACATGAATCATGAATAACCTCGAGGAACAAGCTAAAGAAGAACTTGTGTTTATTTTCTTATGGTTTGAAAAATGAGAGCTTAAAGGCTGGCACATAGCACCTATGAACTAAAAGTGGTGTTGTAGCCATTAGATCCTGCAGTAACCCATTAAAAACTATGTGTAACAGCAGCCTCGGTGCTTCAACAGAAGTGTTATATTTTTTGTAGATGATGAGGACAAATGCCCTGACAGGCTCTACAACCTTTTACTTGTTTAGAGTCGCTAGCAGAAAATTACAAGACTTTTCCATTTTAATCTAACATAATTCTCAGAATAAAATATTTGAGAGGATATTTCCACAGTCACTCTTTATTTCAGTAAGTTTGTCTTCATATGCAGAAGACATTTTTTATGTCTGATGTTTAGTTTTTCCCTTCTACTTTAAAGTTTACAGAACAGGACAAAGAAGCGACTAGCATTCATTCATTTGTTAGTACTAATGGTGTCTAAAACCAAATATGAACTTCTTTGCATTTCTTTTTAATTTCAAAATCTTTTATTTATGAACAAAAATATAATACTATCACAGTACACTTGGTACCTGAAAGGTTTAACAGCCTTACTTGAAGAAATTAAACATTTATGAATACTAGTATGCTTTTCAGTATTTAACATTCTGTGAAACCATGTTTTCATGTTTTTGTAAAGTCACAAATTAGCAAAAGTAAACTTTCAGTAAAACAGGTTTGGTTTAAACACATGGAGCAAACTCACCGTCCATCCATTCTCTTCTGCTTATCTAATTTTAGGGTCACGAGGGGGCTGGTGCTTATCCCAGCTGTCATAGGGCAAGAGGCAGGGTACAACCTGGACCGGTTGCCAGCTTGTTGCAGGGCCAATACAGAGAGACAAACAACCATTCTCAATCACATGCACACCTATGGGCAATTTAAATCCCCAGTTAACCTAACCCCACTAACTGTATGTCTTTGGACAGTGGGAGGAAACCAGAGTACCCGGAAAGAACATGGAAGCTCCACACAGAAAGGCTCCAGGCAAATGGTGGATTTGAATTCTGGATCTTCTTGCTGTGGAAATGCTAGTTTTTTATTAAACAACCTCAAAATATGACAGTTTTGCCTTTAATCATTTTAAGAAATAAGAATGAAAAATAAGAATCAAGAGAAAAAAGTACTTCTAGGTTCTGAAGGTTCTGCATTTCTTTTAATTTGATGAGATTAATATCTATTAGCTTCTTGTTAGTGATCATGATTGACTACAAATGGTGGTTTCTCTCTGCCAGGATAAAAAGGACTTTTTGACAGCACTTACTGGATTGACCAGTGCTCAAATCAGTGGAAAAGTTCTTCTTAGATCTCAGTGAACTTCTAAGGTACCTGAACTAAACTGATGAGTGTTTGATCATCAGTTCAAACAATTATACAGTCCAGACTTTGGAGTTGCAAACCATCACTCTCAAATGAGAGAAAATTGGTTGGGATGTTCTGGAACAATACAGGAGCAACCAAGGCTCAAACATGCCACGGAATGGAAACTGCTGGAATACCAGTATCACTGTCCACAGTGTTTGGAGGAGTAAAGTTGAGGCTATTAAACCTAAGAACACTGTACCAACTGTCAAGCATGGTGGTGGTAGTATCATTGTCTGGGGCTGTTTTGCTGCCAGTGGTGCTAGTATATCGATAGTATATAGCACAAAGTGGATGGAATAAGAAAGGAGGAGTACCTCCTAATTCTTCACCTCAAATCAATGGCTATAGGGTTGAAACTAGAACACAACTGGCTGTTCAAACAGGAAAATAATCCCAAACATACATCAGAGCTGGTTTTGGAGTGGGCTAATTTAATCCATCTGGAAGACCCTTACCAGAACTTTGACCTCAATCCTATTGAAAATCTGTGGACTATGCTTAATAGTTATACTGTGCCAGAAAAACAAACCAGCTAAAATGAGTTCTACAAATTTTGCCAAAAAGAGTCATCGAACATCCACCCAGAAATGCACCAAAAGCTAACCAAACATTAGTGTGGGTATATGTATATATGTTTAACACGACATTCATGCTATGAATTAAGAATGTAAGCAAGTTTCTGAACACAACCGCAGTGCTTGTGAACTAAAAGCAGTGTTGTAGCCTTTAGATCCTGCTGTAACCCATTAAAAATTAACAGCAGCCTTTGTGCTGTACTTGTAGATGATAACGACAAATGCCAGCAAGCTATTTGACCTTTTAATTATTCAGAGTCAATAGCACAATATTACAAGACTTTTCTCTGTCTTCATTTTTTACTTTTAATATAACGTAATTATTAGAACAAACTATATGAGAGAATAGTTTCCCAGTCACTGGTTATATCAGCAACTTCATCTTCATTAGAGCGTTATTGATGTCTAATCATCCCCTCTATATTAAAGTTCACAGCTCTTTCCAGGGTAAAGAATGAGACGGACAAAATTGTATCCCAACCAACTGTGCAAAATGTGATGCATACAAACAAATCAAACAAATATCCCAGCTTTTGCTAATTTGTTTCCAATGCCTATGTTGTCTACTCTTGGAATAAATCTTGGGCTTCTTTGAATTTGTTTCTAATTTCGATAACTTGCATTTCCTTTGTGGTTTGCATTTCCAGAGACATGCTATACACAACATACAAAAGACATGCCATTCAGATGCCGTACACAACTTGTACGATCAAAAAATATAAATATACAAGCATATACAGAGATCCATATTCATATAATCCATATTGGAAAAATAGAAAACATCAAATGTTTAAACTGAGAAAAGGCCTCATTTTAAGCAACAAGTCTCAAGAAAGCTGGGATGGGGCAACAAAATGATGGAAAACTAATAAGTACTAAACAGAAACTGCTGGAGGCAAACTGTATAACTAAGAAGAACCACTCTGAGAGTGCAAACCACCATCACTGTCTGGGGAATATTTACTTTGAAGGGAATAGTATTGTATTTTAGACAAATTCATTTTTTCTTCTTCTTCTTTTTAAACACACTTTAAGAAGTTTGTAGCAGGTAGCACGACAGATGTTTACTTTCATTACACAGACTTTATGTAGGAGTAGGTCATGAGTAATAGGTACTGATTTGTAAATAACTCCACATGAATAACTTGAGTCGATACCTTCAGAGGTCAAGTACCGTTCCATAATATATCATTCCCTGTATTCCTATATGTTGTCAATACAAACAATGGGAGTAGGAAACATAGTTTTAAATAGCTCCATATAGCATGAGCACTTTGACCTTCAGATCAACCTTGAATTAGAGGTCAGAGGTCAAACATGGCATCGTATTTTAAATCTTTATATGGAACTTTCTATATGCTGAGAAAACACACCGCACTTGTAAGAATCAGAGATTCTACAAATTTTTGTCAGTTTTTGACCAATAAATCATTGACTTGGTGGATGTAAGGCAAAAGTTTTATCAGAATTCATTCAACACACAAAGGCATACAAACGCTACCAAAAACATCATCATCTCTTTCACGAGGCAGAGGTGGCAAATGTACAGGCATTCTGTATTTTTGTACTTATTAAGTAGAAGTACGGACACTACTGTTAAAAATTAGTCCAGTAAAAGCTGGAACCTCTTTACTCGAGTAAAACTGAAAAAGTATAAGAAATTAAAAAATTGCCATTTGAAGAACAATTCTAACAGCTATTTTTGTGCAGCGCAAACTGAACCTTTTAATATATTCATGACATAAAATAATATTTGTAGATGGGAACACAAACTTTATTTTGGTCTAAATCTAAATTTTAATAAATCTACTCAGCTCATACCAGTTAGGTAGAACATGAGCAGAGAAAACAAAGGAAAACAATAAAAAGTTGCTCTGTTTTCTGTTGCCATAATTTCCTCTAAATAGGAAAATGAGTAGAGAAAGGGTTAAAGTGGGATTCAGAAGGTATAGCTGTCAATTTTAATGGGTCAGGTCGGGGGAAAGAAACAAAACTCTTAAGATCCTTATGGAAAAATTTCCCTGGAGGATCTGGTTCAAAATTAAGAAGTAGCTTTGTTTTTACAAATACCAAATTATTTGTGTGTGAAAAATTGGGGGTGGGGGACGGGGGGGATTAGTCAAGATTTAAAAAACGAAACGAAACTGTGATTCCAACCAAAAAGAAAAAAATAAAGAAAAATATAAAGGTTAATTGACTGTAAAAGCTAAATTAATCCCATGTGTTTGATCTTTTGTTTTCCTTCACAACTTCAGTTGTTTTGTTGTTATTAAATCATTTCCCTCCCCCCTTTGTGCATCATTTAAACTGTTCATGAATAAGAACAAATGAAATGAATGAGTTGCAGGCGTATACAGCTTGAATACCACTTTCACTTCTTTTTTTCTGTGTTTTGCATTCGAATATCTCGAAGTTGAAGCACATAAAAACAAGATTAAATGGCTAGATTAAAAGGTGAAACATTACAAGTACTGGCTTGTTAGCTTTAAAATTACAGTGTTGTTAGAATGCCTTAATTTTCATATGCTTATGTAGACTGCACTTTTTTTAAATCTTTATTTGCTATATTTCCTTAGCAATATAAAGATATAAATTAAATGTTCACACTTCTTTATTCAATACGCACATTATTGCCATAATCTCTTAATAAAAACGACAAAAATAAAAGCCATTGCTGCTTCTTATCTACACTTCTGAAGAAGTATATGTCCCACCCATCAGGTCATCTTCATTTGAAAGTAAAATGAAGTGCATGGAGTGCAGAATGACTCAATATCCCTGAAATGTTTCTGTCAACGCATTTCGGGCAGTTTGTCCAAGTAGAGTTAAATGGGCAGTTGATCTGGTCGTGACGGGCAGCTGAACAAATCAACTCAATATGGAAGATAATAAACGCACATTGGTCCTCTCGATGGGAAATTGAGTATTAAAAAAATAACAAGATGGAACAGTTGACCGACATAAAGTATTAAAAAACTGTAATTGTAACCAGGCTATTGATCAAGTAATTGAGATTAATCGCAATTAATTACAGAATTTTTAAATAAATAAAATAAATAAACAGTTAATTCTTTTAATCTATTGACAGCACTAATATATATATATATATATAATGAGCTGGAAATTTTAATACAGCAGCTTTTAATTTTAAGAATGGAAGAACCCAAGATACCGGTCATCCTGCGTCTCTCAGGCCAGTAAATGGTAAATGGCCTGTATTTGTATAGCGCTTTTACTAGTCCCTAAGGACCCCAAAGTGCTTTACACATCCAGTCATCCACCCACTCACACACACATTCACACACTGGTGATGGCAGCTACATTGTAGCCACAGCCACCCTGGGGCGCACTGACAGAGGCGAAGCTGCCGGACACTGACCACCAATAGGCAACGGGTGAAGTGTCTTGCCCAAGGACACAACGACCGAGACTGTCCAAGCCGGGGCTCGAACAGTAATATCAATACCTCACACAATTATGAACAGAATAGTATCATTTGGGTTAAATGTCTTAAACTCTCATTTAACCCTCCTGCCATCCTTTAAAAAACTCACACCCATCACCCTAGGGACCATTCTCAGCCACGCCATAAAAAGACCATATATCCATATTTTATTCCACTTTAAATTAGCCAACCTTGTAAAACTACTTCTCCCTGAAATATTCATGTAAAGTTTTAATTATATTTTCGTTGTTTTAACCCTTCAAATCCCAGTGTTATTACATGAGCGCCCTGTGTTATAAGCCCCAAAAACCAAAAAACGAAACTAAATATTTCCACAAAAAACCAGTTGAAGTAATATGTGATTGTCATTATAAGTAGGCCTTTAGATGGACCAAAGATTGGCACCAACATACATTTTGACCTGCCATTATTTTTTTTGCATTTTTTTTGCAATTTAAAAATTAAAACTTCAAGGCCCTGAGTCTTCATTGACATCCAAGAAAAGAAGAAAAAATAAAATCATATGATGATAATTTGGGGTTGAAAAATAGCGTTTATAATGGAAGTCAATGGGCAGAAAATGGTCCCCAGGGTGATGGGTGTGGGGATTTCTGCTGCTCAGCCATTTTAGGCTGATTTAAGGAATTCACACTGGAATATTAACATTGACAGGTAAAAACTATCCTGTGGCAAGTTTGGTTATATTCCACTGAACACAGTGGAAATGGCAGCCATTTAACACATAGCAGTGGCACAAAAAGGTCCCAAGAAGGCAGGAAGGTTAAAGTAATGAATAATAAATAGTCAAAATTAATGTAGATATACTGTCATACTAAGGGTTCACATAAGGTAGCCCAACATAGGAACAAGTACAAGTCATTGTTAGTGGTTCTGTAGTGTAGTAGTTTTCATGGTTCTTTAACAAGCAAAAGATCCCCAGATTCTAGAAGGAGACACAAATCCCTTGGGAGTTCTGTCAGGAAGGGCATCTGGGGAAATGTGCCATTTTCCCAAATCAGATATGTGGGGCTACCTGCTGTGGTGGCCCCTAGAGAATAAGGGTGCAACCAAAAGTTGGTTATTAAAAACAAATGTAAATGTATGAGTACGGTCCATTAGTGTAGCTCTCTGTTTGTAGCTGCTTTGTTATCTAAAAAAAAAACCTTATTCAAGAATGATAAACCACATAAAAACATATACAAATAATTAATTTTAGATTGAGAGATAGATAGCTAATAGATTGATGGCAGTTTATTTATATTTTTACAATCTTTCCAAGTGTTATTTCACAGTATCCCAATTAAAAATCTTTTATCTTGTATCAGCAGGACTTTCCACTACTTCTCTCTATTTCAGAGAAAATCACTTTGTGAACCAGAGAATGAGCTGGACTGAAGCTCAGAGTCACTGCAGAGGAAGATTCACGGACATGGTCACTATCTACAACAATGACATCAACCAATTGCTTCTGACCATTGTACAAAACAGAAATGACATCACTGATGGTTACTGGGCATGGATCGGGCTTTATGATAATGTTTACAGCTGGAAGTGGTCCATGAAGGAGAAGAATATTGATGTTAGCACCACACATGCGTTTTTGATCTGGCTTAAAAACCAACCAAACAACTTGTACACTGACCAATACTGTGTGGTGGTTCAGGGCCAACAGAGCTGAATGATTTGCCCTGTGGAAATCGTTACCCTTTCCTGTGTTATGATGGTATGAAAAAATTTATTGTTCTACTTCTCCCTGCAATTTTAAGAGATTCTAACTTTTATAATCCATCTGTTGTGACACTCACTTCTCTCTTAAACCTCTCAAAGCTAACACCATATGTTATGTTCTGGTGAAGCAGGAACAAACCTAGTCAGAGGCTCAATCGTACTGTAGAAAACACCACACTGACCTGGCCAGTATAAGAAACAAAGAGGAGAAATCCAGGGTTGCACTGGCTTGGAAGGGAACAGGTCTTATGTATTCTTGGATCGACCTCTACAGGGATCCCTGGGTCTCGCAGCAGCACCTCCACTTTCTCTAACTGGACTCCTTCTCAGCCTTATAATGACTTGTCAAACGAGTACTGTGCAGCATTTAATTTAAACTCGAGGCAGTGGGACAATGGAAGCTGTAGCAAAATGAAAGCTTTCTTCTGTTTCTCTCTTTTTGTTTTTTAGTGTAAATCACCAAATATTATTAAATAAATGTTTATTTATTACTTCTTTCTTTTTCATCTATTTAGGTAAATAGCAAATTAGGAATAGGGAGGAGGTCGGGGTGAATTAATGGGCACCGGCAGGAGTTTGATGCATTTTTCAGTGACTGTCAGTGAGTTACCAGTGTGCCATTAAGATTATGACGTTACTTACATTTCTAATATTATAATTACAAAGCTAGGGTTTTCTGTTTTAGCCTGATTATTCCTCAACCCTTATCCTACCAACATATCGGATCCGTGTTGATCCCCAAGAATACATTAATAAATACAATAATAAAAACATTAATATCACAATACAATAAACTATCATTATCATCATTATTATGCAATTGAGATCATCTAAAGAAAAAAAACAATTTGTGAAGTTAAAATTAATTTGCATAATATTAAAAAATATCCACATTTTTACTTAATAGCTTCTTTATCATCCTTTGACTTTGGCATCACTTCCAGTAGCTTTCAATAATTCTATAAACAGTTGTTGTGTTGTATTTGTATGATGACCCAGTCAGGGATATTTTCCAAAATTAATGAAATTAACAGACAACCAGCCTTGATGTGACCCAGGTTCTCTTCCCACTCGGACATGAGTGAAACAACACTTTTGAGGCACCCAGGAGACACTCTGGTCAAATTTCCTGACCAGCTCAACTGGGTCATTTTGATTTGCAGGAGGAGCAGAACTTCAGAGGAAGTTCACTTTTGGGGGTTGTATCTATGATCTCATTCTTTCAGTCACTACCCAGAGTTAGTGAGGAGGGCAGAAACATAGAATCACCTATAAATAAAAGCTTCAGGGTTTAGCTCTCCCTTCACAACAACAGACAGGATTGTATGCTGCAGAGATCCAGAGATGAGATTCTACGACCACTGAATCCTCCACTGACCCTTGGTAGGGCCTAGAAATTTGGTTTATAAATATTATGAAATATGTTGTGGCAAGTTCAGGAATCTTAACAACAAGGAATCCACACAGAGATTGAGCCTGTTATTCCACCCCAGAATATTGACAGGAAAAGTCAAAAGAGTTACACACATCAAAGCAAATACACAGTTTAATCGTCTTAACTGGCAACACGTTTCCGTGGCATAATGGGAGATAACTAGCCGCTCCCAACATACCACAATATAATGGTAACGAAGGACTTAATGCTAGCAAGGCAAGTAAGTCTCAAGCTCTCACTATGGCTGTATACAGGGATCAGAAGGGACTACATCCAGCTAAAGCTGAACACACACTACAAATAGTACAAATAATACAAACCCACGGTTTGCTTTGTACTATGCTCAGGGCCTGCTGGCTGTGAAAAGAGGAGCAAACTGGTTTCTTCTTCAAAGGTAAATTTTTTTTTCAAGTAGATCTTCAAGCTAAGCGCTAGACAATCACATCAACAGGTGTTTTCCTAACTCCCAGGAAGCTCAGATTGGGGCTTGTAATGTGGCATTAGCGGTTCTGCTTTTCATGTGTGGCATGATTTATATCTTAGACGTTCTGATAACTTCCAGTCTGAAATGAGTGCCCCTACCCCCCTTGTGATGCTTTAATTCAGAACCCAAGCCAAACATTAAGTGAATAAATTATTTGATTTATTAAAACATCATGGGTGCTTTAGACCTCAAAACACGTTGTGACATCATTCAGAATCCATCCATCCATCCATCCATCCATCCATCCATCCATCTTCTTCCACTTATCTGCAGCAGCCTAAGCAGAGAAGCCCTCTCCCCAGCCACCTCCCCCAGCTTGTCCGGGGGAACATCAAGGCGTTCCCAAGCCAGCCGAGAAATATAATCTCTCCAGCGTGTCCTGGGTCTGCCCGGAGCTTCCTCCTGGTGGGACGTGCCCGGAACACCTCACCCAGGAGGTGCCCAGGAGGCACCTTTGTCAAATGGCATCTGGCCCTTTTCAATGTTCCTTTCACTTTTACACTCAGCTCTCTCTTCACCACAACGGACCGGTACAGCATCCGCATCACTGCAGCTGCAACACCAATCCATCTGTTGATCTCACGCTCCCGTCACTCGTGAACAAGACCCCGAGATACTGAAACTCTTGGGGCAAGAACTTGTCCCCGACCTGGAGTGGGCACTCCACCCTTTTCAGGCTGAGGACCATGGCCTCAGATTTAGAGGTGCTGATTCTCATTCCCACCACTTCACAATAGGCCGCGAACCGTTCCAAAGCGAGCTGGAGGCCGTCACCCGATGAAGCCAACAGAACCACATCATCCGTGAAAATCATCAGAATAAACTGATTTGTAATCATTAAAAGAAACCGAAACCAAAAGAACAAACACATGTGACATTCAAGAAAAAGTCCTCTGAGGGCAGCTGAGAATTTGTGTGGCGTTTCTATATTTTAATTTGTCACTATGTTTGAGATTAGATTCTTCTTTGGGTTTTATGGAGATACAAAGGATACATATCCTGAAAAAACAATTTGACCATTTATTTGTTTATATCAAAGACTAGAATGTTACAAGAGTTTTTCCCTCTCCCCACTTTTACCCTTAATCTGATTTAACCATTACAGCTAGTTTTTTGATTGAATATTCCCCCTATCAGTCGAGTATACGATAATTTAGTATGCAGATGAGATTTTATAAGCAATGCCATCTCATCACTTACTCTATTTTAAATATCATAAGCTGTTTTTTTCTTGTTGTTTTTCTTTTTTAGGGGAGAAAACAATCTGGTCAAAAACTGGTCAGCGACCTGTTTTTCCCCTTTTATTTTGCTAAGCTTTAGTCACTTCCTGCCCCAAGACAAGTCATTTGCAGAACTTCTGTATTTTTTTTAAAGAAGCGTATTCATACATATGCATACACAGACTGTAAACACATTTACAGTTTATAGATAAATCCACTCATAGCTTTGACAGAACTTGATTTCAGATGTCAAACACTCACGCATACACTTTTCTGATTTTAGCATTACAGGAAAGTCTCTTATCCTTAAAATGCAAAAAACAAAAAAAAAAAATACTCAATTTAACATTTTAACTATAAATTCTCCCTCCCCCCATCTATTTTTCCCCCTTCACCGTGCCTCACAGTCACTGTACATGGTTTTGTCAAAATCGATGGCACAAATGTGTTTTACATAAATTCCAATTTTTGCACTTGGTTTTACATGTATTTAAACATTATATTGGTGAATAATAATAATAATAATAATAATAATAATAATAATAATAATAATAAAATAACTGGATTAAAACCTAATAGACTAAACAGTGTATTAATTAATGTCTTAATTGTGCCATTAGCATGATATTGTTTGTATTTACATTTGATATTTTAACTTACTTCAACTTGATTTGCTGCTTTGCTATATTTATACTACTGGACATTATTCGTAACTGATGTTTAGACTATCAAATTCCTCAAATCCATTCATTACTTCCTTTTTCTCTATAAAATTCCACCATTTAAATCCATTGCAATTGCCCTCTTTAAGTGTTTTTAGTCACTTCAATTAATCAACCGGAAAAGGCAGTGACTAAAATTCGGCTGTAAAGCAGTGAGACTTCTTAGATAATTTATACATCATTCAACTTTCAAAATGGTTTTAAAACGTTTGAAGTGGCAGATTTTAATGTTGAGCCATGATAGATTTAAAACATTCTAAAGGAACAAGTGTTATTTTGTACATTTGCACTGAAATTTATTCTTATACTGAGGACATGGATCACTGACGATGATGGTGGCAAGATCTTGATCATGTGGGTGATACTATATAATAACTAAATAATAATCTTGATGACTGTAGCCATTATAGAGAATTAAGCCAAGAATGGAAGAAACCAAATTTTACTGGCCATCCTGCTGATCTCAGGGCAGCAATATTAATTTCTCAGACATGAGAACTGTAGAGTATATCTGGAAAGTATTCACAGTGCTTCACTTGTTCCACATTTTTTTATGCTACAGCCCTATTCCAAAATTAATTAAACTACTTTTTAACCTCACAATTACACAATATTGCCCATAATGACAAAGTGAAAAGAAGCTTGCTTGAAATTCTTGCAAATTTATAATAAATGAAAAACAAAAATGTAAAAGTATTCACAGCTTTTGTTCAATACTTTGTTGAAGCACCAATTACAGCCTCAAATGTTTTATAGCATGATGCTACAAGCTTGGCACACCTATTTTTGGACAGTATCTCCCATTCTTCTTTGAAGAACCTCTCAAACACCATCAGGTTGGATGGGGAGTGTCGGTGCGTAGCCATTTTCAGAATTCTTCGGAGATGTTCAATCAGCTTCAAGTCTGGGCTCTGGCCACTCAAGGACATTCACATAGTGCTCCCAAAGCCACTATTTTGATATTTTGGCTGTGTACTTAAGGTCATTATCCTGTTGGAAGATAAACCTTCACCCCAGTCTCAGGTCCAGAGCACTCTAGAGCAGGTTAACATTAAGTATGTCTCTATGCAATGCTGTATTTATTTTTCCTTCGATCCTGACTATTCTCACAGTTCCTGCTGCTGAAAAACATCCCCACAGCATGATGCTACCATCACCATGGTTCAGTGTAGGGATGATATTTGCCAGGTGATGATCAGTGTCTGGTTTCCTCCTGAGATGATGCTTGGTATTCAGGGCAAAGAGGTCCATCTTTTCAGTCTACCTGCATTTTCAAGTGTCCAAAAAATATGTATGACGTCTGTATCTGGAATATATTCATTGTACATGTTTGTAGTTATAAATGACGTTATTATTGGAAATGTGTCTTTTCCAGCTATTGTTCTACTCACTTTGTACACAATCTCCTGTCTTATTTTTCTCCACAGGATATTTTCACTCCTCCTTACTCCAAGAAATACCACACCATGAAACAGTGAATGAGGTAGACTGAAGCTTAGAGTCACTACAGAGAAAAGTTTACTGGCAAGGTCACCATCTACGAAAGTAAGAAAGTGTAAAAATACTGTACGTGGGAGTAAGGACGTTTGACATTTAATTTAGTGGCTTGTATTAGGTTTTAATTATGCTTTACAAGCATTTCTGTTAAAGCATTTTACAAAATGAGAGTAAAATGCCAAATTGAAATGTCTCTAGCCTTAGACCTTTGTTAGACTGTGAATTGCATCATGGTCTTCTAAACATTTCAAGCCCTTTATGCACGTCTTATATAAGTGATCTTCTGAAGATTTTGCCAAAGGGAATTACTGACAGTTCATAGCATTCTGAAAGTAAACAGGGGATTATGAGGGCATGTGGGAAAAAGGGTGAACAAACAAGCATGTAAGAAGCAGCCCACCCTCAATGTTACGAGAAAACAGACCTACACCCAAACTTGAGGGGAAAGAAGATGTGTTAGAAATCAAAATATATTCACAAGATCATAATAAGTAACAAGTAAATAAGAAAAGGATTTAGATATTTATATTCTTAAAAGTATTTCTATTGTTCTTTTCATTTTTTTAAATTATTTTTTTGTTAATGTCAGAAAAGTGAGCAGTGTGGACCTTTATTGTTGTTATTATTATTATTATTATTATTATTATTAGTATATTGGATGTATGTTTGCTGCACTGTGCTCTTGTGTTCCATGCTGGTGTGTGTACGTGTGTGTGTCTGCGGGTGTGGTTGGACAGCCACCTGCAGGCCTGATGGGTGTGGCCCTGCCAGCTGCTGGTCACGCCTAGGTTCTCACACACCTGCTTCTGATCAAGCTCGTCGGGGGAGCTACTTAACAGAGCAATGGAGCTTCCTCCGGCGCAGGATCGTTGAGTTAGACTCCATGTCAGTGTCTCAAGTGCTGTTAAGTGTATGCCTGCTGGAGTTGGTGCCGTAACGGCTGCGTCTGTGGTTTTTTCCTCAGGAGGAGAGCGGAACACAGGACAGCAGGACGCACAGGGTGTGCGTAGGGATGGGAGCAGAGAGCACGGAATACCAGCACTTTGGAGAAGGCACAACACAGGAGTTAAGGGAGCACACCGGAGATTTATTGTGTGGTGTACTTTTCCTCACTGTAAATAAACGCACTGTTCATTGCACTAAGTCCTGCATTTTGGGTCCTTTCTCCAACATCCCCACGGCTTTCCCTGGCAGACCGTGACAAGTTTTTCAAATAAATCTAATAGATGGCTTACAGATTACATTTTCCTTCTTATTGTTTTTTCTTCCTCTCAGTATGTAGCCGCTAAACTGGTGGACCTAAATCTTTACCACCACGTCTGTATACATACAAGCAGAAAGGGGAGTGAGTGGGTCAGCGCTCAGAGCACAGAAACTTGGCTGGCTTCAAACACACCATTTATTTTCCATAAAAAAAACACAGCCAGAGTCACAAATACAAGCTAAAATCCCCGTATACAATAAAAATAATGTTTGCAACCCGCTAAAAACCCGGCCGGCCGGAATGATTTAACACTAAAAACACAAAGCTAAATGAATGTTTTTCCCTATGCTAAAAACTCCCCCCAGGGTCCAAATTCTCACAGTCCAGCAACATGCGGGCAAATTCTCCTGAGCTGAAAGAGACAGGAGAGGAACTCCTCTTCCGGGATGGGGAATCTCGCCAGCAGAAGACCAGGGAGGAGGCTCCTATCTCCACCTGACGGTGCGCGATCGTGCAGTCCAGCCACTCTCCACCTCGGCGCACGGCCTCCCTCGTAGCTCCGCCAGATGCAGGCAGAGGCGTACCCCTGCCCTACTGTGGATTTCACGCGTCGCCTCCCACGGTCGCTATTCTGTCCGTCGGGACTGGATCGCCGGGTTATGCTGGCCGATCGCTGGATGTCTTGTGGCGCCCCACAGTCAGGCCGGAGGTCCTTCTGTTCATATGCTGGCTTGCACACGTTTTGTTTCCAGCTCTTCACTTTTCGTGTGTCTCTCTTTCAGTCTTTGCGCTCACCATCTCCCTTAAGTCAGTTTGGCAGCTGATAGGCCACCTCGGGGAACGCCCCCACCTCACAGGTGCCTACAATTGTCCGCTTAATCCACAGTGGAATAAAAAAAACATATTGTTCAATCAACACTAAACACACACTATAAATATGGGGATAAAATCATGCAATAGGAATATCAATAAACAAACATGCAATATCACTATTACATTAAAATCATGCAAATAAAATCGACACTATGTACCAACACGGGCAGCACGGTGGCACGGTGGTTAGCACTGTTGCCGCACAGCAAGAAGGTCCTGAGTTCAATTCCAACATCAGGCCGGGGTCTTTCTGTGTGGAGTTTGCATGTTCTCCCCGTGTTTGCGTGGGTTCTCTCCGGGTACTCCGGCTTCCTCCCACTGTCCAAAGACATGCAGCTTCTGGGGATAGGTTGATTGGATAATCCAAATTGTCACTAGGTGTGAATGTGCGAATGAATGTGAGTGCAAATGGTTGTTTGTCCCTGTGTGTTAGCCCTGCGACAGACTGGCGACCTGTCCAGGGTGTACCCTGCCTCTCGCCCTATGACAGCTGGGATAGGCTCCAGCGCCCCCCGCGACCCTGAAAAGGATAAGCGGAAGCGAATGGATGGATGGATGGACTATGTACCAACACAGTCTAATCCAAAACAAAATATAAAAAACACAATTTTCCACTGTGTGACAAGTACACGACATCATTTGCACTCTTCACAATTAGGTCCCCAAAATACGTGAATTGCACAAAGTTCAAGTTTTGCATTGGACTTTAAGACTGTATATATTTTGAATATCCTATGGTTAAAGAATAATAAAACAACAAATTATATCCAAAGTGTTGTTAGTTTTTTTGTTAATTTTTTGGACAATTATTATGCTACTACTTTAAGTGTTTAAAGATCTGTGAAATAGTATTTGACCCCTTCTTATTGTCTTTTTATTTCTTTTTTTATAACTCAAGTAAAACAGATTATTTTAAAATTTTGATTTATTAAGAGAAAAAGTTATCCAAATCTTCTTGGCCCTAAGTGAAAAAGTAAGTCTCTAAACCTAATAACTGGTTGTGCCACCCTTGGCAGCAAGAACTGCAATCAAGCATTTGCAATAATCAGAAATTAGTTTTTGGCATTACTGACTTCACTTTGTCAGAAAGGCTCTATTTAAGTGATTTCATGATTCACCACTTCTTGGGGTGGCAATAGCTCGTGTGGGAGTGAAAGTCAACTAGTAATCAGAAGATCCAGTCTGCCTGCCAAATATCCGTGGGCAAGATACTAACCCCGAGCTACTGTCTGATGCATACATCACACTGTTAACATTAAATATGTAGAAAAAAAGTGCTTGGGTGAATAAAACAAGTTGTAAAAAAATTTTATTTGAGGGCTGAGATAGAGTAGAAAAGCAGTATAAGAAGCAGTTCATTTACTAGCCTTGCAGGTGTGTTGCTGGGTGTTGCTAGCAAAACTGAACTTATCTTTCCAAAACATGTGGAGTACAATCACAGTTAATATTAAATAATAAATGGCGGCAATTACTTTTTATTATGGGGGCCGTGCTTTGGATATTTATTTTCCTCTTAATAATCTTTAATAATCGTATCCTCCACTATGGTCTGTGGAGGATAAGATTATTAAGGTTTAAAACCCAAACCAACAATCAGTACAGATAGCAACATTGTGTGGTGGTCCAAGATCATTCAGTGAATGGACATTACAAAGATTGTTTCTTTTTCTTGTATTATGATAGTGTGAATTAACTTCTGTCTCTAGTTATCCCAGCAATGTAAAGATATGAGTTTCTGATGCAACTATTTTAAGACTTTTCTTAAAGCCAACAGTGCTTTATACACATTTTAGTAAGGGAACAACATTACTCCAGGATAATCCACACAGACCTGACCAGTATAAGCAAAGAGGGGAGATTCAGCAAGCATACAGACTTGGAAAGGACTGGGTTCAGTATGTATGTGTAGCGCTTAACAGCACCTCTGCTTTCATAAACTGGAATCCTCCTTGGCATTTAATATAAAATGAGGTGATGGAGTCCAATAACAAAGCACCGCTCGGGTTCAGATCAGGGAGGCCGTTCCTCCCAATCACGCCCCTCCAGGTCTCGCTGTCGTTACCCACGTGAGCATTGAAGTCTCCCAGCAGGACAACAGAGTCCCCAGGTGGAGCACCTTCCGGTAGCGATTCAAGGAGGAGCACCCTGTTCGAACATAAGAGTGTCCATAAGTGCACGTGGCACTAGGACACTCTAGGCCGTAGGTCGATGATCGATTTTGTAATCGTATCACCAGACCTGCGACCATATGTTCTGGACACTCGGGTAAAGAGAGGGGCTGAGCTGTCAACTGATCACCACCTGGTGGTGAGTTGGATCAGGTGGCGGGGGAGGACGCTGGACAGACCTGGTGCACCTAAACGCGTAGTGAGGGTGTGCTGGGAACGTCTAGCAGAGGCCCCAGTCCGCGAGATCTTCAACGCACACCTCAGGCAGAGCTTCAACAGCATTCCGAGGGAGACTGGGGACATTGACTGGACCATGTTCAGCGTCTCCATTGCCGAAGCTGCTGCTTTGAGCTGCGGCCGCAAGGTGGTTGCTGCCTGCCGTGGTGGTAATCCCCGAACCAAATGGTGGACACCAGAGGTGAAGGGAGCCACCAGGCTGAAGAAGGAGTCCTATCGGGCTTGGTTAGCCTGTGGGACTCCGGAGGCAGCCGACAGGTATCGACAGGCCAAGCGGAATGCGGCTCGGGCAGTGGCTGAAGCAAAAACTCGGGTGTGGGAGGAGTTCGGAGAGGCCATGGAAAAAGACTTTCGGACTGCCTCGAAGAGATTCTGGCAAACCATCAGGTGTCTCAGGAGGGGAAAGCGGTGCTCTACCTGCACTGTGTATAGTGCTGGCGGAGTGCTGCTGACGTCGACTGAGAAAATTGTCAGGCGGTGGAAGGAATACTTCGAGGACCTTCTTAATCCCACTGACACGTCTTCCGAGGAGGAAGCAGAGTCTGGGGATGAGGGGAATGACCCGCCAATTTCCGGGGGCGAGGTCACTGAGGCAGTTAAACAACTCCTTGGTGGCAGAGCCCCTGGTGTTGATGAGGTCCGCCCCGAGTTCCTGAAGGCTCTGGACGTTGTAGGGCTGTCCTGGTTGACACGCCTCTGCAATGTTGCGTGGAGATCAGGGGCAGTACCTGTGGACTGGCAGACCGGGGTGGTGGTCCCCATCTTTAAGAAGGGGGACCGGAGGGTGTGTTCCAACTACAGGGGGATCACACTCCTCAGCCTCCCTGGGAAAGTCTATGCCAGGGTGCTGGAAAGGAGAGTTCGTCCGCTAGTCGAACCTCGGATACAGGAGGAACAATGCGGTTTTCGTCCTGGTCGCGGAACACTGGACCAGCTCTTTATCCTCTCGAGGATACTTGAGGGTGCATGGGAGTTTGCCCAACCAGTCTACATGTGTTTTGTGGACTTGGAGAAGGCATTCGACCGTGTCCCTCGGGGTGTCCTGTGGGAGGTGTTGCGGGAGTATGGGGTGTCTGGCCCATTGCTACGGGCCATTCGATCCCTATACATCCGTTGCAAGAGCTTGGTTCGCATTGCCGGCAATAAGTCGGACTCGTTCCCGGTGGGTGATGGGCTCCGCCAGGGCTGCCCTTTGTCTCCGGTTCTGTTCATAATTTTTATGGACAGGATTTCTAGGCGCAGCCAAGTGGCGGAGGGCTTTTGCTTTGGTGGCCTCAGAATCTCATCTCTGATTTTTGCGGATGATGTGGTTCTGTTGGCTTCATCGGGTGAGGGCCTCCAGCTCGCACTGGAACGGTTCGCAGCCGAGTGTGAAGCAGCGGGAATGAGGATCAGCACCTCCAAATCTGAGGACATGGTTCTCAGCCGGAAAAGGGTGGAGTGCCCACTCCGGGTCGGGGATGAGTTCCTGCCCCAAGTGGAGGAGTTCAAGTATCTCGGGGTCTTGTTCGCGAGTGATGGGAGAAGGGAGCCGGAGATCGACAGACGGATTGGGGCTGCAGCTGCAGTAATGCAGACGCTGCACCGGTCCGTCGTGGTGAAGAGGGAGCTGAGTGTAAAAGCGAAGCTCTCAATTTACCGGTCGATCTACGTCCCTACCCTCACCTATGGCCACGAGCTGTGGGTAGTGACCGAAAGAACGAGATCGCGGATACAAGCGGCAGAAATGAGCTTCCTCCGAAGGGTGGCTGGCCTCTCCCTTAGAGATAGGGTGAGAAGTTCGGCCATCCGGGAAGGGCTCAGAGTAGAGCAGCTGCTGCTCCACATCGAAAGGAGCCAGCTGAGGTGGTTCGGGCATCTGACAAGGATGCCCCCTGGGCGCCTCCTGGGTGAGGTGTTCCAGGCATGTCCCACCGGGAGGAGGCCCCGGGGCAGACCCAGGACACGCTGGAGAGATTATATCTCTCGGCTGGCCTGGGAACGCCTTGGTATTCCCCCGGATAAGCTGGAGGAGGTGGCTGGGGAGAGGGAGGTCTGGGCCTCTGCTTAGGCTGCTGCCCCCGCGACCCGGCCTCGGATAAAGAGGATGAAGATGGATGGATGGATGGATGGATGAGGTGATGGACCCTGTAACAGCAGAGGACTTCTTCTGTTTCAAAGGTGAGGTCTAGAATATGAATAAGATCCTGTCAATCATGTAAACCACTAATGTGTGTTTGTTTGTTCCCTTTATAGCACTGAAAAAACTATATTGACAGCTGAGATTCAGTTGGAGGTTAATAGTTTACTAGTGAGTTCCTAGAGAGTAGTTTACTCTGGTGCACTTACAGCCTTTACTTTGTATCAGTACAGCAGTGATCCAAGCTATATAATGGTAAAAATGGTTATAACAGGAATATGAATCATTTTTTAATCATAGCCAATGACAGTTATGCTTCGGTGAACAGAATCATATGTGGTACACCTGTGTCTTGGTGATCCAACAGCCTATCTGGTCAGCTAATGGTTAAAGCACACAGTTGGAACTAGTTATAAAGAAAATATGTACAATCATGCTTTATATTAACAACGTTCTTTATATGCATTGTATGTCTCCTGTCAGGGACAAACTAGCTCTATCCCTGCAGATCTAATTTAAAATGCATAGTTTAAAACTAATTGGCTCTTAATAAACCATGCATAGCCTAGAAGGGTACAAACAAATAACACAGCAGTATTATCGTGACCATTCCTCACTTCCTCACACATTTTTATGTTATCTGCTCTTACGAACATTGATGAGCTCGTAGGGCTTTGCTTCTCATGTATGCATGTATGCTGTTGTTGAGTCAGTCTAAATCAAACCTAAAGGCACACCATTTACAAAAGTTTTTGAAAGCAACACTTCTTTTTTAAAGAAGTGTATCTCACGTCACATGACCAAACATTTAAATACCTAGTAAATACATGAACTCAGCAGGCTAACTGAACAAAACCAAAAGTGTTTTGGTTGGTTAAACATGGATTTCAGTAAAAGACAAAAGCTGACAGAAGTAACATGAATGAATGAAAAAATATACAGCAAGTGTCATTAGTTATTTATTAGTTATTTATAGTTATTAGTTATTCAAAACGTGTAGCTTTTTCTCATGGTTTGGTTTGTTTTCACACAGAGAAAAATCCAAGTGAACTAAAAATGCATCACTACAAACCATGTGAGAATGTTCAGCACACTCACTGGCCCAGTGTGTCTAGGGCAGGAGCAACAAAAGAAAATACAGGAAGAAGGTGCTGTGTTCTGGACTACTCGAGAACATTTACGTTCATTTCACAGCTAGTTGCTAACCCGTACAGAACTTGTTACTGCGCCAAGTTAATCTGAGTAGGTACTAATGGAAAATGGGCTTTAGTTCCGTTGTTTTGGTCTACACCCAAGGTCAATTACTTTGTTCACATCTGCACAAACAAACAACGCACAAAGTAGGAAAACAAACCAGAGTTCGATTCAAACAGATGAAAGACTGCAGGTTTGAAAACTACAAGGGAATATTATTATAAGAAAATACAATTGATCAGTTTGAGAATAAAGTTGAGATTAAAGTCAAAAATATACCCTTTTATTTTTTTTAAAGTGAGACATTTTAAATGAGAATAAGAAAGTATTTCCTTGTGCCCCCCTTTCCCTTTTAATTCCCTACATGGACCCCTGGCAACACTTTGCTAGACCCGCCCCTGCACAGTTACCAGCTGTCAGCTACTTAGAAAAGGATCCTGGTGTTATTTGTCTCTCAGAAACATAACTTCCCTTCAACTCATTCATGTCACCTAAAAGGTAAACCTGTTTCTCCATCACAGCTCTGATGATTCAGTAAGGACATCTCCTGGTTTCATCTTCATGTTTCCCTCTCATCACATATTCAAACCGATATCATGACCAGCAGGTTTACAGCTGTGGCTCCAGCCAACATCAGCTGATACTAGAAATTAATATTAAATAAATTCTAACAACAGCTGATCAAGCTTAAAAGTGCTGCTGTTGTTTACCGCGACAACCGCTGGTTTCCTCTTTCTGGCGCAAAGTGGGCGATAAACAAGCAAGAGAGACGATCAGCTGATCATTGATCAGTTTTCATGATTGAAGTAGAAACGGGAGAGGGAGGGGAGAGAATGAGAGAAGAAGAGGCAGCTGTGCAGCAAAGACACAGAATAACTCCAGCTTTGTGTCTTTTTCATTGTAGCTGAAGTCCAGGACAAACTGTGTTCCTTTTCACCTCAGTATGAAACGCGTAATATTTTCTCTGAATACGAGACGATTCCATTTTTTACGGGACGGTTGGCAACTCTAATAATTAACCTTATGAACAAAATAAAGTTCAACATCAGTAACATAGCACCCACCCAGCTGTATAGAAACTCCGTCATGCTAGCTAGCACGCAGTACGAAAAAGTCAGCATAACGAAAATAAACTCCACCTAAACTTGGTTCATATCTGACCCAGATGGACTGCAGGTTATAACTTCTTACCTGAAGTTCAGTTCACCTGACACTCTCGGACCAGCGGCTGCTTCGGGTCTCTCCCCTTGCCTCCCTTTTCCTTCATCCACCTGCTGGCTTCCACCACTTGCTAATGTTACTGAATCTGTGGAAGCTCCGCGATAGCCACCACACGAAGTAACGAATAACGAGCCTATCTAAATCCCAGTAACGAGTAACACGTTCCTGGTTTTGGCATAATAACTAGTTACCGTGCTCGTTACCACAATAATAACGTAGTTACTGTAACGCGTTACTTAATAACGCGCTAGTCCCAACACTGCATAAGATACATCAATGTACGTCAAACAGTATTCTTGGATGACAGTAACAAACAGCCTGTAATATTAGGTCCAGTTTATACTTGAAAATCTCAGTTTGTTTAGAACACAGCTGAAACAGGTCCCATGAAAATAATTTTAAAAAGATAGTAAGGAGGACGCTGAAGGTCAACATTTGGGAAGAGCCCCTCATGTCTCTTTAGAACAAAGAAGTGGTCATTCATCAGCTGGTTTTAAAAAATGGGAAATCAAATGGAAATGTGTTAATGATACTCTATGCTCACAGTCTGAGAGCCAGTGGGTGATGCATTCATTAATTCACTTCAGCACCTTGACAAAAAGTCTCTCCTATTTCATGCACTAAACCAACTGTTTTCTCTGTGAGTGGTGTATGCTAGTTAATGATGTGATTCAAAGTAGCTTTATGCTTGAAATTGGTGCTTTTTTATTATTATTTTAAATCTAACAGGTCATTTTATTCTGAATTTCATGTGTTTATTCATTCATTGATTCATTTATATATTCATTTATTAGAAGTAAAATAGCAAGGCCAAATGACCTCTGCCAAAAATGCTTGCCCATCCAGTCTGTTTGCTCTGCTGCTGAGCATGAATTGAAGTAAATCTTTGATGGAGGTGTGTGTTGGTGAACCCAGCTGCTTATTCTTTTGTTTTTTCTCCTCAAGAGTTTTCATGCTGCCACAAGTGATTTTTAGGAATCACTTGACACTGTTAAACATCATGTTATTTATCTCACCTGTTCATACATGTCTTGGAATAACAAAGGCAGCATCAAGTTGCACTTTGATGAGAAAACCAGTGCTTCCTGTGTGTTTTCCTGTACTTTATAATCAGCTCTGTTGACTATGGTTTATTACGATCTGTTGAATGTAATAAAAAGGGGTATACTCTTCACCTGTGTGAATGAAATAGAAATGTTAGTTCATTTTAAATTCATTTGTATAATGCTATAGACTCACAGTAATTCAGAATGCTTTACGCAGGGATAGAGAGCACAAAGACACATATACAACATATGGCATACATGTCATAAGAAAAACAAAGAAGAGTTGTTCACAGATGTGTATTTATGGTAAATAGCCTGTATTTGTATAGCACTTTACTAGTCCCTAAGGACCCCAAAGCGCTTTACACATCCAGTCATCCACCCATTCACACACTGGTGATGGCAGCTACATTGTAGCCACAGCTGCCCCGGGGTGCACTGACAGAGGCGAGGCTGCCGAACACTGGCCCCACCGGGCCCTCTGACCACCACCAGTAGGCAACGGGTGAAGTGTCTTGCCCAAGGACACGACGACTGAGACTGTCCAAGCCGGGGATCGAACCGGCAACCTTCCGATTACAAGGCGAACTTCCAACTCTTGAGCTATGATTATTTATATTTGGCATGCTAGCATCTACTGTAGAAGAGATCATCATGAATCCAGGTTTCTTGCCATACATAAATAAAAGCAATGCCTGCAATACGGCAGACCCCCGATCCTCTAAAGAAACTAGTTTACTCTGTCCTGTAATGACTGATCGTTAGACCATATCAACACATGGATAGCAACCCACTAAATCAAAACAAATAAAAGATTAAGAGGAGGGTGCAGACATGGTTTTTTAGTTAGCCACCTCGAATAATAAAGTTTTAAGCCCTGATTTAAACGAAGCAGGAGTTTGAGCTGATCTCAGGTGTTGATAAAGTTTGTTCAGCAGATGAGGACCATAAAAAGCTAAAAGCTGCTTTACTTTGTTTTCTTCTGAATCTGCACACGCAGAAAGCCTGTTTCTGCTGACCTGTGAATTCTGGATAGTTTGAAAGACACAGATTTGAAATGCAACCAAGTCCACTTAGTGCTTTGTACACTGGTGGAAGTATTTTGAAATCTTAAAAAGATTTGAGAACGGAACTAATGTGGTTGATCTTTTTGCTATTTGTTAACATTCATGAGTTGGAGCACTGACTGATTTTTTAACTAAGACCCTTAAAGACACTGTTACAATAGATGAATCTTGTCCTTTTTCTTTTCCTTCTATTTTCCTTAATGAGATAAACAAAATAAAATTAGATTAAAAAAACAGTTGTGATCTTCAAATATTGTAGTTCTTTTCAGATTTTTAGTTTAAAAAAGTCAGAAGAATGAAATATTTGTTACCTATTTTTCTTGTAAATAGGAATTCCTGTGAAATCACTTTATCACCTCCCCTTCAACCCACCCCTGTCGTCTTCAACTTAGAACCACTTCTCCTGCACTTTGTCCTCTACAGCTGTTTTTCACCCATTTAAATCAACCAGCCAAACGCCCATAAAGATGGATAACGTTGCTTATGAGGTTCTTTTTTTTTTTTTTTGCAGTTTTCAGATTTTCTTGGTTTCAAGAAAACAAAGGGATATCTACTACTAATGACCTTGAGGTTGAAAACAATATTTCTCTTTGTATATCTATCATTTCTTTGTGTATATATGTTTTTGGGGAGACATGGCTCTACCTGTGTAAGTGTGTGATAGTCGTCAACGCAGGTACAGCTGAGCAGGACTCTGCTGAATACTTGATGCATCTGACCTCCCCTCATGGCTGGTCTCTCCTGCTGGGGATAAATCATGGAGATCTGTGGCAGGCGAGCCGTACTGTGGTGATTCATGGGACTGCTTTCATGACCTTCCATTCAGGTACACAGCTGAGCCCACTTGCCTGATTTGCCCATTCATTCCTGTGACTATACAACACCATCTCTATAGCTGCATAATGTACTTATGTGTTAGCAGACATGCCCAAAACATAGAAAAACACAAATGAAGTCTCCGTTGAAGAGAAGCATGGTGTAGCTCATCATTTCAGACCATAGCCTGCAGACAGAGCATTCCTCTAACAAGTCCACTCTTGCTTTCAATGAAAACCGCATTGCCTCTCCAGTAGTACAGTTATGTCCTGCAGCAGGGTGGGCAACATGGCTGCTGCCGCAGGTGTCATAGGGGGCTCAGACGGCCTTTGGGGGAGCTTCCCGGATGTCTGCAGGGTCATCTTGGACCAGATGGGTCTCTCCTCCTGAGGACCACTGCCAGAGCCAGATGATGGCAGAGGATCAGCCTTTCCCGTGAGCCTGGAGCATCCACGATGTAGCGACGAGGTGGCTGCACCCTGGGTCGTAGGAGGGGGATTTGCGGATGCTGGGGGCAGGTGGTCCTGGAACAGTTCATGGAGGGCATCCCTGGAGAGAAAGCTGCCACTGGCTGGCAAGCTTGGAGGCGGCCATCACCCTGGTGGAGGACCACCTGGCCATGAGGCCAGATGAGGGTTATGGCCTCGGCCAATGGCATGAAGCCAGTCCCAGCTCCTGGCTACACAAGGAAGAAGCTCCACAGCCACGCCCTGGCTGCCCTATTGGTTACCTGAACATAAGAGACAAATTGTTCAGATGCAAAATGTAATAGAAGAGTGGAACAGTGCGTAATGCAGCCCCATAGTACTTGTGAAGAAAGATGGGTCTATAGAGTTCTCTGTTGACTATTGTAAGGTGAATGAAGTGTCACAATTTGATGCTTATCCCATGGCCTGGGCTGACGAGCTCCTGGACCAGTTACGCATTGCTTGCTACAAGAGCTACACCAAGGCCTTCTCCACTCTGTATAGTTTGTACTAATTTGTCACAGTTCCGTTCAGCTTGTTCGAAGCTCTAGCCATAATCCTCATGGATCAGGTGCTGCATCCACACGCAGGAGTAGGCTCAGCCGGAAGACTCCTTGGCCTCAGTCAGGCAGTGGAGGTATGTGGCGGAGGTGTGGTCTGTGGCTCCACTGCAGAGGACGGGCAGTGCCAGGGAGGCTGGCAGGGCAGCTGGAAGCAATTCAGTCATTTTGATCTCCCTATTTCAGGAAGGACAGGTGGAGACAGCTCAATGCTGTCAGGACAAGGGCCTGAGAGACTGAGGCCAGGGCCTGATCTGATCTCCAGGTACTCGGGCTTCCTCCCACAGTCCAAAGATATTTAGTTAGTGGGGTGAAGTTAAGAGGTGATTCTAAATCCCCATAGGTGTAAGTGTGAGTGTGAATGGTTGTCTGTACCTCTGTGTTAGCCCTGCAACAGACTGGCAGCCTGTCTAAAAACACTCTGCGTCCACACCATCGTTTTTAGTTGTTTCCATCCATGTATTGTGCATGCCTGAAGCGTAAGACGATTCGACCTGTGTTGTTTCTTTCTCCTGTTTATTTACTTTCTGGCTCTTCGAAACCTCACGGCAAAATGTCGAGGAAAAGCGCTGAGTTTTATCTGGAGCTATTTGGAGCATATACAAACTGATATTGATCTTTAAATTGAGAGCAAAACAAAACAACTGCTGTACAATGCCGTCCGCCGTCTTAGTTGAATTGGTCACATGACTGCATCATATGACTAAAATGCGTCGTCATTTTTGAAATGCTCTGTTTTCGCAGTCCACAATGCGACGCGAAAGCAGCGTTTTCAAATGTATCCACTTTGAAGAGCGTTTTCAAAAAGCTCTGTTTTCCTTGACCAAAAACGTCGTTTCACTGTGGACAGAAGGCCAAAACTGAGAGAAAAAGATGCATTTTCAAACAAAAACGTATTAGTGTGGACATGGCCCTACCTGGATAAATAGAATAGATGGATGGACTTATTTTCAGAACAGATTTGTGCTTGTTGGTAGACTGAAGTCTGACTCAGACTCACGTTCAGCAACCACCCAGCAATTTGCCTGAACAGACTGACTATTAAACCAGAATTTGATTTATTTAGACTTTAAGAAAGTTATTTATTGACTAGAAACAGTTAGCAAAGGGGAAAAAAAGCATTCTTCACAGCACTGTCATTCTGTTCTTTGTAGTCAACCATTTTGCTGGAATTACATTTCCTGCTTCACGGACGCCATTCAATGGTATATGAGCTGAATCTTACGGTACGTAACTACATGATCAAGTTAGCTACATGCAGGTTGTGTCCTTGTGGCATTTCTCTATTCCACCTTTTAAACACTTTAATACACCCACCAGCAAAAATCATTGACAAATTCTACAGTAGGAGTCTTCGATATTCTTTACTTTCAGAAAGGCTTTCAGTGTCCCCACTGTACTGAAAGCAGAGTGTAACCTCCATCTCCTATCTCACCGTCTCCTTGCCTGTCTGTGCTTTCTTTGTCCTTCTCCTCCACCCCCCTGTGTGAAAGGACAGCTGCCCTCCATCACTAAACCAGGACAAGTGCAGTCAGCGTCTTGGTCCCTCCGTTATTCTCTGATCCAAACTCAACTGTGCAGAAGCGTTTTTATAAAAGCCCCCGCTGTTTGGAAATTGTTAATCGATAGGAACATTCTGTCTAAAGGTCCTCAGTGTGTGGGTTCATCCGACGGGTTGTGCAGTTCTCTCACTTTTCTTTGTGAATAAAGCAAACATAGAATAGAGTGCCATATTCGATAAACAAGCTAAACAACAGCTTATTTGTAATCAATGTAATTATACCTTGAATCTTATTTGGTCCCACTTGAAGCCATATAACCATTCATTTGTGTACAGATTCTTTCTACAGCTAAACTGCTTTCAGCTTTCCGCTCCTGGACAAACAGAGAACTTGGAAAGAACAAAGTGGAGCCAAATCTGCTGTGACATAATGGCAAGAATCAATATGACTTTTCCTTCCTAAATGGAAGATAATGGTATCACAATGGAGGCGTGTGGAGCTTGTCTACTCAGCCAGCCCTGATTGATCTGTTACTGCAAGAGTCACTTTGGGACCCGCGAGGTGTCTGGACACATTAGCGTCACACAAATGCACACACGCATGCACACACGCATGCACACACGCATGCACACGCACACACTGGGTAAACTTTGAAATTTCATTGTCAGATCTTCTTTCACACTCATACATCATCATTATATATTACTTACCTGTATATTCCATCCTATCTATTCTAGGATTTCATTTCTTTATGTAGCAATTGTCTACATCTGCATCAATTTATTTATGATTTTGAAAATCAAAACTGTTTTTGAGGTTCTTTCTTTGTTATTGCTTATAGTCCTTCTGACTACAAGCTACAGAAAATATGAAAAACAATGAAATGAAAATAATGAAAAATGAAATAAATTTTAATATTAGACCAGGATAATGCAAATAAATCCACAATGCAGTTTTTTAAGTAATGATCTCTTTACTTTAAAAACATTATCCAAACCTACCTGGCCCTGTGTGAAAAAGAAATTTCTCCTGTTGTTAAATCGTCAATTAATTGTGATTAACCACATTTCTTGAAAATGTTAGATCAGCCACACCCAGGTCTGATACTGGTAGACCTGCAGTAATCCCTTGCCTCAGTTAAGATCAGAGTTCATGATTCAACGATAAAAAAGATAATGGGCATAAATGATAAAACATTCCCTGGACTGGCGGGACAAAAGCTGAACGTTTTGGAAAGTTTGATTCCCGTTACAACTGGTGTAAAACTAACACAGCATTTCATAAAAAGAATATCATATGACCAGTCAAACCTGGTTGTGGTAGAGTTGTGGTCTGGAGCTGCTTTGCTGCTTCAGGACGACTTGTTGTAATTGATGGAAGCATTAATTCTGCTCTCCAACAAAAGGTCCTGCAGCGAATGCCTGGCCACTAGCTCATTCCTTATAGCTCAACCACACTTGGGTTATGAACCAGGACAGGTCCACTTGAATGGCCCAAAAATAACAAAAGCAAAGGTTTTGGAGTGGTCTAGTCAAAATCCAGAATTAGATCAGATTGAGATTTTTGGGCATGACCTGAATCACTCTGTTCATGCTCATGAAAACCTCTCTGTGTGGCTGAATTACGGCAATTCTCTAAGTAAGAATGGACCAAAATTCATCCAAAGAGTAATTGCCAGTTATCACAAGTGCTTGATTATGACACATATGAGGGTTTCCATTCAAACATTTTGAGCACCTATGACATGCTTTGTCAAAGTTTCCTTCAGTTCTGCAGACTTTGCTTAATGGAATTATCCATAGTCCTTAGAATGTCAATGATTGCTATATAATATTGTGATAAGCATTGCATTAAAAATACTGCTGTTCAGTCAAAGCTGCTGGTGTCTCAGAGATGCACATCTTTAATGTGTACACACCTCGTTCCTGTAATGCATATGTCAATGCATATGTTAGACTGGCCTCATTTCCAGCTCTGTGTATCACACAGTCTTTTTCTAAACCTACACATAGGTTGAAAGGAATCAAAAAGTAAGAACAAAAATAGAATGAAAGGATTTTCTTTACATTTTTAATTTACACCACTATAATTCCATTTGTCAGCTGATATGCTATTTAATAAAAGTCAGTTACACCATGACAGTAATAAAAAAAAAAGGCAGAGAATTAGTTCAACCTCACATCCATACGACAGCTAAGTCTCCATTATTTAGCAGGAAAAATGCACTTTGCCGATGTCAGATGATTTATCGTCTGATCATCTGAACATGATGCTATGCTATGTGGCTGCTGAAGTAGCTTCTCCTCTATCTGCCGTGACAATACGGAGAGAGTAGCTGCCCTTGAATTCTTCATTGATGCCAGCCCACTTTCGGTTTAGGAGGGGTTGCATGCTTTGAGCATGTCTTGTGTGACAAGTTGTTCTCATTACCTGCAGAAATCCAATCAAGTGCACATTTTGAGCGGTACCCAGTTATAGCTGCTTGTGTTCTCCGTGGTAAATTGCAGTTTATGACGAATAGGCATATATACTGTGCCTTTCTGCATCATTGAAGCTACCATTAATAAAGGACGCTTCTTTCTTCCACTCATTTTTTTCTTTTTTCTTTTCCTTGATTGACATTTTTATTCTCTTTGCAGCTCATATACAAACTCTTAATGACAAATTGGGGACATATTTATAGCTTAACAGGAACCTGAATTTCTAGGTGTGTTTTGATGTGAGGAGTCTGTTTTATATCACGCTGCGTGGAGGGGAAACTTAATTAAAGCCAGCAAAAGCAGTAAATGAACCTCACTGCAGGCAGCCAAGAAAAAATAGAAACAGGAATAGTGAAATGGTAGGGGTCTTTATTTATTTATTTATTTTAGTCTATACCTACTTGACTACACACCTTTGCTGATGCTACAGCTGAGTGTGGAGGAATCATCACTCAAATGTCTTTTCAGTAAGTTATTATTCTCGTGTGAGGCACTTGGTGTCTGTGGGAACGAAGAACTCCCGTTTAACAGGAAGAGAGCACTGGCTCCCCGAGAGAGAGAGAGAGAGAGAGAGAGAGAGAGAGAGAGAGAGAGAGCAGACAAAACTAAATGACATAAAAATGTAAATGGTGTCCCAAACCCAAACTGGGAGCTGTCTCTACAGGACTGAGCCTAAAGCATCATTCTGCTTATAAAAACTCTGGGAAGTACAGGAAGCAACTAAGTAAGCAAATATAAGAAAATCATGACAATCCTCCATAAAGGATTCAAGCTAGTTACTTTTTCTGATCCTCATTAGCTAAGAGGGTTTTATGATCCTGACATGGGGGCAAAAAGGTGTTCTTTTCGACGTGTATTCCAGAATCAGACAGAAACTATGTGTGTGTTTCTCATCAGGTCATCAGGTAATAATATGAGAACATAGAATTTGTTATTATTTCTGTAAATACTCAGATATGAGTCATCTATGCCTCTACATTTAATCAGGTGAAATTAGCCTGTTGAGCTAACCAGGAGATAGATGTCAGACAAGCAAATAATGACCTTTTAATGATTACATTTGAATCATGATGAGTCAGTGCTTTGTAACAGAAGTCACCTCAAAGCACTACAATAGTTAAAAGGAGAAAAATTATATATAACTTAGCCTCATTAAAATAAAATCAGCCTGAGGTAGTTGTAGCCATCCGCTGTGACTGTAAGAAGAGGACAGAAAGATGAATAACTATAAAACAAGGCATGTTCAAGTACTAGAACTGACTCTTATCAGATTGGGGATTATCACCTCTGTATTTTAGAAGCTGTGGCATCTCTGGCCTTCTTTCAGTGCTGGAGCTTCAGCATACGTATGTCTTGAGGATCACTGCAGTCTTTCTGCATTTGAAGTAGATCCCATTTGATGTTGGTGTTTTTCCTTATCTGGCCACCACAGCTTTTGTATTCCTATCACAGTACTGACACAGACACAAGATGAATTCCCCATCAACAGAAATGCAGAGCAGAGCTGGACTAAGCATTACTGAAAAGACACTGTAATCTGATTACTTTTTTCAGGTAACGAGTAAAGTAAGGGATTATTATTGCCAAAATGGTAATTAGATTACCTTTACTTTCCCGTAAGCACGCTGCGTTACTGCGTTACTAAAACCGTGATTTTTTTGTGAGAATGTCTCATGACAGTGACGTAAGCGAGTTCGACGTTCGTGACAACAGCTGTGTGCAGAGCAACAATGGATCATATATCGATTGTGGGAGAGAGTATGAGCGTGCAGCGTTTAAAGCGTGGAAGTACTGACCTTACTTTGAGTTTGATTCTGTAAAAAGTGACAAAACCTTTAGCGTCCGTTGTGCGTGGGAAGAAAACTTCTTTTTACAGCAAAAAAAACCCTAAACTTCCAAGCAAGCACCGAGTGCGCTACGACGTAATAGGAAATTCACAGAGAAACTCGCGGATTCTTCAACTGACCGCGGCACACCTGCACCAGGATAAACCTCCGCCTGACCCAGTCCTGCTTTACAGGTGAAAATAGAGCAACAGGACCGCTAGTGTTTGATTTTATTTATTTCCTGCTGTGTTTTACTTGCATCTATTTGAAAGACTGAGTGTAAACACAAAAAAATATTTTATTTTATGTGCTGGAATGTGCAGAAAATAGGTTTAAATGTTAATCAAATTTCTTCCAGTCAGAGAAAGTTGCATATAATTAAAATTTTGCTTGATACATAAAGTTAAAAGATTAAAACTAATAAAACAAGTTTTAAAAAGAAATTTTTCATTTGATTACATTTTGTATGATGGATTATGCAGAAAAAGTAGAATTGCGCTGAAAGATCTATCACTTTATCACCTTCATTAATTCACCAACTCTGACGAGTGAAGGAAAGAGTGAAACAAGAGAGAAAGGACATCGCTCAAAGAGAACATAGTGAGAGCCAGCTGCCCCCGCCCCTCGTCCACCCCTGCGGTATGCCAGAGAAAGGGAGGTAAACAACTTTCAACACATAAATATTTAAATGTTTCATTAGACGTTGTCTCATGAGAAGACTAAGGAGAGCTCGGGGATTTAGCTAAAGCAGCAGGAGCAAAGTCAGACCCAGTCAAAGACAAATCCATTCTGTCGATAAGAACAAACGCTCTTTGGAGTTGGTGAATTATATAAACAAATAAATATGTAAATTATATATGTACATGTATGAATGGGGTATCGATATCTCTTAAACTATGCATGACTGGCTGTACAACTTGTAAACCCACATGGAGGCATGTAAGGCTTTGTTGTTTACTGTATGTCCTTTGGACAGCACCATAGCAGCTGGAATGGTATCTGCGGAGCTGGACTGGAATAATTCGGCCTTTTTTCACATCATCCTTCAGTTTTTTCTCACAGAGAAAGACTGAATACATTAGTGTTAATAGTACTGCTTATTCTTTTTTTTTTAGTTGCATCTTTGTAATTTTTCACCTCATAATGTTCAACATTGAAACCTTTGGACCATGTGGGACCTTCCTATGCGGAACTTGCATGTTGTCTCTGTGCCTGTCAGGAGGCTCCAGCTTCCTCCCACACTATACAGGGAGTGCAGAATTATTAGGCAAATGAGTATTTTGTCCACATCATCCTCTTCATGCATGTTGTCTTACTCCAAGCTGTATAGGCCTACTACCAATGAAGCATATTAGGTGATGTGCATCTCTGTAATGAGAAGGGGTGTGGTCTAATGACATCAACACCCTATATCAGGTGTGCATAATTATTAGGCAACGTCCTTTCCTTTGGCAAAATGGGTCAAAAGAAGGACTTGACAGGCTCAGAAAAGTCAAAAATAGTGAGATATCTTGCAGAGGGATGCAGCAGTCTCAAAATTGCAAAGCTTCTGAAGCGTGATCATCGAACAATCAAGCGTTTCATTCAAAATAGTCAACAGGGTCGCAAGAAGCGTGTGGAAAAACCAAGGCGCAAAATAACTGCCCATGAACTGAGAAAAGTCAAGCGTGCAGCTGCCAAGATGCCACTTCAAGATGCCACTTGCCACCAGTTTGGCCATATTTCAGAGCTGCAACATCACTGGAGTGCCCAAAAGCACAAGGTGTGCAATACTCAGAGACATGGCCAAGGTAAGAAAGGCTGAAAGACGACCACCACTGAACAAGACACACAAGCTGAAACGTCAAGACTGGGCCAAGAAATATCTCAAGACTGGTTTTTCTAAGGTTTTATGGACTGATGAAATGAGAGTGAGTCTTGATGGGCCAGATGGATGGGCCCGTGGCTGGATTGGTAAAGGGCAGAGAGCTCCAGTCCGACTCAGACGCCAGCAAGTTGGAGGTGGAGTACTGGTTTGGGCTGGTATCATCAAAGATGAGCTTGTGGGGCCTTTTTGGGTTGAGGATGGAGTCAAGCTCAACTCCCAGTCCTACTGCCAGTTTCTGGAAGACACCTTCTTCAAGCAGTGGTACAGGAAGAAGTCTGCATCCTTCAAGAAAAACATGATTTTCATGCAGGACAATGCTCCATCACACGCGTCCAAGTACTCCACAGCGTGGCTGGCAAGAAAGGGTATAAAAGAAGAAAAACTAATGACATGGCCACCTTGTTCACCTGATCTGAACCCCATTGAGAACCTGTGGTCCATCATCAAATGTGAGATTTACAAGGAGGGAAAACAGTACCCCTCTCTGAACAGTGTCTGGGAGGCTGTGGTTGCTGCTGCACGCAATGTTGATGGTGAACAGATCAAAACACTGACAGAATCCATGGATGGCAGGCTTTTGAGTGTCCTTGCAAAGAAAGGTGGCTATATTGGTCGCTGATTTGTTTTTGTTTTGTTTTTGAATGTCAGAAATGTATATTTGTGAATGTGGAGATGTTATATTGGTTTCACTGGTAAAAATAAATAATTGAAATGGGTATATATTTGTTTTTTGTTAAGTTGCCTAATAATTATGCACAGTAATAGTCACCTGCACACACAGATATCCCCCTAAAATAGCTAAAACTAAAAACAAACTAAAAACTACTTCCAAAAACATTCAGCTTTGATATTAATGAGTTTTTTGGGTTCATTGAGAACATGGTTGTTGTTCAATAATAAAATTATTCCTCAAAAATACAACTTGCCTAATAATTCTGCACTCCCTGTAAAGACATGCATGTCGGCTCAGTTTGTGATTTTATTAACTGGCTTTATTGCAGAAACATGGCAACCGCTTGAGGACGTACTCAGCTTTTCACCCTGTGTGAGCTGGGACAGTAATATGAATAAGCAGGTAAGAAAATAGATGGATGAACCTCATTAGCATTTAACAAGAACACCACATTTCTTGACAAGTAATCCTCCTCTCAAAAATCCTCCTTTGGCATGCATCTTTCAGTGACACCCCTCCAATACACTGCTCCACCACTTCTGGAATATGGCTGCCAGCCACCCGGGCCAAACCTGATTATTACAGTATTCCTCAGTTACTTTGGCACAATCCTCGGAGCATTTTTGCTCTAAAGCTGCTTTCCAAAACAGCTCATGCATGCAGCAAACCAAATAACATACAAAAGGCTATAACTCTCCCAGGACCTTTAAATTCATGTGTCAAAATCACATTTTTGTGTCTATTAATAAATCATTGCCACCCAAATGAAATCTTTCTTTGGCTTTGTACAAACCCAAATGTAGGAAAATGCTCACTGTACAGAGCTATTATGTTTCTGAGAGTAACTGACAAGTATTATGTATCAATATTGCTGATTTTAAGAGCCCATGCTTTCACATTCTTTGTTGTGGAGAAAAAGCGAAAAAACAGCGTAATCAGAGAGCAAATCATGCAGAATAACAGCTTCAAAAAGCACAAACTGTGGAAACTAAACACAGGCTAAGACTAACTGTGAGCAATATTATATTGCAGTAACAGTGATGGGAATCACTGAGCATCCTCTCACTTTTCTCCCTTTTGCCCCAAATTTGTATCATCCTCACACCCAGTGATCTTCTTTGTGAGGTAACGGGGGGAAGGATTTTGTACCCATAAATGTACACCTGAACAGATTGTTGTTCTCAAGCTATAAAAATATCTCAGTGGCGGACTCCCTCAGACATCGGTGCGTTGGTGGTTCTTTGTGTCTGGGGATGGGCGTCCAGGTACACACCGGCTCACTCCTTGGCGGCCGCTTATCGGGGCCTGGAGCCACTTCGGGGGTTGGCTGCCCTCGGCCTCGGGCTCGGTCACTCTGGCACAGCTGGCTGCCGGCGGAGCTCACGGGCGCATCACTGCAACCCCCCTGGCTTCTGCTCCACAGCTGCTGGTTGACCCCTCATCTGGGACTCTCCTCAGCTCTTTCTGGGACAGTGGCGCGGCTGCTGTTGGTCTTCCTTGGTCTCTTGTGTTCTGGGGGCCTCTGGATGTCTGGAGTTTTGACCTCCTCCATACCTGCTTCATGCCCTGGAGGACGGGGCAGTGGCTCCCCACACCCTCTAGCAGATCCTTACATGAAGGAACCTTTTAAAAACAAGCGCGTCCATGCTCACAGGTGTACACACGGGTGATTACACCCACAAACTACACCCTTTTTGGCTCCTACCTCAAAGTACACTGTGCGCTGTTGATCTTATCTGCACAATAATGTTTAATATTTAGTATTTACCATATATCATTGTGATGTTGTTTATTCTATTACTCTTGTTCTCTTCTGCTTGTTCTCTTTTTTTCTTTCTCAACAGGTGATCCAGGTGATTGATATATGCATTTTTTTTCTTTTTTTTTTCTGCCCGTTCTGTTGGTTTTTGTCTTTTGCCCTTCTCCCCCGTCCCTCTTCTCAGCTGTTTCTCTTTCCCTCTTTCTTTCTCCCCTTCTTTCCCCCAGTCAAGTCTGTCCCATATTCAGCAAGTGAAAATAAAATAAACAATAAAAGGTGAATCAAATGGACCATTATGGCAAGGCTGGGATGGTCAATTTGGTAAAGTAAATCTGTTGGGCATCTTTCTTTGCCTTTAGACAACAATTCTGATGGCAAAAGAGCCAAACGGGACAGGCCAAAAAAAATAAAAATAAATATATATATATATCTCAAAAATGTTCATATTAGTGACAGACTGTGATTTTAACAGTTATTTGGCTTATTCTGCACCTGACTTACACAATAACAAAATGCTAATATACACCAATTGGGATAACATTAGAACCACCTTCCTAATATTGGGTTGGTTGCCCTTTTACTGTCAAACAGCTCTGACCGCAGAAGCATCAGCTCCACTAGACCACTGAAGGTGTGCTGTGGGATCTGCACCAAGACGTTAGCAACAGATCCTTTAAGTCCTGTAAGTTGCAGGGTGGGGATTCCATGGATAAGACATGTTGCCCAGCTCATCCCACAGATTGGGATTAGATTGGGATCTGGGGGATTTGGAGACCAAGTCATTACTCAGACTTGTTGTTGTGATTCTCATAGGTTATAATTTAACAGTCAGTAAAGCTCTTCTATTCAGAAGAAGTGATAAGAGTTTATTTTTCTTGCAACTCTGCCTGTTCTCAATACTCCAGTTCCTTCCCAATATCCCTCAACCTGAACCTTAATATTTCTCTGAGTCTGTGGATTCAAAGATAGAAAATGTTTTACACAAAATTTTTTCCAGATGCAAGCAAAGGATATCCAAATTTCTTAAGTGTTGACGTACTATTTGTAGCATGCTTATAGTCTTTCTCTAGTCTCCTGGGTTGAACGAATGTCACAAAGAGATAATAATTGTAGAGAAAGCAAGAAAAACAAATGGTTAATAAGTAGTAAATAGGTTGCGTTTATAAAGGCCAATTATAATGAGTAACCGCCACTCTGTACATAATTAGATTTTAATCCTGGCCCTCGGCCACAGCCTAAACTGTTCCACAGTAATCAGCTTAGATAACATTTAGCCCATAATCAACAATCCTACCACACGAACACTACTCACTGATAATTCAAGTTTCTTTGTTTGTTTTGTTTTTTTTAGTGCATTGGCCATTGTTTTTCTGCGGGGATAAAATTGTCAGATTGAGATATTCAAAATGTCACAAAAAGTTATCATATAGATGTATTGTTTACTGACCAATTCCAGCCATTAGTGTAATTACAAAGTCCTATCCACACAAGCCTCTCTGTGTTTTCCATCACTTTTCTCCCTTAATGTATTTTAAATTGGTAAATGCTACGTCTGGCTTTTCTCTATATTATTCTCTCATGTTTAGGAGGATGTGGCTTCAGTATTTTGTGTTTGCTAACTGCTAAGTGTTGCTTGAAAAGCAGGAAGCCAGAGCAGAGGGGAAGAAAGAGATGCATTCAAGGGCATGGGTGCTTTCATGAGTGGCTGCTGCTCTATCACATGCAGATTTTATTTTTTTATCAGACACTTGTTCACAGAGAGTGCGGGTGAAAAAGTGTCTGACATTCTCACTGTCTTGAGGACGTGTCCTTTCAATTGTGCTGTTCTCTTGTACACAGATCTATTTGTTATTAAATACTGCTCATCAGAAATCAATCTGTGAAGCTCAGTATTTTTCATATACACGTGTTTTACTTGTTTTTTTCTGCCACTGGTATTTAGTCAGTTTAGAGACTTCAATGTCAAGTGCAATCAGAATGCTGTGGTTAAAAATTACCCACAAACTGTTTCCTGGTGTATTATTTTTCTTTGTTTGCTATTACCTTTATGGGCAACAATGTTATTTTACAGGGGACAACATATGTTTTATATGTCACCTTTTCTCCTTTCATGTGTTGTTGAGCCAACACCAATTTCTGTCATGGTCCTCCTGTGATACTTTGTATCTGTTTCTCCTCTCTTCCAGCTCTCGCTCCCCTCCCCTCTGTCGATCTGTGTGTTTGTGCAAGCCACACCTTCTGTTCCAGGGGCGGATCTTCCTTTTCTTCCTGCCCTGCAGCCCAGCATACCTGTGATAATTAACTTACCTCTTGACGATCCTGTGAGCTGCAGTTGCTGCTGCTTAAAGAGAAGGAAGGCCTTCATTTGATGCTGGTTCTTGAAGCTAGGGACAGTCAGTGTTGTTGGCTCCACTTACTTTTGCTCCTGCCTTACCTGTTTGTGCTCATCTGCACAGGATTCCTGGATTTCCGTGAGTTACTGAGAGAGAGAGAGAGAGAGAGAGAGAGAGAGAGAGAGAGAATTTTTTTTGTGGGAAGAAACGCTGGGATTCTCAGGCAAATCACAAATCGTCTGACTACTGTTCCTTCACTTTGCATTTTTGTTGAAAATTCAATCTAAATAAACAAGCTAAACTTGACCTCCCTAGTCTGCATCCTGAGTCTTGCAGATCTCTCTACACTGTTCCAAAAAATAGTAATGTCAAAGTATCTTACTGTATATTTGACAGTTTTGTACTGTCTTTCTAGAATATGATTAAATTTACATAAGTAGACTGTGACTTTACATGTCAATGTAAATATAGTAAAACACAATTTACTTGTTTTGTAAATATATTTTTTTGTACATATGCATATTTAGATTGTGAAAATACATTCAGAAATGTATCATAATTTCACAAATATTCGTCTGTTATGTGAGAGAATGATCTGTTAAATTCAAATGTAATACTATGGAAAAATATATAAAATGATCGAAAATTAATGAGAATAATCAATAATTAAAGGAGTATTTGAATTATAATTTTGCTGAAAATTTAATGTCATCTAGGTCTGATTCAATAATTCAGAGGTAACAAGTGAAAATATAATTAATAGGAATAAAAATAAAAAAAAACCCCACATAAAACATTGCATTGCACGCTGTCCTAATTATATATTTTAAAAAATAAATGTAGAGGTAGTAATTGCAATTAATATAAATCTCAAAGTATTCACAACATTCCTGAACAGAAATAGGCCTCTGCACCTGGGGTGAGGGTGTGGCCATGAAAACAATGTGACATGCCATTGGATGTTGGGACACATAATACAATGACGCTAAGCATCGGCCAATGAATGTGAACTAACAACCACAAGGTCGCGGGTATGGCTGCACTGTAGGAAAAAATCCTAATATAAAAGTATTTTACTGTGCATTTTACAGTTTTGTTCTGTTCTTCTAGAATATCATTAAAGTTACGTGAATAGACTGATTTCACATTTCAAATGTAAATTAAGGTTAAATCACTGTAATGTAATAAAAAATAATTTTCATGATTATTAAATGTATCTGTCTGTACATATGCATGTTTAGATTGTTAAAATACATTCACAAATGTATCATGATCTCACAAATATCTGTCCGTTATTTGAAAGATCGAATTCAAATGTAATGCTATGGAAAAGTATATAACATGAGTCCTATAAGCTTGTGTTACATCACATAAGTATTATTATGATTGCTATTTAGGGCGATCGTGGCTCAAGAGTTGGCAGTTCACCTTGTGATCAGAAGGTTGCCGGTTCGAGCCCCCGCTTGCACACTCTCGGTCGTTGTGTCCGTGGTCAAGACTCTTCGCCTACTGGTGATGGCCAGAGGGGCCGATGGTGCGATATGGCAGCCTCGCCTCTGTCCCAGGGCATGCAAGCCATTATTATTTAAACCAACTGTTAACTGTATATTTCTGTACATTTATATTCATATTGCCACATTCATTGACCTTGTTTATAGGTAATTTCATTGTTTGATCACGTTAAAATGTTCCTAATTTAATGTCTAAATGCACTTGGAAAAGGCAGGATCCCATGTAAAATTAACGTAACAAACTGTATTGTCATTACTGGAAATAACCGTATTTTATTAAGTTATTTTCTGTTATTTTCTGGTAGTATTTTGGCGCCCCAGCTGCCGGAATATTACCGTTTTTTAAGATGTTTTTTTAACAGTGTAGCTATGACAAATTTCTTATTTTACCATTAAAGCATTAAAATTGAAAATAATATGAATAAAAACCTTCTGAGGAGGTCCTTAGTGGATGCGTTACAAGCAGAAAAATGGACAAACATGAGGATTTGAGGAAGTTTCACAGGGACCAGATTGTGATGAATAGATAACTGGATGATGTGATGACTCGTGCTTTCTGTAAAAGCACGTGCACTATGGGAACAAGGGAAGCTGGGGAAGGTAGTAATAATACTATAAAGCTATAAAAAAAAAAACATATAAAAATAAACTAATATAACCATTTATTGATGTTATAAATCTTCCATAAAGGAAACTTTAAGTTGAACAAAACATTTTCTTATAATTTTCTTTCTTGGTCTGGATATATATATATATATATATGAAGAAAAGAAGAATATGCCTGAATATATTGACTTAACCTCGAATATATTAAATGACAGGTCTGAATATGTGCAGAATATAAAGGTCCAAACAGGTTGCCAAAAAGAAGTCTTGATGCATGCTCAATCATCCAGTTAATTAAATTCTAAAAGGTTCATTCTGTTCATCTGGACGTAGCGTTTTCAGTGGGAGAAACGTTTCATCACTCATCCAGGTGACTTCTTCAGTCTCAGCCGACTGCAGGTTTCCCCAACAGTACATTTGCACAATGACTGAACCTACCGCATTGAATGAGCAATGGACTGTGAGGTTAGTTTCTTGATCACGATTAATATGCTGATTGTCATGACCATTGATCAACAACCACTGATCAAAGACATAGCCTAACAACTTTGTTCTATGACCAGGTCTGGTCAAAGCCATTAGCTTCTTAGTTAGTAGTTATGATAGACATCGAATACATGGGTCTATAAAACGAGATCATTTGTCTCTGCAGACAATATTTCCATTGCGTTTAGCACAGCTAAAGGTTCAGCACCTTAAGTCTGATGAAGCAGCGACTAAATTTCATCATCAGTTGTATGATACTGAACCATGTTACTAGTATTACTTTGTGGAGAACATGTATTTTTTACAGTGTTATGTCTTTATTACGAATGCTGCTTCCCTGTTGACGTATTTACATTGCCACTTCTTGTAACGACATCCTGTGCTATAATATTACACATCTAGAACACAAGATGGCACTAGAGCCTCTTAGACATCCGTTTCCTTGTAATATATTCAGAGTTTGGCTAAATATATTCAGACTTTTATTCAATATATTCAGGTTTAATTGTGTATTTTAGAGTTTCATTCAATACATTCATTCAATACTTTCACTACTACATAGATAGATAGATAGAGAGAGAGAGAGAGAGACTACAAGAATCACAGGTGTGGAGGGCTTTTTTGGACAGATATTTTGAAATACGCAAACTGTATATGTTTAGTGAGTGTAAATATGCCCTTTGTGGAACAGGAGTTTAAACGTGCAGCAATATGGAGTGTCAAACATGTGTGCCCATCTCTGTCCTTGTTGAAATCAAGCTTCCTGTAATACAGACCCTCCCAGTGTGGGGCCCGCCCCCTAGGTGGGGGGCGCAGAGCCATTGCAGGGGGGCGCGATATGAAAAGAGGGGGGGGACAACGCTTGGACACTGCTAGCACACATACGCAAAGCAGGAAATGATACATCGCTGAATATGTTTCCAAATGCATACATACCTTTGATGTTGCGTGACGGACTCTGTATTCCTCGTCCACACGTAAACGCAAAAAAGGAGTTTTAAAAATCTCAGTTTTCGGTGATTCGAAGCGCCGTTTACGTGTGGACGACACAGCTGCGTTTTCAAAAATACCCGTGTAGGTGCGGTCGTAGCGTAAAAGAGTTAGTAGTTTATTTTCTTACTACCTGTAATTTATTGCAGATTACTTGTATTTGCTTAATTGTTTACTAAATGTTTGAGGTGTGAAATAAACTGCAATGGAGCAAAATATGGGTGTGTGTGGTTGGAGGATGGGGGGGGACACATTGTTCTTTTAAAACAAAGGGGGCCCAGCAACAAAAGTTTGGGAACCACTGCTGTAATAAATGCTTCTGTGTTAGTCTGAAGTGTCTGTCACTGTAACCTTAAGGACTAAAAAAAGAAGACAAAAAACCATCAACTTTAGCTTTTAAATTACTATTTAATGAGCAACCACCAGAATATATAAATAAAAAAAAAACACCCAGCACGCCCCTGCGGGCGGTTTATCCTTCAAGCTCGGGTCCTCTACCAGAGGCCTGGGAGCTTGAGGGTCCTGCACAATATCTTAGCTCTTCCCAGGACTGCGCTCTTCTGGACAGAGATCTCCGATGTTATTCCCGGGATCTGCTGGAGCCACTCGCCTAGCTTGAGAGTCACTGCACCTAGTGCTCCGATTACCACGGGGACCACCGTCACCTTCACCCTCCACATCCTCTCGAGCTCTTCTCTGAACCCTTGGTATTTCTCCAGCTTCTCGTGTTCCTTCTGCCTGATATTGCTGTCATTCGGAACCGCTACATCGATCACTACGGCCGTCTTCTTCTGTTTGTCTACCACCACTATGTCCGGTCGGTTAGCCACCACCATTTTGTCCGTCTGTATCTGGAAGTCCCACAGGATCTTAGCTCGGTCATTCTCCACCACCCTTGGGGGCATCTCCCATTTTGACCTCGGGACTTCCAGGTTATACTCGGCACAGATGTTCCTGTACACTATGCCGGCCACTTGGTTATGGCGTTCCATGTATGCCTTGCCTGCTAGCATCTTGCACCCTGACAGCAATATCAGGAAGAATATATATATAGTGTATATATATATATATATATATATATATATATATATATATATATATATATATATATATATATATATATATATATGTATGTGTGTGTGTGTGTGTGTGTGTGTGTATATATATATGTGTGCTAGCTCTTTCTTAGTGTTAAAACCTATTGCTTTAGGTTTTAACACTAAGAAAGAGCTTTCCTGTAACTTCAGGGTGGACTTAATGCCAAAACAACAAACAAAAGGAAACTATCTGACATATTTACCCAAAATAAACAAACCAACACCTCCCTAACTAAGAACACGAGACAACTAAACTCCTTGTTGTAACAATCAGAGTTATACATGTTTACAAAGGCACTTCACACTTAAGGGTCTGACTGGTCGGGATGAGGGGAGTATTGATAAATGGTAGTTCACGGCAGCGTCGTCTTATGTCATCACATCTCGGTAACCAATCGTATTGCCCATCTTTCGGATCCACCAATCACAGAGAGGCACCTGCACACTGAGATTTACAAAATCAGCAGCACCTTATGACATCAGTTTTAACAATTAAATGAAGAATCTAATGTATGTACTCATGAAAGTCTACATAAGGGGCTTGTATAAGGAAGAAAATAGACAGCATTTTACAGTCACCATTAGACTTCAATCTTATGGAAGATTTTGCCACTTGGTTGCTTCCTCCACTTCACTCTACACTTCTGATAGACACAATGTTCTTTCACCTTCTTCTCCAACTACACAACAGTAAAAAAACAAAACAATTATTTCATTTCCTTAAACATTGTGCAGTATTGTCTAACAGTGTAATGCCTAAGACTTTTCTTAATATTTCATGGGGATTAGAAGTAAGCTCATCAGACCTCTGTAGCCTTGGATTCTTTTATGCTTGATGTCATGATAGTACAAGAGCAAGGCGAGAATAAAGACATCACTGGGAGAGGCAGAACAGGTAGATAGTGGGGGTAATGGATGTTTATTTATGAGGGATGACGCACCAATGAACAAAGGGAGACAAAGACAATGTACACTTTGACAATATAACGAGGGGAGAAATAACATGTGGGAAACACAGCTGGAAACAGTAAACATGATGAGATGGGGGAAGTAAACTCAGCGCGAGACACACAAACCACAACCATTACCAAAATAAAACAGTAAGTGTGATATAACTGAATCAGGAATCACAAATTAATTTGACACAGGGGAAGATTGAAGGACTAGACAGGGAAACGTAAAAAGACAAAGATGACACAGTAGGACAAACTGGGTGGAAGACAAAGGGTACTAATTAAACTAATTAACTTGACACTAGCAAAACTAAAAACATAAGACTTAAATATTAGGACAAAGAAATCAGCTGTAAAGAATGCATGCAAAATTTGGAAATGCAGGGGAACAGAGGCAATCCATTTATCTGGGATCTAAATACTAGCTAACCAAGAAATTTTAAAACTCAACCCAAACTTAACTCAAGCTTGCTGATTCCCACAGTTAGATTACAGTAGTTCTGGGGCAAATTAAGCACAGCTGTATTTGGCCTCTAAAAAGGTTGAACAGAATTGAACATCCACACTTACATTTTTCAAAACCGGTTCTTCCAGCTGGGCATCATTCATATCCATGGATCCTTCAGCTTTGAATACAACCTTCAACACCATAATTCTGGGAACTAGGTTATGGATGACAGTAATGTGTTTTTAAAGTTACATTTACATCAGCCAGTTGGAGATTAAAAAAGACACTTACCATCATAGCAAACAGACTTTTTTAATACATCATGTGGGTAGTCATTTAGGATCCCACCAGCTATCAGCACACATAGCTCTATACCGTTGGAGTTCCCCACTATAAATTTAAACCATTGCCCAATTTCAGTGGTGCCATTTTTATAGAGATATGTATTGTCTAGTGACCATTTCCAGCCATTGAGGTCATAATACAGCCCTATCCGTACAGATGTGCTAACATTTTCAATTAGTTTTTGCACAATTTTCAAGTCCTCTTCAGTTTCTATTGTTGCCAGGTCAGCAAAATTCTCTCTACAGTAACTCTGAGCTTCAGTCCAGGTTTTATCCAGCTGTACATAGTGGTATTCCCTGGTGGCTCCTTGTGAAGATGTAGACAGTGCTGAAAGAAAATGAAATCAGTAATTTTTTAAGCAAGCTTATAACATGTCCACCGATTTTTAATTTATTAAGAGAACATCAGATATTTAACATAATTCTTAAAGTATTTACCCAAAAGCAACAAGACCCCAAATCCAGTGGTATTCATCACTTTTGTGTTGTCATGCTGTCAAAATTAGATAATAAAGATAAGATTAAACAAGATGAATTGAAAAAACTTTAAATTAAGTTTAAATGAAATTTTATGTTATCAGCATTTACCTTCACTGTACCTTTTCTGTAGTTGGGTCAGGTCTATTGGTGAGTGCTCTAGTTGGCATTTCTACATATCAGAGACTATATGTAAATTTATGGAAATATATACACTGGACTGGAACGACACGTCTCTGCTCTTACTTGCGCTTTGTCTTTGTCTGTTTGTGATTGTGTCTGATTAACCTTTGACAAGCATAACCTAAAGGGATTTCATGTTTGTGTGTGCACGCACGCACACACACACACACACACACACACACACACACACACACACACACACACACACACACACACACACACACACACACACACATACATGTGAGTAGGATTTATAATTATTTATTGAGCATACTGGATTAAATTGAAATGAACTGAATTGTCAGTCTTGGTGTTGTTTTATTCTGTTATAAGTTGCCATCCCACTAAAGCACCTTTGAACTGAACCTAAGAATGTACAGGACTTAAAAGGGCCCCATTATTGTTCACCTGTGATTTGAGCCAATGAGGAGATGGTTCATAGACTTGTGGCACAATTGTGTAAGCACCAACCCAGTGAAGCACAGTAAATGGTGATGACGTGGAAAGAATGGAAATCCTATATTTCGTCAGCATTTATTTTTCAATGTAAATGACATGTAACACCTTGTACCTGTGACTCTACTTCCTCAGAAAAAAAGCCCTTTGCCCACAGACGGCTGTGCTCCAAAATAGGAACAAATCAGATCAGGCCATTTCCTGTATCTTCAAAATATTAAAGTAATTGAGTTGTAAGAATTTGTGTAATATAAGCTGTATAAATCGTATTGTTGACGCGTTAAAATTCCAAAGAAGTGGTGAAGAGAAATTGCCAGTCTTAATTTAAATAGGTTTTGTACATTAGGGAAATGTGTTTGCAAATAGTGGTGGATCTCTTTTCACTTTCATGGAATTAACACCAGCAGTAACTAACCGTCCAACTTAGTCTCCTAAAAATGTCCCTTTATTCTATGATTGTGGTAAATATAAACATAATTGCAGGATATTTCATGTTAATTAAAAGGTTTTTTAGCTTGTTTAGGGTTTTTTTTTAATGAACAAGGTGGAAATGATGACCACAAACTGGAAATAACATATACTTAATCTTTTTAGGGATTCTTTTTTCAAATATTTAATTATAAAAAAAACTTTTCCAATGTCATCTCCTTTTGAATCTTAAAAAAACTGATGTTTGTTCAACTTAGGCTAAGCATCTGGAAACAATATTAAAAAAAATCACAAATGCTTTCATCAGCCATCCACATGGTAGCCCGTGTGTAAAAATAATTACGTGTGAACCATCCTGCAAAATTAGAAGGACGTTAAGAACACTCGAGCATGCTTATTTGCCTACATTCAAATTGATCTGTTTTGTGTTTCTTGTGTGCACACCTGGGTTTACTTTCAGAAAGGCATTAGAAGGAAATTGGATTCTTACTTGTCCTTGGTAAGTTATGCATGAATAAGAAAAGGATAAAAACAATTGATTCCTAAAATAATGCTCAAGCAGGGCCAAACTGCAGTGAGCATGCTTTCCATAAAGAGCATTTGTAGTATATGTTAGCTAAAAGTCATGCAAATAAGAATCACTTCTTAGTAGGGGAGGAACTGTGAGCCAAGAAAGCCTTACAGATTTACCTGCATCAGCTCCCTGCCAATTGGTTCTGGTGGCTAAAGCTTCTTAAACTAAATTACTAGAGAATCAAATTATCCCCAGTCTTTGATTCAGTATATGATAAATGATTGATTACGGTCATTAGTGAGATAGGACACTAAGCTCTCCCCTGCACTCCAAACTAATTGTGGCCTGCAAGGCCAGAAGTTCTCAGTAATCTGACTCAGGTAATTATGCTGCACTTTCATTTTCCTACTGGGTTCTTACATGAGTCTTACAGCCACACGCTGAAATGACCTGGCATTACTGCTAATCTGTCCTCCAAAGCCAGCTCTCCTGCTCTCTCTACTCTAATAACATTCATTTGTTATCCTCCCTCCCTATACTATCAGTTGAGGGGCGATTCACTTTGAGGGTATTATCCCAAAAATGTGAGGACCAGAGGACACGAGCCATCATTTGGGTACCACAATTGGGAGTAATCTAAATTCAAAGAGAAGGACAAGGCAGTGGTGTATGGAGGGATCTGACTCACAGGACAAATCTCTTCCAACTACCACAGCGTGTCTCCAAATACTAGGATTATCTCAAAGAGTGCAAAAGAGCAGTATGAATAACAAGTTAAGCTAAGATCACATTGAGCAGGATGATCAAACCATCAATCTCAAAGGGAAGCCCTTAGCAATAATGCTAATTTTCTTTACAATTCAGTCACACGATCCAGTCTACGGGAAATAAAACCCAGCGAAGACTGAGAGAATTTTGTAATGGCAAAGATGGTAATTGTCCCAAACCCTGCTTAAAAAGACCCAATCAACAACCAAAACAGAGAGCAGGAACCACTCATGTTCCTGCACTGTGACAGGCAGACAGTACAGGTTCACAACAGCTTCAGTGTTGTGGGGCCAAGCATATCTTTATTACGGTAGAAATCATATAGGTAAGTGCGCTGATCTTTTCTCTTGGCTCACTGTATCCATAACATGAATTAGCCTGTCATTTGTTCGACACTTCTGGTGGGACGAGCCAGAGGGATTTATCATGTTGGCACACTGAATGAGCTGTTAATGAAGCTGTAATATCGTGCCCTCAATATTGTGAATTAGTTTTAATCAGATTTGACTGGGGATTCTGTGAAAGTGGTTTGTAGATGCTGGTGACCATTGAAATGAAAGTTGTGTCTCTCTCCCCATTAATTTAGATGGACGCTTAAAAAGAACTTATCAAAGACACTGCTGAGATTACTGCAGAGGGAGAATGCATGCTTCTAGAAGGATTTTGGTTTTACCGCTCTTTGAAAAAAAAAGGACTACAACACGTGTCAAATGAAAAAACTCTTTACTGAAATATGGATTCATTTATCAATCTGTTTATAACTACTGTAGTTTTGATAGTTTAACATTCGCTATGGCCTCTGGACTCTAGCAAGGTTCTGCCTTCTAACCAATTATATTTCTAAGTCTTAAGGGTTAACAATGATGTGCAACCAGAGTGAAGCAGCATCTGTATTTTAATGACAGTGTAGCTTTGCTGAGACGAGCCAGCAGCCCAAGTTATTTCCACAAGTGAAGATACTTAGATAGTTTCACAAGTGACAGAAGATAACGTTTGAATGGATAATTTGGAGGTCAGGGGGCAGTTGTTGAAAATTCTGATATTCTCCGGTTCAAGGTGGTTGGTTTCTACAATCTAGGATTGCAGGAGGCCTTTGAATCATTTAAAAAACACAGGAACCCCATCTGTGTTTCAATCAAAACGTCTCAGAATCTAAATGTAGTTCTTCTAACAGTTCTTCTAACGTTTGATGGCCCAGAAATCATCAGACAAGTTGACTGTATACCTCTTATACAGCGACTGTAAACCAGACATCACAGGGCAGATCAGACTGTTTAACAATTATCCAGTCAGCACACACTGCTTTATTCTAATTTCTGACTCATAATAAACTTCTTGGTGCAAACTGAGCCTCAAAATGTATAAGTAAAGTGTAAACTGGAGCAAAGGAAAGGCAGTTTTGCCATCAAATGTTATACACAGGCAAGTCCTTCTTCAACCACATGAGTCAAACCCTACAGGGCATTAAAAAGAAAGCAGATTTAACCTCCTAAGACCTGAACTCTTTCACGACATGCATTTTTAAGTTCTCTTTGTTATTTGGGCATATTGGGGCCCGATGAATGAAAAAACAAAGAATTACCAGATTTATTTTTTTAACCTTATTTTTGTTTTTAAGAAAAATAAGAGCCACATATGAGGATATTTGTTTAAAAGTTTGATAGAACAGAAGCAGTATAATGTCCTCGTAAGTGGATATCAGGCCCTTGTAGAGCAAAATTGAGTATTTTACTCTAAATAACCCAAAATGTGATGCCCACATATGTGGACACAGGCTAATGATGAAAATCTGGTTGAGGATAATTACTGAAAAAAGAAGGAGATTTTTTATGTTGACTCTTGCCTCACTAAATGAGGGTTAGTGAAAATCCTGGAGCTACAATCATGTTCCTTCATCATTATGAATGAAATGATGTGTAATTCAGCTCAAATTTGCACCCCCCCCCCCCCCCCCCATCACTAGCTATGCAAACAGATGTTTTCTGCAATCTCTCTTTTATGACATCAATGCAATTACCCCCACACCAAAATCATCTCTTACATCTGACATCCTGCAGATACCACAGTGCCTCCAGCACCATACATTCTATTCATGACAATCTTGGTCATTTGTTTATGTGCAGATTTGTCAGTGACTGGAGCTCCATTATTACACATTGTCAGAAGCAAGCAAAGAACTATATATCATTTGCTATATTGCTATGAATTATTCATTAGTTCCTCTAATGAGACTGTGCATGTGTTGGGTGGTCTCACAAGTCGGATGATGAGTGGACTAAAGTAGAGGGATGCTAAACGGATGTCTCTGCTGCCGCCTCTTAACAGTGGTTCATTGTGTGGTAATTCTGTGGTTGCTGTTTAGCTCTAGTGTAGGCAGAAGACCAACACAGGAATGGAAGTCACTGATAAACCTTCAAGAGGACTGGGGTCCCATTTGATTGGCTTTAGAGTCAGTTTAAGCTATTTATTCACAATATATTATATGCATTTCAGACTACTCAACATGGACTTAAAAACTTAATCTTCATACGTAATTGTTCCCTCTCAGCAAAAGCAATGGAGAAATGATGCCATTCAGTTGAGAAATAAAAAGGGAATGCAGTCAAATACTATTATTAGTGACCAGTTTTATATAGCAAGGGTCACAGGAGGGGAAGACATGCAGGTCACATTACATCCGTTGGAACATTAAAATCTTTATTCAAAATTCAAATTCAAATTTTATTTGTCACATACACAGTCATATACAGTATGATATGCAGTGAAATGCTTACACAACTGCTCGTGACCTAAAGAAAAAAAAGGCTATGAATAAGATAGGAAATAAATATAAAAATTAAAAAGGGTCAATTGGAAGGAATAAAATAAAATATAAAAATTAAAGTTAAAAATAAAATACATACACTAAATTTAATTAAGATGCATAAACATTAAGCATTACAAAGTAAAACAGAAACTAAGTCAACAGAAATCAAAAACAACATTTTATTGTCATTTTTTAGTTTTTGAACTGCTTCGCCTTACAGGTTTATGTAATGATTGTAGTTCTAAACAATTACACAATCCAAATGCAGACAAATTAGTTTCAAAGTTGTTAATATAACACCAGATTGTGCATGTGTAATATGAACATGCCAATGACCAAAAAGCTTCATAATGACTATAATGACTGTCTGAATAACTCCTTTGCAGATATAACAACTACTAACTATTTCCACATGGAAACTTCTATTTCCTCGGATTTCAGCATTTATGAATACATATTTCACAACATACCCCAGTTATACTGGCCATTGCCATGTGATTGGTATTCAGTAATAATAATAAAAACTAATGTTACATGTCAGAGTGAATCAACCATATGTGGTGATGTGGAAGTACACAAAGTTTTGGGGGTTTTTATCAGTTGCACATTCAAGACACAATCACAGATTTTGCTGTGATTCTATATCTTGTTGGGCCATGTTACATATACAGAAAAGACAGCAAGTGAGTCGGCCCAACATAACAAATGTGCATATTGAGGGCTAATTACAATGTGAGATAACAAGAATGCTTATTAATAACAGGCCACATTTAATTGGCTGCCATTAGGTGTGAAGGGATACCACCTAAGTAAGCTCCGTCTGCTGTCGACATGCATTTGAAAGCTTGGGAAAGAGCTAATAGGAGGATGTTTCATTTTAATTTTCTTGTGACACAATGCCAGATGTTAAGCAGAAAAATAAAGCATTTATACAGAGCCCAGACATTTTTTTTGTAAATTCGACACATGAGCTAACAGTTCAGTCCTATGTTGATAAGTGTTCTCTGCAACATTAACATCTGTTTGTAATTCTGGATCATGCGCTCTGCTGCTCTTGTCTTTCTTTCCCTTTTCTCAGCATCACTCTTCTCTGGATTAAATGCAGTAAAAACCTCAGAGGGTCATAATGGTCTCTAATTTCAAGATACAGATGCAGAGTGAACAGAGCGCTTTATTTGCATTGATTAAACAAATTGAACCTATTATTCGTGCAATTCGTTCATTTTAATGAATTTTATATGCAGCGCACTCAATTGATATTCATTACTCTAATTTAGATTTACATGATTAACTTCTGTTTTCCTTTCTCTCTAAAATGCAAACACCAAAAGAACAACTGGATTTCATATAGAATCAGTCTAACATTTGTGCCCTGTGTGTGTGTGTGTGTGTGTGTGTGTGTGTGTGTGTGTGTGTGTGCAATAAATCTAATTCATATATATTGTTTGTGCTGGTATCCCACCTGTCCTCTCAGCACTGCTAGCCTCCTCACAGTTAATTTCTTTGCCATCATCGCTCTCAGCAGGGGATTGCTTATTTGCTGCTCAGAGGCGACAAAACTATTTAGCGAGAGAGCTATTTTACTGCACACACAGGTCATGATTCAAAATTTCTTTCAAGTTTTTCCTTTTTTGTTTTTAATCTAAAATGACAGTGTGACATTGGGTTTTTTTTTTATACATAAGTTGTTAACCTGTTGCTAATGTGATATTTATTGTTGTGTGGTCGTTCTTTCTTCCTGAAAAAGTTGCTACAGTGGAATGACCGTAGGCCCTCTTTAGCCTGAACAGCTTTAATAACTTAAGAATTGAAAATTCTCACTGCTGGTAGCATCCAACATGGGACCAATAGCCAAGCATTCCACTGGGAATGCTCCCAGAGGTCCAGATTGGCTGCCCTGGTCTTGTGTGGCCCATTTCTAGTCTTACCAACCACTCATACCAATTATAGCTAAAGTCACATTCAGCCATAGTCATAAACTGCTTTTTTTTACTATTATAAATTAAAGTGCTTTTTCCATCACACAGACTGTGTGGGCCCATTCCGGGGGTCAGTATGTTGTCTAAGGACACTTAGACATGGACGATGGAGGTCTCAAGGGACTGAGCCCCCTAATCTTTGGATAACTGGATGACCTGCTCGACCTCCTGAGCCACAGGAGAACATTCTCAAAACATTCTCTACAGCAGTGCAACTGTAACACTTTAATTTTAGGTTCAACTCCCTACTCAGTGTTAAACTAAACCTGTAATCATAAGCTTTGGATGATATGTTTAGGGTTGCAAATGACACCACTGAGGCTGCACACGGAGTGGCTAGCATGACATTTGGTGATATAGCAGCTCACAAGGGAGTGCATTGATTTGGGTATTGATTAATTGATTACTTTAGGCTCATTGAAAATAATTGCAGTGGGCCGAATATAAATGGGAAGCTAACAGGTCACAGAATTTTCAAGATGTTATTGATCCAGTGGGAATATTTCAGGGAAAAGGGCAACATGAATCATTGATAACTGACACTTAAAAATGCACATTACTTCTGAATCCTGACTCTGTACTAACACAGCTCAATGCAGTCCAACCCTTATTATTATCATCATTATTATTATTATATTATTATTATTTTGACATGCAGCATATTGTATGATATGTGTGACTTTCCGCCCCTTTGCTACAGTGTAGCAATCCTCACCCAAAAACCTGAAATCCTCTCACACCTTTACAGACCACAGTGACACAGATTCAATCATCACTTATCTTCTCCTGCTGCAAGGCCTGGTATGACACATTCACTTTTTTTTCCAAAGGTGATGAAATGATTCAACAGTGTCTTCAATGCTTTCAGAAAATCAGTTTTGAAAAACTCTTCTCTGTCCTGGTTCATGTTTTGATTTCACTGGATTCTCGGTTTCTAGTTGGAGTGTGACTTCGAAGCCCATGGAGATATTCAAGTGACATGACTTCAGCATCTATTACCAGGTTTCATCCTTATCATGGGAAAGATATTTCTTACTTGATGAAAACATAAGTTAAATAAACGCCAGAGACAAAAGTAATCAGGTATATCTAACCATTTATGCATGGTGTTATCTTTATCTTTTTTTAGGGTTAAGTTGTAGTAGCTCTTATAGTTATATGGTTAAATGGACAGCACCCTTGTACTCAGTCTGAGCACTTGAAGTGCTGTCTACTAAAAGTCGAATTCACCCACACATTCACATTGTGCTTTTATCTATGCCAAAACCTAAGCAGTTTTATCTAACATTCACAGACACGCTCAGGTGGCTGCTTAGGAAGTAGGAGCCAAGATAATACAGCAATTAATTTAACTGTAAAATAACATAGGTGCTCAGGAGGCTTGCTTTCACATATGAACACACATAGAATAGAACCAGTTGGCACCCAGTTTACTCAAGTCTCCATGGCAACATGTTGGCAATCTGTCTGCGTTTATAAATTAGGAAACAATTATTTGTGGACCTTCACCAATCTGTCTGTGAGTGACTGAGTGACATCAGACTGAGACTGTTTGGAGACAGGTTGCCTCCCACCGGGCAATTTGTGCAAGTGCATGTGATTAACAGTGGTCGCACAGTGTGTCGTGTACTCAGCCTCAACCAAGTGGTTGCCTTAACTACTTGCAAAATGGTTTTGATTTTTTTTATTTGATTTGATATACCTTTATTAGTCCCACAAGGGGAAATTTCATGTTAAGGCTGCCAACCTATTGCACGCAATGGCGGCGCCATCTTACCCTCCGACCATACATACATTACACAAAAACATCCCATGGGGAAGACAGGTCAGAGAGGCAAACAATGGAAAAATGCACCACATGAGGAAAGATAAGGAGAAAAAAATAACTCCCCCCCCAGACTGAGTTCCAACAGGGATATCAGTTTGAGAACAGAAAAAAACACCTCTGCACATAGCACATGAAAAAACTCTTAATACACCAAAGAAACACATGACAAGCAACAGGGATGGGTAAAGGTGAGAGACAGCCGATTTAGACAGTACATCCGGGCCTGCGTGCGCTGGTCTCCTTGATCCACCATCAGCATCGGAAGGGAATAAGCGTCGAAGGTGTTTGGAGGGGGGATGAGTGTATATCTGCATGTGTATATATATATGTCTGTGTGCGTGTGTGTGTGTGCGTGTCCAGAGTTCAGCTGAGACAGTGTCCTTCGCCCTGCCAGGCTAAGTAAACAGTCTTCCAGCAAACCCAGGTGGCCTTGCATGGAATGGGAAGAACAGTCTAAACACAGTCGATATCAGGGTGTTGTTGTTCAGCTCCAGCCTTGAGACCGCAGCTGGCGCCAAAGGGGGTCTCCGCATGAAGTGATGGTGGTTTTTACTTTAGTGCGAACAGCTCATGAGAATTTCAAAGCTGTTCTAACAGTCCAACACTGGTCTCTCAATCTCCCGTTGGAGAGCCGTGAGCTTCGCCATGATGTTATCAAACTTACGCTCCGTGATGTTGTCATTCCTGTGCTCAAAGAGCCGATTTCTGAGAACTCACGACCGCAGTGAGCTTTCCCAAGATGTGATCCAATTTGCGCTCAGAGGTGTTATTCCAAGCGAGCCCTTCCAAGATGTAATCCAATCTGCAGTCAGAAGTCTTATTCTGAGTATTCACGGCAGCCGTAAGCCTCTCCAAGATCTTATCCGTGCTGCACTCAATGAGCCCATTTTGAGAAACTCACGCCTCTTCCCATCACTTCAATCCCAGCGGGCAGCCTTGTGGGGATTTGAACAGCCGGTTCCGCTTCCTTAATTCTTCGATAAGTCAGGGCCAAGCCAGCTCCGATCCGCCAGAACCCTGTTATCATGGTTCCGAATAGGTAGATATCTTCAGCACTCAGGCTCACCCAAGCCCAAACTACTTGTTGAGAAAGGGGTGTCAATTGCATTCAGGGACCAGTTGATCAAATCCATAATTCCTCTTTTAGGTTTTAGAGAACAGACTGTGAGAGAATGTTCCAGGGAAAAGTAATACAAAAAACACGAGACTAGACAAGGACATAAGAGGCTAAGCAGGGAAGCTAAGGGAGAGGAGGAGGAGGAGAAAAGTGCAACCGCCTTCGTCAAGAGCAAGAGCAGAAATTGCAAAAATTCCATGTAATCAGCAGGCAACTACTCACTTTTCTTTATTATAGTATATAGCAGCGGCCCTCAACCTTTTTTGCGCCACTGATCGGTTTATGTCCAACAATGTTTTCATGGACCAGCTTTAATGTGTTAAATACAACAAAATAAAACCAGTACCTGTACCCCCCCCCCCCCCCCCCCCCCCCCAAAAAAAAAAAAAGATTTATTCATAACACACGGGAAAAGACGCAGGGAAACCGAGTTATACTGGAACTTCTCAGTCTCAGACATTTGGAAAGGTCTGGGAGTAGAGACAGTCGATGGAATTCAGAAATCTGATCTGGTCTTCCATTTAAGTCTTTTAAGTCAAGTTAAAAATAGTGGAGAGTTTGAAGTAAAGCCTGAAAACACAGGAGAGATTTTTTTAGTCCTACACCAGTTAAATTTTCTGTTAACTGGTGATCCAGATAATGGCTAAATGGTGCCTATCCATCTAGTCTAAAATTGAGTTGGATTTGGTTTAAAGGTTTAGTCTAGACCACACCTTCAGCAATATTTATCATAATGATGGGCATGACATGATTGCCATCTCATGATCTAACCTGTAAGGCCAATCAACTGTTAAATAAGCATTGCCAACAGCACTGGGTTATATTGGAGAGGAAGGACTGACACAATACAGCAATCCATAATTAAGCTCACTGTGTTTCACATGACGAGACAAGAAAATAATGCACCAGATAAGTCTGTGAAAAACAATGTCGATCAAAAGTCTTAAAAAATAAAAACATACTTTAATATTAAACATTTAAAAATCCTTCAGGATTGCCCAAGAGTTGCTGGAAAAAGTTGCTAAGAGCAATGATGTCTTCATGATTACCTTGTTTTACCTGATGTCCCAGCAACCTCATACAGGGGTTTGACTGATGGTTTTTCAGTTCAATTCAAATCACAACAACAGTCGCCTAAAGGCGCTTTATATTGTAAGGTGGACCCTACAATAATACATACAGAGAAAAACCCAACAATTATACGATCCCCTATGAGCACGCACTAAGGCGACAGTGGGAAGGAAAAACTCCCTTTTGACAGGAAGAAACCTTCAGCAGAACCAGGCTCAGGGAGGGGCGGGGCCATCTGCAGTGACCGGTTGGGATGAAAGAAGGATACAAGACATGCTGTGGAAGAGAGACAGAGATTAATAACAAGTGCAAATCATCACATTTGCACAATTTTTCATTTCCTACCAAGCAGTAGAAGCTTATCACCTTAGACTGAGAATTTGCACGAATAAAATGGAGTAAACAGAAGTTTAAAACATGACGTGACAAAAAAAGGAGTTGATTTTGGGCCCGGGTAGCTAGAACACAGCTGTAGGTTTGTTTTTTTATGTTATAAAAGAAAGAAGACGGTCTATTCCAAGCAGCTGAAATTAGCCTTTTCTACTGCATCCTTTCCCGAGTCACGTTGCTTTTCCTATGTATTCGGACTAGTGGGTCGGCCACGTAGCAGCCAGGTAGTGGAGCAGTTTTAGGGGCTCAGTGCCTGGAGCAAAACTTGTCATGAATGTGATATGGTTTTCATGCCCTCTCTCTCTCTCTCTTTGTGTTCTCTATGTCTCTCTGTCATTGTGAATCATCTGTCTCCCTCTGGCTGTCAGCTTCAGGTGAGACAGGTGACGGCTATATATATATTTTTTTTACATGCTTCCATAAACCATGGTATATCCAGACAGAATGACACATATCTCCATGGAAACGCTGCTATATCGGTGTAGTTGACACATATTCTGCTTCATCTCACTTTCTCTCTCCCCCCCTCAAACACGTACACACACTTAATGGCATGCTCACTTCTACAGAAGATTGAAAACCCCTTGAATGTCCACACCTCTGTGGAGAGCTCTGTGCATATACGACGGTTCCCGTTCCAACAGCAACACACACACACAAACACACTTGCACTACTTAATAAATTGTGTTCAGCTGCTGGCCCGCTGTGCCCCATGGGTCAATGTGTAGAGCAAAGACACATTAATCATTCTAAGAGAATGTGCAATCAGAGTAAGTGTGTGTCTATTTGTAAAGTATGCCTCTAAATTCAATTTTTACAGATTTGTATATGTGTTGTGTAAGTGCATTGTTATATATATATATGTATTTGTCTGTGCATGGATGGCACACCATCTATTCATAGCGAGATGTTTCACTGCGTGTGCGTTTTTACCATGCATCTCCATGTGATAAATGTCGATCGACCTGTCTGCCTGCCCTCAGGCCTCTTTCTACACCACCATCCCCCTTTCCACTGAGCCTGTGGCTCTTCAGCACAGCTTTATTGCCCTTTCCATTGCTTTAATTCCACTTTTCTGCTTTTCACTCTCCTCTCATTTGTCCGATGCTTGTTTTTTTCCTCCGCACCTTTTCTCTTCCCAGTTTTGCTCGTGCAATTCATTTCACTCACTCATCTCCTCCCCATACCACTCCCCTCTACATCCTTCCCTCAATCTCACTCATCTCCTTCACATGCATTATCTATTAGTTGTGGCTTGTCGGGACTCCGGTCATGTGTAATGGGAGACAGACGGGCCAGATTGCGTAGCGTCACATTAATTTGCTGCGGCTAACTGTTCGCACATCAGACAGAAATCGATGTGCAACCCCCAACCTTTATCTCCCCAGCGTCATCACCGCTGACACAAGAACACTGGGTGCCCTTTGCAGCATCCATGGTTTCTTTTGTCTGCCAGAACATACACACATCACCAGAGCAGGTCTTTCAGAGTTTTCCTCCTGCAGAAAATTCTGCTGTCTCTCTGTTGCTTTTGCAGTTGCCACACAGATGGCAACATTTGTTTGGTGGTTAGAAAAGATATTGTTAGACAAACCCTTTGTTCCAAATTAAAAGATGTTTAAAAGAAAGAAAGAAAGAAAGAAAGAAAGAAAGAAAGAAAGAAAGAAAGAAAGAAAGAAAGAAAGAAAGAAAGAAATGGGGAAAAAAACAAGAGGAAAGAAATGGCATCCTGATCTGGGCAGATTTTAGATGTCTGTCAATGCATGATGGATTGTAATTTATTTAGCCTGCAATGTCATCACTGTGATTTTGAAAAGCAATGAACTCACATAAATGCTAGTTTTAGCAAAAATGATCCAAATTAAAACACAAACATGCCATCCATCCATTCTCTTCCGCTTATCCAATTCAGGGTCACTGGAGCCTTTCCCAGCTGTCACAGGGCACACACTGGACGGGTCACCAGTCTGTCACACGACTAACGTGTAGAGACAGACAGCCATTCACAGCTATGGGCAATTTAGATTCACCAAACATAATCCCACTAACATGGCTTTGGACTGTGGGAGGAAGCTGGAGAACATGCAAACTCCACACAGTAAGACCTTGGCCTGATTTTGGAACTGAACTCAGGACCTTCTTTCTGTGAGGCAACAGTGCTAACCACTGTGCCACCGTGCTATAATTAATTTTTGAAAACCTGTCAGGTTCAATAAACAGTCGTCAAAAAATTAGAATTTTCTGGCCCTTATTTCGTGGTTCAGGCTTTACAGGGTTAAAAACGGCAATGGTTCTCCAACACCAGCAGCAGGTTCTAAGGTCAGCTACAATATCTGGACAATCACGGGGTGGTTGTATGTAACATCACTTTTAACTTTTTGACTTTTAAATGTTCACAAATCCTGTAAAATATCTGAGCCTCCTCTGAATGGACCAACAGATAATTTAATAGTGATCGTGTCTAATTCAACTACTCTCAGAACATAAAACCTGACTGAACCCTGATCTTCCTTCTATTACCAACAGCTGCATGTTATGTTTTTGATTTTTAATGTCAATTATTTAACAATTTGATGTAAATTTACTTATGGCTCCTTGGCAATACTTCTTGTTTCAGACAATAAATGAATGACTAAGAAAACGTGAGAAAAACTAAGGATCGCTTTAATTGTGAACCATGTAAAGCTACTGTAGTAGAATCCCAGAATAAAGGGGAGCTGGGCGTCCTCTAAAGATTAAAAATTTTACGCATTTCCAAAATACATTGACACCAAACTTTAATAACTAGCCAAATGTGTAAATGACAGAAAAGTTCTGATTGTTCATTACCCATAACTGTCCAGTAATTATAAAATATAAAGTTTTTATTAATTCAAAGAAAATCAGTTTTTTTCTGTGAACCCACTGTAAAAGAAAAAAAAGTCATTGTGAAGAAACTGTAATTTAATTGTTTATGTGTTGATGAACTTTGGTGTCATATGAATGACAATTCTTTAACTATAGGAAAATCTGTAATACTTAAGAAAATAGTTCAAAATCTATTCGCTCCAGTGGGCCAGACTGGAATCTTTGTCAGGTCAATTCGGGTCCCCGGGCCTTATGTTTGACACCCACGATCTAAACATTCTCATCTAACGTCTTCTGAAGTGCGAGCGTTTGCAGACTGTCTATCTGTCATGGCATTTTAAATCTAAAGGTCACTCTATGCTTTCAACAAGTGTCACGCAGGATCTTTACTACTGTATCATCGTGATGAGGTCCTGAGTGGAATCTCTCAACAAGTGATGAGCAGAAAATGCTACAGAAAACATTCCTCTAATAAGGTCAAAATGTTTGTGTGTTATTTTAGTTTGTGCTTAAAAATCATTCATTAGCATGTGTCGCACATTATATTGCTAAGCTCATGAATAGGGTATAATAGGGGGTTGCTACAGACACCTGCTTTGTATGTGCTTTATTAAAATGCTTTACTCTCTCTGATCAGCATTTCTTCCACTCCTACTTATGTTTTCTTTTTCTTATGTAAAAGTGTCACATGTTTTTGCACCTTCAAAAAAGAAAATACTGGATAATTTAGCTTCCGTGCCTGTGAATGATCAAGGGAACCAGACAGCATTGATGTCCGACGTTCTTGTCATCCCGTCCCCTGATAAAAAAATCAAAGTGGTTGAAATACTTTCACAGAGCAAGACTAATTACGCTGGAAACAAATCAGAAGGAGGTTACATTCTCATACTCAAAAAATTTATTATTAAAATTTATTTTTAAAACACACTCACAGACTTTCTAGCATTTCTAACGTTAAATAGAAATAAAATAAAACAAAAATCCCCAATGAAGAAGGATTAGTAAATACCCATCAGCTGTGCCAGAGTGAGAACTTGTGTAAACTATGCATGCCTTGTCCTTCAGAAATGTTTTGATGAAGTAAGCATCAAACATCGACGCTCTCCACACGCCCTGCTTATCAATAAAGACTTTTAATCAGAAAGAAGTGCACGAGAGGCAGAACATATTTCAGCCCCTATTGTGCATTTCATCGCTGAGCCATCAAGCTGGATGGGGCACATGATAGGACAGCAGGAGTTTTTGTTTATCTCCCCATGTGGAAGGAGATGGGATGGAGGCAGATGCCAAGTTAGGACTTGAGCTTACTAACTCTATTCCGTTTGAAGCGAATTAAAGAGCGTCTCCTCATCAAGTTTTTTTTGTAATGAAATATTTAATTCTGACAAGACCGAGAAGAGATTAATTAAAATGGCGACTCTTTTCTTCTTTCTCTTTCATTTTATTGTCTGTGATTAGGAATGTTCTCTTGTACTTGGGGAACACAGGGAATATTTTCATCTAACTAGAAACTTCTGTTAGAGAGGCTGAGCTGATTTTAGAAATGCTGACTTATTGATGTGTTTTCTTCACATCAATTATTGATGGCCAGAGAAATGCATCATTCACTGCTTTACATTTCAGCAGGTCTGAGGCCAACAAGCTACATCAGTACAATATCATCTTCTTCTTTTTTTTGCAATCAGAGTCAGCACCACGGAGAGCGCTCACACAGGCTCTGCTAAACTCTGCAATGGCTGCAGGAGCCTACATTAGAACACACGCATTTCTGCTGGATACAGAGCAGAGGAATACCACTGATGGACTTCTAATAATTCCACTGTAATTTAAATTGGAATTTATCCCAGAAGAAATGGATTTTCTTATCAGTATTCATACATCATATTGAATTATATTGCCCTATCCTAGTCCACATCTAAAAATGATCTTTATATGTCTCTAATTTACTTAATAAGAAATTCTGGGAAACCCTAAAGTGTCCCAAATTTTCACTTGTCCTGAGTAGTCGAGCCTCTTCTGTCTCCTGTCTGACATTTTTTACAGCTGCACGCTGCTCTCGGATGATAAAACTCTGTTTGACCCCTTGATTTTTCTCTTGTCGCCAGCAGCAGGATGACATATTTTTATTCACTGACATATGTTTATGTTTATTTTATTAGAAAGGGACAATGTGCATTAATTAACATGATTTAGCCACTCAGCCAAATTTGAATTTGCAAGCCGTAGCAGGTTGATGGAATTTATAAACGGGAAACATTCTTTCAACTTGTCAAATTGAAAAGATTTTGACATATGTTGACAACACGTGGCTTTGGTGATTTCCTTGTATGCCCTCTAATATAACCAGCAGGTTAAAGTGACCCCACTGTGGTTCTTCTTTTATGTTATATATGGTATTATTAATATGGCCCTACATTTCTTCATCCTCATAATTAATTAAGAGACATATATGCTACTGCGAGACCTGAAGATTACATTTTTTTACTGTGTAAAAGGACACTGTGGACATACAGGCATTCTTGAATGTGAGACTGTACCTTAAAACCTCTAAAATCTTAATTCCTAACATGGTTACTCCACCCATCCGAGTAGTTACAGAAACAAAATAAATAGGCTGAACAGGCTAATTCCATTAAAACAACACTGAAGATATCAATTGTGCAGAAGAGTGGAAAAAGCACGTTTTTAAAACGTCACTTCTATGATCATGCTGCATGGTTACTATTACCTGACAGTGGATAGAAAGAGCAGAAAAAATGGTAATTAATAACATTACATACTCCACTACAAGTAAAATCACTGTGTTTAAAACCAGAATTTTACACTGGAAAAACTTTATATCTGAAAAATCACTATTGAGTAAAGCTGTCCCACAAACGTTGTGCGGTAAAATGCATTATATATAATCACAGAGAGAATGCAAGTATGCACTTTTCATTTGTCTTTAAGTACACTACTTGACCAAATGTACTTGACTTGTAAAATCTGCAACAAAACAGAATCCTCTATTTTTCTGTCTCATTGTTCTCTTAAACTTCTCAAATTTAGTGTAAATCTCTCACAGAGGGACCTTAGAGAAGAGAAGGCGCATTAGGAAAGCTGGAAGAAAAGGCACTGACAGCCTCGTATATATGTAACTAGTTACAGCTACAATAATCAACTACAGAGACAACTGTGCAGAAATTTACAGGATAAGGTCAAAGAGACAATATCAAGTCCTTTGTAGGACAGAAAGCTGTTTGGACATGTAAGCACAGATGTTGCCTTTGCCATATTATTGTTTTTCACTGATCAGTTTCCACACTGATCCACTGATCATCTGTTTCCAACACTTGATTTGAGTCCACTTGTAGTAAATTTAGTTAATTGGAATTATTTGGAAAGGCACCTGTTTATATCAAGTCCCATAGCTGACAGTGGATGACAGGAAACAAACCAAGCCATGAAGTCCAAGGAATTGTCTGTAGACCAGGATGTGAAGGCAGACGAGCAATATAGTGTACGCCAGTGTTTTTGGAGGGATTCTGATTATTGTTATGAGACTGTTAACAAAATTGAAATAGATCTGATACCAAGTCAATATAGGTCAGTATTGACGATATCAATACTTTGAACCTATAAATCCAGCTTTGTAGGTGAGTGTCGAGTGGCTCATGATTTATGAGATGAATCATCATTAATTTGCATTTCTGAACAATTTTTCATGACCACTAAATCAATGTGATTTTTTACTTTGCACAATAATTATTTTTTGGGAGACCTGAAATGTAAATGTGCCTGGGTCATCTTGTGTTGTTTAAATGTGCTGTAGGGTAAAAATAAAATCGATACAAAAGTCAACAAAAAAGTTCATAGTGCATATGTATTTTGCATAATTAAGTGGGCTATATACTGAACTTAGAGGATAGAAACAAAGTATCAATCATACCAATACCAGAGTTGGTATCAATACGATATTATTTGGATTAATCTGCCCACCTCTACTATGGTTAGTTGGTATGGTTTACCAACATCTACCAGGTATTAGTGCAAGTGGTTAATGTGAGTTTCTTTTTTATGTATTTCTTTTATTTTAAAACACTTAATTTCTGTATTATCATGAACAGATTTAATTTACCAACCACTGTTTTCCTCAGTGTGACTATTAAGCACACCTGCTCTATACTCAGTGTTTCAGTTTAACACTACAGTTGCATACTGTGCATGCTATGTTGGGCTTACGCTTTATACGCCCATCCCTAGTCTACCACTACTTCTACACACACACTGATACACACAAACATACATCCCTGATAGACTCATGCATCAGTATGAGGAACGGCAAGGTGTCGTATTCTTAACAGGAGGGAGAGGGGGCATTTGTAATTTCTTATCGGCCGCTGATTACAGCGGTAACAAGACCCAGGAGAAGTGACGGCTGCTTGGTTTAGACGTCTGCCGGCTTGACAGCAGGGTTAATTAACAGCCTTCCACCAAAATTAAGATGGGACAAAAACTAAATAGATCAAGATACACGTGCGCACATTCTTGAGCGTGGATGTGCGCGAGCGTGCGCTTACGCACACATGCACGCACATACAAAACAAGCAGGCTTTCCATTAAGAGCTTAGATTAAGATAGTCACGCCATCCCATCTATTTCAGTGTAAAATTAGCCTCCCGCTCAGCCGGACAGGCTCAGCCAACTCATAGCCAGTCGTCTCAGACATACTGCATTCATCCATACACCGGTCTAGCTTATTGATAGTGGCACATTAACAGGAGAATGTCTTTTCCGATCCCCTGAATATGGCTCATGAGTAAAAGCTGAGATGGTAAATGGTATTAGGAGGTTGACAGCTACATGGCAGCAAACCCTTTAATAACCGTGTTGTAATCCCTGCTGAGCATATAGTATAATCCTATCCATCTCTCCTCTCTGTATATTGTCTTGGATCTGAAAGATTTGTCTAAGCCCTGACCTAATATGCCCACATCTCCGACTAGCCTTGCTAGTTGCATTCAAGCAGACATAAACAGTCTCTCACAGCCAGGTTAATGTGGCACATTCATTGGGCTGTTGAGTGCGTTACCCCCTCCCCCTTACCAGCTGTCCTAATGTAACTCCTTCACATAACTCCATTTGGACAGAGAGCCTGTATGAATAAAAGAAGGCGCTAACTCTCATGTTCTTTCTCTTCATGCAGCTCCTCCCTCGCTTCTATCTTTGGCCTGCAGGGTTAGGAGATGGAACCTAGAGATGCACTCTTAGTGCATTTTTCCCCGAGAGGCAAGAGGAGGGCTGAACAAAGAGGAACAACAGGGAAAATATTGCGAGCTTGTCAAAACAGATCACCGCGTCAGGTTTTCTTCCCTCCTTATAAAATTGTTTGTGGTTTTAAGCAAATGTGTCCTTATTAGGGCAAAATCAGGAGCTGAAATTATAACGCAAAAAACTCACAGATCACTTTCACACTTACACTACGGTCAATGCATTGCAGTCTGCTCGTGTTACGGTCATGATAGTTTTACCAGTGGAAGTGGGACTGTTGCCATGGTTACAAGAAATGTAATATAATGCGTGTGGTGCACTTATATGGAACGGTTAATTGGTGAATTCTTACGTGAACCCTTAGGTGTCACCGCATACTTTACAAATAACTGGATGCATATTTTAGAGAGCTTTAACAATGCATGCCTAAAGGGAGTCAATGACTATAACCTCAATATAGACAGTAAAGCACAGTAAGGTGATATTATGCAGTGCACCTGCAGTAGTTTTAAAAAGAATTTATCATAAAAATAAAAATATTTCATCACACTGTATGAAATGTAAGTTTGTCAGCACATTACTTCTGTTTAGTTGCCACTACAATGCTCTTTAAGTGTTCCTATTGAAATCTAGTATAACAGTTTATTAATGTAAAATCTAATGAAAGGACCTCACTCATGTACATTTGTTGTCTGTTTTGAACTATTGCAAGATTTCATTTCATTTATTTATTTATAAAGCACGTTTAATAACAACAGGGAGCTGACCAAAGTGCTGTACAAAGTAACAGTTAAACAATGACATTGACAACAACGACAGGTAAGAAAATGAAAAGAAAATTAGGATAAAAGAATTGGTAACTCTCATACAGTTTCGAAAGCCAGAGTAAAAAAATATGTTTTAAGATGCAATTTAAAAAGAGTAACAGTTGGGGCCTTTCTAATGTGGAGAGGTAGATCATTCCACATTTTCGGTGCCACAACCGCAAATGCCCGATCTCCTCTATGAACCATCCTAGACTTATGTAAGGTAAGGAACAGGTGATCGCTTGATCGAAGGGCTCTAGAGGGCATATAAAGCTTCAATAGGTCAGACAAATAGTCCGGTGCCTGGTCAATTAGCACTTTAAAAGGCAAAAGTAAGATTTTGAATGTAATTCTAAAACGCACTGGAAGCCAATGAAGGGAAGCAAGCACCGGAGTAATATGTTGGTGTTTCTTCACACGAGTCAAATGCGAGCTGCAGCATTCTGTACAAGTTGGAGCCGGGCCAAGCTGGACTGACTGACACCCACATATAGTGAATTGCAGTAATCCAGTTGAGATAAAACAAATGCATGAATTGCTCGTTCCAAATTTCTAAAAGATAAAAAAGATCTCACTTTGGATAGGAGCCTTAATTTAAAAAAGGACCGCTGGACAACTGAATTAATTTGTTTCTCGAATGTATGTTTGCCATCCAAGAAAACCCCCAGGTTTTTTACATGCGTTTTAACAGCACATGTTAGGTTGCATAAGTCCAAATCTGGGGCATTGAAATTACAGCTCGGTCCAAAAATAATTACCTCAGTTTTATCCTCGTTGAAGGTAAGAAAATTTGAGGCCATCCAGGTTTTAACTTCGTCAAGACATTTGACTAGCGATTCCATCGGCGTGGAGGTGTTTCTATTAAACCGAAGATAAATCTGGGTGTCGTCGGCATATGAGTGAAAGCAGATGTTATGCTTCCTAAAGATTAGGCCTAGGGGCAACATGTAGATTGAAAAAAGAATTGGGCCTAATACGGAACCCTGCGGGACACCACAAGTAAAGGGAGCTGGAGAAGAAATAAAATCATCGAGGCTCGCGGAAAAAGTCCTCTCGGAGAGGTACGACCTAAACCATTCCAAGGGGATACCTTTGACACCACATTGCTCCAAACACAAGATCAGAATGCTGTGGTCAACAGTATCAAAGGCTGCAGTTAAGCACAGCTGGATCTCCTGAGTCAGTGATTAATAAAATATTAAGTATTTTTAGGAGGGCAGTTTCTGTGCTGTGGTGGGTTTTGAAGCCCGACTGGAACTTCTCAAAAATATTATGACTATTTAGAAAGGTTTGTAGCTGCTCAAATACAATCCTTTCTAAAATTTTTGACAGAAACGGAAGCTCGGAAACAGGTCTAAAATTAGCAAGAACAGAAGAATCAAGGTTCGGTTTTTTAAGCACTGGCTGCACTACAGCGTGCTTGTATCCAGTTGGTACTACTCCAGAGCTGAGACTACTATTAAAAATAGTTAAAATGTCAGGACCGACTACCTTAATAATCTTTTTTAGAAAATGGGTTGGAACTCCATCTGAAGGGCAGGATGATGTCTTTATGCTATTGCAAAGATCTTCCACCTGGTTAAGACATAAAGCCTCAAACTGGTCAAAAGCAGTTGAGGAGGTATATGTTAATGAAACATTATACAGAGATAGGGTAGATGTAGATCGAAGCCTTTCTATCTTATTAATAAAACCTGCAAGAACCTATCACAAGTTTCAATGGAGCTATCTATATGGAAAGCGGGGGAGGTATTCAAGACCGAATCAATAACTGAGAAAAGAGTTCAGGGGTTATTAGAGTTGTTCTCAATAATGCTTGCAAGGAACTTAGATTTTTCGGCTTTTACAATGACTTGATATCTAGATAGGCTCTCTCTCAGCAGCAGGAAAGAGACTTGTAATTTGTCTTTTTTCCATTTTCGTTCAGCTTTCCTGCACTGTCGCCTAGCTGATCGAGTTGAGTCGTTTATCCACGGGTCTGAGTAAGCTGTCGATCGCACTGATTTAAATGGGGCGATCACATCAAGAATAGTCTTGCATTTATTATTAAAATTCGAATCCATCTGCTCAATACCATCACCAAGGGAAGAATTCGACAGTCTTTCAAAGGCAGTGGAAAACTGTTCTGTGGCCATTGGTTTAAAAACACGATAACGTCGTGTTGAGGATGTAGGTTTAAGATGGCAATGATTACATCTTTATTAAACATTTTGACAGCTGTATTGGACTACAAAAAGGCACAGCAGTGTGCAACTAATGCCTTCCTTAAAGGCATCACCATAACAACATTCAACTGTATTCATGAAGAAAAACATTTCATCACTCACTCAGTGAAAATAGGACCACAACTAGTAAAAATCAGCAATTGTTGGTCTTACAGAGGTTAATGATGCCTGGTGTTGCCTGGTGTTAGGCGACCTGTCTCCGAACAACTGTGGTCCGACTTGGACCGACTGCAGTCACAGATTGGCAAACACAAATGACCAACAATTTGCTGAAGGCGGGCGATTGGCTGAATGGGTGTGTACCTGATCCCCATCTTTGAGGCAGTAATTTTAAAAGCAGCGCACCTGCAAGTTCACTGCACACGGCTGTAATCATTTTTTTTCTCCAACCAGTGTTTTCCCTAGTGTGGCTGTACCCCCAGCTCCATTCTTAGCCCTATGATTGGCTCAGCTGTCTTTATAACCAAGGAAACAGCTGTTAGTGTGTCTCAAAGTGCCAGACTTTGAACAAAACTGGGCAACACTTTAAAGGTCTCATCCCAGCGAGACCCGTGGCATGACCCTAGCCAGATGAGACCCTTTATCCACGCAAGAACTGTGTGCCGATGCACATAAATTGCAGTGGCACCCCGATGCTCTCCTTTGCACATTCTGATTCATCTGCTGTGTGCGTCTGGTGCTGTCTGCAATGTATAATGCAAAGCTAGGGGAGGGCTCATGTGGAAAAAGGAAGGAGGCCCTGGTCCCATTAGAAAGAATAAGTTGTAGTGGCATGTCTGCTAACGGTTCCCTACCTCAGTAGCCCCAGAGATTCATGCTTGAATGACAGTAGTGTGCTCAAAGGGGAACTGGGAAAAAGAGGGAGGGGCAGAATAGACTGAGATGTCTAACCTTAAAGTGAAGAAGAAAGCTCACAGGCAAAGCTGTTGGTGTGACATAAGGTTGGTCGAATGAAGTAAGACACATTCGGAAACTGTAGTGGAGCTGGCTGGGGTGGTGGTTGGGTGAAGTGGCAACTGTGCCTGTCAATGTGGTAAAAAGCCAAGAATGAATGGGTGATAAAAAGCGAGACAGGGAAGACAGAGTGACGGCAGGAGTAAAGTGCAGAGAGGAAACTGGGAGGAGGAGGAGGAGGAGGGGGTAAAAGTTTCATGAGGGTGTCACTATGAAAGCACCAAATTTTCCTCACACCATCTGTGAAAGAAGCATTCCTCCGGGGCAGCCGATGCAGAGCTTGTGTGCACAACGGTGTGTATTCATGTGCCGCATTGTGTGTTTGGGGGATTGTCTGGCCGGAGAATGTGTTTTCCATTATTCACATATCAACAGCGAATTCAGCAGGGAAGAGGAGGCACACAAATATAAGCAAAACAGAGAGAAAAGAGAGAGAAATATCCATGTACTCCCGCTCTCGCTCTGTGTAATTCGTGGCCTTCAAGCTCTACATTCCAGTTGTGCTCGCCTAAAAAACCCTTTTTTAATTTCACACGGCTATTCAGCATCCTTCACAGCAGGCTTGTGATCTCACTTGTGTCCATTTTCACTCATCTGCCATTACAAAGAGTCCTGTTTTTTTTTTTTTTCTTGCCATGGGAGCTCTCATACCAAGACGCATTTAGCCTGTGAAAAAGGTAAACGAGGAAGGCCTGCAGATCTATTTGTCATTAATTGGCACGCTGCAACCATAGATTACTGAACATGACAGTGTCTTTTTCAGAGAAATCTATCTGCCGTGACCTCTCTGGCACTATTACAACAAGGTCAGAGAACGCAGAGGGAAACCAATCAATACCATATTGAGTGCAAGAGTGGACGGAGTCTGATCTGGGGTGATGAAAGGAGGGAAACCAAGAAAGAGGACTTGGGCACAGAAAAGGGGGAGAGAGAGAAAGTGAAGCTGTGACGGCAAAGGAGAGAGAAAAACTGATTACAAAAAGACAGAATCGAATAAGAGGAATGACCGGGGAGGCAAAGGGATGGAAAAGCACGGAGATACACTCAGCCAGAGATTGTGGGACATGGATGAAGGATTGAAAACGGTGGAAATGGAGGATAGTGAGGACGGCCCTGAAGGTGGCTCGCAATCTCGTGGGTGGCAGCAATATCAGTCTGCAGCGGTGCCACAGGCACAAACACACAAACGGACACCTGTGGATGAATGTGGAGTCCAAGACATGGTCAACTTGGGGAGAATATTTTCCAGCTACAGACACAAACACATATTTGCCCCGGGGAGGTGTCTGATAACACTGCATACAGCAAACTATACACTGTATACTGCATGATGGGTGTGTCAGTGTGTAGATGTGTGTGTACATGTATATATGTGTAAGTGGCTCATGGTATACCGGTACACAAAGTGTGCTGTAATGAATTCTGGGTGATTAGCTATAGCTGTATCCGGTTTACTATCCACTTGTATATGGTGCAGGGATTCAAAAAAACATCTGTATCCATGTACATATATTTACATTAATCAATTTCTACATACTGCACATGACTTTGCACTACTATTTCTTTATGCACACGTACATATTGTTAGTTTTTACCATTGCACATTTCGTAATTTAGCGCGTTTGAAAATACGCCGCGTTTTAACGTCTTTTTAATGTAAAGCAGCATCAGTGAGAAATGTCTGGTATGACTTAGCAGAAATTTATTCAACTCTGATACAGTGTAAGTGATGGCACTGGTGTCAGCGGCATAAATTTGCACTGTATTACATGCACGCCTCGATTCCTGTGAGTCCCTCATGCATCTGATATCAGTCTGGAAAACCTAATGGAGGCCATTTTCCTTCGAAAATTACTGTAAGAAGTGGAAAAAGTAAAAAATTACCTTAAACAGTAACAAGAATGAGGTTTGTGTTCAGATCATTCTACATTTTAAACCTGTAACAAATACAGCGACCTGCTACAGAATATATTTTTCTACTGTTTTCTGGTCACTTGTGCTTCATCCACAATGTTACATTGTGGTTTTAATTTATGCAGACATTTAAAACACTATAAAACACCACAGTAATAGTTCTAACTTCTCTTTCGAAAGCCCAGATGGCTTTGTGTAGGAGCGTTTCAGCGCATGCAAATAAAATCAAGAAGGCCACATGATTAACACAAAGGACTTCAAACCCCACACACGAAACACTGAGGTTGTCAAGGCAACCATGAGGTTGATGAGTGTTACAAAGGAAATGGAAAGTTTGTTTGGGACAAAACTTATGATCATTTTATTATTATATAGATTTTATTAAGTGATTTAAAGCTTATAGAGACTAATAGTTAATGTTAGCTATGTCATAGGAACGTTTTATAATTCACAAAAGTGCATAGCGGTGCAGGCATGCAGCATTCAGTGTAATCATATTTTCCAGATATAAAATGTGATACTGTACTAAAATTAATCATTTTATTACAGTTACACAATCATGACATTATCTATGTTACAAAGGTTCTTCGGTTATCTCCAAATAGAAAGACAAAAACATGCTTTTTTTCTTCCTGTGCACTCACGCTACAATCTGCCGATTTCAGAAAATGGTGGATATTCATTTTATTTTTATTGCACAAAAGAACCAGAGCTAGCCAACAGCCAGAGTAATGATAAAGCTGAGTGCATGCCGACCCCAGCCCAGGAGCCAGATCCTGCTAATTAAGTAACGTACTGCATTACGTTTAAGAAAAGTAAGGAGTATTATAGAAGTCCTGACCCTTGGATCTTTGACTTAAAATGCCCGTCACATACATGCAAAGCATCGGGAGACCACAGTACCCCATTCTTTGTATAATATCTTAATGCGCTAACCACCCAATTTATTTTTTGGGTCAAACATAAAAAATTGGTTGTGGGTTCTTTCATGTGTTGGTTGTGTATCCCACGACATGGACGCTTTTACTCTTTTTGCCGACTTTTGCCAGCAGTTGGGCTTCACAAGAAGGCACCTTCAAGCAATACAAACTCACGAAGGAGCAATTAATTGTTTTCCTTGGGTAAACAAATATTCACCATCTCTTTAGATGTAGCGAGTATTTCTACCAAGAAATAAAGGTAATTAAGCCAAAATAATAAAACTAACAATTTCGATTGTCCTTGAGCGATATTAAATGGTATACTTTATCTCTGGGCTGAAAGCCTGTGCATGAATCTGTGTGCATACATTATGCTCAGCATTTCTGGTTCTGTCTGCCTGTGTGTCATGAGCATGCAGTCATGTCTGTTTCTCATTTGTCTTTTTCACCTTGCCCTACACCAGATACAAGATTGCATGTTCAGCATGTGCAGAATAATAAATTCCACCATTACTCCTGAACAAACACTGCAGTCTGTTTGAATTCTATCTTTAAAAAATAAATAAAAACGGGACACTCAGACACGCACACACACACTCACGGCACCCCACTTCTTCTCCCGAAGAGTACACTCCATGCTGGCCCAGCGGTGCTCGAGTGTGATTCATGTGAGTTTCGCTTCCTCGCCACTGGAATACGACTACAGCTGCTCTCTGCAACCACCTGTTTTCCATCTACGAGGAAATGGAAAGGCAGAGAGATGGAAAGAAGCTGTGTACGATATAAAGTTAGAAGGCTACAGGGAGAAAATTAAAGACAGAGGTTAGCGAGAGTTGGAAACTTTTGAAAGAGATAAAGATGAAACAAGAGAACAAATACTAAAAAAAATGCTCAAAAGACAGAAACACAAACAGAGAGAGCGGTAGATAAGAGAGGTTTCACATTTCAGGCAAGTGAATAGAGATATAAAGACAACACATATTAGCGCAAGTTTGTATGTGTGAGTAGGAGATAACGAGTCGGCATGTGAGTGCTCTGTGTTTACTCTAATTAACTACATCAATACTGTCAGGCAGCTTTGATCAGCTCCCCGAGCCTGCCAAAAGTCTGCGCAAAAAACACACCCGTCAATCACAGTCATCCTCTTTTTATGCTAATCTTATTGCAAAAAAAACAAAGGACAAATTAATTCACTTTCTCTCAGAGAAATGGGTGTCGCAAGTCAAGTCGGACAGACGGATGGATGGATTCATGGATGGATGCACGGATGGGAGCACTTCCTCTGATTTGGATTCCACCCTCATTCCATTCCCCTCCATCCACTTCTACTCCACCCATGCCTCTTTTCCACTCATGACATCCATTACTTTCCCCCCCTTCCTAACACACACACACACACACACACACACTTGTACACACACCTATGTACACATGCACCGCTGGCCCAATGTTGAATATGTAAATCGACATCTGCTCCAGTACCCAATCTCCAGCCCTCACCATGTGTCTGATATGCTAATGCAGCCAACACAGTTTCTTCACTCCACATCTTCCCCTCCTTTTTTCGCTTCCCTCTGCTTCCTCTCCTCAGCGCCGACTTACCCGAGCCTGCCAACATGAGCAGATGAGGCAGAGGAGGGGAAGGGAAGAGAGGGAGAAAGAGCGAGTGAGTGTATAGAGAGAGGCTTCAAACAAAACCTGATAATGATGTTGTTATGGATGGATGTTACACACACAAACAGGCATGTGAGCAGCAGCGAGAAGCAGGGCTTATTAGAGAACAATAGCAGGGAATCCAGGAGAGGGTTTGCTGAGTGTGGGAGGAAGGACAAATCTCCATCCTCCGGCACTCTCTGCACTTCTCCCTTTCTGATCTCGCCGTTCGCTCAAATAAGCTCATAGGTCATCACCTCGCAGTCACAACCGACGCACCGTTTCTGCAGCTTAGCCGCGAAATGCGCCGCGGCCTGCGCGCGTAAGCGTGCGACCCTCGCGAACACGCGGATCGCATTTGCATCGAGGAGATGGATGGCGTCCCGCTCCAGTGGCATTGTTTTGCATCCAAGTCCTGGAGGGCGCTTTGATTTATAAAGGATGAAATGGGACAAGACCTGTTTCCCAGAGATCCCCAGTTGGCGGAGTTCACAGCTTTTGCCGCTTTGACTGAGTTCTGAGTGAATACATGAATGTTAAAAGGCACTCGCTGTGGTTCTGTCTGAGGCCACACGAGCTGCAAGGGGGTCCTGTTGAAAAAGATAGGGCCTGTTTATACAAATGAAAGGGTGTGAAGCTCTCACAAATTGGTGTCATGCCACATACACACACGCACGTGCACGTGTAGACGAGAGTCATACGTCTTAACGTTTCTATAAAAAGAATGGGAACAAGTAGTAACACGTGCACTAATGTCTCGTATTACACGGAACAAGCAAACACATTTATCAAGCAAAATCTCATTTATCAAGCAAGTGCATGACCCAATTGGATCACAAAATGAATCTGTACTAATTTCCCTGGAATAAAAAACATTTATCAGTTTGAGCCCGGTCGTACGACTACAATCAATCTCTCATCTGGACTGAAATACTCATAGAGAAACACGGGACTCTATATGGTCTGTATCACGCATCGGCTAACCGGCTACAGCTTCATTTTGTCATGTCGATGTTCATCCACATTCCAGCAAATATACAAAGTCACAGACAGGAAACAGAGGCTTCACAAAGCAGCTGAGCTGAGGAGAGAGACGCACCTGCAGCACAATGTGTTTCTTTGAGGCCGATCTGAAAGCGATGGACCTGCAAAGCGCTGTTTGTGTCTGCAGCCGGTTTCAGGATAGAAGGCTAGGCTGTGTGTCACATGATCAGAGATTTATTTCATTTTCTTTTTTAAAATTAAACTTTCAAGAAAGCATCGAAGTCTTGTGTTGTCATGAATGAAAAAGTGCAATAAAATAAAATAAATTCATTTGTTTTGCTTTCACATGATTCGGTTTTATTACAAGTAGCTTTCAGATTCAGGCTTGTGAACGGGGAGGTGGCCATATGGTTGCCTTCTTGTAGAACTGTAATCAGAAGATATCATTTTGTTTGATTAAAGCTTTTTTTCCTGTGGATTAGACTGAAAGGACTGCAAATGTCTGGGCCTTGATGTGATTCTCATTTCCCAGCGTGTCTTCAGTGAAACGGAATTTGACACCCGTGGTCTCTATCCACACATGACACGAACACAATCTCCAATGTTTTTTTCGCGCTACATGATGAAACCTGCCAATTAGATTTGGCAATTTCATAAAATCCACCAGGTCTTACAGGAAACCTGAGACATGAAAAGAAACATTTTTTCCTCCCTTCAGCTAAATATCTGGAGTAATCCCTTTTGTTTTTCAAATGCAGGACAGGAGCGAACATATCAACATCATTAAGGGCAAAATTAGGCGCGGCCATGGCTAAGCTCCACAAACACGTTGCAGTTCCCTTGGAACTGATCTGCTGCTCGAAGGGATGGAAAAAAATAATGGAAACACCACAAGAAAAAAGGGCTGACTTTGAAGCAACTACATCACAGAGCCAGCAACAGAGGTGAGGCGCATCCAGCCGAATGACAAGTAGCAGCAGAGTTCAGAGCCGTGGAGTTGGGGGCAAAGAGCTGAACAAAGTTTCGTATTGTTTTCGCCGTGAGTGATGCACTCACTGCATGATTACAAGAGGTTTGGTTAACACATGTCAGATCTTCCTGGAGAAGCTGTTCGAAAACTACGAACTGCTTAAAAGCTTTTCAGCACTTCCTCACATTATGCTAGCTACTGTCACCAGGGAGCTTGTGTTTTTGGTAGTGTTTGCGCTTGCACGTGTCATTCTGTCTGTAACCGCGATAGCTAAAAAAGTTTTGAATGAACTCTGATAAAATTTTGTAGGGGTGTGGAGTGGGGTCATGTGAACGACCTATTCTCAACCTATTTTGCCTTTCATCCACCAAGGTCTTCAAGGTCAACATAATAGTTAATTTGTTCAGAAATTGACAAAAAGCCGTCTAAATATGAGTCTTACAAGTTTAGTGTTTATTGTCAAAAACATTTAGAACAGGGGTAGTCAACTCCAGGCCTCAAGGGCCGGTGTCCTGCAGGTTTTAGATATCACCCTGCGTCAACACACCTGAATGAAATGATTACTTCATTACCAGGCCTCTGGAGAACTTCAAGAGATGTTGAGGAGGAAATTTAGCCATTTAGCTGTGTTGGATCAAGGTGTTATGACTCTGTATTGAATGTGTTTGTTTTGTGCAATCAACGCATCTGTTTATGTTAATTCAGCTGTGCCAGGGCCCTGCTGCGATTGGTGCGTGGATATACAGCTCCGGAGTGACTGGTTCTAGGTGGAGGACCCGCCTATTAAATGGAGGCTGGAAAGCCACGACGAGGGAGGTTCTCCTGTTTCTCCCCGCGACCAAGCAGTGTGCCTGTGACAGCCACTGGCTGCAGTCTCATTTGTGAAAGTTGAGGAAGTGGAGTAGGTAGGTAGAGGTGAGCTGCCGTTTCTTTTCATCATCAGTGTCCTTCTGTTTTTTAGTAAGTCAAGGAGGTCAGACTCTGTCTTTATTTTTGGCTTTTGTTTTGGTAAGGTCAGGTGTGTGGGAATCAGTTTAGAATCATTTTGTTTATTATTTTGGCCTTGGCCGTTATCACTTAAACACTGTAAATAAATCTCATTATAACAAACGATTCTGTTTCCTGGGTCCTGGGGGGAGCGAGTGCTTCACTCATGTTATTGTCTGGCCCTAGACGGGTCGTAACATCTAAAACCTGCAGGACACCGGCACTGGGACCTGGAATTTCCTACCCATGATTTAGAATGTCACACTGACCTCTGACCTGATCTGAAGGTCAAAATGATAACAATAATACTATATAGACTCTTTAAAACTGTTTCTTATGGCCATTCTAAATTTCACATTATTTTAAAAGTTGGAAAATATTTATTTACTAAACATTTCAACAAATTTTGTTAAATGAATTCTACTCGTATGCTACAGCCGCGTAAATAAAAACTAATTGAACTCAACATTATGTCTATTATGTATATTAAAATGGGTTTCAACCATTGGGTTCAACAGGTTAAATAACAAAATCCTGGACTTTGTACTTGTTTCCACTGCACTAAAAACTTCTTAAAATAAGTTTAAGAACAAAGAAACAAAATAGATATATACAGGATACAATGCTGTTCCTTTAAAAATAAGTACTGCCTAGAGAGCAAGCTGCCTTGGCAGATGTGTGCGCTCCTCTCCGTGCTTCTTTTTAAAAATAAAGCAATTAAGTAAAACAATACCACAATATAGCAAATCCTAAAGAAGCTCCAAGATGGAACTGGCATATAACGTTTGGTCTAGTTTCCTACAGGATTGTTTACCCTGACTTTAGGCTCTGTTTGTTTGTTTTTTTCCTAACCTTGCAAAGTGTTTTTGTTGAGAGACTTCTATATATAATTAACCAAGCAGTTCATGTGTAATTGGAATTTTACTGGAAAGTAGTGACTATTGGTTTACTACCTCAAGTAACTGATCCCAGTGCTGTCCATGAAAACTCATTTAATTACGCCTTTGAAATGCCTCCTTACTCTCATTGTATTGCGTCTTCTCAGAGTTGCACGTGCAATTCTAAAATTGGTCAAATGTGTGCCAAAACACAGCGCAGATGGTCACAAGAAGCAGACATCCTCCTACATATCCCAACACTTCCTGTTTAGACAGGAAGCTGAGAGCCAAAATATCCCAGCAGAAATCCTGTAGCTGTTGCTGGAAAACATATGGTGAACCCTGAGAGCTGTTTTTACAATATTTTTATGGCCCTGTCTGAGGATATGAATGAGTGATGGACAAGTATTAATTGGCACCTGTGTAATTTTTCTTTTAGTGGATTTGGAGGTGTGATGAAAGGAAGTCAATGAAGATTGTACACAATCACAAAGGTATCACATGTCAAACCAACCCATGTTGGTTGAAAAACAAAGGAAAGCAAAGCATATGCTCAGTTCTTCGGGTCCTTTTGTCCTCAGCATCACCAACATCTCTCAGGCAGCATAAGACTCATTTATACTGGATGATAAAAGAGTTCATGTTATATTGTGAGAACAGATTGTCTGAGCAGATACTGATTCAAGAACTTCTATTCTCTAAGTAATAGTTTAATTATAATTTATTATTATCAATTCATTTTTGAACACCTATCCAATTTAGGGCCATGGTGGGGTTGGAGGCTATTATAGCTATCCTGGATCAAGAGGTGGGAAACACCCTGTACAGGTCAGCAGACTGTCAGAGGGCTAACACAGAGAGGCACACAACCATTCTGCTATTGTACAAATGTGTGAGGTGAAAGACTATCCATCCATCCATCCATCCATTCGCTTCCGCTTATCCTTTTCAGGGTCGCGGGGGGCGCTGGAGCCTATCCCAGCTGTCACATGGCGAGAGGCGGGGTACACCCTGGACAGGTCACCAGTCTGTCGCAGGGCTAACACACAGGGACAGACAACCATTTGCACTCACATTCACTCGCACATTTACACCTAGTGGCAATTTGGATTATCCAATTAACCTATCCCCACAAGCTGCATTCAATTCAATTCAATTCAATTTTATTTATATAGCGCCAAATCACAACATAAGTCGCCTCAAGGCGCTTCATAGATACAGAGAAAAACCCAACAATCATATGCATGTCTTTGGACGGTGGGAGAACAGTCCAAAGACATGACGGTCCTCCCACCTTCTTGCTGTGCGGCAACAGTGCTAACCACCGTGCCACCGTGATCCACAATGTCACCAAAACTTTGGCATTACTCATCAAACTAAATGCAAGCATGTTACAAATCTGCCACAAATATACACGGACCAGTGTGATGATTGTTGCATTTAATGAGCCTGTTCTGTATATAATGAATGCTCCAAAAATCATTTATTAGTCACACTGCTGTCCTTTTGTTTGGTTAAACTATGATCCAATCCTTAAGAGAAGTCAGGCTGGGAAAAAGGGGGAAAAAAAGGTTATTTCGTCTTTTACTGAAACATATTGATCTGTATTGTTTTGCCTTTTCTCTTATTGATTACAGAGTGGAATTTGATACAGTCCGAAATGATACATCCTGGCACATGCTCCTGGAAACAGATATTAAAGGCCAATTCCTGGACTCAGTAATGAATATGAACAAAAATCATGTGACTTTGTTCATATCTGCTTTGTGGAAGTTTTACCGGGATTGTGTTGAATATGTTGAAAAGCGATCAGGCTTATAATATGATTATGATGTCTACATAAAAAAAGCAAGGTCATTTGCAAAGCAATATGATGTAGTTATTAAAAAGCTACATGAAGATAGGTTTTATTTCACGTAAAGGTGCAGACCTAGAGTTCTTTAGCTTCCTCAATGATATAAAACATTAGGGTTAATTTAGGCCTGCCTTTCATTTGCTGCATGAACAAGCTTGATGTGTTTCCCATTCATGTGGCTATTATGGCTCCATAGGCCATGCTACCTCTTCCACTTTTGTTGTATCTTTGGTTGGGGAAATAAGCATAAAACAGTGGGCCCGTAAAATAACAAGCTCTCTGAACCATTCCGATAAAAAAGAGCACACATTTTGGCATGAATCATTTGAAATATGTTCATGCTTGACACAAAGTCAGCATAGAAATTAGCCACCTGGAAAAAAAACCTGTTTGCTATCTGCATTACAGACCTCCGTTCAGCTACAGTCAACAGCTGACCTAATCATCCTAAATATTCATCCACTTTTTGTTTGTGACTTTTTAATCCAGGATGCACATCTCTGAGCAGTACAAAGAGAAATTGTTCCAGTGAAAGATGTACAACGACTGTTCAAAAGAGAAACACAAAACAAGTTTGAGTAAGGTCAGAAAATCACAACTGTGTGTAAAAGAATTTTGTATTTTTTTCTTACTTACTAATGAAAAATAATGTTTAAATCCTCTTACGTCCACCACTACTGATGTACAGGGTGGGCCATTTATATGGATACACCGTAATAAAATGGGAATGGTTGGTGATATTAAAGTCCTGTTTGTGGCACATTAGTATATGTGAGGGGGCAAACTCCTCAAGATGGGTGGTGACCATGGTGGCCATTTAGAAGTCGGCCATCTTGGATACAACTTTTGTTTTTTCAATAGGAAGAGGGCCATGTGACACATCAAACTTATTGGTAATGTCACAAGAAAAACAATGGTGTGCTTGGTTTCAACGTAACTTTATTCTTTCATGAGTTATTTACAAGTTTCTCTTTGTTCACAGCCATTGACATGTCGAAGAGGTTAACACGTGAGGAGCAGATCGAAATTGTGTTGATATCTGGTGAACGCAGTAACCGGGTCATTGCAGCAGATTTCAATGCAAGACACCTTACGAGACCACACATCTCCCATGCTACAGTTAGCAAACTGCTTGCTAAGTCTCGTGAAACTGGTTCAGTGTTGGATTTGCCAAAATGTGGACGCACATATACTAATGTGCCACAAACAGGACTTTAATATCACCAACCATTCCCATGTTATTACGGTGTATCCATATAAATGGCCCACCCTGAAGATCCTCATTTTTCCTCTCTTTTTCTTTGTTAAATTCAGGTGACAAATAGGACCTAACAGGTACTGATGACAGAGTAGAAAATTGTTGAGCTCTTATATTATCTCAGAGAAAATGTTCAGGAGCCAGTCTGGAGCTGGTCATGGATTCAGACTTCAGGTAGATGGAATCAAACTGGATTTAGCCTCACAAATTAGCTCTTACGTGTGTTGTTTGCTAGTTGTTACCAAAGTGTCCAATAGATGTACTGGCTGAAGAGCTGATGAGCAAACTAACTATGTGCAAGCTGCTACAAGAATAAAAATGAGTGACAAGCATAGACCATACTGAGTAAAAGCTGCTAACTGTAGCAATGCATTACTGATGTAACTATGATCAGTAATCAGCTTGTAGCTTGTAACATTATGATGAGCCGTTTACTTAACCATGACGCTGTATTTGTCCTTGTTTTCTGAATATATGTTGCCACATTTGTTACTGTAATCAATTTAAATATCCTTTAAATTTATGTAGACACCTCTTACACCCAACTCAATTCAACTGAGTTCTATTTATATAGCACCGAATCACAACTACAGTTGCCTCAAGGTGCTTTAATATGGTAAGGTAAAGACCCCACAGTAATACAAAGAAAAGCCCAACAATCAGACATCAAACTATGAGCAAGCATTTGGTGACAGCTCGAAGGAAAAACTCCCTTTTTAACAGGAAGAAACTTCAGGCAAAACCAGCCTCAGGGAGGTGAGGCCATCTCCCATGACCAGATAAGGCTGAGGGCACACTCAGCAATAAACTAGTTTTGTGAGTAGCAGTGAGTAGCAGGTATGCGGGAATTTAACAGCATTTAAAGATTATCCTAATCGTAGCCGCTGCTTGATAGCAACCCCAGATATTTAAGTTATTGTGTCATTGTTTCATGTTAATTTTTCATAAGGGGTCACAGTGCCATTTTAATTCCCAATTCCCAGCAGCTTGTCAGAAATGTTTTTGATTGTCTGCCATCAAGTTATTTTTAGCAGAATCCATGGAGGTGCTGTTTAATACAGCTCCGGCAACAACACAGTTTTTTGCAAAGCAGTTTTTGTCTTTGTTGAGCACGCATTAAATTGTGAATACAACTCAACAGGATTTGCACACAAATTAGATACATTTTTCTACACTGATAAATAAATGTATCGAAGTAAACAAGCCTTAATAGACCCATGGGACACGCCTGTTTTTGTCCACTGAAATGTGCAGCTTATGTTATGACAATCTGAGCAGTCAAAGTAAGTAGGCCCAGATGCAGTGTTGCCAACTCCTCAGTAAGGAAAATCGCTATTGGTTGTCCTAAAAGTCGCTAGAAGTCGCTAAATGACGTCACCGCCTATAATTTGCATAATTGGTCATGCTAACGTAATTGTAACCTACGTTGTTGGAGAGAGAAATAACATCATGGAAGAGACATAAAGTGAGTAAAAAAATGTCCTAAATGCATTTAGAGTTTATTTAGAACTACAAATTACATTTCTTTTAGCAATTATTGTTTTTTTTTAATGTCACAATTCCAACCCTGCTCCTTTACCCAGGCTTGGACCGGCAAAAGTAACCCGAAAATGGCACTCTGGTGGAGTTACTTTGTGTGTGTGTGTGTGTTTATAAGTAGTTTTAAACCTTGTGATCCACAAAACAGCATAAGAGTAAAAGAAGAACTGACTGCATTACAGTCAGTGCGGGAGCGGTGGCTTCACTAATGCGCGATTCATTTGCAGTTTGGACGCATAGGTGTGCACATCTCCTGCCCTGATAGCAGCTGGGGGAGGACTATCCTCCACCCGTGAGCGCTTTGGAACGGGCGAGGTGCCCACGGCAGCACCGCTGCTTGTTGAGAGTAAAAGCGATACGCGCTTTCACGTCAAAAAGTCGTCATAAATAAGTCTCCAATAACACCAGAAAAAGTCGCCATATTTGTCGCTAGTCGCTTTTTAGAAAAAAAGTCACTAAGGGGGTCTGAAAACTCGACAAAGTCGCTAAGTTGGCAACACTGCCCAGATGTCATTGACTGTCACCGGATCAGCCCGGACCAGATATAGTTTACTATACTGAACACATGTTCCAGTCAACATCCAATCATATGTATATATACACCTAAATATAATAGTGTGAGTAATAAAAAAGTCATGGTGTCATTTTAATTCTCAGCAGTGAACCCTCTGTGCTAACGCCATCGGCTACACAGTAAACATAACTCACTTCCCCAGCCTCCTCCTGCATTAGCATTTAGATTTAAGTGAAATCAGAATGTTTTTCCTGTATGTGTTCTTGCTCAGTCAGGTGTTGTGTACCTAGGGCTCTGCTGGGGGGTGGAGGGTTGTGAGCTTTGAGACTGTCTGTGTCACCTTATCTCACAGAGATTTGTTTCTGGGGCATTGGTGCAGAACCAAGCCACCAAATTCAAATTTTTGTTATCGTTGCAGTAAAACCACGATGCGAGAGTCCTGACTGAAGGGCAGTAATCTGATTGGCAGATTGAACTGGAAACACTGCTGATTCTTATTTCTATCTTATTTAGCAAAACAGAGTTGAAGACTTAGTAGCTTGTAACAACCCCAGTCCTTCTACTTGATGTGTAAGCACAGACTGGTAGACATGTAACATGAACTAAGCACTTATCTTTGGATTTAACCTTAACATTTTACTTTTGGGCAACCACCATTGGTTTGTTTGTTTGTTTTGTGTTGTCTGTTTTTAAGTCAAAAATGAAGATGCAGCTAACACTAGCAAACTTGATTTGCGAGCTACATCCATCAACTGTTCAAATGCTTAGTAACAGACTAATAAAAAAGTACAATTTTACTCACCAAAATATTAGCAAAGAGTTGTTGGACAGTCTGTTCCACACTAAAAGGCATATCATTTGGCAGAAAAATCCATTACCATGCTTTCAATAGGAAGAAGAGAAACCGTGCATGTAGCTGCTAGCTAAAGCTGCTAGTGCTAGCACATTTATGACCAAGTTTTGACAAAATCCACATAGGTTAGTTTTTTGTTTTGTTTTTATTTTGTTGAAAAAAAATCAGTTTGTGTTTCTTGTTCTAAGCTTAAAATCTGTCAATAATAAAGCTAACCTTAGGTCTTTATGGAATTCTGTTTGGTGTCGAATTAGCAATAGCACTAAATGAGATTTTCTTAACTAGGCAGCCATTTATTCAAAGGCTGATTATTTTACTGCTGCCAATTACGTAAAAGAAAAACAGGCAACAGCCAAAACTTGATACAAGCATGCTGCTGGGACACTAACAATGTGACAGTTTATTTCACTCATAAGGCTCAGTGGCATGAAGATTGACAGTGATGAAGTCTACTAATCAATCATGTGCAAGCTTCACACAGTTGAAGGGTGCTCCATGGGGAATAGGGTTGCCAACCGTCCCTTAAAAAACGGAATCGTCCCGTATTTAGAAACAAAAGTACACGTCCCGTATTGAGCTAATAAGGGACGCACTTTGTCCCATAATACAGTGAGAATCAAAAGTAGTCTATAAATGTTTATGGAATTAACGCTTTGTTTGAAAACATAATTCCCAGCCCCTCTCCTGCTTTGTGACCAATGAGCTGACAGCACACTTATGACAATTCGAGTATGACAATTCAGATTACCGCTCATCTCATTGGTCGAGGAAAGGTTGCTTACGGAGAAAATACCAGAAGACAACAGATGACCACAACAAGAAGCATGACCAACAGGGAAACAAATGCCGACACTGCAGTGCAAGTCTCGGACGACAGTACACCTAAAGCTGGGCAGACACTGTGCGATTTTTTCAGTCACGTTATTCAGCTGCTGCTCAAACTGTACAATTGACTTGCAGGGGTTAGAAGTTGGTAGGTCACGATGCAGAGTCTCACACTATACCGCCCGATGCTCTGATGCGACCTGAGTGCTCACACTGTGTCTCCATAAAATGAAGGTTATAACAGAAATTCTGTCGCTCTCTCTCTCTGTCTTTCGCTCACACAGACACACCACTACCATCAACTTTTCTAAATTGCTAATGAAAAACATTGATCAGGCAGCTGTGATTGAGCAGCAATGTAAATCCAACTATTTTCACGGTTGTTGTGGTCGTGATAATTTTGTGAGGCCACATCGAAAAGGCTCGGATGAGCTTTCCAAAGTTCTACAAGTTGTGCCTCCATCGCTTGTGTCCAGATCACATGCTGCACAGCTGTGCTGCTCCATCTTTTTCACCGACGTTTACGTGTTCGCGCGTGAGCAGTGTGAGCGGCTGCGGTGACACCCTCACGAGCGATTGATGATTGGGAGCTGGTCGTGAGGTGTTAATTGCTTCTCGTTACCCCACGTATGCTACACGATGCACGATGAAGGCCAAAATCGGGCCGATCACCAAATCGGTCGCACGACTCAAAAATCATCTCAAAATGGGCCAAAAATCGCACAGTGTAAGCCCAGCATTAGAGCAGCAATGTTTGTTCGCTCAGAGAAAGAAAAAAAGGCTACAAAAGTACAGGGAGGAATGGGAAAAGGAAAACACCTGGCTGGGAAAATGCACGATAACACCTTTAAAGCGCACTGCACTGTGTGCCAGCGCACTTTTTCCATAGGCATGCTTCTAATGGTGGGCACATGAAGAACATGAGGGGCGTGAAAGCTCGGGGAACCCTTAACCAATTTCTTGTCCACCAGGCCACGGCAGAAGCAGATATGGTATGTAAACACTGGTTAAGGTTAATATGGGCATGTGCAGTGAATATCAGCGCTATGTGGCCAGAAGTGTGATAATATAATTTATTTTGTGTAATAAACAACTGCAAGGATAGATGAATACAACAAATAGATCACTAATACATAAAAGTAATACATAGATTAATAATGATGATGAGTTAAGATGCGTACTCATGGGAACAAGCGGGTTTACAAACAGGAGCAGCTGATTAGCATTAGAAAATCTGAAATAATACCTCAACTGAAGCCAATTGTACTAAATGCACTATATGTGCACTGTTACAAGAATGTTTTTCGTTCTATTGTTTTCTATTAATTTATATAATTTTAAGTTAAGCAGGACAGAGTTCTTTTAAAGAAAGATTTACTTATATTCTCAAAAGTTAAACATGACAGGCTTCTGTTTAAGAAAGAGACCTGTTTTACTGTGTTAATGTTGTCATTTTGAGCTAAAAATAAATGACTAAATGATCATTTGTTTCCCATATGGTCATATCACAAAGAATATGCATCTGCTTAAATCAAATTCAAGTAAAATGGTTAAAAAATAATTTTACACACAAAAAAAAATGAGCTACAAAATTCATCACACTGGGAAGGGTGAAGACAACTGGGTTGCCCGGCCCTGGCCACGAGCAGTGTTGCCAACTCCTCAGTAAGGAAAATCGCTATTGGTTGTCCTAAAAGTCGCTAGAAGTCGCTAAATGACGTCATCGCCTAATTTGCATAATTATAATTGGTCATGCTAATCTAATTGTAACCTATGTTGTTGGAGAGAGAAATAACATCGTGGAAGAGACAGAAAGTGAGTAAAAAACGTCCTAAATGCATTTAGAGTTTATTTAGAACCCATCCATCCATCCATTCGCTTCCGCTTATCCTTTTCAGGGTCGCGGGGGGCGCTGGAGCCTATCCCAGCTGTCATAGGGGAGTTTATTTAGAACTACAAATTAAATTTCTTCTAGCAATTATTGTTTTTTTTTAATATCACAATTCCAACCCTGCTCCTTTACCTGGGCGTGGACCGGCAAAAGTGACCCGAAATAGGCACTCTGGTGGAGTTACTTTGTGTGTGTGTGTGTGTTTATAAGTAGTTTTAAACCTTGTGATCCACAAAACAGCATAAGAGTAAAAGAAGAACTGACTGCGTTACAGCACCCGCTGCTTGTTGAGAGTAAAAGCGATACGCGCTTTCACGTCTTTTTATCGACTTTTTTTAGAAAAAAAGTCGCTAAGGGGTCTGAAAACTCGCTAAATATAGCGACAAAGTCGCTAAGTTGGCAACACTGGCCACGAGGTGTCCCTTATTTATTTTTCAGGGAGTTGGCAACCCTAATGGGGAATGATAAGAAAGAAATTATAGTTCTAAGATCAGCTGCATGTCTATTGCAGGGCCAGGACAACTTAAAGATATGCTCATGCCTAACATGAAATTCCTAGTAAATTAGTCAGTGTGACAAATCATTTTAAAAACAAATTTCTTTGTATGAAACTTCGTAAGTGTATGCATGTGAAGATGTTGGGCATCAAATATTGCCATTTTTTCTAGCTGTAGCTGTCATCACACATGCACAAGATGTCTTTTGGCACTGATACTATCTTTTGGTATATGGGCAGTGTTGGGCAAGTTACTTTGAAAAAGTAATTAATTATAGTTACTAGTAGTTACTTCTTCAAAAAAAGTTAGTTAGTAGTTAGTAACTGAGTTACAATATTCTAAAACTAATGAATTACTTGAAAAGTAACTATTGCGTTACTTTAAAAAAAAATGTTTAACCCTCTGGGGTCCAGGGTGTAATTGGCCATTTTTAACTACTTTTGATTTTCCCTCCACATTTTACCTTTAAAAACTATTTACTTTGCCTTGTTTGGTATCATTCTTTTCAGCACAACCTCACATATCTGAATTTACAGTTATGTTTTATTTTTGACATATTGATCTAAAATCAGACAAAAAACATAAAATCAGAGTAGAAAAAGTTATATATTTTTACTGTAACAACCACAAACATCTTTAATGAATCATATTTCATAACTTTAAATGCAAATATAAATTGTCAATTTTAAAATCCTATGCACAAGTTTTGCAAACAACAAAGTTATTTGCATCCATTTACCTTGATTTTTTTAAATAACCATTTAAAACTATTTACAGAACAATCAGCTGTTCTGCATTCAATAAGATGCCACACAAATTATTTGTGCCACTCCAAAAAAAATTATTTCTGTCCACTATAAAGCAGAACATCACAGCCTGATACCTGCAGGTCTGACAGCAGCAGGTGTATCACTCCTGTTTCTACCTGGAGACAGCAGTCACCTCATTGTTCTGACACACAAGGCAAGGCAAGTTTATTTATATAGCACAATTCAACAACAAGGTGATTCAAAGTGCTTTACAGAGACATTAAAAGACAAGAACAAATAAAAAGCATGATTTAAAATTGATTAAAAAAAACCCCAGTAGATAAAATCAGAACAGTAGATAAAATCATTAGTTAAAATGTAAGTTTTGAAATTTAAGCTTAAAAGTGTGGATTTGGTGTTTTATTCAAATTCAGCTGAGAATAGGTGAGTCTTCAACCTGGATTTAAATAAACTGAGTGTTTCAGCTGATCTGAGGCTTTCTGGGAGTTTGTTCCACATATATGGAGCATAAAAGCTAAATGCAGCTTCTCCGTGTCTGGTTCTGACTCTGGGAACTGATAAAAAACCAGATCGACCTGAGGGATCTGAAAGGTTCATACTGGGTCAGAAGGTCACTGATGTATTTTGGTCCTAAACCATTCTGAGCTTTATAGACCAGCATCAGGACTTTAAAGTCTATCCTCTGACGGACAGGCAGCCAGTGTAAAGACCTCAGAGCTGGACTGATGTGGTCCACTTTTTTGGTCTTAGTTAGGACTCGAGCAGCAGAGTTCTGAATGAGCTGTAGTTGTCTGACTGATTTTTTTAGGTAGACCTGTAAAGATGCTGTTACAGTAATCGAGCCTACTAAAGATGAATGCATGGACTAGTTTTTCCAGGTCCTGTTGAGACATCAGATCTTTTATCCTTGAAATATTCTTGAGGTGATAGTAAGCTGATTTTGTTATTGTCTTAATGTGTTTTTCTAAGTTTAGGTCTGCATCCATCACTACACTCAAATTTCTCGCCTGGTTTGTGGTTTTTAGATGTATAGATTGAAGTTCTCTGGTGACCTTTCTTTGGCACCAAAGACTATTACCTCAGTTTTGTTTTTGTTTAGCTGGAGAAAATTGTGGCACAACCAGTCATTGATTTCCTCAATGCATTTACCAAGAGCCTGTACAGGGCCTCGGTCTCCTGGTGACATTGTGATATATATTTGTGTGTCATCTGCATAGCTGTGGTAGTTTATTTGGATGTTCTTTATAATATGTGCCAGTGGGAGCATGTAAATGTTAAACAGATGGGGTCCCAAGATGGAACCTTGGGGAACTCCACATGTGATACTTGTCTGCTCAGATGTGAAGTTACCTATTGATACAATTATTTCCTGTTTTCTAAGCATGTTTTGTACCAGTTTAGTACAGTTCCTGAAAGACCTGCCCAGTTCTCCAGTTGTTTGAGTAATATGTTGTGGTCAACTGTATCAAATGCTGCACTGAGATCCAGTAAAACTAAGACTGACATTTTTCCACTGTCTGTATCCAGACATATGTCATTAAACACTTTGGTCAGAGCGGTTTCAGTGCTGTGGTTCTGCCTAAAACCTGACTGGAAGGCATCATAGCAGTTATTATGTTTTAAGAAGGAATTGAGCTGTTGAGAAACTGCTTTTTCAATGATCTTACTTTAAAATGGGAGATTTGAAATCGGCCTGTTGTTCATTTGTGTCTTGTCCTTTTTCAGTATAGGTTTAATTACAGCTGTTTTTAGTGGTTCTGGAAACACACCTGACATCAAAGAAAAGTTGACGATCTGTAACAGGTCTGACTCCAAAGTCTTTGACACCTTTTTGAAAAAACTTGTTGGCAGGACAGCTAAACAGCAAGAGGAGGAGTTCAGTTGACTTAAGATGTCCTCCAGGTATTTGCTGTTAATAGGGTGAAACTGTTTTATGGTGTTTAAACAGTTTTTCGGTGGACACAGTACATATCCTGAATCTGCTGTTGATGTACCAATTGTTTGTCTAAACTTTTGGATTTTTTCTGTGAAGAATTTGGCAAAGTCATTGCAGGCCATGGTTGAATGAAGTTCAGCTGCCACTGGCACAGGAGGGTTTGTTAGCCTGTCAACTTTAGAAAATAAGACCCGAGCATTATGACTGTTTTTGGTTATGATGTCAGAGAAGTAGGACCTCCTTGCACTCCTCAGTTGTAAATTATAATTGTGAGTTTTCTCTTTATAGATGTCATAGTGAACCTGGAGGTTTGTTTTTCTCCATCTGCGCTCAGCTTTCCTACACTCTCTTTTTTCATTTTATACCAGTGTGGAGTTTCTCCATGGAGACTTCCTTCCAGAGATAACCAGCTTAATGGGAGCAATAGTGTCCATTACATTTAACATTTTTGCATTGAAGCTATTGACGAGCTCATTGACTGAACCTCTGGACAGGTCAGGTGCTAATGGGAAGACCTGGTTAAAGTAACCTTTGAAATGCTCAGGCGCTTGGAGATCAGTAGGTCAAGAGTGTGTCGTCTATTATGTGTGGTCTCTGTTACATGCTGAGTCAGCCCAAAGTTGCCCAGAGTGTTACTCAGGTCTTTAGTCCCTTTGTCCTGAGGGTAGTCCCCATGGATGTTAAAATCCCCAACAATAATTACACAGTCGAAATCAACACAAATCACGGACAGCAATTCACTGAGATCATTAATAAAGTCTGTGCAGTATTTGGGAGGCCTGTAAACATTAAGAAACACAACTTTGGATGGGGCCTTCAGCTGTAAAGCCACATATTCAAAAGACTGAAAACTTCATTAAATAAGACAGCAACCCCTCCTCCTCTCCTGCTCACCCTGGCCTCACTGATAAAACAACACAAAACTATCCACGCTAACTACACACTCCAAACACGCTAAACGCCTCTCTCTCTCTCTCTCTCTCTCTCTCTCTCTCTCTCTCTCTCTCTCTCTCTCGTTTTTGGGAGGGGGGGTGTCATAAGCAGACAGTGCTTGCATCCTTACGTGACGAAACTATTGAGGAAAAAACGCCGCATATATATTGTTTATCATGACTTAGGTTTTACGTGGCCTATCAACACAATTTAAAAACTGGTATATGTCCCCTTGTTGCTTTGTCTTTAAGTGGTCATGTGATTGGCTTACCACGACTACTTTATTCTTCCTTAGTCAAACAGCAGCACTCATGCGATTGTTTTGCCCCCTTAGCTCCAGGTGTTGTGCTAGATAGTGATCATGATTACCGTCCGCGGGAGCAGCACGGAAGTAGCTGTAAGTAATCTGTAATAAGCAATTACAGATTACTTACAGCTACTTCCGTGCAACTGATATAAGATGCGGTAAGCTGAACACAGCTTCAACTGCCTGTTTGTTGAAAATAGTAACGGCACGTTTCCTTGCTAGTAACTGTAACGGCATTGTAACGATAGGAATAGTAATTAGTTAGATTACTCGTTACTGAAAAAAGTAATGCTGTTAGTAACGCCGTTACTTATAACGCCGTTATTCCCATCACTGTATATAGGTAGATGCTGAAAGACAGACTGTGATCTAAAGAGCTATAAAGAAAATAATAAATCCCTCAAATCACCAGTGCTCATGAAAGGGAATAACAGTGAAAAGAAAATGGAAAGACTATAGCTAAGATGGTCATAAAAAATCCTTGCTCATGGTAGGGTTTGTAGGTTTGGACAAGAAAATATAAGGCCTTTGATTTACAGCGTTAAATACATTAAAAACACACGTGTATTGGTTTAGGTCTTCTTCAGGGTTTACGTTTACGTTTAGGGACTTTACGTTTCATAATTTTGCTGTAAGTTATTTTGTTATTTACATATGGCCTCATAATTATCCTTATTGCTGTTTTAGAGAGGAGCGGTGCTTCAAAGGATAGTTGCAGAGTTCTGTCAGAATCTGCAGATTATATAGTACAAATAAAATGTTCAAGTTTCTCCAACGTTGTCTTCCAAACAGTTTCACTGTAGGGCCAGGAAGTGTTCACGATGTCTTATCGGGCGCTTCTCCGGCGCTGATAACTGCCGTCTGTCTTGTGTCAGTGACGTAAAAGACGGATTTAATGCGACATGACCATTCAAACAGCAGTCACTTTCTAAGACATCAGATATGTATCGGATTCAGTACCACATACGAAAGTGACCCAGGTCAGATTTGAAAATATCAGATTTGTGATGTTCATACTGTCATACCATGATCGGATATGGGTTGCATAGGGTCAAAAAATTCGGATTTCATGCGCTTTCGCCTGCAGTTTGAACGTAGCCTAAGTGCATGTGCCATTTTCTTTCTAGCCTCTAGGGGTAATGGTGTCACCCAAGAAGTAGAAAGCCCTCTCACAGGCAGTTTTAAACAACTTTTCAAACCAATGAAAGCGTACATGCACGAAATTAGTCAAATAAAATACACGTACATAGATACATTTCAGCCACAGCAACATCAATTATACAGAATTTCATGTTTTCTACTTCTTGCCTGATTAGATATTAATTGAAGCCACTGATTATTGTTGGCTGATGGATAGTTGAGGAAACATTTTATTCTCAATAATTTAAGACTTTAGTTTGAGTCTCAGTTGAGCCTTGATAAGTTTAATCACTGCAACGAAGAACAATTGTTGCTGCTCATTTTTCTGTGCCAAACCAGTTGAAAAAGAAGGCAATCAAATCTGAAGTGCAGACTGCTATGGTTGATAAAGGTGTTTTGTCCCTTGCTAGCCCTGACCCAGTAACTCTTTCTAAGGAAAAGTCTGCTTCTGAGCACCAGTGGTTGAATTGAGATGCAATGCTTACAGCTTAGGAAGAATGAACTTACACAGAAAGCTCTGCTTTACTCTAATCCCAGAGCAAGAAACCATAACTTCAGTGGACATCCAAATTGGCTACTCTACCTACTACTCTACCTTTAAGATTACACAGTTGCACTGATTTCTCCCAGCCAATCAGTATTCATATTGATTTGTAATATGAAATCAATGCAAGTGAAGATACACATGCAGGAGATCCTGCATGAGCTCCTAAACTGCATGAGCTCTGTATATTTTATTTTATTTATTTTATATATTTTATTTATTGTTTACTCTATTTAATTTGTAAAATATGTGTACACACACACACACACACACATATTTAGTATACACATCCAGAAATGCATATACTATTATATACTGTACATATATTTATTAGTTTCAGATGTAGCCATTCTTGTATTTTGCTTGTTTACATTATTGTATTTTGCACAACTCTGTTGCTTGTGAAGCTCGCACACAAGAATTTCACTCACATGTGCTGTACCAATGTACCTGCACATGTGATGTGACAATAAAAGTGATTTGATTTGATTTGATTTGAAACAGTCTTAGGTGCAGCTGGTGGTGCCGGTATATCAAAACATAGCTAACCTTCTGCCAATGGCACGTACTGATAAGCCATCATGGAAGATTTGAACTACGTGTGTAACCTCTGTAGAGTCCAGGTATCACCTCGTGCTACCAGTAGCACACCAATCACACCAAAGCAACTAAAACTTATTAACCCCCTCTACTACTTAAATGACCACATCGATATCCCAGAAATGTAACTGACTTGATGATTAAACGGACCCAAGATGCAGACTGCGTAGTAGTGAGCGAGCTTTATTAACACAAGGGTGAAGTACAACACAAACGAAAGGGTGGCGAGGAACAGAACTGAAAATACTCTAAACTGGGAAAACTAAAACTTAAACAACAAAACCAGAACACGAATGAGAGTACCTTGCAAGGAGAAAGTCCAGGAAGACGGAGGAACATAGACAGAAAGACGGAGGGGAAGAACACAGACGAACCAGCAACGAGGATGGGTGAACACACACTATAAATACACACACCAGTAATCAGGGGATGGGGAACAGGAGGGAAACACACCTGGGAGACATAACAGCTGATGAGGCAGGGGAAACATAAACAGAACACACTGACATAAGACAGAGACCTTCAAAGTAAAACAGGAAACACATACACGTAATGACACAGACTCAGAGACGCGGACTAAACACAGAGACCTACTACACTAAGGGGATACACAAACAGGGAAGTCAAAGAAGCTTGCAGAGAAAAGCGTCTGGACTTCTTTAAGTTACTTGAAGGCGTTTCACCTCTAATCCGAGAAGCTTCTTCAGTTCTAAGGTCAAATGGTGGGGAGTCCCAGATTTAAACCTAGTGGGAGTATCCCCCCACAGAGGGACAAAAGGACCCCCTGATGATCCTCTAATCGCCTGAGCCAAGGTGTGAAACTGGGTGTGGGTCCCAATCAGCCAGAGTTTCGGGTGAGCTCATTGTGAAACCTGGCCCCACCGCTTCTTGAAGACCAGACACCAGCGAGGGAGGATAAGAAGGACAGATGCAACAACATTGTCATCCCCTATGTAGCCGGTGTATCAGAAAAACTCAGGAGAGTTTTCTCCAAGCATGACATCCCGTTGCATTTCAGACCCAGCAACACGCTCAGACAAAAACTGGTTCACCCGAAAGACAAAACGCCAAAACACAGACTTAACAATGTGGTGTATGCTGTACAGTGCAGCAAGGAATGCCCAGACCTCTACATTGGAGAGACTAAACAGCCACTTCACAAGCGCATGGCACAACACAGAAGAGCCACCTCCACAGGACAAGACTCAGCAGTCCATCTGCATCTTAAGGATAAAGGACACTCTTTCGAGAATGCCAATGTTCACATTTTGGACAGAGAGGACAGATGGTTTGAAAGAGGAGTGAAAGAAGCCATCTATGTCCACTGTGAGCGACCATCTTTGAACAGAGGCGGGGGTTTACGACACCAACTGTCTGCCATCTATAATCCAGTTTTGAGTTCCCTCCCCAGACGCCTGAACGCCCACTCACATCCTGGGCCATCTGACCTCAGGAACTCGCATGATAAGGTGGGGCCAGGTTTCACAATGAACACACCCGAAACTCTGGCTGATTGGGACCCACACACAGTTTCACACCTTGGCTCAGGCGATTAGAGGATCATCAGGTGGTCCTCTGTGGGGGGATACTCCCACTAGGTTTAAATCTGGGACTCCCCACCATTTGACTTTAGAACTGAAGAAGCTTCTCGGATTAGAGGTGAAACGTCTTCAAGCAACTTAAAGAAGTCCAGACGCTTTTCTTTGCAAGCTCCTTTGACTACAATGACCTGGATGACTGAGAACCTTCACAGACACAAGCAGGGAAGACACCAAACAGAGGGAACACAACTAAACCCTAGGAAACCCAAAACAACAGTCATAATACAAAACTATCAAAAGTAAAAGTACATAACCAAAAACACTGGGTCACCAACCCAGGACCATGACAGATTTACTCTAAGAAAAAAAGAGTTTCTTTACATTTTTTGATCAGTGTAAAAGAGCAGACTGAAGAGCACTGATTTGATTCCTTTTTACTGTCACTTTAGTTGCTGCATGGTTACATTTAGTCAGACATCTTTGGTACGTTAGGAAGTTTAGGAAAAGGATTGTGGTTTAAATTAAACATGCACCTTACCAGTTTTGCACTTAACGCTGCACATTCTGTTTAAATTTGACATGAATAAGTCTTTTACAAGCATCCACATGTGATCATTTCGGAGTGACACTATAGCCTTGACCCAGAGGTGTGAGACACCAGCAGCTTTGACAAAACGGCAGCATTTTACGCTCTGTCTTACAGGTGGTTCTTGCCTGAGGCTCACGATGGCAGCGGCTTTTTCCAGGATTCAAAGGATTGCTCACTATAATCTTTATAGTGAGTGAGGGCATTTCACAGAACTTCATCATCCACTGAAAACATTTCTCCTTCACATTTTTTCCTCCTGTGTTTCGACATTCATACACAGAATTCTTCAACAGGGATGACCCACTCCACACACTCCCCAATCACCCAGTGTAAACACAGATGAAGCTTTGTAGTGTAAACATCATTGAACCTTTATAAGAAATAGATTTCTAGGTTCTTCATCCTTCAGTCCATGGGAGGATTTCCACTTTGAAGAAAGTTACTTTGTGCTTTTATATTTTAAAAAGAAGAAGAAAGCACAGTGTGACGTAAGATGATGGTCATTCTAAAGACTGATGCTACTGCTTCTTAGATACATGATAGTCACCATATATATCCTGTAGGGAACTGTATTATTGTTTTCCGTTGTAATCAGTAAGAGATTTGTGTCATCTTGATGAGGATGAGCAACAAAGGGGATTTATGCACACAGCCATGAGAACGCATTATTATGCCCGTCGTGTTGCATTCGGTGACTCAGATTTTTCCGGTGCAGTTTTCCCTTAGTGTCAGTGCAGGTGTGATAAATGAGGGTCATTTGGACTTTAACTGAAGGTCAGCTGCGGCTGAGCCTTTAGTTGTAAAAACCACTTTGAGAGTTTTGTTTCATATTTCAAAAAAAAAAAATGTTTGTACCTTTTTCTGGCCTTGACCCACGTTTAAACACTGACACCTGAATCCTGGTTCTAAAAGAAATGCGTTAACCTGAAGGTAACCACCGCTCCCACCGAGAGAAACTGCCACTGTGATTAGAAGCATTTACCACCCAGCCTTCTCTTGTGGTCGGGTGTGTAGGTCGCTCATGTTAATCAGAGGATCAATCATGCTAATGAAGCCTTGTGCTCCTTCTTAGCAACCCAGTGTGTGCAGACGCTTTTCCGCACGCTGTGGACCGCGTGTGAATTTTTGCGTTTTATAATAACATCTTCCTGGGTGCTTGGCTGCACTGTAGGTGGATAGCTCATTGTCAGCTCTTCAGCCTCAACATATCCCTCGCACGCACACACACACACACACACACACACACACTGCATGCAACCACACATAGATTGCCCCATCATTAGAGTCTGGAGAACAGACACAGACATGAGAGGGGGGTGGAGTGGAGATGGATAGACAGAAAAAGAAAGAGGGGAAAAAAGAAGATGGATTCAGGAGGGAGGACATTCGGGTGCATCATTAGCACAGGAGATGGAGAGATCCAGGAATAGGGAAATATAATGGAGATAAGACAGTTCATTTGAGATTTTAAATGTACAAAAATATGCAAAAACACGGTAATGAGACAAGGATATTAACTGTGCGCACCCTGTCATGCCTGCACAAAGCAGTATGCTCCCAGATCTGGCCTAATTATCGTTTGCTTGAAATTGTCATACAAAGGGCAACATACATTTGGGCCAAACTAATTAATCAGAAGTTTTATATTGTGATTAAAAATAAATGTCGTAATATTTTGTGAACGTGTTGCAGATCCTTTCTGCTCACATTTCAGGTCATTTTTTTTCTCAGAACAGACACAGAGATGAACAAAAATCCAAACACGAGTTAATTATAATAAGCAGAGACAATTCGCTAGACAGGCTCTCCAGATTATTCAGAAACTCCCACGTAGATGTTTTATTTACAAGTAGGTTTCAGAAAAGTTGTGAGGTTCTGTAAAACTAAAAAAATGGAGGAATCAACAAATAATTCAACACTGTACTAAATGAAAACAAAGAAAGCATGTCAAAAATGATTACGTGTATTGTTGTTGTTGTTGTTTTGTTTGTTTTAGTCAGTACGGGTTTTTTTTGCAGTGCCAATAACACATTTTCCTACTGGAGGTTTCTTCATCTTAAAAGGGAGTTTTTTCTTCACACTGTCGTCAAGCGTTTGCTCACAGCGTTGGTCTCTGCCTTTCAATATGAAGGGTCTTGAGATGACTGTTTCTGTGACTTGATGCTATATGTAAATAAAACTGAATTTTAATTAAACCCCGGCATCCGTGATGCCATGTGCACTCTTACACATACCACAGGTAACTTGTGAATCCCCGAAGGTCCCATTAATGCTGAAAGCAATATTGGAGTAAAGTATGCTGTTTTTAAAGAAAACACAGCTCAAGGAGGCCCCTTACTTACAAGGACCTATAAGTGTTTTATTATCTATTACCAGACCCTGAATAAGCATTACCCATTTTTCCCTCCACTTACTAAATGTTTAAAGAGTCTTAAAAGAAGAGGTCCAACACACTGGTAAACTTGATCATTTTTGTTTTGGAATGTGCTGCCTGCATTGATTTCCAGTCGATCTACATTCCTACATTCCCCTATGGTCCTGAGCTCTGAGTGGTGAGCAAAAGAATGAGCACAAGCAGCAGAAATGAGCTTTCTCCAAAGGGTGGCCACAGGGGTTTCGCTTACAGTCGCCACTCGTCTGCATCAAAAGCAGCTTGCTGAAAATGGTTTGGGCATCTGACTGGGGTACCTCCTGAGTGAGGACCCAGACATGTCCTACTGGGAAAAAGCTCGGGGAACGCTGAAGAGATTATATCTCTCAGCTGGCCTGGGAACACTGAGGTGTTCTCACGGATAAGCTGGAGGATGTGCCTGGGGAGAGGGCGGTTTGGGCTTCGCTGCTTCGCTGCTGCACCTGGCACAAGATAAATGGTGGGGATGGATGAATGGGTAGATTAAAAACATTTGATTAGCTATAACATTTAATATGCCTTTTTGTATGATTGTGAGTGACATTTTAACAAGATTAACAAGATAGATTGGAATTTGTCTGCTTTAATGAGTCAATGCTCACCAAAATGTGGATCATGGAAAAGTGATACTACTTTGTAAGAGGAACTCTTAGATTTTAAAGATGTAGCAGTACCCATTTATCTTAGCTTATTCTGCCGGACCTGAAATAGCAAAAGTGCCTGGAGTTTGATTATCATTAATTTATTTTAATTTCCTCTGCCATGACTGAAATATTCATATCCGCACATGAATTATTGGGTTTGAATACCCTACAAGAGCTAGCATCGCCAGAAAAAGCCTGTATCATGGACTTGAAATTTTAAGCAGGGCTCAATATTTCAACAGTGCATTCCAGGAAACCGCATGGAAGTTGTATTGACTTCTATCACTTGTGTTTCACTTTAGCTCTCGAGTTTATCGAAACATCAGCCAGTCTCCAAGGTACAAAATTGGTGTATGAAAAATAGACGAGGCTAAAAATATTGGCTTAGGGAGAGATTGATGAGAGGGATGAGGGGATGACAAAGCTGCACAGAAGGAACATTTGATCTTAGTCCTTTAATTCACAGTGGACAAGACTGTCCCGTTACATTTCTGTAGTACATGTCTTGCAGTAACAGTGACCCATATGAGACATTCTCAGTTCTTATGAGCCTTCTATGACCCGGGAGTCCGGGAGCTGGCACAATCACTAACAGGTAAATTTACTGCTGATCATTGTTAGCCATGCAAGCTGTTATCCTGATTTTTTTTCTAAGTAAATGGTGAAATTGAGCAGTTGGAAGACACCATTAGAGAGTCAAAGCTTAAATGGTTTGGAGAGGAGGGCTAGTGGATATACTGGACTGAGAATGTTAAAAATGGAGCTGCCAGCCAGGAGGATGGATTGATGGATGACATGAAGAGAATTCTGGGATAGGGTGAGATGGAGGCAGATGATATGCTGTGGTGACCCCGAAGGGGGGCTGCCAAAAGAGGAAGAAAGACCAGATGAATATATTTCAGTATGAACTGAAAATGATTGGTTACTGAAAATTACATTCATTGTAATTTGTCAAAGTAGATTCTGTGGCTCTTTGAGCCTCCAAGGAACAGGCTTATTTTAGCTGATGCTTTGGATACATGATCTGATTGGAACCCGATGAGTTTGGAGGCTGGGTCAGCATCTTAGATTGCGTTCTTCTAGCTGTACCTGAGAAGCAGTACAGCGGAGTGCAGTATCTCACTAGAGAGGAGTTACCTACTGCTGCAGCGCTGTCGCAATGTTTAATTATTTAATTTATTATGTCTTTAACTTTCCCACCTGCCTCCATATGAGGAGTTTTGTTGGTTTCTGTTCTTCCCCACAGGCTGATCGTAGGAGAGGTTATGAGAATGTGTCGATTTTGTGGCAAAAATACCACACAACCCAGTTCTAGGTCTTGGTCAGGGGGCTTCTGAAAACTCATCATGTGGTATCTTTAATCACCTGATTAAAGATACCACATGATCTTTGTGCACAAAGGTGCACAAGGTGCTAAAATCTTTGTGCACCTTTGTGCACAAAGATTTTAGCACTTAGCTGTTTCCCTAAAGAAGAAATGCCACTGTGCGCCATACTAGCTTATGTATAAACTGAAGTTTATCACCACTTGTTAAGCTGTCTTTCAGTAAGATGTCAGATGTTACACGTTTAAAATTAACTTAAGAGTTCTCCCAAAACACGCTCATCTCAGTGTGTGCAGTGAATACATAGTAGAAAAGCAATGGGAGAAAATTTGGACAAAAAACAGACTGTGAATGGAAATATGAGCCTGAAATACAAAATAAGTATTTTTTTTTAAATAATGGAAGAAAGGAGGGAGCAGAGGTAATGACAGAAGCAATGAGTATTCTCACAGACTTTGAAAAGAAAAGTCTCTCTTTTTTTTTTTAAAGAGCTGAGGTGGTTAAATATATATATTTATACATGCGTGACTGTGTGTGTGAGAGATCTCGTCTGCACATGTAGCTGTGTGTGTGTAAGAAAGCTGTCAACTACTCCAGACGAGAGAGTTCCAGCAGTGTGTCAACTTAATGGGCAGAAACTGGGGCATAGTGAATAATTCAGCAGCTTTTTAGGGGGAGAGGAGACGCTTCCAATATCTTCCCTTAGGAGAAACGGAAGGACCCTGGTCTCATAATACAGTCACACACACACACACAACACGGTATGTGAGCAAGACGAGTATGCCATCAATTCAGTCTCTGCCAACAGGTTGTGCTAAACTATGTATCTAAGCGGCTAGCTTAAACCCACTGAGACTCTGCGTGTTACTTAAAGGAAATGAGCAAAACTGTGGAGAAATTGTCTGTTGGTCAACTCGCTTACAGAAGTATCAGAATCACTGTTGTGTGCCTTGGGAGACGCAGCATTGCATCAACCACCATCCACAGTTGTCAGGAGTAAAAGTAAAGCCGTGTAACAAACAACTACAACCCCACATGGAGTTAAAGTGCATTTACATGGAGACATCTTAAAAAACAACAAGAGAACAAGTGGACGAAAACGGATACGTGGATGGATTTCTTGAACGGCTGTTGGTGGCTTCGTGATGCCACAGACTGCGAGAGCACAGCATAACCAACTTCAAAATGAAAAGAGAAGCAAAGATGGCACATTTGCTGCTTTTCTCTTCATATGCATTTAACCGCACAACCAACTGTAGCTACTGCACGACTACTAGTGCTCGAGGCAGCTTGCTGAGTCATTTAAAAGTGGATAGCTTTTTAAATAATGTTACAGACAGGCGTGCCAAGGCTGTCAGAGAACAAGCATTGGCAACTCTACACACAAAACATTTGGAATAAAACACACAAATTTATACAAAGCTGGGAGTTATGTAGTGCTTAATCCCCTTAAACTGTCTGTGGGAGAAAATTTTTGATCTCAGCAGTGGATTTGCTCACAAACATTTCTGCATAAAAATCAACAAAATTGAAAAACCGTTTGCAAACCTTTTGCTTTTCACTGATGCTTTTCCCAACTGCTGCGATTCACAGGAAAGTTGTCTTCGGAAATGGCCAAAATCGGTATGTTGTAATGTTGTGCGAGCTCGCCTGTTATGGAAATGAATTCTCTCAGAATTGTTCTTAAGGAAATGTTTGATGTTGTAAGATTGCTGGGTGTATATTCCCACTAAGAAATCAATCCATCCATTTTCTTAACCACTTGTCCAACTTAGGGTTGCAGGGACGCCAATCCCTGTCGTCACAAGGCGAAGGGAGGCAACACCCTGGGATCTCATGAATTACATGCAAAGGGACCTAAACGGACAGTCGCAGGCAGGTGAGATTAAAGGAAAAGTGAACCTTCATTCAGGACGATTACGGTGTTCAGAATAATGTCCATGAAAGGAAGACTCAAACCAAATCCACAGTAGGGAAGACAGCACCATTTTTACACAAAAGAGTACACAAGGGAGAGCTAAAACCAATCGAGATGACAAAGGAGGAAGTAAAGTGAGACATAAAATACAAGATTACCAGAATAAAAGAGGACATTTTTAACTAGAACACCAGACATAGAAGAACTTGACACACGAGGGTAGACTAGAGAAAGTCATAACTCAAACAGACTTATGGACAGGTTCTACTATACCACTTCTTACACTCTGCTTGAGCACCCACAACACTTTACACTACAAGCCTCATTCACACAACCACTCGTTTCTTTGTCTAAGTGCTTTCTTTCCAGCATTAACATGCCAGTGAACACGCTGAGAGAAACTCAGGGTTCACTGTTTTGCCAAAAGATACTTTTGTGTGCAGACTGAAATACCACCAAAATTTAATGTCCTGGGTTCAAGATCCAGAGCCATGACATGGACAACCCAAAAATCCATCAGAGCATCACGGCTGCCACATAGAAACAGACAAACAAGCAGCTTTTCATGTGCACACCTGCAAACAATTTCAAATAACCATTAGCCAGACTGTGAGAAGAAGCTGGGAAACTCCACACAGAGTGTTCCAGCCAAACAGGTGAGACCTGGTACTAAACATTTGTGCTGTGGTGTGATAGTACAACTACTGCACCACCATTTAAGACTTGAGAGTAACAAACTTTGATCAGATCAAAGCTGCTAAACAAATGCACTTAATCAAGTGCTTAATCAAGTGCATCAGCCACTTAATTCCTATGGAAGCAGTAAGGTTGGTTTTCACACCCTGCTTCTGCACTTTAGTTTCATTTTTGTTAAATAAGGTTGTATTGATGTAATTTTAAGACCCACTAAGGTTTTTATTGATAATGTTTATTAATTCCTGATAATACTTAATTATATTTCACCCAGTAGTAAATTGTTGTACTGACCTCCTGTGAACTATAGCATCAATTTTAAAATATTGTTGCTCAGCTATAAATACTTACATGGGCTCGCTCTACGTTATCAAGCAGATCGTTTATGTTCCCATGCCTCATACACTCACTTAGGTCTGCTGATCAGAACCTTCTAGTACAGGCTGGATTGTGCAGACTAACAGTCTTCAAATCCCTTAAACTTAAAACATGCTGCTTTTCATTAGCTTTGTCATCTTCAGAATAGCTTTAGCTAACTGAGTCATTCTCCATATTGCATCTCTTTCATTAATATTGTTTTGATCACTATTTATATTACATTTTTTACTCTAATTTTATCTATAAAATTATTATTTTTATCCTTTTTTCTTTCCTTCAATCAAGTGTATTGTTTTTTGATGATTTTACTCGTGCAGCACGAGTCCAGTTTGTTAAAAAACTGCTGTGTTGAAATGTGCTAACCTGATTTGGCAAGCAAATGGATTTGAGCAAGTTTGACAACAGCCATAGATCAGTCAGGGTGTCCATGCTGACGTGCTAAGTAACGTAGACGGTGGAGTGTCCGCGTTGCTTACCTGAGGAACACCTGGCACAAGGATGCATTATTGGAAGAAGACCGTGTTTGGGCATTGCCTTCTTGAGTTGGATACAGGACCCTAGGTTTCCCAACAGAACTCATGTGGATGTTACTTTGGCACATACCACCTGCCTAAGCATTGCTGCAGACCCTTTACACCGTTCATGGAAACGGTACTCCCTGATGATTGTGGTCTCTTTCAGCAGGATAATGCGTCCTGCCACAGAGAAAAATGGTTCAGGAATGCTTTTGTGAGCACAACAAAGAGTTTGAAGTGTTGACTCGGCCTCCAAATCTCGATCTAGTTAATGGAGGATCTGTGTGATGTGCTGGCCAAGCAAGTCTATCCATAGAGCCGACACCTCACAACTTAAAGGATCTTGTCAGGGGGCTGGGTCTGTGACCCAGCTTTTATTTTTTATTTGTAATTTTGGTTTCTCAGATTATATTGAAATATGTTCAGTTCTTGTGGTGTTATTCTTAGTTAGGGTTTAGTTCAAATTTAGTCTAGTTGTGTTATCTCCTTGTCTATCCTTGTTTTCCTTGTGTTTCTCTCCTCTGTCTCCCCCTCTCTCGCTCCCTCTCTCTTTGTCAAGCTTGTGTGTCCCAGTTCATGTCTCTCCATATTTCCTGTTTTATTTGCAAGTATTGAGTTTCCATGTTCAGTGCATTTGGTTTTGCTTCCCCTGTGGCGTCTTGTTCATTTGGGTTAGCTGTGTCTCACCAGGTGTTTCCATTACCTCATTACCCCTCTGTGTATTTAAGTCTTCCTTTGTTCAGTGTCAGGTTGTCTGTCAAGTCAGGTTTCAAGTGTTTCATGATTCTGTTCAGGACATGTTCAGGTTTTGTCTCGTAGCTTCTGCTCAGAATCGTGTTCATGTCTCTCTTGGTCATATTTATTATCATCTAGTATTTTTCCAGTTTAGGTTTTAGTTTTCACCACTGTTCGTTTTGTCTTGTGTTTGGATTCATGTTATCAGCTTTAATAAAAGCTCGCCTTTTCTTTAAACAGTAAGTTCATTTCTCCCATGTCTACTTTTGGGAGCGTTTCATAAACACACCGGCCATCCCGGCTGTGACAGATCTGCTGTTAACATCTTGGTCCATATACCACAGCACACCTTCAGGGGTCTGTAGGAGTCCATGCCTCCATGGGTCAGTGCTGTTTTGGCAGCAAAATGCAATATTAGGCAGATGGTCATAATGTCTCTCATTATTTTAAAGATGCTCTGTTATGACACCTCAAACTCAGCATTTTCACCATCGTCATCTCGGTGATCTAAAGTTGGACATGAAAAGCGATGGATCTAACTCAGACATCAACCCTAAAATCAGAGTCTGTTTTGTCTTTTTTGACTCCAGTATTAACCGTCATTTACAAAAGGAACATCATGTTACAATGAATAATACTGAAAACTTACAATTCAGACCAAATGATCTTCTAAGATAAGAATTATCACAGACTTCTATACCACTCTACAACAATCCCCTGCCATTACAAAGAACATAGGAGGAAAGAAGCTCACTTTCCTGAGCCAGAAGTTGCAGCCATCTTTTAGATAAAGTCTGTATATAATGAGTACACAGAGCTAACATGGTGACAGAGATAAAAATAAAACTAGTCATTTTGCAGCACGCCGCTCGAAAAATCTCCAACATTCAGAAACCATCTGTCCAAAAGTGTTTCTCTTTTTCTTTTTTAAGTCCTAAACTCTCCACTGCCAAAGAGCCCAGCCTTATGTAACATGTGACATTTACAACAAGGTCCGTTCCCTGTCTACCTATCTGCCACTCTCTCCTGTGTTTTCCTCCCAAACCCCACTCTGCCCCCATCCTCCTCCCCCCTCCAGCTTCTCTTCTCTATCCAGTCTGAAGCACTGACATTTAATTAGTCAGTGAGTGGAGGGTGCCTCGCCACATCAGCCCTGTAGTGTTGCTGACCTTTTCTGACTGGGTCACTCATCTGCCATTAGAGTACCACCCCAACCACCGCAATGTGCACACACAAAGACACACACACACCCTCATTACTCTCTCAGATCTAACGAAGAATACTTGAGATGAGCCAGCTGGTGATCTGGCAATTGACAGTAAGGTGGAGTGTTCTTTTCCAAAATTGGATGACGTCAAAGGATATGTTTCATGATTTGAGATGCGGACAGTTGCTATGCCTGTGCGTGTGTGCTCGTGTCCTCTGATCTTCACATCTGTATATCGATGCAGGTTTGATCATATGTTGTTGTGGCCCTTTCTTGCAGACAATTGCATCACTCTAATCAGCCATCACAGGAGAAGACTAACGACAGTTATCCTTTCATCTTCGGTCAGCGCAAAATGCCCTTTTGCAACACACGTGCGCACAGAAGGCTACACGCACGCACACACCTGTGCACCCGGTCAAAGCCAATCAGCAGTTTCCTGTTCTGTCTCCCCCCACGTCTCCTCTCCACTCCTGAGTGCTGTGACATATCAGCCAGCAACATCGGCTGCCAGACACCTCCTATCAGAATCACTTTGGAGGCCTTTTAATCCGCCCTCTAAAGAAGTCTTTCCTGTCAATGAAGGGAAACGTGACCCCAATACCAAAGATGGAGGAGGGAGGGGAGGTCGTTATGGAGAGATCCGGCGTGAGGATCTGGCAGAGTGAGCTACCCAACTGGCCCTGTTTGCAAGTGTTGGGTTGCAGCCCAGACAGTTTTTTTTTTTAATGGCTGGAGATGCTGGAAAGCATCCTCTGCGCACACATAGAAAAGAGGCAAAATACACCTTTATTGTCAAGAGTGAGAGGGTTGTGGTTCACTGGACAGAGGAGTGAAAGTTACAGAAGAAGACATGCAGAAAATCTTCCGAATACAGTGTCAAGAACTGCAAAATTTATCTTAAAAAAAATCACAATATGCATTTAAGATTAAGTTTTAGGAAAGATTTTGTTTATTTCACTGCAGATCGCAAAGGTACACTATACATTAGAATTTCATATATTATAATTTAATAAACAAAAGCTGCAAAAAAAAACTAACACAACAACTACCACCTCCAAATCCTATAATTATTGTAGAAGAAGAAGCATTATGGAAAAACAAAAAATGAACTTTTGATTTTGAATTGATTTGATTTGATATACCTGTATTAGTCCCACAAGGGGAAATTTCATTAGGCTGCCGACCTATTGCACGCAATGGCGGCGCCATCTTACCCTCTGACTATACATACATTACACAAAAACATCACATGGGGAAGACAGGTCAGAGAGGTACAACAATGGAAAAATGCACCACACGAGGAAAGATAAGGAGAAAAAAATAACTCCCCCCAGACTGAGCTCCAACAGGGAGTCAAAGTCAACCTTTGTGACTTGACAGCCCTGATGAGAATGAGGTGCTAAGAACTATCATTAAGGCCCCATCATGTCATCATGTCCCTGGCATGGTGTTTATCCATGTGTCATCTCTGTGGCCTGTGGAGCTCCAGCCAGAGCATCACATCTCCTCCTCTGATCCCAGAGTCACTCCATTGTCTAATAACTGGGATCATGGATGGTCCACAGATTTTGTTGTTCTTTTTTTTCCACTCAGTGATTTCAGCAGCTGTCCTAGACAGAGAAGGAGAATTAATCAGATAATTCCGGCCTATGGAATGAAAAGCTGCATTCTTGTAGATCCTAGAGGCATGTGTTTGCCCACTACATGGTTTCCACACTCTGTAATCATAGCCATTAAAAACGTTTTTCAAGCTTCGATTTGGAGACAAGAAACCTCGACAGCTTGGCCAAGCTGCCAAATAATGAATGTAAACTACTACCGCAAAAAGAATGTCACAGATCCCTTAGATATCAGACAGTCTGGAATCCCTGCAGAGTCCAAATCAGATAAATGCAACCAGGCCAAAGCAGCCCTGGACTGCACCACACTCTCTTTCACAACAGATGATACCATTAGGTCAGAGCAGATTCTCTTTCCATCACTCCTCCATTCCTCTCGGTTCGGTCAGTTTTACACCAGGCTGTTAGACATTCGTGCTGGGTCCCTCAGTGCCTCACTTAGCACCTTAGTTCAGGAGAGAGCTTGGCCAGTGAGCAATCTGTCACCACTGTAAATACTCGGTCATCTTGGAAGGATCACTGCTAACTGAGAGAAGAGAGCTACAATATTTATAAAAATATGACCCACAAAAAGAAAAAACAGAGCACGATGTGCACACCCAGAACTCATAAATGACTAACATGGTAGAATAAATGAACCCATAATAATTTAAGTCAAGAGCAGAGGAGGCACAGATCCATATAGAAAGCATGGAAATAAAATAATAATAACATTAATAATTTTAAACAGTGCAGTCTTCAGGTGGGAAACTGAAGCCAATACTGAAATGCGGTAAACCTGGTGGGGCTGTGGGAAATAACAAATTTAAAGAAACATTTCCTGGTTTGATGAGTCCTGATTTTCACCTCAACATGTGGATGGTGGGATAAGAATCTGACGTAAATAGCATGAAAGCATGGATCCATCCTTCTATCAACAGCTCAGGCTGCTGTTGGAGGAGTAATTGGTGTGGGAGTTATTTTCTTGGCACTCTTTGAGCCCATTAGCACCAGCTGAACATCATTTAAATGCTAAAGCTTACACAAGTATTGTTGCTGAGCATGTCCATCCCTTTATGACCACAATGTCCCCATTAGGACTGAGCAATTAATCAAAAATGAATCAAAACTGACATTCAGACTCTCTAATTGACATAATCATGCCCATTTTGGTTATTTTCGTGTTACCCCAGTGTGCACTGTCCTCTTTAAAAGAAACTAGCCAGTTTGTGGTCACGTGACTTTGCTCTTTTTAGTTTGTGACATGCAAGCATCATGGAGGAAAGCTCAAACACCAAAGCCGGCCACAGAACTCGAACAGCTTGTGACGAATATAAAATTACGTGTTCGTTGTTTCGACATATTTTGGGGTTCAGTCAAGCCCATATAAAAAAGGGGGGGAAGCAGAAAACTGCAGGAAAAATAGTTCAGGTAATATCAGAGTATAACAATTAAACTTATGCACGAGATAAACAGAAAGTTGTTGGAAGCGTCTTCGGATTTGAACGTGTTTTGTTGTTTCCACCATTCCACATTAAAGTGAGTGGATCTCTTGTAATTAATATAACATGACAAAATTTAAGAGCTCGACACGTGGTGACAACTGTACTATTTTCATGTCAAGCGAAAAATATATATCATGTGAGTAAATTGTGGGAAAATCTAATCCTTTTTGCTTCCTGTAATAACACCGGAGAACACCCTTGAGCTGGAAAATGTTTCCAAACCACATAATTTTACTCCTCAATTCAAAGAATCCCTGTGCGCCCCAGGGATGATCTTCCATTACAGCCCCTGACCTCTAATCTCCAAGAGGTGAGAGGAAAGGGAATTTCCCCCGGGATCAACAAAGTATTACTTAATCATTATTAATCTGGGCCGAAAAAAAAGAAAAAGAAATGAAACAATTTGGTTGATGGAATTTTAGATCAAAAGAGATTTAGCAAATCTCCCTGTTTACCTTTAGCCATAGATAAAGTGCTTACATTGCCAAAGGCGCCACACTAAGATGTTAAGGTTTTAAAACTCTTTTCAACTGAGCCCTGGGAAAGAATGATAAATGAAGGAATTTATTATAATCTGCTGCTGGTTATTTCATTCTTAGGCGTTGTATAGCTCTGTCTCTGCTGGCTAGTTTGACACAGATTTTGCTTCAGACAGAAGGGACCAGTGAGTGGAAGTACAGATACTAAGCATACATTTAGTATGTTTACTCCCCTTCCATGAAATGTAGATCCTTGTATTAATTTTGAGAATCTTTATTTAAATGTAATATTCTTTTTTTTTCATTCAGAGTGAGATAACAATCCCTCATGTTGCACACATGAAGGGCAGAAACCAAAGCTCAAGTCTCTCATAACTTAAGAAGTAGCCAACTGACATTGTGCTTTAATCAGACTGCACAAGTTCAGACCTAATGTGACAGCAAACAACAGCCTCACTCAAGAGTCTTTGACAAGACACAGACTGCTTATGAGCTCTATGGCTCCTTAAAGACTCTGGTTAGTAGTAGCATAAATTGTCTACCCAAAGTACAAAAGCCATAAAATAGCTAAATCGGTAAATCTAGTGACAAAGTACCTCTGAGAAGCCGAAGTGCTTAAATCAACTCACTTTTGCTGGTAGTTATTACACCGCATTGATTGTCCACAGTATTTCTGCAGCTCTCTGCTTTTTGGACAGAATCTTTGGCGCAGCTCTTCAGTGCATTAATTTCTGCTTGTTTAGCTCATGTCTGCATACCTTTGCTTTTGCTTTTGTTGCATTTGCAATGGAGCTACTGCGACAAAAGACAATTAATCACCCATTCTGCTATTGCAATTTGGATCTTACACCACAAACCCACTCTGTATGCTGCTACTATAAAACTTTTCCTGAGATAGAAACTTTATGTAACTGTATCACCCAAAGTGGGAAGAACTGGTATTTTAGTCTAATTTAAGAGAATAATTCTATATTTAGATTCATCTCCAGGCATAAAAATGATGCAGTTGTTGCTTGCCAGTGTTGGCAGCTCCAATAAATTTCCATGTCCAACTTATTTGTTTGAACCCAGTAAACAAATATAGGATTGATGGCTAAAAGAAAAGAAAATTTAAGATGGAAAAAGAACACAGGATAAGGTTGTGTTTGTTGAACCTGACTGGATGAATCTGACTTTTTCCTGAAAAAGGTTGCAACATAATGTCTTCTGATTCATTTATTGTGACATAACATGACTGGTTTAAACTGACTCAACCATAGAGTACTGTGGCAAAGTCTGAAAATGAGAAATGGATGCAGTGGTTTAATAAAACATACATAACTCATACAAACACAGATTGAAATACAGTCTCTCGCTCTCTCTCTCTCTCTCTCTCTCTCTCTCTCTCTCTCTCATATATATATATATATATATATATATATATATATATATATATATATATATATATATATATATATTTATATATATATTTATATATATATATATATACACATATATGGCCAAAAAAAGAGTTTGTACAATTATAATGATCAATAATAATTCTTCTATACAAGCCCGAGCTCTCTAAGGTCCTATTCCTTTAAGCAGTCTTCAGGAATAGTTCTCCAGGCTTCTTGAAAGACATTCAAAGTTCTTCTTTGGATGTTTCTGCCTTTTGTTCTGTTCTTGTCAAGATAATCCCACACTGCTTCAATAGTCTTGAGTTCTGGCTCTGGGGAGGCCAATCCATGCAACACGTTCTCATCCCAACGCGTAACATACTGACGACTGTGGCAAACCATCGGTATGTTACACATTCGGAGGCATGAGAGCGGGTTGGAATGAATCTATAAATGTGTTTTCATGTGTGACATGAAAATCAACCTAACAAAGCATTATGTATGTTAAATCTCTTCACTTTTGGATCCTGAATCACTTTGGAAAACACTACGTCATAGGGTTAAGGTTATGGTTAAGGTTAGAATTAGGGCTGGAATGGACAGCTGGAGCCTCTGCTCTAAGAGTGTCCTACTGCTGCGAGTGGCTTATTAGGATGTGGAAGAGTACCTTTTGCACTACTATGCAACGCCTAGAGGCATGACAAATAGTCTGTATGCTATGTATTGGGAATAATAATACTCTGGTCCATGACCGATAGTGTTCCATATTGTGTTTTTCGATTCAGGTTTGCTTTCACTGCATCGGCAGTGTGTTTAGGATCATTGTCATGGTGAAAAATGTAGTTGTTGCTAATTAGATGCTTTTGAGATGACACTCAATGATGGATCAAAATCTGGTACTTTTCTCCGTTCATAAGTGCCTAAAGACACATTTTAAAACTGGTTGTTTGCTAAATTGTCTGTTATTTGTATATAAAACACTGGTTCATCCTTTGAGTTAGGTGTCTTTTTTATGCTTGACTCATCCATAGATCAGGCTCAACAAACCCCCAAAAATCTTTGAAAAATCTAAAGTAGGCCTGGAAAAATATTGCTCAAAATCACTTTTAAAATTTTACAATGTCTGTGTCCTTGGATGCAAAAGATAAAGGTATAAGTGGCAATTCTGTAATTTAATGCAAATTATTTGCTTTTTGCTATTTTACATTGTACTTTTCCCAATAATACTGGAACATTCTGGACGTATTTGATTGATTTAATCAAATCTGTATTTTGCTACAGCTGCATTGCTGTTTCATTAATAAATAGGCCTTGAAGAGACCTCGATCCTAGTTTTGTAATATCATCCCAGCTTTTATGTAAAAATATTAATAATCTAAAGTGTTATCTTCTCAGGGGCATTACTAGAATATTTTGGACTAGGCCATCTGTCTCGTCAGCTGACATGACCGCTGCTAAGTGAGACTTTAGGGGCATTTACTCCCTCCTCTGATATGACAGCAGCTACAGAGGTCACGACTAAACCACAGTCTTTCTGTTGTTCATTTGTCAGTTATGTGTGAGTTTGTTGCTCTCATACTTTGCAGTTACTGTTAGCTAACTGCTCTTTTGGCAGTTTGTATTTGTTTGCGTTCATTCAATAATGAGTAACACTGATTGCCTTTTAGGAACACCAGAATCCACTGTCGGCATTGTCTGTTGGACACGTAGCGTAGCCAACTTCTCCCTCAGTATCAGCACTGGCCGGCATAGCTTTATAGCGACTCTGTTTTCAACTAGGCCTACACATACCAATACATTTTTCATCCATTTCTCAATTATTTTGTTGCACTGGTAATAAATTAAACTAATTTTAGTAAACTAAAATTTAAAGTAAACTTTTTTTTAGTTATATAATTTTAATAATTGCATTTTGGAGATCAGTATCTTACCCGAGGACACTTAGGCATCCACACATAAAACCACCATCCCTCCGATTAGTAGATGACCTGCTGTAACTCCTGAGCTATAGCCACCCTGTGGCAGCTTCATCATAAGCCTCAAATGTGCTTTCCATACAGATTTGTTTGTTTTTTCCTGCTCAAAAATGGCTTAAAATGGCTCCAGCAAGTGACACCATGGGTAGCTGGCAAATTTGTGAATTCATTAAAGTTTTCCTGTTTGTAGAAACGTTAAGCCAAAGTTAGTTAAAAGATTACCTTAATGATGAGAGAAAATAATTCTCCTATCCCAATTTTTGCTGTCACACATGCAAAACCAGTGCAGAATTATAAGATTTTTAATCTATCCTAGACTTGGCAACACTCCAGCAGTTTTTCTAACAACAAACCCTGGATCACCAGTTACCTGAAAGCAGTACTGAATGAAAAGAAGAGGATACACCATGAACTGAATGCATGATTGAGATGGTGTACAGATGCATACAGGAAGAAGCTGGAGGCCAAATTCCAAGAATTTGAAGGATGTTATAGCAGTGTACTTATTGCTCTTTTGCCTGTATGTGATGGTGCTTCTGGTGAAAATAAGGTGTGTTTATATATCATTTTAAAGTGATTGTCCAAAGGAGGGTATCCTCCAGAATAAAATATTGGCATTGCATTGGTTCATTCAATCTTCTGTTCTCTACCTCTGTGTGATTGTGATGAAGTCGTGGTAAAGTGAGTGGGAACAGATGGAGAGCTCTGCCCTACTAGCACAGCCGAGGGCCCTCAGTGGTCCAGACTTGACCCACGACTCCACTCACCTGGCACTGGATCCCGGCATGGATAACAGACTGTTCCAGGGGATACAGCATGGAGGAGAATTTTGTTTGTGTTTATATGTTACTAACTGGATTTCTTTTGGCATTACAAGAGCCAAAGAAGACAAATAGCCTTTATTTGTGTCTTGTTTTTAGACTCACAGCAACTATGAAGACAGTCCCTGAACAGTGAGTGAGTATAGCACTCAGAGTACTTATAGCACACTTTGCTTCCACTTTATTTTTAAGTATTTCAAGGGTAACATACTCAGGTTTGCAAACTCTGAGCTCCATCTATGTTGTCAGGAAATCTTTTTTTAAATGTTTTGTCTGTTTATCAAAGTCAAAATATTTTGAGAAGTGTGGAATTTGCAGGTTCTCCTGCAAGTGTCTTCAATCCAGCTGAGTCAGGTTGGTTGGCATCAGGTGTCTAGCCTAAGACCCGTACTGGATACAGACACCCCGGGAGTCAAACCTATGACTCCTGTTCCAAATGGATGTGGGCTTACCATTATGCTATCCAGCTGTACCCAGCTTGGAGCCCTCGGTGCAGTGACTCCCAAACTTGGCAAGTGGCTCCAGCAGATCCCAGGAACAACACTTGAGATCTCTGTCCAGAAGAGGGCAGTGCTAGGAACAGCTAAGGCAGACCTTCCCAAAGTGTGGGGCCCGCCCCCTAGTGGGGGGCAGAGCCATTGCAAGTGGGGCGCGGTATGAAAAGGGAAAAAAAATAAATAAATGACGCTTGGACACTGCTAGCACGGGGCGCCCGCACAAACGCAAAGCAGGAGATGAAGCATAGCTGAATATGTTTCCAAACCAACTTCATTCTAAGCCAAAGACTAGAAAATATGGTGAAGCATATCTTCCCTTTGGTTTCACCTGCACAAGTGCCAAGGTAGGTCTCCCCTGCAGAATTGGTATTTCCTTCGTCAGGAGCAGCGCTGGGCTCTTCAAATCACGGACAAACAGTATCACACATTCTTGATTTTTAGTTCACAAACACTTGTTGTAATGACTAACTACTCCTGACATTTTGGAGATGTTAGCTCTTTATACAGTAAAGTTACAGCGGGATACAAATAACATCAGGCTGATCCTGCCACGATTTGTTCCCCCGTCCAAATCACAGACAAACAGTATCCCACAGTTGTTTATGTTTTTAAACCCATTTTGCACAGAGAGGCAGTTTTTGAAAAATGTATTGATAGCAATGTTGAATATTATTACACAAGAAAAAAACAACTACATGTAAAATAATGACACCGTGACGCCTCTGCCTTTCTAAATAGAGGGACAGTAACTGCGTGTTTATATGTAAGTGTGTAAAACCTGAAGATAGACACAAAATACTGTTAATCTGACTATCTGCCATTCTGCAATTCATCTCATGTAAACAATAACGTGGCGCACAGCGTGACGTGAAAAAAGGCACATACCTTTGACGTTGCGTGACGAACTCTGTATTCCTCGTCCACACGTAAAAGCAAAAAAGGAGTTTTAAAAAAATCTCCATTTTCGGTGATTCGAAACGCTGTTTACGTGTGGATGACACAGCTGCGTTTTCAAAAATACCTGTGTAGGTGCGGATGTAGCGTAAAAGAGTTAGTAGTTTATTTTCTTACTACCTATATTTGCTTAATTGTTTACTAAATGTTTGAGGTGTGAAATAAACCACAATTGAGCAAAATATGGGTGTGTGTGGTTGGAGGATGTGTTAGTGCGTGCGTGTGCGCGTGCGTGAGGGGGGCGTGAACATTTTTCCTGTAAAACAAAGGGGGGCCCAGCGAAAAAAATTTGGGAACCACTGAGCTAAGGTACTGTGCAGGATCCTTAAGCTCCCCAGCCACTGGTGGAGGACCCAAGCTTGAAAGAGAGACCGCCCGCAGGGTGAGAGGGGACTGTATATATATGTGTATATAGCTTACTGCATTTTTCTTTTGAAAATATCATGTTTATTTCATCAACCACATATTATAAATGCTAAAGGAAACAAAGAGCTCATGAAAAATAGCTCAAGGAAGCGTATCATCATCCTCGTTTTTGGGATTCTGCAACAGTCTTTGGTCTCATATAAAACCCAGCTCAGCTCGGCAACGCAGTACCTCTCAGGCAAGCTAAAATGGGCGAGGTTATGACACTGTCTGAGTCGTGTGTGGTGGAGCTGCTTTGTCGGCTGCTGCTCCCTCGCCTAGTAGAGATAAACAAAGCCCCGATGTGAAAGTTGAGGATTTCTGCAGCTTGCATTCCATTACTAAATCCCTCACCTCTCTGCAACTCCTCCAGTTACAGAACCCGGCGAGAGCAAACAGGAGAGCTTCATTAGGCTTTTCCAGATGTAAAAAGTTAACTAACCTCATGCGGGTACACACCAGCATTCGCCTTTTTTTCCCTCTCCCTTCCTGCTGCTCTCTCCCCTTCGCCCCCTAAGGAGTTCTCTCCGGTGACTCGCTGTTCCACAGGATGCTTCCAAAATGGCGGCTCGGGGAGTGCTGCAATTCCCCAGGCTGCCCAGATGAGATGCAAGGTTCTCTCTTGTGGGCACAAAAAGAAGAAGAAGAAGAGACACACAGGAAGATGTATGTGTGTGTGTGTTTCCCCCCCTTTTATTTCCTTAGCTTTCTCTGATCTGATCTGATGTGAAATCACAAATTGGCCCCTAGCCGCTGCCCCCTGTGTACATAACAGAACTCATTAAAGTGAGGAGGGTTATTAAAAAGTGATGGAGCGAGGGAGGACTCTGACAAGAAAAACTGATTCAGTTTAATAAAAGAAACAGAAAGAGAAGAAGAAGGTGAAGCTCCACAAAGAAAAAGGAGGCTAAGCAATGAGGGAGCCGCAACGACAGGTTTACTGTTCTCTTTCACACAAGCCTTATGCAAATACGCTAGATTCTTCCGAGGCTTCGGACAAGCTCAGTTCTTTACTTTCTGGCAGATGATAACATGGAATGGGACGTCTTTCCCAAAGGTTCAGTTCGTGTGCCCTACATATGGACAGACAATACAGTGTGAAGGCAGCGACTTGGCCATCAGCAGAGCAAACTGTATGTTGCTTCTTAAATCCCAGCAATCAGCTAAAGCCCTTGAGGTCTAAGCTAAAAATACAGCATGTATTACTGTTCACTTAAGATAAAAGCATCTGTTAAATGACCGTATCATAATGCCTCCACTCCTCTGGGCAGTATTTTTGTGTGTAACAGCAACAGGAGACCTCTGGCATTCTGCTTCATGGACGTTCATTTATAATTCATCGGTTTTGACTGGGAACACACGTGTAATGGGAGCAAAGTATATCTTGGAGGATTACGGGGCGAGGACAAGAGGGGAAGATGAGCGGATGGCGAAAACATAACAAAGAAAGAAAGACTGAAAGAGGTCTGGTGGGGAGAGATTGTTCCAGACTGTTTGCTCTCCAGAGGCTAATGTAGATCCACAAAGAGCGAGGCTGAGAAGGGAACCAAACTTACTTCTTTTCACTTTTTTTCCACCTGGAATGAGTGGCAGGGGTAGAACTATATCTTCAAAAGCAAGAAACTAAATGTAAATGCTTGGGCATACATGTCTCTGTGCATCACCGTGCTCAGAGAGAGGGCCTTCTGCCCCCTTTGTGGATGAAATGGAATGGGAAAAAAAGTGAGAGAGTGTGAGGGAGATAGGAAGGGTGAGTCACTGATTTCTGTTGGCTTTGCTGCTCTCCAGCGAGTTGCCGTGCCAAGCAACCAGCAATAACTAGAGTGACTATAACCTGTGGCCCGCAGCATCCCACCTGTATGCCTCTGCAGAAACTAAACCACCTGCCCCATCCAGCAGCCTCCTGAGGTCTCATTTATAAACATAACATCCGCTCAGAAAGAGTGGAAAGTTGTGTGCAGCGTTGCCCAGACAAATGCCAAGCTTTAGAAAAAGTAAGCAGGCAAACTATAGCGTTGCTTTATGCAAACTCTGGTGCACTGAGCTCAAGGCTAGATTTGACTGCTATGGTAAAACCTACAATAATCCATCATTCTTCCTCTGCTCTGTCCAATTTGTACAGCAAAAAAACAGGCCTGAATATTGTTGTGTTGTTCGTTGATTATACCCATCCATTCATGTTTTTAACGTCTCATCCGTCGAGGGCTGCAGGGAGGTTGAAGCCTATTCCAGTTGACACTGACCACCGGTCATCAGTCCATGGGCTCCATCAATTCAATTCAATTTTATTTATAAAGCGCCAAATCACAACACCTTGAGCTTTATTCTCTAAGGCAGGGGTGCCCAATCCCAGTGCTCGGTTTTAGATCTCACCGTGGGTCAACACACCTGAATGAAATGATTAGTTCATTACGAGGCTTCTGGAGAACTTCAAGACATGTTGAGTCATTTAGCCATTTAAATCAGCTGTGTTGAATCAAGGATTCATCTAAAACCTGCAGGACACCAGCACTCGAGGCCTGGAGTTCGACACCTATGCTCTAAGGAAAGGACCCCAATAGAGAGAAAACTCCAGCAATCAGACGACCCCTATGAGCAAGCACTTGGTGACAGTGGGAAGGAAAAACTCCCCATCTAACAGGAAGAAACTATTAGCAGCCCTAAATAGAAACTTTGTCAAAAAGGGAAATTGTATGCATAATTGGAATGTTCAAATCCAAAACCTTGCAAAAGTGCAATCCACTGCATCGCCATCCCACTCTCTTACATTTACCACTTTATTTTTGTGATTGAAAATACAGATATTCTGGTCACGATATCTGTAGATGTCTTCTTGTTCCACTGCTAATATTTTCCTGAGTGCAAAACATATAGTATCAGTAGAAAAGTTGAATATGCTGATGTGTGAGATGCATTCAGGTTCTGCTTTGGCAAACACCAACTTCATCTTTAAACTGACCCAGCCTTCACACTGAGGCTCGCTGATATTCTCAGGCTGCAGCGCAGTGATGAAACAGCAGTTTCATCACAAAGGTGGAGCTCAGGTCAGGAGCAAAAGGAGAAGCCTGCTTGTTGCTTCTCTCTACATCCAAAAGGGTTGCGGTCAGGGGTTAAAGTAGGATTCAGGAGGTGGGGAAACCCTAAGATTGGGTGCAGCAGTGCAGCTTGGGGAAAAGAATGTCTTAGACTCGAGTCACACAATAATGTATTTTGTGAGCTCCAAGAGATCTTTCTTTGTGCACAGGCTGTGATCAGCTGACCTGTGCTTTTACTCTAGTATTCACTGCTATCTGTAGATTCAGACGACGGAGTTTAAGTCACAAAAACGTTGGATTCCATCAGGTAATGATCCAATATCTGATTTTAAAACTCTCCCACTACATGTCAGATTTAAGTTTCCATTTTATAAAATTTCATTTGGCTAACGTACTTAGCTTTTTGTAGCAGTCATTTCCTAATCTCTCATTACACATTAAGAGTTTTCTTTACATTTCACATTAACTGGATATACAAACTGTGCAGAGACAGCTTGTGTGTTTGATATTTATCAAGCTGCATTTCAAATTACATGCCACTTAAAAATAAAAACAAAAAACTTACTCTGGTCATGTTAAATCCCCTTCTGCAGTGCTAGTGGGACTGCAACTTTATTTACATCTGCACCATGAACGCCCCGAAGGGATGAGGAGAAAGGGATGTGTTAAAGGTGTAAACGTACCGCGGGACATCATTATTTTCTTATTACTGAGAAAGTGTCTCCATGCCCCCACTGGAAGCAACACCAGGCTGCGGCACCTGACATGTTCACTCATTCAGTGTTATGCATTAACCTGCCTATCAGATTAAAGTGCTCATTAAATGAAAATGCCAGAATACCATTCCAGATTGTTCCACTTTCCACTTTATTCTCTGGTTATAGTGCTTGAATCCCTCCTCAGCATCAGACCCGAGGATGAAAACAGCCTCTGAGTTCAAACTTACTTGATGCACTCTATCACTTGCACTTAACTTCATCCTTGTCCCGAGAAATCAAAGTCATGATAGACGGTTATCATTTTCAGACAGTGGAAAGAATCCAACGTGGATATACAAGTGACCAGAGCAGGGCTTTAAAGAAACAAGTGGATGTGCACTTGAAGCACTGCACAAGGAAAAACCACAAAATCACCTCTTATGAACTGAAACACATCAGAAGCATTTTTTTTCCTAAAAACAGGGCAAGGCCAAATGTAATATAATAATATTTCAGACAGTTTTTGAGACTTCTACATCATCCAGTACAGCACTTCAGAGTCACACTGGTAGCGATCGAAGATTTAAGTAAATTTGACAAGCTCGACGCAACAGAAGATTGATTGACAATGGTCTATAGCCAATCAGGATGCAGAACACAATGCGCTGTGGGGGAAAAAAAGCATGCAAAACTGCACAAAAAAAATCCACGAAACAGCAAGGCCGCAAAAGGTGAACTGCAATATAGTGAGGGAGCACTGTAAATAAAACAAGGTGACAGTCAACACAAAAAGCTTCAGACATTTTCATAGTGTATATTTTTGACCTATTTTTGTACTTAAGTGGCTAGAAACAAATCTAAGTATTGATCCTATTGCGCTATAATTGGATCGATCTGCCTACGTATAGGCTACTGCTTTATTCTCATATATTATACACAACACATCCTACAAATTCGCCCATGTGAGCTTCATGACGTCCCACCCAAACCTATGACATGTCCGTACCAACCCTGCATCACTGCTCCTCAGCATCCGCCTTGACAAATCACTCCCCAGTTTATAAAGAACATATTTTGTAGAGTATGATGAGCTCAGAGCCTAGATTGCAAACTCTAACTATACTCTGCTGGTATAATGAATGTTTTCTAACTTGAGTTCTCTGACTGAAGTTCATTAGTGTGCCCACCACCCACCACCACCACCATTCCCTGTCATCCCTGTTTTGCTGAGCTTGGTGTCTCTTTGTTAGGAGTGACAAGCTCACAGCCTAGAACCACATATCAACACTGAACTAATTAGGGAGCTGGCTGACTGGACTGAAATAATTAAGATTTTAACATAGATACTTGTCTTTAACCCTGTAAAGTTAGAGTTAGGGTTAGGGTTACTGCTCTTTAACCTTCAGCTTGAACCCTAGGCTATTAGAATATCCAGTGTTTTTTGCAAGGCTCAGACTTCTCAGAGGCAGGTAGATTTTTCTTTAGTTTATCTTTTGTCTAATGTGTGTAGATTGATGTGCACTGCATGCAACAGACACGAATCTCATGCTTAGCAAGACCTTTATCCAGACCTCTCCCTTTCTGCATAGTCGTGCGTAAGTCTCCACTCAGCATGCATATCTGCTGACAAGTGTAAGCACAATTTATTTTTATAGAATAAACACTCCCTACAGGGAAGCAGGAAAGCCAGAATAATGTTCAAATCATTTTATTTGTAAGCTAATGCATTCTGCACATCCCACATGAATGAACTGTAATGAGATAATTTGAGTATTATTGTGGATTACCGTGTATGCTTTCCCGTTGGGGGTGTTTTACTGGGAGTGTTACTTTGAGATTGTCCTACGTATCCTAATTAAGCCAGACAGTTTGTGCATTTAGAAGACAAAGTGTAGCATCTTGACTGCCATTCTTCCTAATTGTCGCACTTTTTTTTTGCCCATTATCTCTTTTTTTTTGCATGCAAAAAAGCATGTAAGCACTTTGTTCTTAGCTAACAATGAGTGCATTTTTTTGCGATTTATCCATTTTCTCCACAGTGAACCCTGTTAGTATATTTAGGACAATGAAAAATACAATTGAATTATTTATTGCCTTTTTTAAGGCATAAAGACCCGGCAATAGCACAGACGAGCCCCGTGAGCAAGCAGTTGGCGACAGTGGGAAGGAAAAACTCCCTTTTAACAGGAAGAAACCTCCTGCAGAAAAGGCTTAGGGAGGGGCGGGGCCATCTGCTGCGACTGGTTGTGGATTGAGCAAAGGACAGTAACAGTAACTAACGATTACATAGACCGTCCTGTCAAGCAACAGTAGTGAGTGCTTCTAACTGTATGATCCCTTTTTAGTACTTTTTAACAGTGCTACTCACTCTGGTGTCCCTTAGATAGACACTGACAAGGGAGACCCCAAAGACCTGGAAGTGGAAGCCAGCTCTGACCAACAACTGAACCCGATCGCAACGCTGCTGAACCGTAAAGCCAGCAGTCAATGAGCCACGGTCAGGCAGCCGGCAAATAAATACAATTAGTGTAAATTAGCTGTGACAATTAGCAGAAGCTACCTCAGCTCACCTTTGTGTCCTCGCGGAGCCGCACAAGTCCCTCGCCGATGATGCTGTACATTCATCTTCAAAGCTCCTAATGACTTTCTCTGCGAGGTACATAATACAAAGCCAAGGTCAAGCTGTGTTGCTGACAGGAGTGCGATGAATAGGAATAAACAGGGACAGGTTGGGTTACCTTGCAGCCACAGGAGACACTCGCACGCCCGCTCGTGTCTTTACAGCCACCGTGTCCATCTTTGTCTCGTCTGCTCCAGTTCCTTTGGCTTTGAAGGGCACGCCTGCTTGCGTGTGAGAGATTAGAAGTGTGTGTGTGCGTTGATGTCTTTGTCCTGGAGGCGTGAGGAGACAGAGGGCAGCGGAGTCATGCGGACTTCAACTCTGGGAGTGTGTGCGTGTGCGTGTGGAGACAGGGAGAGAATAGAGGCACTCGTCTGTATAATGGAGCGAGAGCTCAGCCAGCTTCTAGGAGCTTTCATCTGTCTGCTGCAGCACCAAGACACGCACGCACGCACTATTTCTCTTGGCCCACAGACCTAACCAGACCAGCTGTAATTTGTCATTTGGCTGCGATCTGGCCCGTCAGCGCTGGGTTACTTTCAGCTCGTGGCTCTATGGTAATCCCTCCCTTTGAAGGCCGGCCAATCCAATCCCATGGCTGACATTGCCAAAACGGACTTCACTATTGTGACCTTTACAGCGCACCAGCTAATCTTTCTTCAACGAGCACGGGGGAGAAAGTGAAAAAGGGAGGGAAGCTGGCAATGAGTTCAACAAGCTTACTTGTCCTCCTTAGCGCTGTCTCCTCCATCCTATAGTCTGAATTTTTTTTTTCCTCACAAGAAAAACGTCCCCCACAACATACGCTGCCTAGTCAGTTTTGTTTTTTAAAAAATGAAGGAAAAAAGTCATGGTTGACATTTAGCGAAGCCTCATGTTTCTGCCTCTGGCGTGGGGCAGAGGTGGCGTGCGCTGTGTTCTCGTTCCCACCACCACCTGGCACATTTACAAACAGACTCGTCGGTTAAAGGTTTTTCACACCTAGTTGGTTCAAAGCGCATAGCTCTCCGGTTTTGCTGCTAATGTGGCATCTCGGGCGAAATGAGAAGTCAAGAATCAAACAGAGAACTTGCTGAGAGGTAGGATTTGCACTTCTTCTGCAATCCACCTGGAGCAAAACACCCCGGATGTAGACTATGATTAGAAACTTCATTCAAAGCAAAATCCCGTGAGAAGGTGATTTCTGGCACGATATACCGAAACAGATGCATGGAGTTTGTTCAAAAAAAGCTCGAAAACAGAAGTAAATGTTAAATAAAGTTCTTATAAATCATATCAAGAACAAAATCAATATGTCCCTCTGATCAGTATTGCTGTACGAGCAATGAGGTTTCTGGGATTACTTCCCCGTGGATTTTTTGAGCATCACGCATATTTCCCGCACTTTGGTGAATTGGTATCCACTAATTTTCTTTTCCTTTTCTGTCCCACATTCATAATATAAATTCCTTTATCTACTTAAAGGAAGTGGGGAGGAGTAAATGTGAGTGTGTTAAATTTTGATGAATTAATTTGTAACATTTTTAAAAGTTCTGGTGTGTTTCGCGAAGAACATCAGTCCTATTTTTCCAACTGTGTAGACTGACTTTTAGACAGTGTACTTCCAACTGAAACACATTAGTTTCTACATTGTGGTGTTTTAATGAGGCACTCAAGTCGATGTACATGTACAAACAGACTGCTTTTATGCAGTAAATACAGTAAATGCTGCTAGATCTCAGTTCCTGATTTCCATGATGTAACTCTTTCTGTCATCTGCCCACCTTCAGTCTGTGTTTGACCTTCTCTTTCATCCCCCCTTGTGCTCTAGTTCTTTCATCTTTCCTCCCTCCTTACCTGTTATTGCAGTAAATTGGGCGATCGTGGCTCAAGAGTTGGGAGTTCGCCTTGTAATCGGAAGGTTGCCGGTTCGAGCCCCGGCTTGGACAGTCTCGGTCGTTGTGTCCTTGGGCAAGACACTTCACCCGTTGCCTACTGCTGGTGGTCAGAGGGCCCGGTGGCGCCAGTGTCCGGCAGCCTCGCCTCTGTCAGTGTGCCCCAGGGTGGCTGTGGCTACAATGTAGCTGCCATCACCAGTGTGTGAATGTGTGCGTGAATGGGTGGATGACTGGATATGTAAAGCGCTTTGGGGTCCTTAGGGACTAGTAAAGCGCTATATAAATACAGGCCATTTAAATTATCTAGAACCAATGGCCAGTTATAAAATTTGAAACAAATTTGACTTGGGACTCTGGGCTATATAAATTAATTTAACTTGTATTCATAAATGTGATGTTAAAAATTCAGATGAGCTAGTTAATCATTGGATGTAACGTGAACCTCAGGTAATCAGTGACTCTACAGTGAAGCCTCGTGAAACAGATTATGAAATGAAATGATTGATTATTATCATTATTACTATGAAAACGGTCAAAAATAGCACACGGTTTCAAAATTGAGGGTTATGAGTGGTTTGAATATTGGCTAACAACTTCTCAACCACAACTCTGTAGAGGACTCACCATTCCTCGTCACATCTTGGATTTTCCAACCAAGATGGCGACAGCAGAAACCCCTGATTTTTGGCCTTCAAAATAGGACTTCAGAAACTAGGTATAACCAGTTGCTGTTTATGCCTCTTTCAAACACCATTGGCTACTAATCTCAGCTAATTCTTCTTTAACTCAGCTGTTTTAAATGTGCAAACGTTTGCAAATGATAAGATTACTTACTGGCCAAACCAACTCTCTAACCATGTCTGAACTCTCAAACTCTGTTGGTCCGATAAAAAGATGTCTCCACAAGATGTTCACCCATTGGATGCTTTCTGGTGTATGTGTTTTTGCATGTTTTTGAAGCACTGTGGGACTCAAACTAGTCAGTCATAATCAGTGTTGGGACCAGAGATGGGCAGTAACTGTAATCCGATTACTTTTTTCGAGTAACGAGTAAAGTAAGGTATTACTATTGCAAAAACAGTAATTAGATTACCGTTACTTTCCCGTAGGAACGCTGCGTTACTGCGTTACTAAAACCGTGATTTTTTTGCGAGAATGTCTCATGACAGTGACGTAAGCAAGTGCGACGTTTGTGACAACAGCTGTGTGCAGATCAACAGTGGATCATATATCGAGTACTGGAGAGAGTATGAGCGTGCAGCTTTTAAGTATTGACCTTACTTTAAGTTTGATTCCATAAAAAGTGACAAAAACATTAGTGTCCGTTGTGCATGGGAAGAAAACTTCTTTTTACAGCGAAAAAAAACCCCTAAACTTCCAAGCAAGCACCGAGTGCGCTACCACGTAATGGGAAATTCACAGAGAAACTGCCATATCCTTCCACTGACCGCTGCGGCACACCTGCACCAGGGTAAACCTCCGCCTACCCTGCTCCTGCTTTACAGGTGAAAATAGAGCAACAGGACCGCTAGTCTTTGACTTTATTTATTTTCTGCTGTGTTTTATTTGCATCTATTTGAAAGACTGAGTGTAAACACAAAAAAAAATATATTTATGTGCTGGAATGTGCAGAAAATAGTTTTAAATATTAAACAAATTTCTTCCAGTCAGTGAATGTTGCATATAATTACATTTTTGCTTGATGCATAAAGTTAAAAGATTAAAACTAATAAAACAAGTTTTAAAAAGAGACTTTTCCATTTGATTACATTTTGTATGATGGATTATGTAGAAAAAGTAGAATTGAGCTGAAAGATCTATCGCTTTACCACCTATTCAGGTTGTAAATCGTGTTTTTAAAAAGTAACTAAGTAAATAAGTAATTAATTACTTTTGAAAATAAGTAATCAGTAAAGTAACGGGATTACTTTTTTGGGGAAGTAATCAGTAATTAGTTACTGATTACTTTTTTCAAGTAACTTGACCAACACTGGTTGGGACTAGCGCGTTATTAAATAACGCATTACAGTAACTACGTTATTATTGTGGTAACGAGCACGGTAACTAGTTATTATGCCAAAACCGGGAACGCGTTACTCGTTACTGGGATTTTCGATAGGCTTGTTATTCGTTACTTCGTGTGGTGGCTATCGCGGAGCTTCCACAGATTCAATATCCCACGGTGTGGGACGGAGAGATTTCGCAGGTCTTTCCTCCCCACTGCTGTCAGACTCCATAATAAAGACTTTAACTGATCAAGCACACACATCCATACAATAATACTAAGTGCAATAATCCTTTCTGTCATCGTTGTATTTTTACTCAGTTGTATATAGTATTTGTATTTGTATTCTATTTTTATCTTATTGTATATTTATTTTATTTTATTCTACTGTATATAGTATTTTATTTTATTCTATTCTGTACAGTTGTGTACTGTATTTATTCTTATTGTATTCTAATTTTTGCCTCATAACTTTTGCACTGTCCACTTCCTGCTGTGACAAAACAAATTTCCCACGTGTGGGACTAATAAAGGTTATCTTATCGTATCTTATCTTATCTTATAACATTAGCAAGTGGTGGAGGCCAGCAGGTGGATGAAGGAAAAGGGAGGCAAGAGGAGAGACCCGAAGCAGCCGCTGGTCCGAGAGTGTCAGGTGAACTGAACTTCAGGTAAGAAGTTATAACCTGCAGTCCATCTGGGTCAGATATGAACCAAGTTTAGGTGGAGTTTATTTTCGTTATGCTGACTTTTTCGTACTGCGTGCTAGCTAGCATGACGGAGTTTCCATACAGCTGGGTGGGTGCTATGTTACTGATGTTGAACTTTATTTTGTTCATAAGGTTAATTATTAGAGTTGCCAACCATCCTGTAAAAAACGGAATCGTCTCGTATTCAGAGAAAATATCATGCGTTTCGTATTGAGGTGAAAAGGAACACAGTTTGTCCCGGACTTCAGCTAGAATGAAAAAGACACAAAGCTGGAGTTATTCTGTGTTTACGCTGCACAGCTGCCTCTTCTTCTCTCATCCTCTCACCCTCCCTCTCCTGTTTCTACTTCAATCATGAAACTGATCAATGATCAGCTGATCGGCTTTTCTCTCTTGTTTTTTTATCGTCCACTTTGCGCCAGAAAGAGGAAACCAGCGGATGTCACGGTAAACAACAGCAGCACGTTTAAGCTTGATCAGCTGTTGTTAGAATTTATTTAATATTAATCTCTAGTATCAGCTGATGTTTGCCGGAGCCACAGCTGTAAACCTGCTGGTCATGATATCGGTTTGGTTATCTGGTGAGAGGGAAACATTAAGATAAAACCAGGAGATGTCCTTACTGAATCATCAGAGCTGTGATGGAGAAACAGGTTTAACTTTTAGTTAACATGAATGAGTTGAAGGGAAGTTATGAACTGTTTCTGAGAGACAAATAACACCAGGATCCTTTTCTAAGTAGCTGACAGCTGGTAACTGTGCAGGGGCGGGTCTAGCAAAGTGTTGCCAGGGGTCCACGTAGGGCATTAAAAGGGAAAGGGGGGCACAAGGAAATACTTTCTTATTCTAATTTAAAATGTCTCACTTTTAAAAAAATAATTATCTGAGTCTTGCAACAAACAATTGATAGATTGATACATATATACCATCAAAACAGTGTACATCACTGTCACAACAGTGTTTATTTTCATTCAAAGGCTTTATGATTTTTCCTATAATGGTGGGCCGGTCTCTAGTCAAAATGCCCAGGACGATTTTTTTGTCCCAGTCCAGCTCCGTATGCAGCTCATCTTCAGTCTGGTGTTACCTACATCTTCCTATTCAGAAGGCAGAATTTCCGAGTTCTGAGTACAATCGAAAGCACCACGACTGCAGTTTTTGTGTTGGATGTAAAAAGCAGGCTAGGATAGATTCAGGTGTGGGATTTCTCTCGTGGAAATACATTATTTTTTCCTTTCTATTGGTAGGTGGCACAGTGCACTTGTGGCAAGTAAGCAAGCTAGAAGACTGGCAATCTTGCTGGGTATCCAGTTACGGAAGCAACACATTAACAAGAGAATTCTGAGTAAAACCAAAGTTACTTTCCCTAATAACTAGTTACTCTGAAAGTAACAAGTAACTTGAAGTAACTGAGTTACTTTTGATAGAAGTAACTAGTAATGTAACTAAGTTACTAATTTAAAGTAACTTACCCAACACTGGTCATAATTCATCACTGCTGAAGCATCCCCAAATACAAGACTAAGGTAAAAAAAAAAAAAAACTCTAAATGCAATCCAGTGCATTAGTCAAAAGTAACAAAATAACAACTGGCAACAAAATAACAGCCTATAGTCTTGGGAAAGCACTGACATGTAAAGTCATGCCTATTTGTAGCTGTAGCATCAGTAAAGAAGCCCTGAAAGTGCCTCTCTCACTCAGTGCTATTTCATTTTGTTTTTATTTTGGTCCGCCAGCCCCCTGCCATCGCTTCATCTCTTTTTTTTTTCCTGCCAGACCAGGCCGAAAGGGGGTGTAGGCTCAACATGAGCTCGCATCAGCGGGCTACCTCCAATCTCCCGCCATTTGCCAGCATGGTACCAATCAACACTTTACTCCCACCCCGCTGAGAAGCAACCGACTCTGAAGGAGACAGAAGGGGACCTGGTGTGATGGAGATATGAAGTGCGTGAAAGAGAAGAAGAAAGAAGAGGGAGAAAAAAAGACAGAAATAGAAGCAGAGAATAAGAGAAAGCAGGAAGGCAGCTTCTTGTTAAGCATCCTAAATTTACCCTAAGTGCTGAGACCCCCCTCCCTGTCATCATCTTCAGCTCTTGCTCTGTCAAAAGATTTGTCCCTGACACACATGCACTGGGATCTACCGTTAAAACTTCCTGAAATAACACTACTGCTGAAATAACACTCAAATTTAAACATTAAGTGCAAATTTCAAGGATGTACCCAGAATGAAATGTTCTCAGGCTATCAATAACTTTTAAAAATAACACCTTTGAATATAACAAAACCAGTTAAATTACACCCCTTCAATATTAATCTTTTTTTCCAATAAGAGTTTCTGTGATTTCATATATTTCTACAGTTTATCATACTGAGGTCTGCTGGCTAACCCCTCACTTCACAAGAGTACTATTGATCCAAGCTCTGTCGTGATGAAAGCAATCTTTTACACCCTGACCAGCTTTTGTAATTAAGATTCTAATGGCCCTTGCACATCTTTCATTCATATACATCTGAGGTATATCTAGATGTTCTGAGAGGGGTGGCTTCTCATTCTGCAAATAATAAAATTAACTATTGTAAAGATTACATTTAAAGTCATTCAACTACAAATCTGGCCTTTCTGTTTTTGAGGCTGATTATAGACTTTGGTTTTGTTTGTAAAGGATCCTGTGATTATTCCACCCCTTTTTTCTTCTGTGGATGTCCAGCTGGTGATTGCATTTTTTTTCCAAACTGTACCAAACTGTTTGTTCTGTTACTTCTAATGTCCCTCCAGTCTCTCTGGTGGATTTATTTTAAAAAAATAATTGCAGCCTAAGAAAGACCGTTTTCAATGCCTTTAACATTTTTAATGCCCCACTTGTTAAAATACTGTATCAACCTGAACTATGAGGAAGTAACAAAACCCCACACTGGTCCATGAAACAGCTTTTGAGTGTACGTTCAAAATACATTTGAAGTCTTGAAACTAAGGTTACGGTTAGGTACTGTTAATCCAATAATTTCGTTTGGCCACTCCAATTCCAGTTTAAATTCTGTAATCTAAGACAATATTCATAATATCACTTAAACTTTGATGTTTCTTTTTTCACAAACTGAAAATTACAAAAATTGCGGCAGTTTTCCAGAAGTTGTGCATTTGTCTTGGTTGTATGATGTATAACATTATTGTGAGATCATGAGTGGCCTTTATCTCTTGATGATAACACCAAGATTCTGATTAATAGATAAGCTGCTCTACCTTCATAGCCACAGCCACCTGCATATATATTTGAGTCACACCTTTTCATGCTTAACTACTGCTCAGCAGTGTTGGTCAAGTTACTTGAAAAAAGTAATCAGTAACTAATTACCGATTACTTCCCCAAAAAAGTAATCCCGTTACTTTACTGATTACTTATTTTCAAAAGTAATTAATTACTTAGTTACTTAGTTACTTTTTAAAAACACAATTTACAACCTGAATAAAGCGATAGACCTTTCAACCCAATTCTACTTTTTCTGCATAATCCATCATATAAAATGTAATCAAATGGAAAAGTCTCTTTTTTAAACTTGTTTTATCAGTTTTAATCTTTTAACTTTAAAATTTAAATTTAATTATATGCAACATTCTCCGACTGGAAGAATTTTTTTTAACATTTAAACTTGTTTTCTGCACATTCCAACATTTATTTTTGTGTGTTTACACTCAGTCTTTCAAATAGATGCTAGTAAAACACAGCAGAAAATAAATAAAGTCAAAGACTAGCGGTCCTTTTGCTCTATTTTCACCTGTAAAGCAGGACTGCGGTAGACGGAGGTTTACCCTGGTGCAGGTGTGCCACGGTCAGTTGAAGAATCCGCAAGTTTCTCTGTGAATTTCCCATTACGTCGTTGCGCACTCAGTGCTTGTTTAGGGTTTTTTTTCGCTGTAAAAAGAAGTTTTCTTCCCACGCACAACGGACACTAATGTTTTTGTGACTTTTTATGGAATCAAACTTAAAGTAAGGTCAGTACTTCCACGCTTTAAACGCTGCACGCTCATACTCTCGCCCACAATCGATATATGATCCATTGTTGATCTGCACACAGCTGTTGTCACACACGTCGGACTCGCTTACGTCACTGTCATGAGACATTCTCGCAAAAAAATCACGGTTTTAGTAACGCAGTAACGCAGCGTTCCTAAGGGAAAGTAACGGTAATCTAATTACCGTTTTTGCAATAGTAATCCCTTACTTTACTCATTACCTGAAAAAAGTAATCAGATTACAGTACTGCCCATCTCTGCTGCTCAGTGGTTAGGTATCAAGTGTCTGCAGATAACCATTGTCCAACCAATCAACGGGCAACTGCAGCAATCAGCTAGTAAACAAAGCAATCACAAGGAGGTTTTTAGTGCAGTACCCCCTTTGTGACCAATTTCACCTAGCAACAAGTAGCAACCACCTGCCAAATGGTCGGGGAAACACATTTTTCTCTAACAAGCGGAAGTCTCTAGGCCTGTGTGACTGAGGTTTCACTTGCACACCTGCAAAGGCACCATTAAAGTTAAATGATAATTACAAGTTTTGAAGCAACATATAAATCAGTCTCCTGCATTTGGTTCATTCTAAGACAGACAATATCGTAACAGCTGAAATCCACCGTTGGGGAAAAATGAAAAAAACCCTTCCCTTCCAATTACACCAATTGGTTTTCTCTTTTCCAAGTACCTGCATAATGTTATTAAAAGAAGAGGTGATGCAACACAGCAGCAATCATGCTTTTGTCCATGTGGCTTAAACTGTGAGTTGCAATTCTAGGTTTCTGTTTTTGGTCAGCAAAATATTTCTACATGCAAAGGATCAAATATCAATCCAAAACAGTTTATAGATGTTAGACAGTAGGCCGTGATAGATTGTGTACAATCTGTTGTCATTTGACAGTCTGCAAATGCGCTCTAACAAGGTCTGATCTGTGTTGACAGCCTTCTGCTCTGTGACAGCGTGCAAATGTAGCTGATGACAACAAAACCTTTCTGTGAGAGCATTTACCTGTGCATCAGTTATAAAGATAGTAAAGACTTTAGCAAATTCTTAGCCAGTGCTTTCCAAAATGTCAAAATATTGCTTCTGTCTCATGTAGGCAGCAATACACCCAACACACACTAGCATCACTCTGCTGAAAAAAAATTGTTCTTCTGAGATGTGCTTACCTGTTTCTCAATGTCATCTTTCTGAGTTTTCAAATACAGAGAGTGCAGGCACGTGTCCCTGAAAACATCAGCACAGTTTAGCAAAAAAATAAAAATAAACAGAAAACACAATGTTTTCTAAATTATCCATCCAAAAATTTAATTTGTCTCAGGTAGTGCTGCATAACATTCAGATATACTGATCATAAAACATTGTGTATAGATTGAAGTAGCAACCCTTAATTTGAACATGAAGCTAACGCACAAATGCAGTTTCTGGATTAGCCACTTGAAAAAGTGTGTAACATTCCACAGGTTGCTATGTTAAAATGCCCATCATTTTTTTTAAACAACTGCATGGTGTGTAAAAATATTTATAAAGCTTCCATTTGGAGACGGTCGACACGCGCAGCTGTAACCAACAGCTGTTTGCTAGCGCTAACCCTCAGCTAATTCAAGACATGTAGCTGGCCCTGTTGTTTGTGCCTTTTGGAATTTTTATGCAATCACAGGACACAATATGAAGCTATATGTGTAGCTCAGACCATCCAGTAATGTTTTACTTCTTTTTTAGTGAGCAAAATACTACTATCTTAGGAGTCTGTTACTTAGCACTTATTAGCATGTACATGTGTCACACCCATAAACTTCGCAGTAACCAAAATGCTAATGTCAGTGTTTCAAACTGCAGTTAAGAAATGCGTGGGCCAACCAAAACAGGACCAAAAGGCAAGGTATTCAGTTCTAACAATGCCTTTATTCAAAACAAACGAGTTACTAAAAAAGAAGCAATAATGGAAAAGGTTTAAAAGAAAAGAAATTAAGGAGGATTCATGAGAAAGGCTGTGTGTCAGGGACGTAACGAGGAAGTGAAATAGGCAGTGGTGGGAAAATAGACTCGCTGAAGTGGAGTTAAGTGAAAAAGTAGACACATTGGGAAGCGAAAAAGAGAGGCAGCAATATTGGATCAGGCAAATATTGAGCAAGAGCAACAGCAGAGACAGAGCAGAGAGCCAAGGCAGAGATCAACAAAGTGATCCGAGGAAAAGCACAATGACAACAGCAGACATTTTCGGTGTCTGGCCGGCTGCTCCGGCTGCAGCTGTGTGGTTGAGAGCAGCAGCGGCGGCAGTGGAAGAGCCAGAGCAGGAGAGAAGGCCCACAATGCAACATTTGGCTATTTCACAGTGTGCTGCAGCCCACCAAAACAATGTTGAAGCAATCAGAGGTAATTGCTCACTAATGGCTCCCTTTCCACTCTCCTTTTTCTAATTGCCTGCAGCGCCATCTGCGCGCACACGTGCACGCCTGAATGCATCCTGCATACGCAACCAGCTGACGAATGACACGCAGGTCAAGGAGTCGAGGAAATAACATGTTACATTTCATCTGAGCAGAGCACGAGAAATATTCTCAAAATGTGCCCACTGAGCCAAAGAGGGCATTTATACTGGCGGTGAACCTCAAACATGTTTGCATTGATTTTTTATTTATTTTTTTGCCTTCAGAGCCCGGCAGTTAAAGTAACCATATAATCATTTGTTGCAATAAATGGATGCGGCTTAACAGGGAAGAGGAGGGGGAGAGGGGCGGTTTGTGACTTGAACACGATCGCTGACGAGCCCGTTATTGAGGCTGCTGATGGATCTGCCTGTCACGCGCAACATTTTTTTTTTGCCTCTCCCCCTCCACCTCTCTCTTTCTCCCGCCCGGCTCGTAGATCCATGAAGGGGGCTTTGCTGACAGGAATAGCTTGTCACTGCTGTCATCTCCACGGCTCCTGCGCCGTGCATCAGGTTTCTTCCCTGCAGTTCTTTGTTACCACTTAGCAGGAAATCTTTTTTGGCTGCGCAGTGTGGAAACCATCACCGCAGGCAAAAAAAAAAAAAAGGTGAAACGGGTATGGCGGGGGGTGGGGAAAGTGTTTTAAAGTGCAGCAGTTGCCACGGAAACCACCTTTACCCAGGTTCTCCTCATTTGCTCACCTTGCAGGTTTTCGAGCTTAATTGACAGATGCGGAAAGATGCACACACACACACACACACACACACACAAAGATGGTCCTGGAAGTGATTAAATCCGCTGCCCACCTGCTTGTTTCCACTCTGGCGACCGATCCGTCTCTGTTTTCTGTTTACTGAGACATCATCTACGCTGCCATCTGTACCATTCCTGTTTGCAGTGAAAACATAATTTTTTTATCAGAACAGGTAGAGTTCCCCTTTGCATTCCTCAACAAAAAAAAACACTGCTATGATTTGTTTCTGGTCAGCGACACACACTCTCAGACACAGGGGTACAGTAAAAGTCCAGGTCTCTGCCTATAGGGATTAACTATACTGATTTACCATCTAGGGCTAATTAGCATGCCTCAAAATAACGATGCGTACTTTTCCCAACACTAACAAGTACACAAACGCGCCATTTTGTCAAGACTTTTCTGCAGGCAGACTGTGTTCAACAAATACAAAAGTATTAGGTGAGAAGAAATATTCATGTTACCCTCAGATTTTGGGGGTTTTACTGTTTAAATTTTTAAAAAGCACTCAATACATTCTTTTTTTTTTTTTTTTTTGCTTTCAGTTATTGGTAGTACACGGGTTAGTGCTGAGACCTGAGGGAATGTGTTCTGGACTTGTGGTTATTAAGACTAGACAAAACCTCTGGATCAGTGCCGATACGGGACGATAAGAAGTCCAGATTTGTTGGGTTTTTTTAGCTTTATTTATGCAAAGGCACCATTAATGTTAAATGCTAATTATTTTTTAGTTATATTTATAAGTTGAATGTTTTCAAACTGTTGCAACATCTTTCTGTCACGGGCTGAAAGCAGGGACTCAAGCGCAGAGCAGGTTGATGTCTCAAAACACAATTTATTTACACACCCGTGCAATAATATATACAGTGACGGGAAATTCAGGGTTCCAGGGGATTAGGGGAAGGCTCTCTCTCTCTCACGCTCGCTCACGTCCTCACACACGTTCGTACCGCGGGGAGGTCACAGGTCCGGGAAGATAAGCTGGAACAGGGAAAGGGAGATATCACTCACAAATCATGAAGGCATAAAGCTGTAAGACCACGGGAGCTGGAAAGGTAGACTAACGTCAGTAGCGCAATCATCCCGCGATGAGAGGATCTGTGACCCAGCCTCAAATAGAAGACGGATAATCAGCTGATCGCCAACAGCTGTGAGAGCCAAGGGCGGGAGCCAGCTGTGAGCTCCGCCCAGGCAGAGAGATAGGGGGAGAAAGAGAAAAAAAAACACAAGTGTAGCCTTGTGAGGCCGGCTGGGCAGGCACGGGGACCATGACAGTACCCCCCCCTCAACGGGAGCCTCCCGGCGACCCACCAGGCTTACCTGGATGCCTGCGATGGAAGTCCCGAAGCATATTCCTGTCCAGAACAGCCGCCCGAGGCACCCAGGAACGTTCCTCTAGCCCGTAGCCCTCCCAATCCACCAGGTACTGAAAACCCCTGCCGCGGCGCCGGGAGTCCATGATGCGGGAGATGTCATAGACCAGCTGACCACCCACAAGCCGGGGGGGCGGCGGGGGCCTGGCAGGAGGACACAGCGGGCTGGAGAGCACCGGCTTGACCTGGGACACATGGAAAACATTGTGAATCCGCATGGTACGAGGCAGCTTGAGGCGAACGGACACAGGGTTGACAATGGAGTCTATGGGAAAGGGGCCAATGAACTGAGGTGACAGCTTCTTAGACTCCGTCCGCAACGGCACAAAACGGGTAGACAGCCATACCTGTTGACCGATGGAGTATTCAGGGGCCGGTGTCCGGTGACGGTCAGCGAGGGCTTTGTTGCGCTCCTTAGTGCGGAGTAGAGCGGCCCGAGTAGCACGCCAGGCCCGGCGGCACCCGCGGAGGTGAGCCTGAACAGAGGGGACAGAGTGCGCACCTTCGACAGCTGGGAGCAGGGGTGGTTGGTAGCCCAGGGATGCCTCAAAGGGTGACCTGCCCGTGGCGGCGGAGGAGTGGCTGTTGTGGGCGTACTCGATCCATGGCAGCTGTTCACTCCAGGTCGATTGATTGTGGGAGGCAACACACCGGCAGCTTCCAACTCCTGGTTAGCCCGTTCGGACTGTCCGTTGCTCTGTGGGTGGAAACCAGAAGAGAGGCTGACCTTGGCCCCCAATGCGGTGCAAAACTCCTTCCATACTCGGGAAGTGAACTGTGGTCCCCTGTCCGAGACAATGTCCTCGGGGATCCCGTGGAGCCTGAACACATGTGAGGCGAGGAGCCGAGCCGTCTCCAGAGCTGTAGGGAGTTTAGGAAGGGCGACAAAGTGTGCAGCCTTAGAGAAACGGTCGATGATAGTTAGTATGGCGGTGTAACCTGCAGAAGGAGGCAGTCCAGTGATGAAGTCCAGCGCGATGTGTGACCATGGTCGAGCCGGCGTAGGGAGAGGTAGAAGATGGCCCGACGGAGGTTGGTTTGACCGCTTGTTCTGGGCGCAGGCGGGGCAGGCGGTCACAAACTCCCTGGCGTCCCTTGCCATGGTGGGCCACCAGAAATAGCGTCGAAGGAAGGACAGGGTACGGAAGACCCCGGGGTGGCATGAGAAACGGGCAGTGTGAGCCCACTGGAGTACCTGGGAGCGGACCGCCGAGGGGACGAAGAGGCGGCCCCTTGGGCCGGTCCCAGGATCCGGTTCAGTCTCTTGTGCCTCCTGAATGAGGGATTCAATCTCCCAGGAAACGGCTCCAACCACCCAGGCCGCCGGCAGAACTGGTTCGGGTACCGACTCCTCCTCCGTGGTGGAAAACTGCCGGGACAGGGCATCCGGTTTCACGTTGCGAGATCCGGGCCTGTAGGTGATGGTGAAATCAAAGCGAGCGAAGAACAATGCCCACCTGGCTTGCCGAGAACTGAGGCGTCTGGCCGAACGGATGTACTCCAGGTTCTTGTGATCCGTCCAAACAATGAATGGGTGAGCAGCCCCCTCCAGCCAATGTCTCCATTCCTCCAAGGCGAGTTTTATGGCCAAGAGTTCCCGATCCCCGACGTTGTAATTGCTTTCTGCGGGTGAGAGACGGCGAGAGAAGAAAGCACATGGGTGAAGCTTACCGTCCTCCTGTTGTGAGAGAACCGCCCCCACCCCAGAGTCAGAAGCGTCGACCTCCACCACGAACTGCCTTGTGAGGTCCGGCTGCCGGAGGATGGGCGCTGAGGAAAACCTCTCCTTGAGCTGGACGAAGGCTCGCTGAGCGGCAGGGTCCCACAGAAAAGGAACCTTCGGAGAGGTGAGTCTAGTGAGAGGGAGAGAGATCTTACTGAAATCGCGAATGAATCTCCTGTAGAAATTAGCGAATCCCAGAAAACGTTGCAGTTGGCGGCGATTAGGAGGGACTGGCCATTCAACCACCGCACGCACCTTCCCAGGGTCGGTACGTAGATTTCCGTTCTCAACTATATAGCCCAGGAAAGCCACCGCAGGCGCGTGGAACACACACTTCTCCCCCTTCACAAACAGCCGGTTCTCCAAGAGGCGTTGCAGGACCTGTCTCACATGCACCTGATGCTCCGCGAGTGACTTAGAAAAAATGAGAATATCATCCAAGTACACAAAGACACAGCGATTAACAAAGTCACGAAGCACCTCGTTCACCATGGTCTGAAAAACAGCGGGAGCGTTGGTGAGGCCGAAGGGCATAACAAGGTACTCAAAGTGCCCCTGGTGAGTATTGAAGGCCGTCTTCCACTCATCCCCCTCCCGGATGCGAACCAGGTGGTAGGCGTTGCGCAGGTCCAGCTTAGTAAAAACAGTCATGCCCTGGAGCAGCTCAAAAGCAGAGGAAAGCAGCGGCAAAGGATACTTGTTCTTGACAGTGATCAGGTTAAGGCCGCGAAAGTCGATACACGGGCGCAACGAACCGTCCTTCTTGTCCACGAAGAAGAACCCAGCCGCAACCGGGGAGGAGGAGGGACGGATCAAGCCCGTAGCGAGCGACTCAGAGATGTAACGCTCCATAGCGACCCGCTCCGGCTGGGAGAGGCTGTACAGGCGGCTAGACGGCAACGGAGCCCCCGGAAGGAGATCGATAGCGCAGTCATACGGGCGGTGGGGGGGAAGGGACCGTGCCCGATCCTTGCAGAACACGCCACGCAAGTCATGATAGACCCGCGGAACCGCCGAAAGATCTGGGGGGTCGGACGGCGAACCAGAGGGCAGAAGCGGAATGGGCGCCGTGGCCGCCCGAAGGCAGGACATGTGACAATTAACACTCCAACCCAGGACGTCACCCTTCTCCCAGTCAATGTGCGGGTTATGGAGCACAAGCCAGGGGTGACCGAGAACCAGCGGAGTGAGCGGAGCCGTGAATGCAAAAAAACAAATCCTCTCCGTGTGATTGCCCGAGAGAGACAACGAAAGGAATTCCGAGACATGAGTGATATCGGGCAGGCGGTGACCAGAGAGCGCGTGCACGCGGAGAGGGCGTGACAAGGGCTCCAAAGCGATGTTCAGCTTGGCGGCGAGCAAGGTGTCAATAAAGTTCTGCTCAGCCCCAGAGTCAATGAGTACTGAAAGCGAGTGAAAAACAGATTGTACTTGAAGTTTGGCCGGTAAGAGAAGTCTGGGGAGAGGGTTTTTACTAGACAGATCGCCCACCAGCACCCTCTCAATCACTGGCGAGCGCGCCCTTTTGCCAGCGTCGGGCACGAGGAGACAGAGTGACCCTTACGGCCACAATAGACGCACTCACCGGCGGCCAGACGGCGCTGGCGCTCTGCAGGCGTTAGCCGCGAGTGTCCAAGCTGCATGGGCTCCTCCTCATCACCGGCGTCAGAGTCGCGCGGCCCGCGGCCGGCTGGAGAGGCCCCGTGATAATCCAGTGATTCCTGTCCCGTCCGTGTGTGCGCGCTCCGGTGTGCACGTACTCTGTCATCCAGCCGAACGCATAGGGTCATAAGCGCGTCTAGGGAAGAAGGCAGTTCACGAAGCATCAGTTCTTTCTTTATGTCTTCGTTAACATTAGAAAGCAAAGTACTTTTTAAAGCCTCCTCCCCCCACTCTGTCTGTTCAGCTAAGGTGAAGAAGTCAATAGAGAAATCAGCCAAACTCCGCTTGCCTTGTTTGAGCGCGAGCAGGCGCTGGCCGGCTGTGAGCGTGGTGGATTTTCTATCGAAGACGCCTTTGAACTTATCCAAAAAGTCAGAATACGTTATGTCAGGGTTGGCGTGGAGCACAGCTTGAGCCCAAATCAGAGCCCGATCCTGGAGTAGTTGAACTATATATGCAATCTTAGCACCATCGTTAGCAAAAGCTTGCGGTTGCTGACGAAACTGAAGGGCACATTGAGTGAGGAAGCCAGCACATTTATCAATTTCTCCGGAGAAAGCTTTCGGTGTGGGTAGAAATCTGTTAGCTTGGGAAAGTGAAGAAGCAGGAGGTGTGGCACTTACTGCTGAGGCCGAGGCTTCCTGGAGAGGAGCGGCGGCAGGTGGAACTGCCGGCAGGGGTGTTCGTTGGGCCACAGCCTGCGTGAGAGCAGCGAGCTCGCCACGGAGATGAACAAACATCTGTTCGTGTCGCTCCAGCATTGCGGCCAGGGTGGCGAGAGTGGGAGTGGAGGCCGCCGAGTCTGCTGAGTCCATTTCCTGGCGGGATGATTCTGTCACGGGCTGAAAGCAGGGACTCAAGCGCAGAGAAGGTTGATGTCTCAAAACACAATTTATTTACACACCCGTGCAATAATATATACAGTGACGGGAAATTCAGGGTTCCAGGGGATTAGGGGAAGGCTCTCTCTCTCTCACGCTCGCTCACGTCCTCACACACGTTCGTACCGCGGGGAGGTCACAGGTCCGGGAAGATAAGCTGGAACAGGGAAAGGGAGATATCACTCACAAATCACGAAGGCATAAAGCTGTAAGACCACGGGAGCTGGAAAGGTAGACTAACGTCAGTAGCGCAATCATCCCGCGATGAGAGGATCTGTGACCCAGCCTCAAATAGAAGACGGATAATCAGCTGATCGCCAACAGCTGTGAGAGCCAAGGGCGGGAGCCAGCTGTGAGCTCCGCCCAGGCAGAGAGATAGGGGGAGAAAGAGAAAAAAAAACACAAGTGTAGCCTTGTGAGGCCGGCTGGGCAGGCACGGGGACCATGACACTTTCTCTATATAATATGTCACTCTCTGAGCTTCTGCACTGATGTGTCATTAAAATGTCAACAAAAACCAACACAGTCAAATGCTTGTGTGTTTGCAGGAGGTGCATGACTGGTAGAAATGGCGGCTCGCGACATTAGACGTGACAATTTTGTTGTATGCAAGGTGGGCATAACGGGGCCTTTTGTTAAGAAATTAGAAGTAATCAACGCTCCTCAAAAGTTGGACATCGCTCTTCCAGTTTTATCCTATTTCGTGATCCATTGTCAAAGGATTGTAGTGCAAATGTGCGTCACACTGCCTGAGAGAGAGATATGCTTGGTCAGGTGAGCATGGGCATGGGTAATCTGTTAAAATCCTTGAAGCAAAGTTCATAGAGTTCATGTGGAGATAATGTGGAGGCCGGCATGCTCCTGTCCTCATACGTCATAGATTGTGAAGTGATTCACGCTCTGTATTACAGGAACTGAACTGAGTGTAGGTCTTTCCGCTTAAACACCCTCATTATTATTTTTTTCTGAACACAAAAGCTCGAGTCCAGCTCCACAAAACATTCAGCATTTGTCTGAGCTGACGCAAAGACATGCAAGATAACTGAATTTATAACACTTCACACTTGTCACCTTGGTAAAACAAAGTGTCCAGATGCGAGGTCGGAGTAATGGCGTTCTGTCTGAGAAAAGATACGCAGCTTTGAAGCATGCTCGCATCGCGTGTGGTAAAGAAGAAGAAGATAGCCTTTCAGGTTTTTGTCTTTTCTAACACCCTTTGAACCTCTCGTCATACTGTTTTCACTGCATTTTTGAGGTAATCAAACCTGTGCAAGAGTTCCAGTTTGTAGTCTTTTAAAGCTGTTCTTGCTCTTAGTCAAACTGATAGTAGGTGAGGTGTTTAACCACACTTTTATTTACACTCTGCATCACTAGTTAAAGTAGATTACTCTCAGCTACCAGGGTTAGACAAACATTTCATAGGAAGTATTGAGTGCGTGTGTTTGAGCAAAATAAAGGCTGACTACAACTTTATTTTTATATTCATGCTTATTTACTGTGAGTACTGGGACTAGGCCTTCACATGACCATAAAGACTATATGTGTGTTTGTGTGTGTGCGCGCACTGGGCTGTACTTTAATGTGCCACAGTGTTCTGCACCTCGTCCCCGAGTGTGACAGAAGCAGATGTTAAACTGAGCTCCGGCCGCGGGGCTTAGAACAAAACTCCCATCACACAAAGCTATTTCCCCCTCCAGACAGTGGCTCTGCAGGCCAGTTTAGCGCTTTTATCCAGTGTTCACTCCCTTTGTTCATCATAAATCCTCTGCTGATGCCAGAAGGGGGAGGAAAAAATAAAAAAACAGGAAAATGTCAACGGCCAAACTGGGACAAAAAGTTCTACTTGCACTGCTGCAGCTCAGGGATTTCAAAAAGGCTGTTTTATTTATTTATTTATTTTCCCCCGTCTTCTCTTGATACTGATGTCATTGCCTCCTGAATGGGCTGTCAGCACATTTAGGTCACTGTATAGTTTTTGATGGACAGGTGAGAGGGATGATGGGCAAACACCAGGAAGCCAGGATTAGCAAAGGGCGGACAGGTGTGCTATTTAAGCGCTTCACCAAGTGCTGTGAGTTTGCGTGCCATCGTTAAGTGACACAAACTCTACTATTCCCTAACCTCGCTGACATACAGCCGCTGTAACCCCTGCATGCCAGTTTCAGGTAAGGGTTTTGAACTAGAAACCCGGCAGACACTTTGAGAGCATATTTCCCTCAGAGGCATTCGGGTCCAGACCTCTTGGCAGAGCGTTCTGACGGAGAGCAAACACATGTAACCAGTGGGAGTCAGCCCATCTGTCTCTGTCTCGGCTGTAGCAGCACGCACTGCTGCGCGCACACTCGCAAACACAATTCTTCATGAAAGTGAGACATGAGCCTGTGCCGGCAGTGACAAACGAACTGCACAGCGTAGGAAAACCGGTTAGAAGATGAAGTGACCAATAGATCAGACAACCGAGACTCTCCCTTTCTCACTTGCTCTGCTTTCACTCTCTTGAGTCTGTTGCTAACAGGATCTTGGTTCAAATCTGCAGGACTTTCTGTAACACACAGAACCCATTTTCATGCATTCTTGCCTAGCAATATCTAATCATGTGCTTTGTTTTTAAAGATTTCTAGCTTTACTGCAGTTTACAGTTACAAAGTGTGAAGCGCTAATGCTCCCCAGTACACAAAAATGTTATGTCTTTTTTAAAGAAGATGTAATTTTGTAGTATTGCACTCTGCACAGTTATGTGAAAAATAATCATATTGATCTCCATGATTCAATAACATGTAGAACCAACTTGAAGTAATGATTTCTGTCATACACATAGTCTTTATGGTCATGTGAAGGCCTGGTCCCAGTAGGCCTACTCACAGTAAATAAGCATGAATATAAAAATAAAGTTGTAGTCAGCCTTTATTTTGCTCAAACACACGCACTCATTACTTCCTATGAAATGTAGCTGCTCTACCAGGTGTAACAATTAAGTTTAACGTCCAGGCATCCATGAAAACGAAATTTATGATATTTAACGGAGTTAGAAGTTAGCAGGGAGTTAGCTCACTAGCTTCCATCTAAATATAATATAGGATGTTCTGACTGAGAGATTTATGAAACAAATTAAAACATACAGCTATCACTTCCAACATAAATGAAGATAAAGTAAACAGCAGTGACATGTGTAGGGTTACTGAAATTTGGCTAGCTTGTAAATAATAATGTGCTAAGCTATGTTAGCATAACATAAACAGTAAAGCTGGAGGACGAACGCTAATGAACAGAGGACTTTTTTCCACTCGATAAAAGTTAATGTGAGGGTTCCCAATGGTTAGGGGCAAATGCAATTGCATGGCAGGATGCTGTAAACGGACCAAACTTCAGTCAGGAGAACCACCAAGATAATCCATCCACAATACGAGGTTAGTCATTAATATACTGCTGCACGGGCTGGCTGTAGTTACATCGGAAGGGTTTAAAAACTGAGCTTTAAAATGATTAGCAGTAATAAAAACTGAGAGAAGCCGACATTGATCACTGACTGTTTTTAGAGGCTTGTTGAGATTAAATAGAACAAGATACAAAGCATTAAAACGTGTTAAAAACACAACAGCCTTATTAAATGCACACTACTTTGGGCCCAGAAGCAGAATTCGTCACGTCATCACTTAAAGACCGGATTAATCCTTGAAATCCAAAAGGATAGCTGCTGCATGGACTAAATCATTCTTTTCCAGAGGAACTTATTTTGCTCTTAGCAATGAGGCTAAGCTAACGTGCTTGCTAAGTAAGTCATGCATTGTTAGGTTTCTTTCTTTCTTTCTTTTTTATTCATGGAAAATAGTTCATCTGTCATGTGTTGTGAACACCACAAATAAAGTTACGCTTTCCTTTCAGCACCATTGTATTAGTGACATCTCAAAACCTGGGGGCAAAAATGAAACCATTTGCATGGGTAGATACCAGCAGAGGTACGTGAGAAAATGTCTGCGTCTGTGAATAGTGTGAACCCTTTAATTCAAGTCTGGTGGCGATAAGGGTGGAAAGATAGGTGTGTGCATGTGTGTGACAGAAAGAGAAGGGAAAAAGAAAGCGAGAAAAAGAAGAGAGGGACAGACTGTGAGCGTGTGAGGAAAAGGCGGCGACGGGTTTCACCTAAAGCCGGATTCATTACCATGCATCTGTCAGAGCGTCGACGGAGGTCTTGTTGCCAATGGCAATGTGGAAAGGAGTTAAAGAGCATCAGCATCTTTTCCTCTCTACTCACCCCCCATCCTCGCTGTCTGCTGCCACTGTCTCTCCTCCTTTCTCACTTTCCAAGCCAGAGAAGTTAAACACATCAGCATGTCTGTCATTGCTCTTGCTTCACCATCTGCAGACGCCAACACAGTGCAGACAAGAAAAGTCCATTATCGCTTCCCTCAGTGTGACTATTTATCTCCCTTACCATCTCGGCCTGTCACTTGCAAGCCCACCCACCTACCCCACCCTGCCTGCAATAGCACACACACACACACACACACACACACACAGAGAGAGACAGCAGTCAACTAGGACTGTGACGAGCAAAACATTGCATCACTTGTCTTTCTTTCAGAGAGAGCTGCCGAGCACCCTGCTTTTCCAGAAACGTGTATGTAAACATAGTGTGTGTGTGTGTGTGTGTGTGTGTGTGTGTGTGTGTGTGTGTGTGTGTGTGTGTGTTTGCAAATGTCTGCATGTTGACACAGACTGAATAATGCCCCCAGCAACTATCATCCATGTGTTCTTTCCACAAGACATTTAACCCCAAACTGCTCCAGCAGTGATGCTCAGAGACTAACAGCTGAATCACAAGTTTTCTTGTGTTTCCCAAGCTGAGAAAATATGCAGGGCTGATTAACAGTACAATATTTTTGCATGAAACGCCTGCTTTCTTTCCTAGAGCAAGGTAGCAAAACAAATCGATACTTAACTTGTTTGTGTGCCAAGTATGAAGCTAGGCTAGGGTACAGACTGGATACCTGAACAAGATCTATAATGAGTATCTCTCACCAACTTTGACACTTTAATGCCTAAACATGAGAGACATAGATACTTGGGGAGCACAGCTGAAGTTATATATAAACCAGGGTAGGTCTGCTTTTTTAATAAAGGCAGGCTAGTTTCTTCTGGTTTATATGCTAATTTAGGCTAACAATGCTTTTATGCTAGCTCTAAGAAAGGATTTCAAGTTTTCTTGTGTTTTCTGGGGGTGAGAATATGTGCAAAGCTGTTTAACAGCGCATCTGGTGGGAAAAAAGAAAAATTCTGCAACTTAGGAAATGTATATTTATTTATTTTCTGTTTGTGTACTAAAGAAGCAATTACAGCACACACACAATTGGCTAAGCTAGCTTACAGCATGGAGGGTTGAGTGTTGTTATCTGATCTATACCAGAAACCCAGTTTATTTTCACAAAAATGTCATATTAGAAACTTGAGGTCTCAAAACATGGAAAGCACAGGTACACAGCAAATTCAAAAGTGTTAAATGTTTTGGTGTTAATAGTCTTCTTGCAAAAGTAGAGTTAATTTTACTCTAAGTAGAGTCACATTCTTTTAATGTAACTCTGAGGTGTAAAATGATAGTAGTTAAAATAGAGTGTTAAAAATGAGTGTTTCTATGTCAAATCTGGAGGTGTTACAATGGAAACATTAACTCTTGACCTCTTAACTCTGAACTCCTACAGGGGCTATGACACCAATAGAGTAAATTCACAGACTCCGCCCCCAGCACCATAGGCTCCAATCGAAGCTGAAGTGAAGCCGTTTCAGAACATTTTGCTCTACATATTTGAGTTGTTTGCCATGCTTGGTAAGTCATTTGTTCAAAGGTTGTTTCAATTATTACTATTAGCTTTTACTTCTGTGGCTCTTTGGAGTTGAGACAAAGCTGTGTGAAAGGCATTAGCCATGTTGCTCGGTGATAGCATAATATTCTGTTTTAGCTAGCTGAAAGGTATTGTTTGCAGGCAAATACCACAGCCTTGAAAAAAAGCTTGCATGTGAATTTTCAGTCAAACTTTTGGTCAAATACGCCTAAAACAATGTGTAGAATGTGAAATGTTGGTATAATGGTGCTACTTGAAGCCTGAAAATGATCGCCCATAAAAAAAAAACAAAAAAAACGAGCAAACAGCAGTAGCAGACGTCCTGACTTGGTTCCACGTTAGCATTTAGATCCCTCCAGAGTTTTGTGCACACGGTTTAGGTAAAAATTAAAAAGGTTGAGGTTTTACATTTAGTTCAGTATTACCTGTTGCCGGTGTCCTTGTCTTTTGGGAAAAGACTTTACACAAGTAATGGCTCAAAGAGGATTCCTTTTTTTTGGGCGACCGTGGCTCAGGGGGTTGGGAATCGCATCTGTAACCGGAAGGTCGCCGGTTCGATCCCAGGGCTCTCTGTCCTGGTCGTTGTGTCCCTGGGCAAGACACTTTACCCTACTTGCCTACTGGTCTTGGCCAGAGGGGCCGATGGCGCGATATGGCAGCCTCGCTTCTGTCAGTCTGCCCCAGGGCAGCTGTGGCTACAACTGTAGCTTGCCTCCACCAGTGTATGAATGTGAGAGTGAATGAATAGTGGCATTGTAAAGCGCTTTGGGTGCCTTGAAAAGCGCTATATAAATCCAATCCATTATTATCATTATTTTTTTTTTTTTACTTTGCTGCAATTGTTTACTGGATTATTTGTGCCATTAATTAGTGTCAACTATTTTTTATTCAATCTCCACATAGGATATGCTTCTGAAGATGGAATATGGGGGAGAGCAGAAGTGCGTTGAAGTTCCACAAAGTGATGAATGAAGGACATGCATATTGTATTGAAGAAATAAGTGATGAGAATGCTGTTATTTGCATTTACCATGTCAGACCTTTTGATAAACAAAATTCTAATGAAAATAAGATAAGATAAGATAAGATAACTCTTTATTGTCATTGCACAGTCATACATAGTACAGTAGTACAATGAAATTGGAAAAACTGTCCTACGTCGGCACTACATATAACACAACACGACACGATATGACACATCACAACGTAACAAACAACACAACACAGTATATTAACTTAGTATAAAAAAGAAGAATAAGTGTATGTGTATTGCACACTGTTATTATTGCACATTAATTATTATTGCACCTTGTTATAAATATAAATATTATTGTTATCGTTTTGTGAGAACATGTATACTGTTACATCTTTCAGAAAATGTTTTGAAATTGTGGTGCACAGTTCAGAATAAATGTTTTTCAAAAACCATTGTGTCTTTTTAGTAAATGTTTATTTCCAAAAGAAATTTCTAGAAGTTCAGAACAGTAAAATCCCCGCTTTTTAGAATGAATTAGAAGATAACTCTTACGTAGTTAAACTAAAATACTCTTTGAAAGTTAATATATAAACTCTTAAGACCAAGTGTTAAATTATCAACTCCAGACAGATTTGGTGTTTAACACTAAATCAGAGTTAACGTACCAACTCTCCAAAAAGAGTTAAATTAACACTCTCTGGTGTGGACCCATATAGACACTTTAATAGTGTTGAAATCAAATCCGACAGTGTTAATTTGGACATGCTGGATTTGCTGTGTATGTTCTTCATAATAGAAGACTTTTTGTTTCTTACTAAAAATGAAAAAGTCATGCGTTTCTTGTTTTGGTTCAGAATAACGGATGTAACGCACTAATTAAATTATTTGTTTGTGTTTTTATCAGTGTGTATATTTCAACATGGAAATCGTGTCAGTTAAAACTCGAGTTTTCCTTCATAAATTAAAAAGATTTCCAGTATTTACATGACAACACAGAGAGGAAAGTGTTCACCAACTGAACAAATCAGCTTTAACAACAGAGTACACTTTACAACATAGACATTGATGTAGCAGCAGTGCCATAATTTTAATAAAATACCAAGAAAACAGTTCCTTTTAATCGATAACACAGTACAATTAGCAGTGGCAGGAAGTATGCGTTTTTTCCCACATTCAAACAATTCATTTTGTAGTACAAATCAAGTAGCAACACTTTTTCATAGTAGCACAATGATTTGTTGTTTTTCACTGCAATTCATGTACAGTTTCTAAATATATGTTTTCATTTAAAATGTAAAAATAAGCCAACACACAGTGCAACAATACATTTCAATTGTTAAAGAAAGAAAATTTTGATTACAGTGCCAGTATAGTATAAAAAGGTATATTCATTCATATCAGCAGTCATTGATGGCTCTAATCATTTGGGTGCTTTGGGCAAGTGAGGTTTCTCTGAGTTTTTTGTAGGTGTGCCTATATGTTATTTTGTAGTATTTTTTTTTTTTAGTATTCCGAGTGTATTTTTAATGAAAACAAAAGTTAAAGTGGCAAAATTATATTCTTCATATGTTTAAACTCACCCACCTTACCTCATGAACCGCGTTAGCTGAGCTGTGCATGCCTTGGGCCTTATACTTCCCATTTCTTGCCATGTAGATATTGATTTCCAGTTTTTAGATACTGTGGAACAAATTCACAACTTTTAAGACAGAATACCTTTGAAAATAGTTGTTCAGGTCCATTTGAGTATGCCAAAGTTTCTCCTTGGACTTTTGGCTATCTGTCAAGTTGCGTTGGAGCAAAGCAGTCACCTGCTGTGACCCTCATTTTAACTACAAAAATGCTCTGTAGTGGCAAAGCCAACCCTATTTTAGCTGCTGTCATCTCTTCAAACACATTTGCCCGCCTACCTCCAACTGCTTTGTAGTGTTGAGGTGGAAGCGCCGTGTCTGAGTGGAATGGTTGACTGGCCAGGTACGATGAAATGTCGGGAAAAGGGAATATCCCATCAGGAAGAATCTCTGTCAGTGCTGCAGAGACCTCTTAGCTTTAAAGCTTCCAGCACACTGACAGGAAGCTTGAAAGGAGCTCTTTTAAAGCAAAGGCTATCTTTTGAAGCCAGAACACCCACATACACATATACATCTTTGGTCAAAAGTTTCCTTACGCTCATCACCAGCTTGAATGTGAAGGTATTTTGGGGCTTTTAATAATTTCTTTGAACTCTTCTTTTTCCAGGTTGTAGTGATTGTACAGCATATGTCTTGAGTGACTTTAAGTATTCGGTTCGTTAGTTTGAATTTACTTTGGATTCTGCACAGGTGAAAGGTATAAATACACCTCCACTAACATTTGATTAAATATCCCTTAGAAAATTGCACCTCAAGCTGATATTTTTAGTGTCCATGACCAAGCTTCTGCCATAATTCTGACTGGACATGTGACCTCTCCTCTTGGCAGAATTGGTAGAGTTTATCTACTTTTAAACTCTAATACTTATGCACAGTTGTTTTAATTGGTGATCCTAGAATCTGCAGTTGTTTAGAAATAGCTCCATTAGGCTTCTGGAATAGGCTTTCCAAAGCCCTGACATCAAACCTATTGAAATAGGGTTAAAAAGTGTAAAAGCTTGGATCATACCAGGAACCCACCCAATTTAAATGAACCCTGCCAATCCAAACTTGTGCCCAATTTTTGGTCTTTAAAGACTTTAAAGATTGAAGACTTCAGCAATAAACCGACAAAAGGAAAAATCCAGTCAAAGAACATCACATGTTCCTCCCCCACTAGTGGCTAAAAGAATATTTCTGAAAAAATTATGTTGATCTGATGCATAAGTGTAGATATTCAAAGTCAAGCTGAGGTCAGGTTAAAATGTCAAAACAGTTGTTTGCATGACGTTCACTCAATACTGACAAGAGGCGTGGGACCAGTCTAAAATTAAACCACCAAGACTTCTCTGGCGGTTTCCGTGCTGAAACATCCCCCCAAAAGGAAGCACCACCGTGTTGTCTCTGCCATCGAGGTGCACCCCATGTCGTGTTCCTCAACCAACATTTACTCCCATATTTATCTACATCTCACCAGACCCAGCTGCAGACCACTGATTGGTTTTGGCTGAGTAATGAGCACAATCGACAGAAAGTACAATTTAATTAGGAGCCTCGAACGGCAACACTGAGATGGAAGATACTAGAAGAGGACGGGGATGGCGATTAATGAAACAACGCCTACCCAGTGTTCCATCATTTCAATCTGATTTATTAATTACCCATGGCGATGGGGTTTTTATCTCGCTCGTCATGCAAATTGGCAAAAAGAGACACACACACATAGAGTGGAAGGCTACGTATCATGGAAAGGCTTTTCTTTCTTCCTTCTGCGTAATGTTGACTGGTGTGACTCACTGTAGGTTTATTTCAATATGAGCTTGAAGAAACTTACCCGATCCACACAAGCATGCAACCGCACCGCCTCACATACGTGTCTTTTGTTTTGGGCTCTTTTTCTATTTTTTCTTCGGTGGCGAGGTCAAGGTTGGTGGTTGCAATGTATTTTCAGCCGGTGTTGTTGTTGTCAGCCTAACATCGCAGTCATGAGGCAGTCAGAGGGAAGTAAAAAAAATAAAATCCCACTTTTAATATCCAACTCCTGGATGCCCCTAGCAGGGATTAGGACCAGATTACGGTTGAGTGCACCGCACGTCCTCTGTGATGTACTGTATATCCAGAAACACAATTACTCAGAGAGATGGGAATACAGAAAGTACAGAACTGCAGACAGACAGATGTAACACAAGTGTTAACACAGAGAAAGGGTTAATTTCTCTTCTACCTTTCTGTCTTTTATGCAAAAATCAAAGCTGCATGATGTCAAAAAGAGGCAGACTTACAGAAGAGGCATATATTTGGCCTTGTACGATTCATTCATAATAGTACACGTGGCTATTTCAACCTTTTCTAGTGCTTCTACCCAAAACCCCATCACATTGTTTCCCCAATTCCCCTCTGCTGCTTCCTATTTTATCTGCTTTTAGTGAGTTTGATGGAAATTTGGATGTTTTGTTTTACTCACAAGAAAAATGACTCATTGAAGAGTCAGTGTTCGGGGCAACAAATTGCTTAGATTTTGTTTTGCTTAATTTTCCTCATGGATCTCTGGTTGTGCAGACCGCATTGTTTGCCGTTTCAAAAGACAAGAATTGATCTCGTGTGCATTCATTTCTGCTGCAATTATATCACTGTGGATGAGTGAGCTGCCACATGCTCACACTGTAGCCAACAGCTCCAGTGTATAAGCCAGCCTGTAAGCTTTGTGTGCAAGGAAAGGAAATCTACCCACTGATAGTGGAGTGACAAACCACAGAAACAAAATGTTGGAGAGCCAGTAAAACCAAGGGATAAACATCTGCAAGAGAAAATCAAATGTGTGAGAAAAAAAGAAACTCCAAAAGGCACTCCAAAACAAGGGGCCTAAAAATTCACAAATGCAGTATGGATTTAAAAAAGTACATAAATAATGAATGAAAAGACAATGACAATGACCCACAGAGAAATGTTGTTAAAATATTGAATTCATTTTACATCAAAGTCCATTTTTTTATACACTAGTTTTCTCCAGAGGAGGGGAACTTGTACTTCCAGCCAACACTGTTTGTAGTTTGACTGGTGTCTGTTTGGATGGCCAATAACACCACATTTGGCATTTTTCTCGCTGGCTGATCTGTATTAGATATCCATAAATCATATTTAAGGCCTCAGTGACACAGACTTAGAGACCAATGTCAACTGCCAGGAGTGAGAATTCCCCAACTGGTTGCAAGTTGTCGCTGGCAGTCACTGTGAAATAATTTGTTAAAGCCCCATTCAAGGAGGCCTAAAGACCGGTTAATGGCATCTCTGGCAACCCTGTGACCCTTTGACTTGTCTCCAAACACTCACAAACAACTCATCAAGTGGTAGTGAAATTGAGAAAAGGGTGATTCAAACTGGAAATGAAGAATGTTCGCCGTGAAAGTAAAACAAGTTTCTGATCGTTGCAAACAACACAATTGAAAAGCTGCAGATACTACACTAAAGGTGAATGTTGTTTCCATCTTCTTTTAGTTTCTCTACAGCTTATGGTGATTCCTTACAGACAAGCATCAGAGACAGCATATTTTATGCAACCAAAGCAATTGAAATGAAATTTTGGTTGCCAGCAAGGTTCCCAACCAGTCTCAAGGTCTTTGTTGAAGGAGGCCTAAAAGATGTCTGTAGCCAATGTGATGTCACCCATAGGTTTCTGTACTCACATTTTGGAGTGTTCTGGCATTTGGGGGGTTTGGGGAGTTAGAAGTGCTAAATGAGAATCACGGAACACATATAAGCTTGGTAATATGATATATCAGTGTAACACACAGGCATACGTACGTGCTTTTTTGCTATTTATCGTACTGTTTATTTTAATCTCTGTGTGCAGCGCTTTGTGACTACCTGTCTATGTAAAGCGTTTAATAAATAAACTTTACTTACTTACTTACTTACTAAAAGATCCAGTATACTAGAATTTAACTCAACAAAACTGAAACATAAACTTGTCAATGATCTACACTATAGAAAAAGCAGAGTTTTTGTTGTTTTTCTATTCTATGTAAAATGGAAACGTGGTCAAGACCCCCAGTTCAGTGACGGAATTAGCAGAGGGGAGGTCTAGTGGAAAGTTCTTAAACTCAGCATTTTAACATGGGTCTGACCATGGGGACTGACTTACTTTTGGAGCCAAAGGGTCTAAAGGAAACTCCTAAACTTCTATGTTGGCTTTGCCCCTGTAGCTTGTCTTTTTGTCACCAATAAAATGGAAAGACAAAGAAGAAAATGCAGTGACTTGCAAGGTATCATTGTGGTGTTACACTTCTCTTCGAAATCATTTCATAGAAGATGACAGACAAGAGTGACAATTTACGCTCACAAGTATGGGAGGGTAAACATGGATTTGAAGGAAAGTATTTCTTTCAGATTTTATATAAAATCAAACATTGTTATGATTATTTTGGTCATGATAATCATGTTGTGAAAATCTGATATGTGACAGCCTCTGCCATTGCAGGAAATGTTCCAAATAAACACGAACACTACATGAGTTTACATTTTCAAATCAAAAAGGGAGGGGAGACCTGTCTTATATAAGTGTCCATAGATGATTCAAGGCTATGAAACTCTCAAGGTATGAATGTGTCAACGAGTCTAAAAGCCTAGGCCCTGTGTTCCACAAACATATTCATAAAAAAGGAGTGTCCTATCCAAAGAGGTACAATTGATGACATAAAATGAATTACATCAAGGGTGATGTCCATGCACGACCACAGCTTATGCTGTAACACACATCCTCCTGCCCCAAACCCCCCCCCCCCCCCCCCCCCACTTCTTCCATCTCTCTGCCTCCACGTGGAAGCAAAAGACCTTGATGTTTCTTTGAGGGTTTGCCACGGCACATTTCCACGGCAAATCTAGCGTGTTATGCCTGTGCCAATGTTGCCAAGTCCTCATCACTCATTGTGATGACTCACAAAGCAAGGCCGAAACAGAAATGTCTCTCTGCCATCGAACCCTCCCCACCGCCCCCTGGTAAAGAGAGAGAAACACGTCTTTATATGCGGAGAAGAAAAGAAAAAGACTCGTACTCATTGGCTACTGTTGCCTCCCCACTTTGAAACCATGCTCATGAGTGAGCCTGAGTATCTCTATCTGAAGAGATTAGAAGTGTCCTCATGGCTCATTTTACAGATTGTGGAAAATTAATTGTTCTTAATTACTCCTTATCTTAACCTTCGTGTCGTTCTTTGTATTAAATCACACACATACACACACAAAAACAACTCAAGAGTCAAACCACACTGATACGCAATGTGACATGTGGCGCTCACCAACTTTCTTATAAACTAGAATCCCACACCTCATTCAATACTCCCTCGTATTCCCCGGAGGTGATGAGAATTCACATCCAGCTAGCGCAAAATCAATGATCACTTGAGTTCACGGTACAAAAAGAGGCGGAACTCGTGTTTGCAGTGATCAAACAGGGTGGCAAAACCGGTCCCCGAGGCATGCCATCTTTCCGCCCACTCGTAACAAACTAGCACACGCGCGCGCTCACGTATACAAACACAGTCACACATACATACACTGCCTCTGAACCTGCGCAAGGCGGCTAAAGCAACATTTGATTTGAGGTGATGGAAACATGCAGGAACGCGAGCTTGTAATCCTGTAACGGTGACTCCAGCGCATTTGAAATGGGTCCCAGTGGCAGTGCGGTACTGGCCCGGGGGCATTGGTAAATGAATCTGTCTGCAGTCACGCAGCCAAATGAACACGGGGAGCTAAGTAAGAGAGCGGCGGGTGCGGCAGTTCATTTATGAAATGTATTAGGATTTATGAGGCAATGAAGTGTAAAGGTGCTTTATTACTCTCCCACCGCCGTCAGTCCACCAAGACGGGAAGCAGAAATGACACTCTTAATGTTTCAACTCCTGTTTTCTTTCCTCCTGTCTAATGGCAGGAAACCAGGATAATGAAGAAAATTGATAAATCAATTTTGAAAACTTCACATATCACGCACACAGTACGCCCAGTATTTTCTCATGTTTTTCTGGGAATATCTCTGTATTTATATATTTTATAAATAAATAATTTCCCCCAGGGATCAATAAAGTATTCTGATTCTGATTCTGATTCTCTTGAAGGAAATGGTCCTTGCGTGGTCCCACTATCACCCAGTCTGACAACATACAACCTGAAGCCACATGTGACTTATTTTCCGAGACATACTCCATGTCTATAAACCACCATTAATATGCTACAGTGTGACCCTTGGTTGAACCAATGCTGAAAGCTGACCAGGTGTGGAGAGAGCGAAAATGGTGCTGATCTCCAAAAGTCATCTAATGCAGAATGAATAGGATGAGGTAGTGTGTGTGTGTGTGTGTGTGTGTGTGTGTGTGTGTGTGTGTGTGTGTGTGTGTGTGTGTGTGTGTGTAGTTGCCATGGGGCTGAAATGTGAAAGAGTGGTTTTGCTGGTTCACTGCATCCTTGTCGAGATCAAAATCATCTGAAAGTTGTGTGAATGGGGTCTCTAAGGAGGGTAATGGAGAAAAAGGCCAACTTGGTGGTTTGTGGTACATTGCGTGTGTCTGTGTGTGCATGTACACTCAGGAGACTGTCTTCCCGCAAAACACGACCTAGTAGGTTGTTCTTATAAGCAGCTTATTAGGATCTCTAGTTGCATTGTAAAACTGACCGACCTTTAGCAACTGTGTGAGCAAGTGCCTGTAAAATTTACTCTAGCATCATAACGTTTGGATTGGGAACCCTACTAATGTGGAACATTGTTTTCAAACATTGTGCCAAAACAAACTTCTAGTTCTTTTATGAAATTTAAAGTTTCTTGGATTTGGACTGTAACTAATATGAAACAGTTGGAAAAACTGACAGCATGGTCACAACTACAGCCATAGTTTTCACTCACAGACTGCATATAAAAGACATGCATGGCCTCTCTTTAAAAAATGAAGCCAAACCTGTGTTCTTCTAAATGTCAGCAGGTCTGCCTGCTCTGGCTGCAAAACGTCCAAATTAATAGAAGTCTATTCCATAATTCAATTCGATTTTATTTATGTAGCGTCAAATCACAGCAACAGTCGCCTTAAGGCACTTTGTATTGTAAGGTAAAGACTCTGCAATAATACAAAGAAAACAGAAAAAACAAGTAATGGTTACAAGTAATTTTTTCTCTAATGGTTCAAATGTTATTTGCTAAAGAGAAACTTAGAGTTGTTCTTATTTCCTTCAATCAGCAGTGAATAGTAAGATGTTCTAGCTTTATGGAGGCTTTGAGGAAATACTTAGATGTTTAGTTTCTATGCCATATGTCAGAACAAGATCTAGAGTGTGATTAATGTGGTGAGTGGGTTCTTTTACATTTTGAGAGAAGCCAACTGAGTCTAATAATAGATTAAATGCTGTGTTGAGACTGTCATTTTTAGCATCTACAAAGATGTTAAAATCACCCACAACAATTATTTTATATGAGCTGAGCACTAAATCAGATATAAAGTCAGGTGGACTCTGTCTAGGTCTTTGGTTGATTGACAAGCTGGAGTGGGAGATCGATGCCCCCCTAAAGTTGGTTTTAGTGAAACAATAGTAAGGAGACCAATTGATGCCCTCATGATAGGTATACATCCATCTTTTTAATAGACTATGAGCAAGTACATCTGAACCCAGGACACTAAAGAAAATCATTCAGCGCTGTTGTTGGGCCCTGGGGTCCACACAGTGCACTTTGGTAAGCAACACTGAATGTAAAACAGAAACTTTGTTTAGAAGAAAACTCCATATCTTTAAATATAATCTTTAGATGTCTGATAAAGAAAAGCCGGAGGGCATTAGATCATTTTCCTCATACCAAAAATCAGTAAGTATTTGCCATTTATTTGATGAAATATGACAAAATTTGGCATACTTGGAAACTCTTGCAAACTAAGAAGGGATTGAAAGTTTATTCATTCATTTGGTGAACAAAGTAATGAACAAAGTAAGAGGGCATATATCTCATATTTTTGCATTAAACTGCTATTAGAAAATTTTCCAACAGATGTTACTCTAGGAAAATGGGTATAATTTGGGTTTCCAAGGATACCAGGTCTCCTTTGAAATGCTCGTTTTATATTTGATGTATAAATCTACACATGCCATTTTTCTTCTGCAGTCTGCATTCATTCTGGCGTGAAGCATGACGAGGCTGTAGGTGTTTTCTTCCACAGCTCATGTGCCCGCCATACTGTCTGGCCTCTTGACTTCCCACCCAATAGGGAGTATTTCATTAGCACCCAGTAAGAGAAGCAGCGAAGGCACAGTACCTGACCTAACACTCAAGGTCTGAAGATGCTTTCAGGGAAAAAAAAAAATTCTCAAAGCCTGATTAGCTGTTGGCTCTTCTCTTCGACTGGGAACTACAAATATTACGGACATTGGGGTTTATTAAGTAATCGCTTACAGTCTGCGCACTGTGACACATTTGATCACCTAATGACACCTAATTATGCCACCACCTAATGTTGGGTTTATTTGAGGTCAGGTGTCCACTGTGCTGAGCTGAGAATGCTTTTTAAAAAAAAATACAGAGGTAATTATTGGCGAGAGGCGCGCTCTCATTAGAAACGCTGTGTCTGGGAGAGTGAGAACAAAATCTAATTATCGCCCTCTTCTCACCCACCCCTCTGCGACATCAATACTCCATTATAGCCCCTTGTCCCTGGGGTGCAGATAAACTCTGACTCCCACACATGTGCCGTGTGCATGTACACATATACACACAGATACAATGCATCGAGTCATTAAAAATTGCTCTATTTGCTGCTTTGCCGTATGGTACGACAATCACTGTTTTCCTGTTTTTATTGAATCAGCTGTGGTGCATAACAACTTTGCTAAAAGGGGTTTTGTTATATTACCCAGTGTGCCCCAGAGGCTGAGACAATGTACAATTTTTTTTATTCAGATTTGCGTCATAAGGGATTCTGTTGTTTTGGGAAAACAAATGGGAAGGCTGATAGCGTTTCATGCGGCCAGATGGAACGGTTCACCATAACTGCTGCCTGAAATGTTTCTGAAATAATAACATACCCAGAATGAACTTGAGGAGGAGAAGCATCATCAGACATTGGACACACAAGAAATATGGACTTTGTTTTCTGTACAGGAAGAAGCTCGTCATGATGACATGTACAAAACTCCTTCCAACTGCAGTTTTCTCATTTTTCTGTACAGCAAGATTACTGGCATTACTAGCTATACTGCAGCTTACCTTAAAACCATAAACAGCTTCTGGGCTTCCCAGTTAAAGCCAGTACAGATGAATTTTAAACCTGAATTCTTGTTAATGGCCCCCAGGAGTGGTACCTGTGGTTGTAAGAAGATTTCCAGTCGCTTGCAGGTCCCAAAAGAAGTGTATGGAAAATTGTCCCTCTGCTCTGACGTCTGTGAAGATTGAGATTGCGAGATTGAGACTCAGACATTAGAGCATCTTTATGAGCATTTTGTTTGGGTTTCCACCGGCGTGGAATTACCAAAAGCCCAACTGTAACTGTATTCTGAATACCACCTTTTTAAACTGTAACGGAATACAGTTACTCATATTTTGTATTTTAAATACGTAACACAGGTACGTGTATTCCATTACTCCCCAACACTGACTATAGCATATAACCACCCAACACTAGCCCTAACCCTGGACAGGTTGCTGATGGCTTGATAAATGTTAAAAGTACAAGATTCTATGTAACACCAATACTTATTATGTGTTTCCAAGAGTGCTGATTGCAGGCCATCAATAAGCATTGGTGCTGCGTGACAGGTGCAGACTGAAATCAAACATGCTTAAAAAGCCTAGTGTGTCTGTGATGGTTAAAGATTGTGTCAGACTTGTGTCTTGGTAACCTGCTGACATGGCATCAGTAGGACCGACACTGCACCACCGCAGCTTTGAGGTGATTAACTTTGATCTCACCAGCTGGTCCGTGACGGATAAATCCTGGCTTTGTCTTCTATGGTAGGTTGCTCCTGGCTTGAACTGCTCAAAAAGCACAATTTCTCCTGTACAGTTCAAGACCAGTCTCCAGTGTGGGATTTGTGAGAGGTGACAGTTCAGTTTATTGGACTCTATTGGTGCTTCAGTGACCAACAAGGTATCTGATAGAATCTTGAAATACAGCAGCTGAAACAAAAATAGAAGGAAAAACATGAGAAGTCATGTGATCAGATTAGTTGTGAAAAAACTGGATTAATTTATTTGGACTAGAATTAACCATGCGAAATAGGATACTTAGTACCCAGTTCCTGGTCAATCTTTGACCACCGTTGGTGGCACCATGTGTTCATTTTCATTATTAAACTGTAGCAGGGCTGTTTTTCATACCTTTGATAATCTGGCAAATCCCTAGTCGATGTCCCAGTGGAGCTATTTTTATCAGTGGGTCTATGTTCCAAAATCTCACCAATTACTTTGTTGATCATCAGCGCTGTGATGCTTTGAGAGTACAATAATTTTCCTTTAACACAACAATGGCACTGATCAATCAACAGAGACAACCAGGAGCATCCCACCGGGCCCATGGCTGTGGGAACATGCTTCCAACAGGGTTTGCTGTGGGCAAAACATAACATGTGTTAGTTGGCGCTCTGGACACCTATTTTAAAAAGCTCTGTCTATGTTTTTATGAGCTAAAAAATGTATCGTATGTTGATACTGTTCAAATAATGATAAAACAGTGGCTGTCAACACTGTTGAAGAGGTAAAGCACATGTAAACACCCCATCTGCACGAACCCATTCTTGGACAGAATGCCTGCTGGCACTTTTATTTATCGTCAAAGCCAACAAAGATGCGATAGCAAGCATACACAAGGACACAAGCGTTATAAAATGCTCTGCGCTGGCTGTTAGAAAATCCATATTACATTTGGTCACACGATCCTCAACCACTGGCAATTTATACGCACAAGCAAAGCAAGTGCACTGGATCATCAACTAAAGTTAATAATGGGCTAATTAGCATTTATGCCAACTATATAGTGGATGAAAATTGGTTGGTCTTACCTAATGATAACTCTCCAAAACTGTTTTATTTATACACACTGATGATTATTCAGGTTTATAGAAACGTCTCGTTACATATCCAGTTACTCTCCTGCTCGGCTTGGCTGTTTTTGATGGATTCAAATCTGGAATTTGCTTCTGCAGAATCGCTTCCTTGAAATTGCCTGCACCCATTGAACGATGCAAATGATGCAACAAAAAAAAAAAAAATTCTTAACAATTCCTTTGAAATATACTCTCCTGTCAATACTTTCAAATTACAGCTAAAAGAGACATTGAATTTTTAAGATGTTCACCAATTTAAAAATCCAATATTCCAATGTACATGTGTTTCTTCCTTCAGAACCACAAAATATAAACATTTTTCCCTGACATTTGTTATTTCTTTGCGCTCTGGCTGACTTCTCTCTGATCATCTGGTTTCAGTGCTTGTTGTGTTTCAAACACACTGTCATATTATGCAACAAGGGTAACATGGTCAAAGAGTGTTTCTCCCATATCTTGTTTAATGCTTGGGAACAGACTTGACCTGTATTAATATATTCATTTTGGAACTGGAAAAAGTACAAATCAATACAGCCCTCTTAAGGAGAATATTAGTATTCTTTATATGTTATAAAAGTGCAAAGAAATAAACTTTTGTTACTGAATTTGGGGGACTTAATAAATGTAATGATTAAAAAGAAACACTTGACAATAAGACAATCAGAAACGCGTTGACAAGCCAAAAAGGAGGCAAAGTGCATTGAAGACTGTGAAATGCACTACACACAGGTACACACACGCACAGGTCTTTGTCTCCAGACGCCACGTTTATTTACAGTTTCCTGTGTTATGACCGACCACAGTCTGACAGCTGTCGGTCTCAGCTGATTTCCCACTCCCCTCCGCTCCTCTCCCGTCTCGCTATAAAAGGGAAGGAAACCATCATCAGTCCAAAGCGCCATCAGCTGCTCTCACCTGCGTCTCCAGCACCGCCCACCGCACCACTCCTCCCCTGCAGACGCGCCCGGGACCACACCTCCGCCACAAAGACAAACTTCCAAACACACACTGTTTTACCTGCAGGCACTTTGTCAGCCCTCTAATCATATCGACAGCACGTTGGGTACCCTCTCCTCGTATTGTAAAACACATGTAAAAAACCTCGGAGTTTACATTGATGGCTCTTTTAAATTGAATAAGCAGGTGAGTGCAGTAGTTCAGTCCTGTTTTTTTCAGCTAAGACAGCTAGCCAGGATAAAGCCATACCTTCCGGCTGACGTCTTCGAGCGTATCATCCACCTTTTTCTTACTTGCAGATTGGACTACTGCAATTCATTGTATTATGGCCTAGATCATGCCACCATCCATCGCCTCCAGATGGTTCAAAATGCTGCTGCTCGCCTGCTAACCGGTACCAAACGGAGAGAGCATATAACCCCAATTTTAGCCTCTTTACACTGGCTCCCTGTCCCCTACAGGATCCAATTTAAACTCTTACTTTTTGTTTTTAAGTCACTCAACGCCCGAGCCCCCCCCTACTTGTCAGAGCTCCTCTCTGCCTATGCTCCAGGAAAACCCACGAGATCTAGTTCAAAACTATTGTTGTCCATTCCACGGACTAACCTCAAATCTCGTGGTGATAGATCCTTCTCTGTGGCAGGTCCCAGACTTTGGAATAGTCTCCCCTTTAATATTAGATCTGCTCAAACTCTTGAGCAATTTAAATCTTTACTAAAGACACACTTTTACGCTCTGGCTTTTAACACATTATGACCCAAGCATTTTGGATTTATCTGAATTAGTTAGTATTGTTTTAATTCTTCTATTTTATTGTTTCTATTGTTATTATTGTATTACACTGTAGTTTTTAATTTTATTGTTATTGTTAAGCACTTTGTGCAGCATCGGCTGTTGGAAATGTGCTATATAAATAAATCTGACCTTGACCTTGACCTCTAATGTCTGCTGTTGAACTTGGAAATGATACGCAACGGGTACAGACTTCAGAACGACTGAAAACAAGTTGGTTTGGAGTCTGTACTTTCTCCCACTCAGCACTCAAGAGGAACTACAGCAGGTGGGCGTTTTTCTTCAACAAAGAGATAGAGATTGACCAGGGGACGAGTGGAGGGAGGGTGGCAGACTCAGTGAGGCAGGTGAAAGAGACGGAGGAGTGAGAAGGCAGAGTGATAATTTTGTGTTGGAGACGGCATGTGGAGGAGGGAGAAAGGTTTGCGTAGGGAGGATATATTACATGCAGTTCCATTAGTGTGTGTAATGGTGCTGAAAGACAGAGTCCTGGTGCTGTTGACCGTGATGGTAGTAGGAGTTGAATTAAACAGCCCCTGTCAGGCAGCGCTAGGCACATAGTGGCCTATCAAACAAAAACACACAAGTCCTCTTATACAGCCCTATCGCTACATGTCAAATCAAACCTGGTTATTGACTGGTGTGTGCTCAGCGTGAGGTGCTGCTGACGCAGAGTAATTGCCACTGTGGAGTGTACAAATACATACTCATCGAAGTGCGGGTCCAGGTAACTGGACCACACATTATCAGCTCGATAACGGTGATAATGTGATAACTGTTAGATAATTATAGCACTGCAAGGAAAGTGGTTCCAAAGTTGTTCCAGCTTTATGAAAAATGTGGAAATTGTGTCAGGAATGAATGTTTTTCTTACTTAAACACTGATTTGTAACATTTCACTGAGATTAGTCAGAAAAACTGACCAGACTTACAGAGGTGAAAATCTGCATGTTAATGTTCACATCCATAGTCATTTTCATTGATTTATTTAACCTTACAGGTGATCTCACTGAGACTCAGTGTCTCATTTACAAGAAAGAGCTGTTTCAGGCAAGCATGGTAAAATTATAATATTATTAATATAAAAACACCCAAAAGAGCAAAACTGTTGTTTGTTGAATGTCTATGAAGGTTCTCAGTCATCGAGGTCATCATAGTCTAAGGATGGGGGTCACAATCAGACGAGGTTTTGGGTGAACCTATTGGGAAATGGCCCAGGATGTGATCTATAAGGATCCATAATCTGGTTTTGAGATCCCTTCCCAGAGACACCTCAATCCTGGGCCATTTGACCTCAGTAAATCACATGGGTGGGGCTAGGTTTCACAATGGGTTCACCCGAAACCTTGGCTGATTGTGACCGACACCTGTTTGGCTCATGTGATTAGGTAGAGGATCAATAGGGGTCCACAACCCTCTTTGGGACGCTCCCACGGGGCTTAAAATCTGTGACTCTCCACCAGCTGCTCTTAGAACTGAAGAAGCTTCTCGGATGAGAGGTGAAACATCTTCAAGGAAAATTAAAGAATTCCTGACGCTTTTCTTTCCAAGCTCCTTAGACTTGTTTGTTGAATGTTTACACAATCATATTAAAAAAGTGTTTCCAGTGATGAGTTCATGAAAATTATTCAACGAGGCCAGAAAAGTAGAATGCTTTCTATGTGAGCTTTATATGAACTGTTGGACTGTATAACATAATTAACTACGATTAAATGGAATGTAATGAAGTCCTGAGACGGCCGATTATGACTAAATTGTTTACCTAACATGTAATCTGATAGTCTACACCAGATCTGGTAACAGACCTCAAATGTAAATCAAATATAAAGTGAAGTCTGGACGACAGATCTCCTGGAAGTACTGAGTGTTTCAAATGTTCTAATGTGTCTTGTTGTTAATTGATTGCTTGCATGGACCCAGAACTTCCTGAAAAGTAACACTGATACTGAGCGGCAGAAAGAGAAACAGTAGAAAATGTCCACCCACATCTAACTGCACCTGTGGCTGCACAATGTCAGCGATCGTGATGTCTTGCTGCCTGTGTGCCCAGATGTCTTCCTTTTTTAAATGTCAGCCTCTCTAGAAAAGTTGATATGATTTCTACCTTGCTGGCATTTAAGGATTTGTATGTTGTGTCAAAGGTAGACAAAGACAGACAAATCACTGCTGAAAACTGGAGATTAAGAGTGGGAGTAAGGCATTTGAGAAATGTAACATGGGCTTGTCCAATATTTATTAGCATGTAAAATGTTAAAAAAACACACACACACACACATTTGGGGCACGACATTCAGATTATAGATTAGTGAAAAGGATTGCTCTGTAAGCATGAGGTATTATTTTGATGTATTTCAAGATTACGCAGTAACGAGTTAACACACCCTTAAATTGATCTCTAATATACACTCACCAGCCACCTCATTAGTTACATCTTTTACATTATATCTTATACATCTAGTCTTGGTGCCAGATGGGCTGGTCTGAGTTTTTCAGAAAACACTGATCTGTAGTGATTTTCCCAAATAAGCGTCTGTAGAGTTTACAAAGAACTCTACAGGACCCAATAGGTCAGCAGCCTTATGAAATTTCCCCTTGTGGGACTAATAAAGGTATATCAAAGAATGGTCTAAAATATGGGAAAACAGCAATTCTCTGATTCCCTGGGTGACAAAGCCTTGTTGATGTCAGAGGTCAGAGCAGAACGACCACACTGCTTTTAGTTAATAGGGAGGAAACAGTAACTCAAGTAACTACCAATGTATGCAGAACGCACAACATGTCAAACCTTGAAGCAAATTGGCTGCAGCAGCAGAAGACCACTCCGAGTACCACTCCTGTCAGCCAAGAACACCACAGTTCACACACCAAAATGATAGAACAGAAGACTGGAAAGACGTTCTCTGGTCTGATCAGTCTCAATTTCTGTTGTGAAATTTAGACGGTAGGGTCAGAATTAGGCATAAATAATATTAAAGCGAATCCATCATGCCTGGTATCGATAGTCCGGGCTGGGAGTGAGGGTGAAATTGTATTGTGGATATTTTCTCGGCACACTTTGGACCCCTCAGCACCAACTGAACGCCAGATGAAGAAGATGTACGTTATCGGCAGTGTGTTGCACCTCTTTTACCCACATTCTTCAAATCTCCACACAGGCCCTGCATCACAGACCACAGTCCTAACTTTACACTTGCTTGTCGGTATTGGCAACCCCATCATAGCAACTGTGCCAACAGTTGCAAAGCCAACAAGGTGTTAATACAACAGTTCTTCAGAAATGCTTCACATCCTGCTAGAAAGCCTCAGTATGAAACTGAGGCTTTCTAGCAGGATGTGACTGGCAGAAGACCCAGTGCATCACTGCAGTGCGAGTAAGCTGAAATAAGAAGCTGCAGATCACACCTTTGTTAGGAATTCTTATGCTGATGATCAGTCATGTGTTTAGTGTATTTTCAGGATTTATTTATAAGGAAGCTGTAAAATCTGATGGCCCGCTGCTCTGACTTATTTTCAATTTTTTTTTCTTTAGCTGGTGACACTTCTCACACTGAAATACATTGCTGGTGTTTGGATATCAGTTGTAGTGGAAGGGGACAGAGGAACCAAATTGAAAAATGCTAAAGCAGGCCAAATAAGCAACAATAAAGAAAATCCAAAGCCTAAATGAGTAAAATAAAAAACAAGCATCCACAAAGAGACAATAGTGAGGACAGACTCAGCTGAAGACACAACATAAGGAGAAACATCCAGAGAACAAGGAGTAAAACCAAAGAAAAGTGACGATTCTGTTCAAATGTCCTTTAAAAGACTGCAATATTGCATAGCCACATGAAGGTGCTGTATATTAGCTAACAGAAATACCCTCATCCCAGGTGAGAACTACAGCTTTTAAGTCAAAACCAACAATCAATTCCGTCAACTCTTTTTCTCTCGATACCCCTGCAAAGATCTGATTGGACATTTCAAATGCAGCCACCTTCATCGGCATGACGCTACCAGCATTTGTCACAGGAAAGGAATGCAACACACAAACAAAACTGATGAATAAAAAAAGGCACCACAGCAGGTGCAAATAGCCAATGTAATGCAAGGGACTAAAATTAAGAGCAAAATAAAGCATAAATGAGCCAGAAAACACAGAGGTGCATAAACAAAACAAACCCAACAGTGGCTGCAGCCTTACAAGTACTGCACAAAGAGAGCTGCCCAGTTTGTGGAGAGCTCAGTACACACACACACACACACACACGCACGCACACACACAAGGCTACAGAACAAAACGGGATGGTATCAGCAAGCTGTTGTCTGATCGTCGTTCACAGTGCACCACAAAGTCCTTCACAATCGACACTGATTCAGAGTGAAGTCTATCCAGCCCATTTAGCCTCTCTGGCCCACCGTCCTCCTCACAGTTCACATCAGAAAAGACCAATTATATGAGCTTCATTGGTTAATTACACTTAAAAGTAGATGAAAAAAAAACTGGATGCACGTTTTGTTTTCTTAGTAACCAAATTTCATGCGTGTTTCCATTGTTGTGTAAATCTTCCTCCCTGCAGAGACCTTAAGGGATGCCAGCAGATGGACCGGGGTCACTGTGAATTATGGAAGCCTAAAGGCCTACTGATCAATAGAGGTTTTAAGTACTGTAAGTCTAACCTTCACAGCATATTGATTTAGCTGCATGTCTTGTTGGCAGCACACAAAATCACTGTTACAGCAGCCGTTTGTTTTGTTTTTCTATACTGGGGTCTTGAACCCCTTTTGTTACTTTATCCCTCTGTTTACGTTAACCAGTGTCACCGATCAAAACTGGAGACGACATGACATGGATGGAGTTTTTAACTTTTTTTTTTACCACTTGTGAGGTTTCTTTTTCTCTCTGGTGGTTTTTTGTTTGTTTCGGATCTTTATCATTCTGAAAGGTCTGCTTTTATTTAAACTTTTAAAGAGATAGCGCAACATTATGATTTGATAAGATGCAGAAAGTTGACAAAGTTACTGGGTCACTCCATCTCAAATCAGCACTGGTCTTCATCTCCGATTTGCATACAAACGTAGTGGTCCAAAGTTTGAACATAAATAACAACTGCTGTGGAATTTTTGCTTTTTTCAGCAAATGCTTTTTTAAGATATATCCTTTTTTTCATGTTTCCTCAACCCACTTTCAGTTCTTATTTTCACAAATCTGCGGCAGTGTTTTAACATGAATATGTCAAAAACTATTAAAGATAAAATCCTGAATTTTTTAGGGGTCTTTTGTATCATCAAACTGAATCAGGATGTGTAATTTGGGAGCAATACATTAAGAAATGATATTGACAAGTTAAAATACGAAAGAAATATCCAGTATTCGAGCAAACACTTTTGAAATATGCCCCATTTCAAAATACAGCTAGTGACTGAATTGTGAATGATATATAGTTGTATTTTACAATATTGCAAAACAAACCAGGAATACTTTTCATCTTTAGCCACAGAAATAAAGAAAAGCTTTTTTTTCTTCCAACTTTAATGCTGAGTTTAGCAAATATGACAAGCTGCGCAACAAAAACAGGGAACATATCCAGGGAACTCTGATTAAAACTCAGAAAATAGTTTTGTTAAATATGTACATGTTTTTCATTTTCCCACGACCTGGGTCATTCCATCTGATATCAGTAAATTTGTAGAATATTTTCCGCTCCACATTCCGCTCTACATTTTTTAAATTTTATGTTGCTGAAGCAACAAAGTAATAAAAAAAATAAATCTCTGATCGAGAAATCACTCATCTTTGGAAAAGAGAGTTTATTCCAGAGAAATGGCTCTTTCCAAAATAAAAGCTATACAATATTCTTCTTCTGGGCTATATTCTCAGCAGCATATTAAACATATATAAGGAGAATCATGTGCTAACGGCTGTCTAAATGACTCGGGTAAAGTTTGTAGCATACATGCTTGTTGTTTTTGTCTGCTTCCACTTGTCTTTGCACTAGGATGATGTTGGCGTAAATGTGCAGTCATATTCGTTGTGTTCCCACTAGTGCTGTCAGCGTTAATCTCGTTGAAATGACGTTAACGCCACAACACGGCAAATCTCCGTTAACGAGCTACCACAGATTGCCCCGTGCGTGGGGCTGGATGGCCAACATGTTAACGAGCTAACTGCGCTAACGCAGTAGCTCCCACCAATGTAATTAAGCATTGCGTGGCACATCCGACATACTGTTTTACTTTTGTACATGACGCGCTTACCTTCAGGGTCATACGTCATATGAAAACCAAAATAGTTCCAAACGCCAGATCTGAATTAGGGTGGGGGAGGTTCAATTTGCCATGTTGCAAGGAGAGCTTAACTTCTGTCTCACTAGCTTGCCCTGCGCTCAGTGAATCTGCGTTCTACTACTCCGCCTAGGCTGCACTGTCGAGCGCAGATCCACTGAGCGCTCAACACAGACAGCATCGTCAGAAGGAAAGTTGATAAAATAAATTAAAAATTTTGTATTGTTCGATACATATGCGTACCGAACTGAAAGCACTGTATCGAACGGTTCAATATCGATACGAGTATTGTTGCACCCCTATTGTCTAGGTCACTCTTAGTTGACTTAGTTTTTACTGCGCGCCTCTAATGTGGTGGCGTCATTTTGTTTTTGCTTGTGTTTAATTGTGGGGGGAAATAAACCTTTTGTTCACTTACTGTCTCACTTCTGGTTTGGTTTCTGCACTTGTGTCCATCTCAGTTACCTTGTGCCGCTGGGCCGTGACAATTTCTTACCATCAAAATGAACCATGACCTGTAATTTGGGACAGGAATACCAAAACCTGTTGTCTGAATAAATCGAAAACACATATTTTGGATTTATTTGTTCAGAGAACATTATTCCAACATGATCATTGCCTCTCAAGTTTAATGGGAAACCATAACCTTACTCCAGTTTTCATTTTGAGAGTTTATCCCAGCAGAGCTCCTTGCAGGTAAAATTCTCTTTCTGGCTCTAGACGTATGCATTTTTGAACAGCTGCAAGGATTACCCATAGATCCTACCTGCAGACAGATTTTTTATTTTTTTATTTTTTGCATCAGTCTGCTCTGGCCTGAGTTTGCTGGGACAGCCAGTCTTGGACAGGCTGTTTGAGATCAGTGTCATTTGTAAATGATTTTCCTCATGTTGGAATAATTTATTTCACATCATTTAGAGAGCCATTTAAATGCCTTGCCAGACTCAGAGGTATCCACTAACCCTTTTCTTTCTGAAGGCCTCAAATATTCCCTTTTATTTCTGTATTATAAAACCACACAAGCCATTTTAGCAGCAAAGAGAACGCCAGACCCTAGAAGTCAGAATCTGAACTTATTGTCATCTACTAGGCCACCGGTAAACAATCACCAGGGTGATCAACAAGAGGGGAGGGGGGGGGGGGGGCTACGTTATATGTCACATATTTCTCTTTATATGAACTTGGCACTAAAAGTAACAAAACTTTGAGTTTCAGTGTATGTTGTAACAGTGCTTCTTGACAATAAATCTCATGCTGTTGGAAAGCCAGTTTGTTGTTTTAATTCAATTTTTGGTTGAGCAGCAGAGTGGAGTATGTGGGTTGCGTCCATTAAAAATTTGCCATATCTTCTCTGGCAGTGCCAAACAGCTTATTCTGCTAATGACTCTTGTTTTGACCTTCTGGTACCAAAGGTGCTGACAATCAGGTGCCTGATTGGTAGATGCTGCTAACCCGGGTCCATGCTTGCATGCTAGCTCTTCCATGCTAGCTGCTACTGCTACTACTAAACTCTGCTGTTTAACTCCCAAGTGCATATTTCTTGCAAACGTGGCACCATTTAAAGGGAAATAAACACATTTTCCAATGTTTAAAAGTTAACACAAATTTCTTTACTTTTTTTGTTAAGTTTATGCATGACTGTGATTTGCGCTAAGCTGTCATATTGCTAGCAAGGCCAGTCACCTTGTCATGTAGAAAAATGAGAAAACCAGCAGGGGAAGTGTTGGCCAAAGCTAACAATTTACACATCCCATCAAGTATTTTATTTTCTGGAGGTTAACTTGACATTACCTTGACGTGCTTTTGCAGGAGAAATGCAGATTTGATTTACAGCAGGCCAGTTTCTAGCACACTGTGACCCCACAATGTTGTGAAGAGAAAGCTGAGCAGAAATTAAAAGCTAATGCATTATTAAACACTTAATTAGCACTAACATCCAAAACATTGCCCAATTATTAAGACAAACTTTATGAAATATTTGTTTTGTTTTGGCTGAGGACAATGAGCTTGGGCTCAGGAGAGTTTGGTCGAATATGCTGTGAAAAAAAAGACAGAAAATAAAGTCAGATGCAGGAGGAAGAGTCAGTGGGAGAAGAGAAAAAGTGAAGCGAGAAGGACACAGAGTTAGAAAGAGAGAGAATCTCATTAACGGTCTGAGGAGTCTTTGGCCTTGGCCTTTAATGTGATGCTATGTCTCTCAGCCTTCGCCAGAAGCTGCCAACTTTCCCCCTCCTCCCCCTGCTCTCCTCTTTCTCTCTCTTCCTCTCTGCTCTATAGCCCTTCCTTTTTTATTACTCTTGGATCTCCTCTCCCCCGGCTTCCCAGCGTCTTTCTCCTGCACTTCTTAATGCTACGGAGCATGGCGAGATGGGTATTATTTATTTATGGCCATGCATTGTCTGTGTGCGTGGGCTTAAGTAATATTCATCTGAGCTGTGCTGCTATAATACAAAGCCTCATTCCTTCTCATATGCGAGGGATGAAACACGAGCACTGGAGCCTGTTACGGAGCCTGAGTCTGAATGCTCACAACTCAAAGTCGAAGGAGTGCAGGGGGGTAGAGGAGCTTTGTAGAGCTCAGGATGCTTTGTTATGAACTACAAAGAGAGCAAACTCACTCTAGCCCCTTTTGTTTCTCCTTTGCTTATATCTGTGGCAATTTGCTTCTATTTTTGTCCTCCTTTTTCTTTTTGTCCATGTATACGCCTTTTTTTTTCTTCTCTAGTCCGGAACTGTAGGGCAGGTTGTTGCTGTAGAAGTTAGGGTGCAGCGAAGCACAAGTGCTTTATTCCACTGTAGAGAGCAACTTTTCCCATGAAACCTGTCTGGTTGTTTCCAACTGTCACAAAGTAGGTTTAATAGTTCATCACATTACTTTTGAATATCTTAGTCTATCTTTGCACAGTTTCTGGTTATGGATGTGTGAAAGTAAGTGTTTTTCCTTTTTTTAAGTACTCTGTGCAGTAGAGTGATAAAATATATGACAATACTACACTATGTATTTGTTGAATGCATAATTACTTAGATGCACTTATACTATAGACTGTATATAAATGCTAGACATAGCCTTCAGATTTGAAAAAGAGTCTAATGTGGACACTTTTTTCTGTGCCCAGTAGGGAGCAACTCCTTTTATTGAAAACAAAATCAAGTAAATAACAACCAATTTGTAATCTTCTACAATACAGAATGATGATCATTTTTTTAATGTTGGTAAAATTTGAAGCTACTTTTAGGGAAAACAGCATTCTTTGGCTCTCAGTAATACCCACCCCTCGCTAATTAAGCCTGAGTTTTAGTCTAATAAAAACAGCCTTTAAGAGTAGGCTGTTCAGGTTTGTCAGTAGTTTATGTATGGAGCCAGTTTTCTGGAAGCCAAAACTAATATCCCAATTGGTATCACCAGGAATGAGAATTTTATATTTCCAATAAAGTTAGGTCTCATTTGGCCGTCAAATTAGCTGCGAACAGGTATCCACCAAAAACCCTCTTTGCAGTTTCTTTGACTGCTATCAGGTTGCCTGAAGTTGAAGAGTGTGACGCAAACTGGAAACAGAGATCATTCACCTTTAAAGTGTTGTGTAGTTTGAAATGTGTTGCAGTAAAGTAACGCATAACTTTACCGACTGATCTATAGGCCTGTGTGATGGAGGCCTCACTTATCTAGCAGGTTACCTGATCAAGGACTCCCTACCAGTGGCTGGTGCCCCACCTCGTGCATTGGTAGTTCTCTGTGTGCGGGGCTGGATGCTCGGGTGTGCGCCGGCTCGCTCCTGGCGGCTGCTTGGTGGGGCCTGGGCCCTGGCTATGTTGGGGGATGGGGTGCCCTTGGGCACAAAGTAGGTTTAATGTGATGAACTATTAAACCTACTTTGTGACAGTTGGAAACAACCAGACAGGTTTCAGGCCCAGTGCTCGGTCTGCTCTGGTGTACCCAGCTGCCAGGAGACTTGTTGCTGCACCCCACTGGGACTTCTGCACTGTGACTGCTGCGTGACCCTCCTGAAGCTCTCACCCACCCAGCGGTGGTCCTCCTGCGGCTCTCATGCTCTGGGGGGCCTCTGGATGACTGGGGCCCTGGTCTCCTCCATGCCTGCTTCAGGTCTTGTGGGGTGGGGCTATGGCTCCCCACACCCACTATTAGAAATTACATGGAGAAACCTTATGAACACGAGCGCCTACGCACACATGTGTACACACAGGTACAGACACAGACTACCTTGGGGTGCTGCTGCCCCTAAAACCATCTTGTATTATTACTGTTGTGTGATTTTCAGTAATATTGTCATTGTTATTTATGCACACGTTGGTTGTTGCTGTGGTTTCTCTGCTGGTTTTGAAAGTAAATCTGTTTGGCATTTTTTGGCCAGACAACAATTCTGATTGCTACACTGATGGACATGACGAGGGAAAACAGACTAAGACGGGTTTAATGCCAAAACTGGGGGATTCAAAATAGTAGTCCACAAATGAGTAAGTGGCAAGGTCCATGTTTTGCTTACGATGATATAATTTGGATGTTATGATTTAAAGAAATTATCATTTTGTAATTTTGCACTGGCTATTGTATTGAGCACTGATGCCATATGTATGATAATAATTGGAATTTTACTATAGTACACCCAACTGTGCAATGCACAGTGATTATGAATTATAAAAATCTGTGAAAGTATGGTAATGTTAATATTTATAGGGTTTTCTTCTAAAGAGTAAAATGCTGCAGAGCTGATATTGGCATGCGGCATGCACACACTCCCCACTGACTGTGAGAGACTGTGCAGAGGTATCTTGAGGTTGCCATGCATTTGCTATCAATCAGCAACAACTGGACCTGGACCAATAAAAGAGAGACAGGTAATGCTAGCTAGATTTTCTTTTTTCTGTAACATGGGACAATACACACACAATATTGAGCAGTAACCATAGCTCAGCATCTTCCACATCCCAGTCATACTTTAATCTAATTATTACAACTGCGCCTCTTAAACATTGCCTGGATGCTAGTTTATGGAAGACGCAGCGTGGATGATATTTTGAAAAATGGACAAAAAAGGATGAAAATTAAATTTTCACTTCAACCTTGAGCCCAACCATTAATGTCTCTTGATCACTTCCTGTGTGGCTGGGTGAAAAAAAGCAAAGGATGCCAGTATAACATAGTTAGGAGCTCGCAATCTGTTGCTAAAGTAAAAGTAAGTTGCGTGGGCGTGAAAGGAGAAGAGAGCAAGGGAGGAAGACTAAACTAGATACACTTGCTCACATATAAGCAACCAAACAAGCAGAGAGTCGACGATTCTTTCTGGAATTAGACAGCAGTGGATGCCGTTCTAATTTCCTTCGCCCCTCCTGCTTCCATCTTTATCCCTGTTTCTGTCGAGCGAAGCCTAATGATGTCCCTTGTGACAAGTGCTGGTTAACTACTCGCCATCAACACTCGCAGGCACACAGACACATGTGTGCTGCCGTGTACACACTGCACACGCTTGTACATTTCTGTCCAGCAGCTGCAGCTTTGCCAACTGTGTCCCCCTGACTTGAAGGAGATACGGGGAGCAGATGTGACTCTATTCTGCCTGACAGGTCTGGGAGAAGAAAACAAGAGCCAGCAGACTGTAATGGGGGGGTGGGGTGGGTAGAGTGGCGAAACAAGAGCTTGTCTCCACCTTTTAGTGCACAGAAACATACAACAGATTTATTTTTGCTTCGTATAAGCCGCAGTCACATCTTTTTTCTTAGCAGAACAGGCTGCATGTCATTACCCTAAAAATGCCTCTTTCTTTCCTTCACCACTTTCGCCTTTCCTTTCTGACGATGTGCCCTCGCCATCCTGACATTGTGGGGAAAATCTGTAAGCTGCTTCATTATCTCCTTTGCCGCAGCTTTGCTGGTGGAAACATGGAACTAGGCTTTCAGAATGCATTTTTGCCGCCACGCCCAGCTATGTCTTAAGCTGACATCTGTAACAATGGGACACACGATTAAAGCTCCTACAAATACCACAAGTAAAAAAAAACTAATACTAAATGCATGTGATGTTGTATTAATGAGGCACACCAACAATTTTTATTGGCTGAATGTTGTGAGGATAGCAGCTTTCTTCAAAATCACCATGATCCTTTGTCTTCTTCCTCCCCTCATCTATAGCTACACAACGCTGCAATCTAACCACAGCTTCACTCTTAACGACTCGCACACTTCGACCAGCGATAAAAACGCATCAATTTAAATTAAAGGTCTGACTGCTAATTCCTTCTCAGCTCGAGATTATTAAGCGACATTACACAAAGCACGAACCACATCCAGTACTCCATGGAAGCTGCTGAGCTAGGCTGGAGTTTATTTACAAATCACTCCTAAAATATGCATTCTCAACTGCATTTCAAGGAAAATTCAATTAGTTTTGTCTCCTGTAAAATACTTAACAGTGGAAAAGATCTGCGTAAGGAGCATACACACTGGAAGAAACAAGCAGGAATGTGATGTCTGGGAACATGGAATATGGTAAATGGACTGGTACATATGTATCGTATCGCCTTTCCGGTTAAGTTGGGAATTCAAAACACTTTGCACACATTTTTTTTCATCCAATCACAAATAAATTCATGCAGCACTTTTTATAAGCACTTTATCTAACACTCACAAGGATGTGCTGGCAGCAACTTGGGCTGCAGTATTTATCCAAGGATACTTCAACATCCAGACGGGATCAATGGGGATCGATCTGCCAATTGGTAGATTACCTGATCGACCACCTGAACCACAGCCAACCCATTGTTTTTGGATTTTCTGAAGTTTTGGTGCAAGAAAAGTTTGATTCAAGCAGGAATTAGCAACTTATAGCAATGACAGTTGAAATAACGTGTGGCCGGTACCAAGTTAAACTACTCTCAACTTTAATCGTCTGAGGTCTTATTCATCATGGGTGATAATCCTAACCTTAACTCCATCTAGGCCCTCTATTTTGGAGAAGGCCAATTCTTTTAGGTTTATCTTCTTGGTCCCTGATTTCCAAGACACAGGAAAACAATTTAATAATAACAAAAAGGACATATTATAATAACATAGGGCAACAGATAGTGTTAGGGTTCAGGCTGATAATTTAGAGCTCAGGGGTTGTGATGAGAGGAATGGATGATAAATGGCAAATGACTTACAAAATGTCCAAAAATATACAAGAGATGTATCTATAAAAACAGAGCCTGAATAACTTATCGTGATCATTATCGTTTAAATCCACTTTTATATATGTTTTAGACTTTTAAATGTATCTTTTCATTTCTTGTTTTGGTCAGGTCCAGGTACAAAAAATCGTGCTGGATATCTATACTGGAGCGGTTAATGTGTTAGGAATGAAAAGACGCCACATCGTTTGATAGAAATAACAATGATCAACCTACAGAGGGCTGAATTCAAAGACACCCTGAAAAACAAAGTGAAAAAAATTATGCAGCAGGACATTTTGATTCAGTTTCATCCTAGCAACTCAAAATGGTACACAGTGGTTTGTATGGCCCCCAAGTGTTTCTATGCAAGCCTGACAACATGGCATGCTCATCATCAGATGACAGATGGTGTCCTGAGGGATCTTCTCCCAGATCTGGAACAGGGCATCATTGAGCTCCTGGAATGTGTGAGGTGGAATCTTGCAGGGATGGATGGCCAAAACATAAAAACATAAAGTCCCGGAGGTATTCTATTGGATTTCGGTCATGTGAGTGTGGGGGCAATCAATGGCATTAATTCCTTGATCCTCCATAAACTGCCTATATGCTCTCGCCACATGAGGCCGGGAATTTTCATGCACCAGGAGGAATCCTGGACTCAGTGCACCAATGTAGGATCTGACAGTGAGTCCAAGGAGTTCATCCTGATACCTATTGGCTGTCAGGGTACTGCTGCCAAGCCTACAGAGGTGTGTACGTCCCTCTGTGGATATGCCTCCCCAGGGTCAGTAATGGTCTAGAGATGATCTGGTCATACTGAACAATGTCACAGGTTGCTTACATTCACTTTGGCTTCTTCTAACCCTTTTATGTCTTTCACATGTGCTCAGAGTAAAGCTCTCTCATCTTTGAAAAGCACAGGATGTTAGTAGTGGACCTGCCAATCCTAGCACTCTATGGCAAATGCCTTCTACAGCCCTGTCCAGCTCTACTAGAGTAACTATCTGACTCCTGGAATCTCCTCCAGTGCTGGTGGCACAGTAAACCTTGGTACATGCCATTGCGATATCTTGCAATGGCACATGTTGATTACTTTTTCACTTCCTTGGACTACCTGTCCTATCTCTGTAGGGTCCAGGTGTTGCCTCAATAGTGATACTGATCCAAGCCAAATGCAAAACTGGTGAAAAACAGAGTCAGGAAAGATGAGGAGGGGAAAATGTCAGTGCCCTCTACCTGTAAAACTATTCCTGTTTAAGGGGTTGTCTCATTGTTTCATCTGTTGTTCATTTCATTGACACCAAAGTAGCTGAAACTGATTAACAACCCCCTCTGCTACTTTAGTGACCAGATCAATATCCCAGAAGTTTACTGACTTGGTGCTATTCTCTGATTAAAAAGTGCCAGCATATGATTTGTTGTCTGAAAAGGAGCAACCGGAGGGAACCAAGAAGAGAAACTGAAAGGAAATGTTGATTATATCTGTGAAATGTCACAAACTAAAGTATTTGTAATGTTATTAGTCCAGTTCAAGCTCAGTCACAATCACAACAAGTCTGTGGATATCAGTGGCGGCCCACAGTTGCTGCACATCTCCAAAGCCACTTTGCCACCCACCTCCACCTCAGTCCCAGTGGATGTTCTGTGCTGTTTTTTTGTCTTCCCTCCTCATCCCTCATCTTTGTGCCACCTCTGCACAGATGTAATTCTCAGACCTCTTTTGACTATAGTAGCCCTGACTTAAATATATTTCCCATAACAGTGTGTTTATGAATGTATGAAAATGTGGCGAACATTTTCCTTTTCCAATCGAAGTTTGCTGCCATGGTTACCAAGTATGCTATTTCCCACAGAGGATGGATTTGGAACCCCAACAGATGAAGAAATCCACAGGGGAGATGTCAATCACAGCCATGTTCAGACCAAGCTCAAGATGGCCGTGTTCAACAAGAGCCTGCAGTTGGAACCCTGCTGCAGGTGAAGCCTAATTTAATCTTTACTTCTCCATTCAGACGAGATGTAGAGAATGAGGGATTAGACATCTCTGACCTTGAAATACTTGCTGGTAATGCAGAAAGTTCCCAACATCATGAAAATTCTCAGGCTGCTCTTCACCACAGAATACCATCGGCCAAATAAACTTGCAGCGATACATTTTAAACAGCTCTGTCAGATTCTGCTCATATCAGAGCATCTTTGATATTGACCTCACCTGCATGGGAACAGATTTTTTGGAGACTGAGCTGTAAATTGTAGCCACACCGTTATTTAGAATGAGTTTTCCCCGTGATGCAAAAGTTGAAAAAACACAGTGTAAATACTGAACAATCAAGCATTAGGAAGACATTCCACTGAAAACTCTAAATCCCTGTCACTACCCACCATGGTCATATTGCCGCTGCGTGTGTGTATGTGTGTGATGTGTATTTGAGTAAGGATGAGTGTTTGTTGGTGGAGTGTGTATGTTGTTAGTCTAATACTAGTTTACTCACCATTCCATGAATCTTTAGGTGATGGTCTTATCAAGCAACCAGGCCCATTTCTTTTATATGGGGATTAAGGGGAGTAATTAATCTTTAATCTCATCAGATAGGGTGTTCAGCAGGATATGATGGAAGCTAACATCAAGATACAGCCATAAACACATCACACACACACACACACACACAGAAAGAGAGAGAGTTGGGCGATTAATGCCTAATTTGCATTGTGTGTGCACTAATCTGGGACAAGACCATAATTACACTTAGTGACAATAGCGCAGAATGCTTGTTGGGCTATTCATTACATGAGAAAGCTTGGGTAGCTGTCAGTATCCTCTACACACATACACCAATACAAGCTCTTAGCCCGGTACTATAAGGCTGCTCGCTCATGTAATCACAGAGCATGATGACACATATTGAACATTAGCTGAGCTGTGTGTTTAAATCCACCACAGTAAGTTTTATCCCTACAGTTATTTCAAATGCCAGTATCCAGTGAAATTTCCATAGCATACAATCAACGTGCATGTTTGCATTTGCAAAAACATTCAAATCTGTGGAGGACTAAAAATGCTTCAGTGCAAATGAATCAATACAGAAATAGATATTTGGCTATAAAATAAATACAATTTTGTGATGGAAAATAGGACAAAGCACAAACATGGCAGACAGCGACTGGCTGTCATTGTGTTAGCACACCCTTCAGTCAAGGTAGCCATACCCCTAAAAGCCTTTTAAAATATCCGTTAATATGGAAATAGATAAATATTACACCTCAGACACTTAGCTAGATGCTGCTTCAGGTCGATCAGCTCTCTGAAATGATTTATCTGCCTCCTCAGATGTGGTGTCCATTCTGTCAACAAGAGTTCAAACTGCCTCACTGACATCCTGAAATACGAAAGCAGCCATGATAAAGCTTCAACTCGGGGCTCAGACCTTGAAATCTTACCTGTTGCTGCCATTTCTCGAGAATTGTTCAGTGTTTGGCTTTATTTTTTCAAGCCCAAAGTTCACTGACCACTCAACAGCCATCGGGAAATACCTTATATGGATAGTTACAGTGGGGCAAAAAAGTATTTAGTCAGCCACCGATTGTGCAAGTTCCCCCACTTAAAATGATGACAGAGGTCAGTAATTTGCACCAGAGGTACACTTCAACTGTGAGAGACAGAATGTGAAAAAAAAAATCCATGAATCCACATGGTAGGATTTGTAAAGAATTTATTCGTAAATTAGGGTGGAAAATAAGTATTTGGTCACCTCAAACAAGGAAAATCTCTGGCTCTCACAGACCTGTAACGTCTTCTGTAAGAAGCTTTTCTGTCCCCCACTCGTTACCTGTATGAATGGCACCTGTTTGAACTCATCATCTGTATAAAAGACACCTGTCCACAGCCTCAAACAGTCAGACTCCAAACTCCACCATGGCCAAGACCAAAGAGCTTTCGAAGGACAGCAGGAAAAGTATTGTAGACCTGCACCAGACTGGGAAGAGTGAATCTACAATAGGCAAGCAGCTTGGTGTGAAAAAATCAACTGTGGGAGCAATCATCAGAAAATGGAAGACATACAAGACCACTGATAATCTCCCTCGATCTGGGGCTCCATGCAAGATCTCATCCCGTGGGGTCAAAATGATCATGAGAACGGTGAGCAAAGATCCCAGAACCACACGGGGGGACCTGGTGAATGACCTGCAGAGAGCTGGGACCAAAGTAACAAAGGTCACCATCAGTAACACACTACAACGGCAGGGAATCAAATCCCGCAGTGCCAGACGTGTTCCGCTGCTGAAGCCAGTGCATGTCCAGGCCCGTCTGAAGTTTGCCAGAGAGCACATGGATGATACAGCAGAGGATTGGGAGAATGTCATGTGGTCAGATGAAACCAAAGTAGAACTTTTTGGTATAAACTCAACTCGTCGTGTTTGGAGGAAGAAGAATACTGAGTTGCATCCCAAGAACACCATACCTACTGTGAAGCATGGGGGTGGAAACATCATGCTATGGGGCTGTTTTTCTGCCAAAGGGACAGGACGACTGATCCGTGTTAAGGACAGAATGAATGGGGCCATGTATCGTGAGATTTTGAGCCAAAACCTCCTTCCATCAGTGAGAACTTTGAAGATGAAACGAGGCTGGGTCGTCCAACATGACAATGATCCAAAACACACCGCCCGGGCAACAAAGGAGTGGCTCCGTAAGAAGCATTTGAAAGTCCTGGAGTGGCCTAGCCAGTCTCCAGACCTCAACCCCATAGAAAATCTGTGGCGGGAGTTGAAAGTCCGTGTTGCTCGGCGACAGCCCCAAAACATCACTGCTCTCGAGAAGATCTGCATGGAGGAATGGGCCAAAATACCAGCTACTGTGTGTGCAAACCTCTGTTTGACCTCTGTTATTGCCAACAAAGGTTATGTTACAAAGTATTGAGTTGTATTTTTGTTATTGACCAAATACTTATTTTCCACCCTGATTTACGAATAAATTCTTTACAAATCCTACCATGTGAATTCATGGATTTTTTTTTTCACATTCTGTCTCTCACAGTTGAAGTGTACCTCTGGTGCAAATTACTGACCTCTGTCATCATTTTAAGTGGGGGAACTTGCACAATTGGTGGCTGACTAAATACTTTTTTGCCCCACTGTATTTGGAATTATTAGCAGAAATTTCGATTTCATTTGCTATCAGTGCTATTGGGTGTAATGTGTTACACTTCCTGTGCTACAATCAGCTGATTTCAGCTCATGTGAGGGAGGAGGGAAAAGGTGGGTCTACAGTGGAGATATGGAAACTGTACAAAAAGGCAACAACACTATGGTGAAGTGAAAAGTGTATCCAGGACTGCACTATACAGCGAAATCTGCTGTTGAAAGAATTCTTGCATTTTTAGAAGCCTTGTACAAAACAAACTTACACAAATATAAATCTAATTCCAATTTGCATGTCATTACTAGAACAAGTGAGGCACTGCAGATAGGTAGAGTACATCAATGTGGGTAATTGGGTAACATTGCTATAAATGATGTGCCTCTCAGATACAAAATTCACTGCTTTTCTTGGAATTCTGAGATAATAAATTAAAAGTAAATGTTCAGTATAAGTATACTAGACACAACTACAGGTACATGTGTGATGTGATGTGTTTTGCTGTTAATTAGGTGAATTTACCCTTTAAAGAGTCAGAAATAGCTTCAAAGAGCAGCTTCGCTTTGATCTTGCAAATTAATTAATGTGATTGCTTAATGGTTCACAAGCCCACTGTTCAAATAGTCTTTAAAATAAAGTACTACATTTGTGAGGTATTATAGCTTGGATAGAGACAAAGACGCAACATTAAAATGAATACAAGCTATTTCTATTTTTTATTAGTAGTAGTAGTATAATTGGTATTCTGTTTGTATTTTTGTCCTGCTGTGGCTTTGTGCTCACGGTTGCTCTTATTGGCACGATCATGGTTGAAACATGTATAGTAACTCCAACATGATTTCCATGCATGTTTAAATAGATGGCTGACATGCAGCTGACACTGGTTTAGCTAAAACAGGCTTTTGTTAGGATGAGATTAATATATGAAGCACCCCCCCTCTCCCCTGTCTGTAGGACTGAGGGTCCTAATGCACACACACAAACAAATGCACACACACCACCTTGTCACAACTCTTTTTTAGCTCTCATCTGAAATGAGAACATGCCCTGGGCTGTGCTGGGAGAATGGAAGTCAAAGACTGAAAAAGAAAAGGGGAAAAAAAGAGAGATAGAGGGACGGGGAAGGAAATAAAAGAAAAAAAGCCAAAGGGGAGAACACAGAGTGATAAAAGGCCAAACCAGGAGAGGAGAAGGGGGAGAAAGAGAGAGACGGAAAGTGAAAGAGAACACGACAGGGGCTGTGGATCAGCCTGGAGGGTCAGCGGTGTGAAAGAGTTGTAGTTCATTGTAACGTCTCGACCTCTTCCACCACCCCCCGAACCCATCCGCGACCACGGTATCCAGCCCGCCTCCTCCCACCAGGTCCCTCCAGCAGCTATTTAACATGGAAATTGATTTAAACAGAGGCTGAGATATCCGCAGTGGGACCTGAGGACAGGTGCCTCCAGTCAGCAGAGAAGAAGCTAATGAGAGGTGAGAGACCTGAGCAGAGCTAACAAGGAAAGCAGCAAGCACAATGAGACAGGAGAGGAGAGACAGAAATTAGAGAGGAGGGAGCGCAGAATGGGGAAGAAATTGAAGTAAAATTGGAGAGAAATGAGGGAGTCGAAATTTTATAATTTCCAACTCGAGCTCCCTGCAGCCAACTGCAAGACGTGAAATAAATAAATAAAGAAATGAGTGAGAGAGGTGTGTGTTTGTATGGGAGTGTATGTGTGGATGCAGAGCTACACTCTGTAGGTTACCAGTATATTCAAGTCAAATAACACAAGTCTTTTCCCATATTTTTTATATGTTACTTTATTTTCATTTTCAAAGTTATACCTCCAATATTACAAAAGAAATAAACAAGAAAAAAATATTGGCTGATGTAGGAATTCAAAAAGTTCAAATTCCATATTTCTTATTATGTATGTAATATATTAGAGATAGGGTGAGGAGTTCAGCCATCCAGGAGGGGCTCAGAGTAAAGCCGCTGCTCCTCCACATCGAAAGGAGCCAGTTGAGGTGGTTCAGGCATCTGACAAGGATGCCTCCTGGGCACTTGCTAGGTGAGGTGTTTCGGGCATGTCCCACCGGGAGGAGGCCCTGGACATGTGGAGAGATTATATCTCTCAGCTGGCCTGGGAACGCCTTGGCGTTCCCCTGGACAAGCTGGAGGAGGTGGCTGGGGAGAGGGAGGTCCGGACTTCTCTGCTTAGGCTGCTGCCCCCGTGACTCAGCCCCAGATAAGCGGAAAAAGATGGGTGGATAATATATAAGAATATACATAAACTATATTATACCTCTGGTCATTTCAATTATGTAAACTCTCCTTTTGATGTTGGACTTTACAGTTTTATTAAATCTGGACATTTTGTTTATCTCAACATTTGTGTAGTGTTTGAACATATCTCACAAAAGTTTGATCAAGATAGCAATTATAATAAGCTATGAGACAAAGACCTATTCTTCACTAAACTGCTCGCTAACGTGTATTAAACAGCATGCATTAATTTTTGTTTTATAATGATAAAACTTCATAATAATTTGCTTTACTTTCACACCTGTGTTATGATTTTATCCCATGTAAAATGCTACGTTCAGATGAAGAGACTGGAGTTTTGATATTTGTGCATTTTATGTCACAATTTATTTCTGATAGTTCCTCCAAATATTTAATCTGTGAGTACTTCAGTGTACGGCCTTCTCTTTCACAGTCACAGCCTTCTTCTCCTTATATACTGAAACTGCGCCGTGCTGTACTATTTCTTTTATTAACAATTAACAAAGATGTTTTTCACTTCTGTTAGAAACCATTACGTTGTCTGCATAAAGTAATATTTTATGTTCTTCCCCAGTCTGGTCTTGTCTTGCTGATAAATATTTCAGATGGTGTTCCATTAACTCTTACTCTAGCACTTGTCTGATTGTACATGTTGTTGTTTTTTAATATTTAAGTACATTAACTACATTTAAATACTTATGATACATAAGCATGTGATGAAAGCAGTATTAAATATAAATGGCCTTGATAGTTGATGAAATGCTTTTCCTGGAAGTCCCATGATTTAAGAATAAGCTGCTTTAATTAAATAAGCTTTAAATGTGTGTGTGTGTGTGGGGGGGGGGGGGGGGGGGGGGGAGTTGGAGCCAGTTACAATGGGACAAGAGGCGGGGCACACTCTGGACAGTGTGCCAGTGTGTGGCGGAGCTAACACATGAGACAGACAACCATTCACACTCACATTCACACCTATGGGAAATTTTGAATCACCAGTTAATCCCACTAATTCCATGTCTTTGGACTGTGGGAGGAAGCCACCCATGCAAACACGGGGAGAACATACAAACTTTACATAGAATGGTCCTTCTAACCACCGTGCTGCTCTAATTCTATTTATTTTATTTTATTCTATTTTTTCCTGATATTTGACACTTGGTTTAGTGGTTACTTTTTTAAAAGTGCCTTTTAAATAAAGTTGGCTTGGAAAATATGTCAGCCATGACGTTTGGCTCTCCATTATTCCAACATACAGTATGAGCTGTACTTGCTGTAGTGTGGCTCTTGCCTTCTTCCTTGACTACTTGCCAAAGGTAAAGATTATTCCTTGAAGGACTGCCATGAGAGGAATAAATAGAAATGCATGAAAAGCTCTCCCTGCAAATGTTAGAACACACTCCAGCATGAGGGACTCTTAGGCACAAGAGCTTTACAACATTTTAGGAACTGCTTGTAACTAAGTAGAAACATTTAACCCTGAGTTGCTTGAAGCTGCAATCACACCAGGGAGGATATCACTGCATGACCGAAATTAGTAGCATTCTGATGATTAACTGTCTTAAATCAGCCAAAATTGCTAATCTGCTGGGGTCTGCACATGGAGAAATTCACGGTAACTACTTACCGTGAAGGTCCTGTGGAACCTTCAAATATAAGGTTTCACCAGAACCTCATATTTGAAACAGAACTCCAAAAATTTACCCACAACTAAGGATGTAGTTTCCATCCTGCAGCAACTACATCAAAATGCAAAAATGACAGCAAAACGATATAGGCACAGGCTTGCTGCATTCATATAGGACAATAAGCAGAATGAAACTAGTTGGCAACCAGCCGAGGCAACCCCCTGTTGCAAAGCAACATGTTGCAACAGTTCAGATTGATTTACAACCTGGTAGCAATCCGTCTGCCTTTGTAAATAGGATGGCCAATATTTGCAAACTGACTATCCATCACAGGATTACTGAGCAAAAATGGATAACGTTCAGTTTTTCAACTGTTTTGCTTATTTTGCCAAAAATTCCCTTGACACTGCTATTTTAAAAGAAAAGTAGTGTTACATTTTACAATTGTGTTGGTTTTCCCTACTGCTATCTGAACAGATGGTCAGCCAGTCTTTGTAATCTGAGTACTATATGCTGGAGAGTAGTAGTAATTTCTAGGCTTGTGACTACAAGACGTAAAAAAAACGTAGTTCTTAAACGGTGAACTCACAGTAACATGGCTGACTCGCACCGTGCCCTCCACAGGCCCTGAACAATGCACGCCTGACTCTGGTTCGCTGTGTCTCGGCATCTCAAGTCCTCTCTCGTGCACTCTCTCATTCACACGGGCATTTTTGGCGAGTACAATGAGGTTTGCGTTTTTTGCATTTTGTCGCTTATTTGGAGCAACTTTTAGAAACAGTGACACTGAATTCTCACATGCATTACAGATTTGTTAATTACTTAACACCGCATTTTCCACTGAGGAAGTGTTAGAGTTCTGTGCCTAGACGCTGTTAGCGATCGCACTACTTGTGTGTGCTGTGCCTAAGTCCAAATGAAGCCCACCAGTTTAACCACACTCGGCCACAGAACGCAGTGATCACGCTCATCGAACAAGCTGGAAAATGAACCTTGCCTGGGCCCAGTGCACTCGCTTGCCATCGGAAGCTGCAACCATGATAGCACAGCTAAATTTACAGGTTGGGTTCATGAATGTGTTAAAAAGGTGCAGGAAAAATTGCACACTTTATTGGATCCCTTGACCTACTCTTGACAATTTGGGTAATAACATGTAATTTCTGTTAACTGCTGCGCTCATTTAGCATTGATTGCAAAATAGCCACGGAGCCGGGTTTAGTTCATCAAAGCTCCTGACTCGCTGCCGTTTCAAACAAGTTTAGTTTTCATTTTTCTGCTCAAGGAAGTGACTGAAATGGCTAAATGGAGGCTGAAGCATTACTGGTACACTTTTGACAGCTCCAAACAGGGAAAAACATGAACAGGTCTCGTAATAAGCAGTGACTTAGAGTTCTAAATACCCTCTTCTAACTTCACTTGAACTTACTTCACAGCGAGCTTCAGGCACGGATGCATCTGCACAATCGGCTCTGCTACTGCGCTGAGACAAAGCCGAGTAACTTCATTATTTTTGATTGAAATCAGACGTGACAAAGCAGCATGAGGACATGACAAGCTGTAATGGTTTGAGCACTCGCTGTTTCCCCTCCACTCCGTACCTGAGCTGTCTGTACATTAAAGAGAAAGCTGACTTCAGTAAAGCTCGAGTCTTATTGATCTCTGCCTGCCACTCGGGAAATGTAAGAATTCAACATGTGAACACGCCGCGCAAGCTTGCACAAAACACACGCGGGTTTGAATATCAATGGGATTAGTGAAAGGTCTGGCTGTCGCAAGCCTTCAGATTGTAAACTACACTAAAAGACGGCCATGCTGCTCTTTAGATGTAATGTCGCAGTTTGATAAATGTTCTTTAGGAAACACGACAGGTATGGCATTTTCTGAGGATAGCTTCCCCTGTAGAGAAGGAAAGGCACTCTTCATTCTCTCTCTGTGTTCCTACAGAAAAAAAATGATATATGCATACACACCGAGGCTGTTCTCTTTGGCTTTCATTAGTAAACAACCCAAGATGTTCTTCCAGGCTCTTTCTCACACACATGCACACTCACGCTCACACAAACAGACATGCAGCCTTGCTCTTGAGTATCCCATCCTTCACTGCATCATCTTGTAAGTATTCCATGGCAACCATTTCAAAAGTAAGATTCATCCACTTTATATAGCTGGCCTAGTTTGTCTCCTCCAGCCCCCGCTGAGCACTGCCATCCACGATGACGACTGGGCGCTGTGCAGACTACACGGAGCAGGAGAGAAGGGGGACAAAATCCCTATGCAAACACCAACATTTAGTCTTGAAAGTTCTGCGTTCTACTTAATAAAGCCTTTGAGAGACCTACATAAAAGTGAGTCTATTTTAATATGAAAGTACGTTTGAGTGGTGAAGCTGCAGATGCACCTAAGATGGGTTCTTTGAAAAAGAAAAATGAAAGCATTGTGAGGTGATGAGATAGAACTTGGATGAACTGAGCTTCCAGGTCAGAAAATCAAAGTCAGCGACTTGCAGGTTTCAGAAACATGTCCAGTTACGTAGTCGCCAGGAAAACTGACTTGGCTCACTTTCCTGATCAGCTTATGATTACAGACGCTGTTTGCAACTGTAACTGGCTCCAAAATGATCTTTATTTAATAAATGATGATCACAATTAGTGTTCAGACAGATGAAGACACAGGGTGTGTATGAAGGCTAACTGTCCTTAGTTTCTCGGTCAGTTCCACACCCTTGGTCATCATGTCCAGATTGAAAACAGCAGGACAACAATGGTGAAAATGCTCAGCTCAAGGCTTCACAACAGGTGGCCCATCACGGTTGTATACCTTATATAGACCCATCCGGCATAACATAATAAGCACTGACAGGTGAAGATAATAACATTGATTATCTCTTTATCATGGCACATGTTAGTGGGTGGGATATGTTAGGGGGCAAGTGAACATTTCGTCCTTGAAGTTGGAAAACTGGGCGAGCATAAGGATTTGAGGGCCAAATTATGATAGCTAGACGATCACACTGTCTCCAAAACTGCAGCTCTTATGGGGTGTTCCCAGTCTGCACTGGTCAGCATCTATTAAAAGCGGTCCAAGGAAGAAACATTGGTGAACCAGTGACAGGGTCATGGGCACCTAAGGCTCACTGACGCACATGAGCAGCAAAGTCTGGCCCGTGTGGTCTGATCCAACAGACGAGCTACTGTAGAGGAAAGACTCAAAGCTGGTCACAAAGATTCCTCTTATATCTGGTTCTTACATGCAGCTGTGTCTTGATGCGTTATGTCCACTTTATGGGTCTTTGCGTTCACATCTGCTTTAAGAATGCACGCATCTCAATTCTGTCACAATTTGATCCAATCTGAGTGCAAATGTTTACAAGTTGAGGGTGAATGGCTGACTTATCAACAGAAAAGGTGCATGCAAGGTCAAAGGAAGCATCGCTGGTATATCAACTATTTTTCTAGCACCTGGAACAGTGTGGCTACCACCATGAATGTTCATGTGTTTATAGACCACTTTGCATTTAATCATTAGTTATTAACCTCTTACTCTGCAGTGCAAAGTCTTTTGTCCCATCTCCCTCCTCCCACCCCAGCAAATAGCTGCCCCTGCCTGAGCCTGGTTCTGCTGCAGGCTACTTCCTGTTAAAAGGTATGTTTTCCTTCCCACTGTTGCCAAGTGCTTGCCCACGGGTTGCTTGACTGTTGTGGTTTTCTCTGTACAGGGTGGGCCATTTATATGGATACACCGTAATAACATGGGAATGGTTGGTGATATTAAAGTCCTGTTTGTGGCACATTAGTATATGTGAGGGGGCAAACTCCTCCAGATGGGTGGTGACCATGGTGGTCATTTAGAAGTCGGCCATCTTGGATACACCTTTTTTTTCAATAGGAAGAGGGCCATGTGACACATCAAACTTATTGGTAATGTCACAAGAAAAACAATGGTGTGCTTGGTTTCAACGTAACTTTATTCTTTCATGAGTTATTTACAAGTTTCTCTTTGTTCACAGCCATTGACATGTCGAAGAGGTTAACACGTGACGAGCGGATCGAAATTGTGTTGATATCTGGTGAACGCAGTAACCGGGTCATTGCAGCAGATTTCAATGTAAGACACCCTACCAGACCACCCATCTCCCATGCTACAGTTAGCAAACTGCTTGCTAAGTTTCGTGAAACTGGTTCAGTGTTGGATTTGCCAAGATGTGCACGCAAGAAAACTGTCAGTAATGAAGAAACATCAGTGGCTGTCCTAGCTTCATTCAGCAAGAGCCCACACTAGCACTCGGCGCATGTCACTGGAGAGTGGCATTAGTCGAACATCCCTTCGGCAGATATTACCTACTCACAAATGGCACCCTTACAAACTCCAGCTACTGCAGCATCTCAACGAGGATGACCCAGATCGGCGCACAGAATTTGCAGAATGGGCAAAACAAAAATTGGAACAGGACCCTCAGTTCACGCAGATTTTGTTCAGTGATGAGGCAAACTTTTATGTGAATGGTGAAGTTAACAAACAAAACCACCGCTATTGGTCTGAAATTGCTACATGATGATGTGTTTCCCTCTTTATGCACTGAAGCTGGCACGTTCCCTGAGTTTTTCCAGCAAGATGGTGCACCACCACATTATGGGTGCCAGGTCCGAGCATTCCTAGATGAACAGTTTCCTGGAAAGTGGATTGGTCGTCATGGGCCAGTTGAATGGCCCCCAAGGTCTCCCGATCTGACCCCCTTAGACTTTTATCTTTGGGGTCATCTGAAGGCAATTGTCTATGGTGTGAAGATACGAGATGTGCAGCACCTGAAACTACGGATACTGGATGCCTGTGCTGGCATTTCTCCTGCGGTGTTGCTATCAGTGTGTGAAGAGAGGGAGAAGTAGGGTTGCATTGACAATCCAACACAATGGGCAGCACATTGAACACATTTTATAAGTGTTCAGAAACTTGTAAATAACTTATGAAAGAATAAAGTTATATTGAAACCAAGCACACCATTGTTTTTCTTGTGACATTACCAATAAGTTTGATGTGTCACATGGCCCTCTTCCTATTGAAAAAACAAAAGTTGTATCCAAGATGGCCGACTTCTAAATGGCCACCATGGTCACCACCCATCTTGAGAAGTTTGCCCCCTCACATATACTAATGTGCCACAAACAGGACTTTAATATCACCAACCATTCCCATTTTATTACGGTGTATCCATATAAATGGCCCACCCTGTATTATCGTGGGGTCTTTATGTTACAATGTAAAGCGCCCTAAGGTGCCTGTCAACTACCCTCCGTTGTATACTTTTGAGGCCCATCATCTGAGCCTTTTTCTACCCATTTAACATGAACGTGAGGACACAGACTTATAGAAACCACTTGTACACATCTTCAATTCCCCTGAAACATCAATGACCCTCAGGGGTTCATCCCATCTCACTCCAAGCACCACCAGTCACCTAGATTATTGCCTTTGCTGAGGAAACAGCAGCTGATGTGTATCTGGAGGAGGCTGATTGTCACTGTCTTCACAGGCATCAGCGTGCGATGTTCCTCTGATGGTGTGAATCCGTCAGGACCAGAAGATTCAATCCAGCTGTCCAACATATCTGCCCACAGTATCTCCACCTCTAACACACACTCAGAGCATTTTAACACATCCACCCACCCTGAATAAGACAGGACGGTCTTGCCTCCTGTCTCTTGCTTATTCCATCCATCTTGTTCTCCCACATGTGATCACAGAGCGCCAGTTGACTATAAAGGCGGGCAGTATCCACGGGGCTGTGTGTGACACAGACAGCTGCAAGGAGATCACAGATGTCCACATGCACATTTTGCTTGTGTATAATGTCGAGGAAATTCACTTCACTTCCTTTTTGGCTGCATTTTCTACACTCATTTTCACAGGTCACATATACAGACAGGGTTTGTTTTTCTTTCTTGTTGGGGTCAAAACAATTTGATGACTGTATTTTGCTTGGGTTAGTAAATGTGCTTGCGTTACCCCCTCACGTCAAAAAGGACAGTTGAAGGACACAGGTCTTTTTGTCTCACTGCCTTTCTTCCACTCTCAGCTTCAACAGTAATGGCTCAGTAACACTAGAGTAAAGGCAGGTTGGCAACCTCTTTGCAATGAAAGGGAAAAGAAATCGGTGGTTGTTCAGTGATTGCACTTTTGTTGTAGGAGACTGGTTGCAAGAAGATTGCCGGGTGGGAGGCAAGTTGTCTCCAAACAATCACAGTCCAAGTTGGACTGACTGCACTCTCAGATAAGCTGCCAAACCTTTGCTTTCTAATTTATTAATGCAGACAGATTACCAACATGTTGCAATTAATTATTTGGGATAGGCACTCAAGTGATTGCCAGATGGTTGTATTCTGGTTAAGTTACTGTCCGGCAGCAGCTATGTCACCCTTTGTTTTGGCTGTATTCCATAGTGTGTCTTTTGTCCCGAGTCCCTCCCCTAACCTCCAACAGATCGCTGTTACTCCCTGAGCACAGTTCTGCTGACGGTGTCTTCCTGTTAAAAGGGAGGTTTTCCGTCCCACTGACGCCAAGTGTTTGCTCATTAGGGTCTAATCTGATTGTTGGGGTTTCTCCTTTAACTTACAGTATAAAGCACATTGAGGTGACTGTTGCTGGGATTTGGCACTATTTAAGTAATTTAGAATTGAACTATTTGTTGAGTTATTTCTGTTTTAAATCTACAAGGTTCTAGTTTAAATCTGAGTGCACGAAGGTAATGGACGTTTTCAGTTCCATCAGTCACCATGTTATTAAAAATAACAAGGAATTGCCATCTTTACCCAGTTCAATCATAAATTACAGACTGATAGCAGTTTGTCTTTTTGCCATTTTATCACTGTCTTAACTCACCAAAGTATGAAAAACATAAACGGGCAACATTAGTTAGGAAACTATCAACAACACTCCTGAACTTGAAGAATGGAGTCTCTTAACTTACACAAGGTGAGGCAGCCTTTGAACAACAGACCTGCAAACTCACATACAGCTGCAGTTTTGTCACCAATCAAAGCACAGGAAATGGTCAATGTGTGGAAGACTTTATTTAATTAGGTAAAGTTAAAGTAATATAAAAGCACACTTGGCAATTTCTTCAACAACCACGCTCAAGCATCTATCTTAATAAAATTACCTGAGCTTTGTGAACTACACTATGTAGTGTTTGTAGTCGTGATTATATATACTGATTTATGATGTAGTTCAGATCCTGTTCATCTTTGAATTTGCTGTAAAGCCTGTTGAAGTGGCCCAATGTTTAGGTTTAATGTCCTTGCTTCCTCTGGTGCATCTTACAACCTGTGTGTTGTGAACATGTTACCGAAGTGCAGCTGTTCTGGGTAAAAATGCACATCTCTCTTTCATAGTTTATTTCTTTCATTAAACAGCAATGTGATCCAAATGCCGCCTTCTGTCAGATAGTTGCCGTCCAGTTCTTCCACCCTGGTGCCGACACTTCTGCTGCTTCCTGGCTTCTCTCCATCTCTGGGCTAACACGCTGCTGCTTGACTCACAGGCGTCTTTACACCTTGAGGCTGGCATGACTGAGTCATTGCAGTTTGCCAGCTGTATTAAAGTACTGTGTATCAGTGACATTTATTTATGCTGGTTTAACCAAGTTTGGTTTGGTTTTGTTTTTAAAATTGCTTTTTACATTCTTATATATTTTTTAATTGCTATTTTTCCCTGATTTATTATTTATATAATCTGTGATAAAATATAAAAAAAAAAGAGAAAATAAATAAAAAGGCCAACTTTGTTTTGTTTTTGAGCTGACAAACTGACAAAAAAAGAAAACTTAATTTTAATTGACCCCTTCTAACTGTGGGTTATTTTTTTGGCAATTATTCCACCTGACATTCGAGTTGAGGAAGTGTTGGAACCGTTTTCTCAACACAGGCAGCTGTAGCTGATTGGCGTTTGCTAGGTCTGACCTCGTGTAATGTGAATGATTTAAGTAGCTGTTGGCCTTTTTCTGACCATCTTAATGTCATTATTTAAAACAAAAGTTTGGGTTTTAGTGAAAATTGTATGCTCATGTTATTGGCCTGCTGCATCCGGAAGTTAGGATGTATAAATCTGTAGCATTGTACAGTTTATGGTAGCAGGTTGCTAACCAAGCTTGCTAGCTTCAGTTAACTGTTGTTCTACCTCTCATCCAAATCTGATGCCGTCTGACTCCAAAAGTCACCAAAGTTGATGCTTCAAAATGCAGACTTCAAACCCAGCAGGAGACAGCATCACAGAGACTTCCACTCTTCGTATAGTCTGTTGTCGTAACCACACTGCACCCAACCAGTTGAAGTGAAAAACTTCTATGAAACACTAGAAGAACAATTTTGACTGAAAACATTTATGGTAATTATAACCTGATATTGTGACATCACCAGATTGGGAATAGACTAGTTTGTTGGAGGGGGGGGGGGGGGCTCCCCCTACTAGCGGGATGTGATGTCTGTGCCCACCCCTCCCTCCCAGAAGCTACACCTATGCAGATGACCGATACACAGCTCTTTTATATTCAAGTCAACCTTTATTGATCAATGCACAGTAGTATTTACTTCCAAACCTCACACTTTTGACAGTTCCATCGATCCAAACAAAGGAAGCGGCTTCCACACCATCACTCATCTTTCATTAGATTACAGGAGACGCAGAAATCATTATTTTAGACATAATGGCACATAAAGACTGAAAAATGGTCTGTTTTGGCTATGGCCCGTTGACATTTCATCTCAAATGATGGTTTCCTATCCTAATATCTAATGTTCTATCCTCAGAGCTGCTGGCTTTTTCAATAAACGAAATGGAGCCTCTGACTTGGCTAATGCTGCCTCTGACCAGCGGATCGGGACACAAATTTGTTTTTAATACAGGAAAGTACAGTTTTGACCTCTAAATGTAACTCAGCACCACAGGCAGCTGTAATATCATCAGTGATAATGGCAGAAAATGGCAGAGAGGGGAATCAAATCAACACAAGCATGATGGATAGATGGATGGCAGGGATGTTAGTAATGTCTGTCTTCACCCTCTGTCCCTTTCTCACATGCGACTCCATCTCGTCGAATTCTAATTCTTGGATGCTGAACTGCAAAGAACAGGCCAGCGCTGCTTATGAAAGCCTTTCACATACGCGGCGAGGGTACATGCAAGCACATGCAAATAGGAAGCATTTGCATGTGCTTAGCATTAGCATTCATTATCCGCGGCGTCGCATGGGGCTCGTGCGAGAGGTGGCAAGAGTGCGTTTCGCGAACTCGTCCTCAGCGAGACACCGATCATTTCTAACTCTTGAGCCTGGATTCTAATTCAGTGCCGGGATACAAAACTGCTGGCTGGTGAAACGGATACAGCTCGCCTTGGTGGAAAGTAAGAGTTTCCTTTTATGTCAAACTCAACAGTTAAAGGAAATTAAAAATGATTTCACAGCCTGCTATAACAGGAGCGCTCATTTTATGGTAAATTAGGCTGTGACAATTACATTGCTCGGACCACGGGGTGGTCTGCGGAAGCCACGCGCAAAAGTGTGCACAATCAGCGCAGGCTTCGAGTGGGCGTCTTCCAGACTTGAAAATAATTAACACGAGAATAATGTGCTCTAATTCGATAGTGACGAGAAATATATAAATAGGAGGAAAGAGTCCACGTGAAATGGGAGTCTCTGGATTCTCAGTCTGCTCACTGACCAGCTGCAGTCTCAACCGGCTCCTTTCTCTTTTTCCTCATCTCCCCCCAACATCTAAATCAGCTGGCTCCTTTGGATGACATGGCAGCCGGCCACCTCTCACCACCCATTTGCTCCTCTTCCCTTCCCCCACCCACCCCCATCACCTCCCACAACCCCTGCCAGGAACAGAACTGGGCCTCGAGGCCACTCCTTTTCAGCTCCGTCTGACCACGACACCATGCTGAGCTGCTCCCGTGCACGGCTTCAACTGCAGAGGAGACAAAAAAAAAAAAAAAAAAAAAAAGGAAAAAAAAAAAGATGTTGGCATGAGAGGACATGTAAATACACAATGCTGATTCTTAATGTCCCTAAGTCGTCCCTTGTTTCCTGCTCTGCGGCAATTTAGAATGAAAAAGGGGGAAAAAAAATACGAGGCCACTTTTCTAATTCAATTTTTAAGCATTGGCTGCAATAATTAAAAGGTCATTTTCCTGCCAAGCAGCACAGCTCTTCTGCTGTAACTAAGCAACATTTTAAGTGAAACATAATTATTGGCAAGACTGCCGATTTTGGATTAGCGCATTACCATTTCAATCAACAGCTAATGTGTTCGCAGCGCTCTGATTCAGAGTATTTTCCAGCAATTTGAAAGAAACACGAAGCGGAATCCAACAATTCTGAGACGCCTGGACTTGAAGCCGCTGGAACGAGAGGATTTTGATATATATATAATTTTTTTTAAAGAAAGGATTTTCTTCCTAAAAATAGTCATATTGAGCACATTCTTCTAACAAGTGGGTGACCTTTCTGTCAAAACACCTCCTTTAAAGTGGCCTTAAATGCTTTGTTATCCACTTTCTCTGCCAGCTTCTAAAAGCCTGAACACCGAGCAATACTTTTCCAGCCATCATTCAACTTTTCCTGCCTTCAAGGTGCAGACAGGACATCATAAGAAAAACACCCCCCGCCCAACCCCTCTCGTTCCATTTCAGGAATGGCCAGAGTCCTCATGCTGCTCTTTTCCTTCAGTCAGAGTGAGTGAGGCTACAGATCCTCATTAGTCACTTTTCCTGAGACCACCCCGACACGGGCATCGAGCTCTCCTCGCTCGCTCAGACTTGCTGAAGGCTAGCCGCGGCCACACACCAATTCACAGGCATTGTGAGAAGCAGAGGCGACTTACGGGAGCCCGGGCAATCATCAGAATCAACCAACCTTTGAAATGCTGTGAATATCATGAACGTGCTGCTGCTGCATAATGTTACACCGGCTGAACGGAGCCAGAGGCGTTTGCAGCAGTGCGGGGGGGTGGGGAGTTAAATGGCCGTACCAGTGCCTTTGAATGTTTAAGAACATTACCTACAAACTGTGTAGACACTCTCAGGCTAGTCTTACACTTACGCTGATATAAATATTATAAGAAGAGTCCTTTCAGAATAACATTTATATCCGTCATCAATAACTATTAATGACAACCGACACAAGTGATACACACGACTGCGGATTTATTCTTACTAAGGGTAAAATATGTTACCAATTAGCAAACTTAGTTATTTTGTAACAAAGGTTTCAATAGTTGTCAAATCACATGAATCTGAGAGATACGCACAGAAGTGATACTGTTAATGAGCCTATTTTAACTCAAACTATGACTTTTCCTAAAGTGGAAAAGGAAGTTTTTCCTTCCCACTGTCTCCAAAGTGCTTGCTCATAGGGGGTCATATGATTGCTGGGTTGCTCTCTGTATGTATTTATTGCAGGGTCTTACAGTATAAAGCAACTGTTGTTGTGATTTGGTGCCGTATAAATAAAATCAAATTGAAAATTGAATCCTTTGCATTAAATCTTTGCCATCAGTACTTCATAAAATCCTTCAGAAAACCAACCCTTTACTTGTGCACCTTTTTAGAAATGTGTGTATACATAGAGTTGTAGTAACCTGCAAAGATTTAAATGGGAACCACCACAAGACAAACTTAGAGGCTTTTTAAACCTATGAGGATGAATTCTAACTCTGTAACAGTCATTTAAACATGTCAAAAATGCACAAGTGTTTAATCAGCAGTTTACCTTTTATGGGTATCAGTTACCATTTAACAGTTACCTCTCCAAATAACGATGTTGGCTTCGTTAACAATGAATAACAAATGAATAAATAATTAGCTTTAGTCTTTGTCAACAGCAAAATAACCTTTAACTAAGGTGTATCTAGCCAATGATTTTTGTTAACTACCTATAAAAATCTGATATTCAAACACAGCATTTTTTTTCCTCTCCTCCTGTCAGACATTTGAAACCAGCAGACTTGTGTGTAGTCATTTGTTTTAATCTGGCTCTGTTCAGATCAGCCGTTTGCTGGCTTTTTAAATTTTGTTGTTCCAAACACCATAAATATTAGTAAATGTCTGCATTTAGCCAATAATATCAGTCAGTCTCCAAACACAGCATCTGCAAAGACGCACATTCCTGCTGTGATGTAAGAGCATCAACGGCTGTCTGAGGTATACAAGAGAGAAAAAACAGGGCTCTAGATGATGCCTGCAGCAGCGCAGCTCTTAAATGGGTGAGGCGTAGCAGCGAACCAACCTGACGTTTGCATGGTCTCTGTCCAGCCGACCGTCAGTCTCCGGGCACTCAGTGACCGATAGCTGTGCCTGAAGGAAGGACAAACCCCAAATCAATACCTTGTCTAAAAACACTGGGAGAAACTCGAGACAGATCATGCAACATCTACAGGAGAAGATATGCTCATGCAACTCAAGCTTTCTTTTTCAGATAACTCTGTACAGGCACAACCTTTTGAAATATTACAGTAAGCAACTTTTACACAGCAAATAAAAAAAGTAACAGCAGCTCAACTGTACAGAAGATGATGACAGATTTGGCTTTGTTCCTTTTAGCAAGAGTTGCATTAACACTATCCTATTATATTTTGTTAGTACACAGCACAGTTATTTTGGTACATGAAATCCACTACTGTATGATATTGGAAGTTACGTTTTTCTTAATTTTGAGTCGATTCTTTTTTGATGCCATGACTGTAATGATATTTTAAGAAATTGTACGCATTTACCAGAAAGTTTATGTCAAAGGATAAACACACTAAGAAATTAAACATTTAGGGTTAGGTTACCTTTACAGTGGAGTTCTCTAGGTTATAACCATCCTCTCCATTGCACTGCCATTACACTCTGTACTAAAGTAGCCATCGCGCCAGCTGTCATTCATGACAATGAAGCCTAGACCTGAATGGTGGTTTGAACTCAGTTAATTTTCAGATGCTATAAAAGCAATTCTCATTAAGGATTACGACCACAGGTAGGAGGATTGAAAAAGTCTTATACGTACCCAGGCATTCAATGCTTTAGAACTCTATACACATTAGGAAGCTATCCAGGTTATTTTAGAGGTCTTACCTCTGGGTCCTTTTTAAAAAGTATAGAAAGAGAGAGAAAGAATAAGTTGTGCTCTTTTGATAATCAATCAAGACATCATTTAGTAGGGTTAAAGTCTTCAGACGTCAATACATTCATTTAGATTTAAAAAGCGCTTTTGAATGAGAAACAAAGGAAAACACCTACATCTGACTGCTGGTTTAAAAAAGGCCATTTCAGAATTTTACTAGGACAGGAAACAAATAAAGCAAGTTAAGTTTCATAAAAAACAAACTAAGCTTTATTGACAAACTGCTGCAAAACATCTTTTGGACAGATTTAGTAACCTATTTAGGCAAGCTTACACATGTAGCATAATGCATTTTATGGAGAGGGTACAGATACTAGTGGCAGAATAAGTACAGTTAGGATGTTTTAAAATATGTACAAGAGTTCGGATTGAGCTGCAGGATCCCTTCTCTATAGAAAGAGAAGACCCATGTGGAGATTTTTGTCCCAATCCTTCTTTGTGTACTTTGTGCATGCAGTTTATGTAGAGTCAGATCACAAAATCAAGACCTGAACCGTGTGTTTCTTTTTTCTTTTAGCACAACAGGTGAGACCAGGTCTCGTCCGTGTTCTCATTAAACAAACATTTTGTCTTCAGTCTTAAAATTATTAATTTTTGTCTTTTTAAACATGACAAACAAATTGAGGATATGAGGACAGTCCATCTCAACAGTGTCTATTAGGGCTATATTTCAAAACTCTAAGTACAATGACAAATATTGCTGCCTAAGTCTAAATGGACAACGTTTTAGAACTATTTAAACAACAAACCATAATCAAGAATGAATTGTACTTGAGTTAGCCTTTGCTTCATTTAAGGATTTGGGTTTTTGTTTGTTTCTATATTACATAACTGAACGTTTAAAAGGTCTTTTATTTGGCTATATTAACAGAATTTTGAAATGTAGCCTAAATGGGAATCTGCAACTGACCCTCAACAGATTCTTTATATATATGTATATAAAAACAATTAAAATGGATTCCTTAGACAAGTGGATAATGAGCCACTAATTCAACTAGAAACGACTACTCCCACACAGTTAAAAAAATAAAATAAAAATAATTAAAAATTAACGATCAACAATGCAAAAAAGCCAGAGGAGGGTAAAAAGGGTCAGAGGAAAAAATGACAGCAAAACGTAAAAAAACTCAAAGAAAAAGAAAAACTATATAGAACGCCAACTTCTCATCTCTGACCCATCTAAAAGCCGCTTTGGTTGGTTGGATGGTTGGTTGGTGCGACAAAGAAGGGGTGGGGGAGGGAGTTCGCGGTCAAATCTCAAAAACCAGTTCCGATTTTCAGTTCCCAATTTGCTCTCTTGTATAAAGTCCGGCGTAGGAAAAGACCAAACCAAAGACAAAACAGACAATTACTTTTGTCGGGCTTCTTAAAGCGAGAGCTGCCGTGGTAGACAGGCGCTTGTCAGGGCGACACTAAGGGTGGCGAGTCCGCTTCAGTACTGTCGATATGGGTGCTCCCGGTAAGTCGTCTTGCCGCCTCGAGAGGGGGGAGGGGCCTTCCCTGGAGTTGTCCGCTGGGTGCCGTTCCAGTCATCCTGGCCTGGAGTGGAAGCGGAAAAAAAAATAGACACATCAATAATTCAACATTTCTAACAAAGAGCCTTTGACTGAGCGCACATTAGAGCTGCCCTGTGGCACCGTTCCGTTTATCGGACATGTTGGAAAAGCACTAAATCCTACATCTGACCGTGCACGGCACCTACAACACGTCACAACACATCAACAAGAAGTCAAAAACTCTACAGTGTGACTTTAGCATTAAAGAATATTTAACTGTGAAATAAAGCCGTCAGTTTGGATCAGGGTGAAGAACTGTCCCATCACATTGTGGATGATCAATTTTGTCCAATTTCAGATCTTTAAAATAACCATCTGGCAATGCCAATGTTTTCCTTATAGCTTTGTCTTTTTCAGCCTTCATTACAACATGTTTAACATTTAGGCAGCAGAAAATAATGTGACACAATGGCACTGATGCTGACAGATCTGAGTATCAGTGCCATTCTATTAGCTGACAGTGATATCAATCAAAGTCAATATTAGCTGACACAATGCACATTTTGGAAAATTTAATCTGGCTGATGATTTATTTATTTATTTTTACTGTTTTTAAAGACAATCAGAGACATTATGGGCTGACGTGCATGCATATTTCAGACACCAACACGCAATAACAAATATACAGAGGATCAATTCAATCAATTCAATAAGGATGTTTGTCGTTTATTGTAATTAAAAAAAATTGTTCTTTACCATAGGACTCGTACGACTCTGTGGTCTCCCCATGTCCATAGTCATAATATTCTGGCTCTCTGTTGGTCATAAACAGGGAAAAAAAGAATAAAAAGAAAAATCACTTTTAATCTTTGAAAAACATCAAGCAGCTGACTGTAATGTCTAGGGGGACGCTAATTGGCTTCTACGAATAAGATCAAAGCTTGGCTCTCTACTATGGAACATCTGAGTCCCGGCTGGTCCTTCTAAATAACACTGGCATCCACAGCATGAAACACAAAGTACTATCAACGCTGAATTTGTGCAGAGTGGCTAAAAAGTATTACTGCTGCTCTCAAATCCCATTTCAAGTGAAACTAGCAACTAGGCGATGTGTGTGCATTCTGTGAGAAGCAGGTGAAAACCAAAGAGACGTCTGATTCACTCACGCCTGCGGCTGACTGTAATAGCTGTCGTAAGACTCGTAGGCCGTGTCTGTGTAGCTCTCATCGTAGCCCTGGAGAGGGAAGGAAACAGAGAGGGAAAGAGTGAGAAGGAAAAAAAAAAAAAAAAGAAAAAACAGGATGAGATTTAAGGAGAGTCTTGTTCATGAATGTCAAGATGTCCCCAAAGAACTCCACTTGTACAAAAGCAGACACGCTCCCCTTATGTCTCGAGCATCTGAAATGACTTATTCCTATGACGACGGACAAGCAATTCAAAGCTAACAGAACGTCAAGAAAGATCTTATTGAGATGAGACGAGCAGTGGAGAGGTCAGATTTAGCAACGTCAAACCTGAAAACATAACGTCTACACAGACAACTGAGGCGTCTCTGCACATTTCTTATATCTAGCTCATCAAATACAACACTAGAAGTGACGTTTGTGTGTGATAATAATAAACCTACAAAATAAATGTGAAAGGATAAATTCATTTCCACTGGCAGTGGTACTTACATATTCGTCATAGCCTTCTGCAGCTGCACCGGGGTTGTGCTGGTGTGGAGGCGGTGGTGGCATCCTCTGGGGAGGTCCTCCAGCTATGAGTCTGGCACGGGGGGCCACAGCTCCCCTGGCAGGTGCTGCGGGAGGTCCTCCTCTGCCTGCTGGGGCACCCCTCACTGCGCCACCTCTGGCTGGGCCACCTCGAGTCACACCTCCCCTGGCGGCAGCACCACGAGGCGGCATTCCCCTGCCCCTGGAACCAAGAACTCTGGGTTATTGTCGTGATGATCTACAGCAGGAGTCTCAAACTCAAACGAGCTGAACTACATCTTTGGAAATATTTGTGGATGTTACTTTTATTTAAAATATTGTATAATAAGACAAAACTGCAAAGGTGAGAACTCTTATCTGAAGCCTTATAACATAACAAAATGGTACTTTTCTATCTGACCAGACACGTGGCTGCACTTCTGCTATAGTTTTTTTTTTAAACAAAATAAAAGTATACACGTTAGTTTTTGTAGTGCAAATAGTTTTCTTTACAAGTAACTCCTTACTGAACAAACGCAGCCAATCCCTCAACATATTTGTGCTTCCTGCTCACATTGCCTTCATATTTAAAAATAAATAAATATTTAAAAAAAAAAAAAAAAAAACAGACAGGTAGGTTTGCATAAAGACAGCAGCAGGGGCAAAAAGCAACCCAACTCTAGAGCCCAACTGGTACAGGATTTTTAAGGCTGACAGAGAAACTTGGCAAAAATGTAAAAATCTGATACCAGCCAAGAAAATGAGTTTGTTTAAAAATTTTATTTATTTGTGATCTTTAAACTCCTGGCAGGGTAAGTATAGCTGATTATATGTTTCTTTTTTAAATACTAAGCTCAGCTAACTGGTAGGTGGTTGTAGCTTAATATTAACCATTAAGATGTCGTATCAAACTTAGGCTTTTGACGGCATATAGAGCCGGGCAGCCTGCTGGGCCTGAGAGGTCCCCAAGCATTCCAAATCATTGAGAGGGAAACAACAACAATAAAAATGTATGTATGTGCATACATACATACATATTCAGTGATGCAGCAGCTGTCATGAGAAATTGTGTGTGTTTGTGTGCACTTCCTCACCTGTGTGCTCCTGCAGGGGGGACACCGCGGCCCCTGACTGGCAGGCCACCTCGGCCTCGGGCTCCGTGATCCTGGCCTCCGTTCAGGTAGCTCATCTCCATGAACTGCTCCTGGCAGATATCATCCATCATATCCTATACACACAAACACACACAGTGAGGATGATAATACTAAGACAAAAAAAAAAAAAGAAAGAAAAGAAATGGAAAAGTGACTATGCAAACACAAAAAATAGAAAGGAAAGGAGACAGCGTGGAAAGAGGAGTGATGAATAAAAGAGTGAAATCATTTCCGAGCTGCTCAAAACACGCCACCCCTCCCAACGGCTAACAGAGCGACTGGAAGAAAAAGTCTCAGTGCCAGTGACTCAGAGTGTTAAAGAGAGGAGGGGGGGGATGTGGATGTGGGAGGCTGGAGGTTGGAAAGCATCCATCCACACTCCGTGCCTTCCTGTGTCTCTCCATCATGCACAAAATGTAAATCACTTCTCTGCACACTCCTTGACAAGTCTGGTGTGACTGCATGAGCAGTTACCTTATTTTATCTGCAAAAACAATAACTTGGGGTGGATTAGCCAAGCTGCCTGTCTCAGCAGCACAAATCCTGCAGCCCAATCCTCCGCCTTTCTTCTGGGAGCAATCACAAGAGCTGCACTGTGACCCAATCAATTCTTTTTCATATCACTCCCCAGACTGGAATAGTGACAGAGCTCTAATGATGTCCAAAAAAAAAAAAAAAGCTACTGGAATATGAGATGCAGAAATCAGCTTTCAACTTATCTGCAGCAAAAGCAGGCAGAGCATTTGACTGATTAGAAATTCATCTGAAGGGAGGAGCAGTCCAGCTGATGCTGCAGAGGATGCAAAGTCTTTACCCAACAAGGTGTTGAGTTTAATCAAGGATCTGTAGACGTTACGATCAATAGAAGAGAGAGAAATCCTTCTGCATTCACGTTGGTCGATGTGCAGATATACACAAATAAACAGGATGAGGAAGAAAAAAGACGACAAACCCTGCTGAAATCACAGGGCTGTGAGAGACTCACTGTCTTAGTCAAATAAACTAATTTTTTTAAATAAAATAACTCAAGTCTAAGATGGCCGATATTCAGCCCTCCCGCCACTAGCCTGGGCTGCAGCAGCAACCTTCTCTCTCGCTCTGACAGGAAGTTACAAACATACAAGGTGAGAAGTAAGACAGCTGACAGCCTTGTGGACCAGTATGACACCAAAACTGCTGTGATCTAAAACACAAACAGTTGCATGTCAGAGTAAACTGGCACACAGCCACTCCAATGCAGCAATGTGTTAACTGTGTTCTTTACATGCATGCGGCTTCGAACCTGCACGGACAGTGGAGCTGCTGTTTGACACATCTACATATGACTACACCTGCACCAATTTAAAATAATTATAGGAGAATGACATTTCAAATAGGGCTGGGCCATATCATACCGTTCACGTATAATGTCGGGCAACGATAAGAAAATGAAATATCGCAATAGAATATGGGCAAAACGTGCATGCGCAGTGCCTTTGTTTTCATACGCACATGGTGGAGAATGAGAAGGGCGAAAGCAGATCGTTGAATGAAACGGATGAACCAGAATTGGTTTGTAAAAATGCTGCAACTTCAGTGGTGTGGAACTGGTTTAGCTTTCGTCCGTCAGATACACAACAAAGCACTATTTTTGGTAGAGCATGCTAGCGGGCCGTCGTTATTACCGTGTTTTTTGGAAAATACGGCACACTTAAAATCAATCCTTTGATTTTTCTGAAAATCGACAGTGCCCCTTATAATCCCATGTGCCTTATGAATGAATTCTGGTTGTGTTTACTGACCTCGAAACGATTTTATGTCGTACACGGCGCTCGAAAATCTGTCAAATGTTTTAGTACGACTTTGCTAAGCTACGAAGCCGCACCGCTTGATGGATTGTCGGAGCATTACAGCTGTCGTAGGCAGGAGCCTCGCGGAGTGATACGTACTGTGCTTCAACATAATATTACCGTATTGTGTGTGTATAACCTCTTTTTAAGTTTTGTGGATATTATACATGGTTATGCTGAGGATATGTCGGCCAGTTTCCACTGGAAATGGCTTTTGGTTAAACTGTCAGTAAGGAATTTGCATTTGCACTGTTCAATTTTTATATAACTTTCATGCACATAAAAAACAGCTGCTTGTTTATGTGAAAATATATTGATGTTTTTTCTTTTTGCACTAATCAAGTTGTGGAGTTGTAAAGTATTTTGTCTAGTGTCAATTATATCGTCAGTTATATCGTTATGGCAAATTTTCAAATGTATATCGTAATAAATATTTTTGGTCATATCGCCCTGCTCTAATTTCAAATGGCTTGTAAATCAACAATCAACATGCATTCAGCCACCTCCATGCTCAGTTTTCCTACTTTGAGGCCATTCCATCAATCTGAGCCCCCCTCCCAAAAAAAAAAAAAAAAAAAAAAAAAAGTAAATTAGTCACCAGGAACATCCCTGTGGAATACCTAAGCAGAAGTACAGGCAATACATAAAAGTTTCAGCAACAAATTACATCCACCCATTCTCCATCTGAGTCATTTATTAAAACACAGCCTTGCTCTAAATGAAGGCCATCACGCCTGACAGATTATGGTCTTAAACTGTAACGACAGCTTCTGTAAGCGGCTGATTTTTACATAACGCAGCAACACCAACACCGCAGCTGGTTCATCAGCCCATTCATCTAGCCTCCAAATTATTCTTTCTATAGTGCCCTGCACACTAATTAAAAAAATGTAAGGCAGCTCACAAACCCCTGGGCCTATTGGCCTGCTTTGGTGAGAGCCATTGTGAGAGGACTGTGGGCTTCAGCTGGGCCCGACAGCACACCGAGCTGGCCGGCACTCAAGAATCTCTCAGCATAAAACCAACAAAGCAGACGTGGGCTGCGTACAGTGAATACGGCCACATATCTGCCTCGAAGCTCTACAACTCCAGGCCGATTCTCCTCTCTGAAGAATGAGACTCAGGTGAAAGCAGAAAAGTAGGCAAGCCACATGAAGGGGGCAACCCTGCTGACACAGTGAAAGTGGCCCAATTCCTCCTCTTAAGCTGATTGCTTTACGTGCCTGGACTGTGCCGCAGAATGTGTTTGCTCCAGGTAAATACCCACTCAATCTCCTCCGGCTGTCCTAGCAGGCCCTCCTCCCAAAGCTTTGTCTAACCAGCACGCTGCGGCTCTCTCCACCTTTCTGAAACGTAATTTCACTCGATTACCACGAGAACACTTTCGGTGTAGCTTCACAAACTTTTCCCAGCTTGGCGATGGGGAAACTGCATTTACAATCCAAAACAACTTCTAACCTCTGCAATTAAAGAAATCATGAAGTTGCATTAAAGTGGGTATGGGTGAGTGTGATTTTCAGATTTAAAGGCATTTGTGAGGATTTGCTCAAAGTTCAATCAATAACGAGCTTAAAAACCAATCTTGAATCAAAACCAAGCGGAAAATAAAGTCATATTACGAAACTGACATCTCCTACATCTGTGTGCAAATGGGCCTGAAGAAAAACTTGCTGACTGCGTGCATGCAGCTCAAATCAGAGCTGAGACGATTAGCCAATTACTTAGTTGAAAATTAAGAGGCAACTACTTTGTGATTCAATTAATCTCCTGTTGTTCAAGAAGTAATACCAATTAATTCCCCAATTCCAGCTTAACTGGGTTGACTATTTATATTTCCCTCTCTTGTATGGCGGTGAAGACAGTCATGTTAGGGAATGAGACAAAACCCTTTTCAAAGATCTACCTGGGATTTAAGACAGCAAAACGGCACCGTTATCATCTTCAATAGCATTTATTAGATTATGTTTAAGAAAAGAATGGGCACCCAGATCAATGAAAATAATCGTTTACTGCAGCCAGAGCTCAGCCTGTACAAGGCCTCAGATATCACTGAGAAAAGGAAGCGCTGTTTCAATTAAACAAATATAAAAATACACTTATACAGGAGAGAAGAAGCAAATCCTGGATTCAAAACAGTGTTTGTGTGAGGTGATCTTTGGAAAGCAAATCCATAATTAAAAAAAAAACAAAACAAAACGAAGCATCTTCTTTTAAGCTACAACGAAAATGCCTCTATTCTCATGGCAAAGTCATGTTTAACCTCAACTATTCTCACTCTGACTCTGTATTAAAATTGAGAAATCTCCTGACATCACTTCCCCCTGTTAAGGTGCTGAGTGTTTTCCACATTGCTGACCTTTTACAGGCTTAGTTTTGCAGTTAATAAACGGCACAAAACGCTCTACTAAACTCCACACAGGCAAGTTCACAGATGGCCAAAAGCAGAACTGGCAAACTCACCGGAAACAGGAACTTCTTGACCTCCTCCATGGCATGGGCCATGCGCAGGTAAGCCTCGGGCACAGGCGCAAAAACCTCGATGAACACGTGCAGCTCCATGGAGAGGTGGGCATACTTGGGCTCACCGCTTTTCCTCAGCCCCTCCTCCTGAAAGAAAAACCATCACAGAGAGTGAGAAGAAGCCAGCTCAAACATTTAATGAATAATGCAAGGAGAAAAATCACATTTATTCCACCTCGGAGAGCAACAGGGGTTACATGCAGTATTCCCTTCCTTTGTATAGCTTGATAATTACATCAAACTGGTAGATAACAGGTTTAGTGGGCTATCCTGAAGACTCTGGAGCAGATGTGCAGTGTTTGAATGCCCTTGGCTGAGTGTTAATGTTCAGCTGAGCCATCCAGCAACTTGACTCCATCTGGGCTCACTAACTGTCATCCCGCTCAAGCAAAGGCCAGATGCGTTATTGCTTCAGGTAACCTTCCCACAGGTGCATAAGACCAGATGTGTGTAAGCGTGTGTGTACCTTGGCTTTGTCTCTCATGGATCCTTTGCCCAGCACAGAGATCTTGGCTCCAGTCTCCTCCTGCAGACGTTTGATTGTGTTGCCCTGAGGTCCCAGAATCTTCCCCACAAAATTGAACTAACAGCAAAACAAAGCAGAACAAAATTAGCCTGACAATCACGGCAGAGGCGAGTTTAATACCAGGAGAGTGAGGGAGAGGCAATCACCGTCTGTCTGTCAGGGCTCTTGTTGCACATACTGCAGCCTTAAGTAGCAGATTTAACAGACAAAGTCGATATGAGCCCCCGAGGGCTGTAATACTGCCGTTTGCTATTCACTGCAATCATCCATGCAGTGAGCCAGAACTTTACCTCCTCGATCTTTCAACAAAGTAATTACCGTGTGTATGATGCGTCCCGCAATTAGCTGTCATTGCCAGAAACGTTTAACAAAAAGCCGCCCCAAAGGAACCTCACTTCAACCTGAAGTAGTAAAAGCAGCTCCAATAATCGGAATCGCTCATTAGCTGTGTCGTGCCCGACACAGCAGTGTGACGGAACAACTAAAACCCAAGGCCGGTGTTAGGGATGCACCTGTCCTGCATTTGGAATACATCAGTCCTATCCCACCTCAAAACCCTAAAGGGTCAGCAGACTGGATGCATTACACACCTGCAATGCCAATGTCTGAAATGCATGTTTGCAATTATTTTAAACTCAATCACAACTCGACTGGTCCAAAAAAACAAAAAAAAAAAAACAAAACTGGGCTCTCTCTCCCTCTCTGACAGCTTCTGTCGCTCGCTGGCTCGGCTTAAAAGTTTGGAAGCTTTCGCTGCACTTGCAGGAACATAATGCGTTGAATAATATTATCTCACTTCACCTGCCTCTTGACTGCTTCACTGGAGTGGAGCAGACAAGAGTCCATCCAATTTGGTCTATCCCCATTCTGAGAGATCAGACAGTCATCAGACCCTCACAGAACAGGAGATGCTCCTACAGCTCATCGATCCGACGCTGAAAACGAAGCAGCACCTACAGATCTCATTCTTTATAAAGCAGTTTGCTCTATTCAAAAAGAGCACTGAACACCAGAAGTTACACAATGGGCCATAAAAGAGACACCACACTGACTCTGGCAACTTAATCTTTTTATTTTTATTTTTTTAGCAGCATGCAAATGATGCATTGTGCAGCTGCAGCATGCTCTCTGAGTTTTACAGGACAGATTACAGCCTTTATCACAAACAGTCATCCTAAAATCAATGCAGCCTTACGTCTGAGCCAGATATGGATTGAACCGATATGGCTGAATGCACCTGAGGTTAAATGATAAACCTAAGTAAGGCTCGGGATGGAAACAGGAAAAGATCTGAGCACCAGTATGAATTACACTGAAATATAGAGCCATCCCAGCTATACTCATTTTAACATTTTGATCCCTTTTAGTGAGATTTTAAAAACATGCCAGTATCGGCTGTAATTATACTCTGGAGCTTAAAGATCAGGGTTGAGAGGAGTAATTTGAGACTCCCAAGTAACCCCGTGGCTTTGTGTAATTGAAACACAGCTGCAGGATAAATTAAATCAAGAGGGGTTTCGCTGGGAAGCGGGAGACGACAGGAGGAGGAGGAGAAAAGAGGGGAGACAAAGAAAGCTCACCTTCGGGTACTGTTTGACAGGTATGAGCACTCGCTCCTTGAGTTTGATGTTCTTCGTCGTGAAAAGGTCCAGGTATGTCTCAGTTTCCTTTTTAGTCTCACCTTTCTGGATTCTGTCAATTTCTGGAAGATGAGAGGGATCATTTCAGGCAACCAAACAGTCAGAGTGGCAACATACAACACAATGATGAGAAGCACTTATGTGCGCTTACGTGAACCAGAAAGCACCAACTTTAGGGATTCAGCACCACCAGGATAGAGTTAAAACCTGATCTTAAAAACCAGTTGTGCATACACTCATCAGCTGTTTAGAGTTGGATTAATACAAATCTGGTCCCAACTGTGTAAAGCGCAGCATCACTTCTATGATTTGTGGCCCTCTGAGGGGAAAACACGTCTGACTTTTTAGCCCGTTCCTGTGGTTGTAACACACACCTCTGCAAGTCTTTGATTCACAAGCAAATCCACATTAACTGAATGCCAAACAACGGCAGTTTCCACTGAGTGCGTTGACTGCTTCACTCTGCACATTTGTGTTCATTTGAATAGCAGTGAAACAGCTTAGCGAGCCATTAAAAGGCAAACACTTGACCACCGATGAATAGTTTCGGCCATTTATCAAACAAATCGTAGCCCATTCTCTCGCTGTTGTTCACTCTAAAAGACAATTTTGCTGTGATTATGTCACCCTAAACAGCTGATCAGCCAAATCATCTCAGACCTTGTTCATTCTTTAACAAAAATCAAAACAGTCCAACTCTAATCTGTACTGGAAACAAATCAACACGAAGTATTTGCGAGCATCCTCTGTAACCTCTTCCTTGTGGCAGAGCACCTGGTTTTCCCCCTCCAGCACCCATTGCAGTACTCCCATCTCAAACCACCTCCGCCCTCCTGACTGTGACAACTCCCGAGCCTTCAATGTGCAAACATGCCAGCTTACACCACAGTCTACCAGCTGCAGATCAGGAGAAGCCTGAGTAGATGTTTCACCGAGGGAACCCATCCACACTGCACACCCTGACACACTTTGTCTTCCTGGTTAGTCCACGCTTCCAAATTTCACACACGCAGCCTAGATTCGCCAAATCACGTTTACCAAACGGTCAACTTCATTATCACCAGGGCTACCTGAGTTAAGCAAATAAATAAAATAAAATCAGTTTTAGAAAATGGTTCACAATTACTGACAGAGCACATGGCCAATGGCTGACATAACTATATAATCACATTTGTTTATATAAAGCAGTCATAGCTAGCTTTTAACATCCTTTTTTGTATTACGGATAGCTGACCAACTCACACAGTACTACTAGGTAGGTGTGTGTGTCCACTTGTCCTCGCTTCAACACAGCTGCAAGGCAGCAGTCCCGGGGCGGCCATGGCTGCAGTTTTGTTGCTCAAGGACACTTAAGCAGTGGCCATCGGCAAGCACCGCGGTTAAAGGCTCTTTGTCGCCTCTGCTAGGCCGATTCTCGGCTTTAAAGTACTGAGGTGACCCCCGCTCCTGGACACTAGCGCACATTCACAGGCTGCTGCGCAATAACATATATCAACAGGGACTCGAGAGCACACGACGGAAACAGCCCGCGTGCCCAAGTTTAAACTCGCGCGAGCACCGACAGTTACAGAAAAGAGCAGGTGCGACAAAAGCTGCACGCGAGGAAGCGGATATTAGTCGCAATAACTGAAAAGTGTAGCTCCTCCGTGGTGTAGCGATAGCCTTAAGCGGTTTACTCTTTCAGACGCTATTCGTTCACTAACTACAGATTTTAACGCCCAAACGTATTTTTCTTTGTTTTTGAGCCATGAATAGGACCTCGTCTCAGCGTAGCGGTGAACGGGGTAGTTCACGTCCCGTCCGCAAACACATGGCGCCGCTCTCCTCAACTCCAGAGGATAAAGCGTACGGTGGAAAAATTCACAACAAAACAAAAATAAAGACAGTGTAACAGTACTTTACCCGCGTTTAAAAGTTTCATGGCGTGCGTGAACGACGAGTCCAGGCTGTCCTTCTCTGCCAGAAGCTCGGGGAGATATTTGTCGTCGTTCTCCATTTTGTTGAGTTTGGAGGTGTAGGGGGGGCAGTCAGTTTCGGTGCAAAAAATAAAGCGTGGAGAAAAATAAACCCAACAGTATACGGGGAGGAAAAAGTAGTCCAATTATGTAACTACGGAGAACCGCGTATCCTCTTTGCAGACCGCGCTTTGCATGTGGCGTTTTTGTGCGACCGACGGCTCCGTTACTGTTTGCCGCTTCCCAACTGATTGATTCCCTCTTCTCAGCAGCGCTGGCTAGTTGGAAATGGGAGAACAAAAGCTGCGAGGCGCTGGAAGAACAGCCAACTCAAACCGACGGAAGTGAGCTCAGAGGGACGTACTTCTCCGGACTGACGCCGCCTACTGTGTGCTGTTCGGATGCGCCGCCTCCAGGAGCGACAATCCCACTATCAGATTTTCAATAGTGATATGGGTGTGTCCGCTCTGGAGCGAGTTACTGTCATAATAAAAACGTCTAGACTGCCCACAAGGTGTTCAATTCCCCCACACCCTCCACCCCATACTTTAAATTAGGGGAAACTTAGAGATACAATAGGGTGGCCTGCTGAACTAGAGGTGCTCAAGAGAGGCCACATGCTTTAAAATATGTCCTCATATGTTTGCTGTGATGTCTGTAGAAGTAAGCCACAATACTTCAATCTGTCTTGTGGATATTATCGTTTTCTCACATGAAGAATACAATTAGTCTGTGCAGTTAAAGTCATACATATGTAGCAATAGAAATATTCTATCTCTTATGTGCTGTTGTACAGGACCTTTTAACATCGGTTGTATATTAAGTGGTGTGAGCAGGATAATAATAGATGATGACACCCACAGTGTTTAATTAGTAAACAGAATTTCAGTGAAGATGGTGTGCCCTGAAGATGTGCCGCGTTCATTTGAGGCTCTCTACTGCCCCTTAGTGGCAGTGACGACAACGACAAGGAGCGGGTCTCTGTGCAGCTTAAAGTGGGTCTGTCAACAGAAACCCTTTCTCAGTCGAATTACACGTTTTCCTCTCAGCTGTCTATTGATTCAAAAACATTTATGTGTGAGTGAAAAGCAGCCGTGAGCCTAATGTCTGGGAGAAACAGCTCAAGGATTGATTCTGGAAGCGGTAATGAACCTTGCAGTGCCATTCTGTGGAGCACATGGTGTCAGAGGGTACAGCTGACTGGTCCATGCAAAGTAAAAGAAGGCGGTTTCCTGTATATTGGTTATTTGAGTACATACAGTGGCATGCATTATGCCTGGGCAGATCCTCTTTGAGCGAATAGCTGAAATTGCAGATCATTTGTCAGTCGGCCGCCGGACTGAAAACTATTACAATCGACCGCAGGTGTACCCAGGCATGCATCTGCTCAAAACAAATGAAGGCAAAAATTGACTGCAGTCAACACTTATGAGAGGCTGAAGACCTGCTCTAACTATCAGCGCTCAGCTTGATCTATCTCTGACCATTACAGTGTTATTAGTGTTGGGGGTTGCAAGGTTGTCCTGACTCCTCATGTCATTGACAGAATGGATCGCCTGTGAGCTGAATTTCAATTGGCTCATAAAAGGAAGAGTTACTTCTCTTGGCAGGTGGAGGAGTTCCAATCGGATAGCTTGTGCTCTTGCCTTCTGCTCGTGTGGACTTCCCATGTCCCCTAACATACAGGGCCACAGTCTGGGATAAACAGGGGCAGATGGAAGGAGGTAAACACTGGGGTTAGGCTTATATAAGCCATCACTATTCCAGATCTTTGCATCTGACCATTTTTCATGCCCCACAGATTCGTAAAAGTGGCAAGAATTCAGCGCTCCCCTGGAGTTTCATCCTTGTTAGGGCAGAAGAGCATGTGAAACAGCATTTGGAGCATCATGGGAGTCTGAAACTCTACTAAAAGTCAAACTAATGAAATTCTCAGCAGCTCCTTATGGCAGGTTTCACTGCCGTTTTTACAAACTGCAGTATAACAGGACTTGGAGACTACTGCCTCAGTGAAGCTGGACTTCAGCACAGCTGTGCTTTAGGGTAAATGTTAGCATGACTGAAAAAAACACATCCCCACATTTTTCCCTAGTGTTCCTAATCCTCTTCCATACAGCCTCCCAGTGGCACCGGAGAAACAGTTACAGGGTTACCAAATGAACTTCGATACATCATCTGAGAACCATGCAGTTCCATATAGTTATTGAGATTCTAGTGAAACGTGTGATTTGCTGTTAGAAGTTGATGAGAATTCAGAAGAATACTAAAGGATCCATCCTCTCAGACCACGAATTTAGAATAAATAAGTCATGTTCTTGTCAAAATGTATTTCAGTATGGAGCAGTGGACTGTTGTTTTTTTTTGACACACAAATTCCTAGAAAAATGCTGCTTGCTAAAAAACCTCCCATATCATGCTCCAATAATGTTTTCTGGCTGGTATCTGGCATAAAACCAATATAATTCAATGCATATTGACTAAATGTAATCATGTTGGAAACCATCATATCAGAAGAGACACTAAATGGATGATATCCCATTGTAAATGGAAAGCTTTTATCTCTACAGTATGTTTCCTCCAGCCACGATGGTAAAGGGAAAATAGAGATAGAATGAAATCGGTGGCAGGACAAATAGAAGGAGAATAGGAATTTGTACACTTAAATCCTTTAGTCTTCACACTGTCAGCGGAGGGTTTTCCTGTTCTTGGGAGGTTTAGGCACGAAAGCAAGTGAGAGTGAGCGAGAAAGATGGCTGGGTTCAGTCTGAGGGTCACGCTCAGTTTAGCATCGCTACAAGGCCAGAGAAACCTTTTTTTCCCCATGAAAGCTTTCAGAACTGTCACACCTGCTTAGGTCTGTAACACCACCCCACTCCCCTTCCTCTTCCTCTATCCCCACCTCTTCCCAACCCTTCTACACTCCCCATCCCTCCCTCACTGCTCAGCCGCCACAGAAAACAACTCTCTCTTTCACCTCTGTGCAAGATTTTACTTTACACCCCCGTCCTTTCGGCAGGGCGATTATTTTTCTTGATGGTTTACAGAAGAGGAATTGAAGCAAAAGAAATGCTGAAGTAACACTAAATCGTTAAAATTTATAGACAGGTTGTTTTGATTTTTGATGCAAATCCTTTGTTTTGTTAAAGAGAAATGCCTGCCTCTTTGTGTATCATTATGCTATACCTCTAGACTATTATTAGAATTGGAGCTCTACTACTTGGAGACAGGAGTCCAAGGAAAAGCTATTAGTGAGGCTACTTACATATTCTGCTGGTACTGCAAAAACAGGGGGAAATGCCAAAGACTCAGCAGTCAAAAACTTTAATTTTCTCTGCAACATCTTTTGCTTCAGTAAATAAGTAATGTGACACTCTTGCTGTGTTATTTCAGATATATCACTGTCCCCTCCTCTATTAAAAAGTGTATTAGCTCATTTTGGTGTAAATAAAGAAGTACTTTATGTCCAAGTAATTTGGATCCTGTCATAGGTCCTGATCTAGAATTCTAGACAAAAATGGGACCATTTTCCTCTTCCACAAGTCCAGTAACTGGTCTCCTCAGTTCCCAGATGTTTATGAACTGTTGTTGAAAACAGAGGGGATGCTGCACAGCAAATTCAAAATGAGCCAGTATTTTTCATAAAAGAGTAAAATGTCTCAGTTGAAATATATGATATGCTTCTTCTGCTCTACTATGAAAAAAATATGGATCCGTGAGATTTGCAAATCACTTCACTCTGTTTATATTGCTAAAAGTATTCAGTCATCCATCCAAATCATTGAATTCAGGTGTTCTCCCATGTCCACAGGTGCATACCAAGACATTTTGGAATATTTCACTTCGTGGGAACAGTTTGGGGATGGCCCCTTCCTGTTCCAACGTGACTGTGAATCAGTGCACAAAGCAAGGTCCATAAAATATGGATAAGCAAGTGTGTCGTGGAATAAATTATTTGGCCTGCAAGAGTTCTGATCTCAACCTGATAAAACACGTTTGGGACGAATTAGAGCGCAGACTGGAAGTCTGGTCCAGCATCAGTGTCTGACCTCACAAACGCGCTTCTGGAAGAATGGTTGTCGCGGCCTTTTACGTTCCAAACACCAAAAAAGTCCAAGAAAAGGCCGTGGGTGGCAACGGGAGGTTTGTTTTAGAATGCACTTCTGACTCCATTGTTTAAAAATCATATGCCGTTTATTTCGTGGAAAATTATAAACAAAAATCAGCCAAATAACTTCTTAAAACTTAAAATTAAACAAAAGTTAACTTAATTTGCTTTAACAACTTCAAAAGTGGTCAAAAAAATCATTTTCTAACCCTCCCGTCTTCCCATCTGACATTTGGCAAACAAAAAACGAAAAACCTCTTTACCACACCCATCCAGGGTGCTCTTAATCTCTTGATTAATGGGAGGGTCCATAAGCTAATAAACCAATCACTTTCCAAAAGCTTCTCCAATAAAATTTATTACAAATTTACATAACAAAACCAGGTCAGAATATTCTTACACCTTTAAAGAAAAAACAAAAATGAATACAAATTGCATTTTATAAACATTCAACAAAAATGGCCACAACAATGGTCAAACATTCCCATAGACACACTCCTGAACCTTGTGGAAAACCTCAAAGCTGTTATAACTGCAAAGACTGGACTAACCTATGGATTAACAATGGGATGCCCCTCAAGTTCATATGCGTGGGAAGGCAGACGACCTAATGCTTTTGGCAGTACGGTGTGGTTGCCTGTCCTCAGACACTCCCCTTATCCTTCTGAGTGGGGATCTTAACCCCCCAGTGTTGAACACAAAGTTACACCCTTGGTCAGCAGTGGTACCTTTTGCCAACTCTGAACAACAGTAACCAGCAGTTTGAGATGGCATTAACTAATGATCACATAATGCACACAGAATGATTTAATGAGTGTATTTCAGTAGCAGTGAGCACTTTTTAAATAAGAAAACTTGCATATTCCCAAATGGTGGACAATCAAGAAAAGAAGCAAGTCAGGTGTTAAGGAACGTTACTTTAGCTTCTGAGCTAACAGCCCTGTCCTGAACTGAACTCACAGAGCAGTGAACGGACACTTGGCTTTATCAGGTGCCAGAAGCCCAACTCAGTTGCTTCTCTTCCACACTTAGTGCCACAAAATGCCACAGTAATGCAGATTTAAACACTTGGCAGCATATACATAGCATGTCTCAATTTGGATACTTTCATGCAGTACACTATGTACACTTCTTACTTGTGTAGTACATTAAATGGACAATGTAGTACAAATCAAACACAACAAGTTGCACACTTATGGGAAGCGCAGATGTTGAGCTACAAACTTGATTTTTGGGAACATTTGCAACTCTACGTGCCTCTGACCGTACATGATAATGTAAGCTTCTTTCTACTAAGAAGATGGAAACTGATGATGTATAAACACCAAACACCACTACAAGGCAATGTGTTTTTATCTGTGATGATAGTTAGCATTGGAGTAATTGTCGATGCTGATGACACATCCTGGGTCCCTCCCCTTCCTGCTACTGAGGCTGAGAAGTAGACAAGGTCCTTTAATAAACTTTTCGAGCATTATATCACACAGTACTAGTTGACATAAACACACAAGTGCACTAAAAATAGCAAGTTTAAGTGTGAATTACATCATTTTAGATTGAACCGCCAGGGGACAAGACTTTTGCCTGACACTCAAAATAATGTAAACCTACTAACTTGCCAACATCCCAAACACTCGGATTAAAGCTTTAAAGAGTAATGATATCTGATATGTCTGTCTCACCGCTGTGATTTGTGGTGAAAATAAGTAGGCCATTTCTTAACCCAGGAGGCAGAGGAGTCTGTTTACTCACACTCAAGGCTTTCATTTGTTGTTTTCATCAAAGTTCTGATTTCTCCGTGAGTGCCTCTATTTGTCAGCGTGTGTGCACACAAAGGTGGGCACTTGTATGTGATATATGTAGAACGTGCTTTACACTCAGGGGCTTTCCCTCTCTTTTATTCACTTTTTGATGCGAGTCCTCTCTTTAGCACTCTCTTGCTAAAGGTATACGTACAGTATTGATTTATGGTACCCGGCCACCTTCATTGGATCCAAATGAAAAGCCAACAAGGTGTTTATAGACATATATATCTTATCATAATGCCCCGTGGCTCGTTAAGTTTTCATATCCTGTATTACCTTCGGGAGGACTTTAAGTAACGGTTTGCATTCAGCTCTGGTTCTGTGTCATCAGTAAGCAAACAGTAAAGTGGCTGGGGGAGATATTTTGGCTCTCGGGCAGGGCGGTGGTGCCAAAAACAGATGAAATGAAGATTTCCTTGTGTTGTAGGCACACTTTAACTGTCAGCGTGATGGAATTTACTAGTCTCCATCTCCTTGTGTGAACACAGTTTCATTCTATTAATAATGAAGTGGGTCATTGCTGCACTCACGGGTCCTACGTGCAGATTTTTATTAGTATGACTATATTATGTCAACATCCGCCGGTAGCTGGTTTTTCCTTGCAGAAGAGCAGGATTATTATTTTTGAGTGGCAACTAATGAAGTCGATTTCCAGCTGATTGATTCACGGAGGGTATGTTATAGAAAAAGGTGAATGACTTCATTTTTAACCAGGGTAATGATGACGCCACAAATCCTGCACTGTAAAGGTTTTCGCTGTATCTGTTTAAACATGAGCACTGAGAACTTAATGCCTAAGTGTCTGGCTCATCTAATACATCATCTTCTATACTCAGAGTATATAGTCTGCCTCATGGCTCACGCTGTCAGGGGAGGAAAAATTATAGACTGTATATAAAAGATGGATGCAAGGTCACCACCCACTGTTTTTCAGCTTCTAGTTTGTCAATTTGATATTTGCCACTGTGTAAGGATCTGTCTGTGTGTATAAACCAGACATGAGTCTATTTTTGATAAGACTTGTGGCGCTTTCAGCTAAATCTAATACTAGCTGGCTTGGTCAGTAAGTGAAAATGTTCATGCCTGTCACGGTCCTGAGTCTGTGGACTCAGTGTTTTTCTGTTTGTATTAGTTATCTTTGTTTTCATGATGTGTTTTGATTCTCTTGGGTTTGATTTCTGTCACTGTATCCCCTAGTTTAGTCCTCGTCTGTTCAGTTTCCTGTTTTACTTTGAAAGTCTGTGTACTATGTCAATGTGTTGAGTTTTGCCTCCCCTTGTCTTGTCATGTCTGATGAGTCCCAGCTGTGCTCTCCTCCTGTTTCACATTCCCTAATCACCTCAGTATGTATTTAAGCCCTGTGTTTTTCCCTGCCAGTTGTTGTGTCCTCCATGTTTGTTGTGTGTATCCATGGTCGTCTACCTTCAGCATCTCCTGTCTAGTTAGTTTAAGTTGTTGTTTATGTATCGTCCAAAGGTGACTCTCCAGCAAATAAAGCCGTCGTTTAAGTTAATGTTTTGTCTCCGAGTCCTGCACGTGGGTCCAGCCACCAACAGCCACACAACTCATCGTGACAGAAGGACGCAACCATAACATGGACCCAGCGGACTCAGCTCACCTCGAGAGAGAGGTGGACCTTGCTCGCATCCTCGGACTGATGACTCGCATTAGCCACGCCTCAGATTTGCAGACGTTCTCAGTCGGGCTGAATGCAATACAAACCATATTTGACAGAAATCCTCAACTGCGCAAGCTGTCTATTGCCTCGGAATTCAGCCGTTCGCTGACCCAGGCTAAGGAGGCAGTCAAAGACCGGGAGCTGGCCCAATTCACCCTCATCTCCTCATCCACACCGCCTCAGTCACAGCGAGCAAGCCTTCTCATGCCGCCGCAGCGGGCGGAGCATTCTAAAGCCCCTCTGCAGCAGCTGAAGTCGCAGCATCGGACTCCTTCCTCCCTCACGTCTGGTTCCGACCACCCCTCACCTGCCTCATGCCTGGCAGGAATGCGGTCGGAGGATGAGGGACCAGTCACTGTTGCTCCGACACCCTCCGTTTTTTCTGTCGCTCCGGTTTCTAAGAGAAAGCGGCGTTCTCGTCGTCGCCGTCCCTCACCGCAACCCGAGTCCAGTTCTGAACTGCTGGACGTGGTGAGTGAACAGAACAGTTGTCACCCGGCTTCTTCCACGCTGGGAATTTCCAGCTCTGAGCCGGCGAATTCGGAGTCGGTTAACTTTTTGACTGTTAACTCAGGGCCTGCAAAGACAGAAACTGATGATCCCAAGATGGCTGACTCTGAGGCTGTCTTTCGGGACTCTGAGCATTCTAATCTTCCCTCTTTTGTTTCTTCAAAGTTTGAGAATATTCAGGAATCAGATGACCTTATTTCAGAGTCAAAAGAGGTTATTTGTCCTGTAACTGAGAGTGGTGTTTCTGGGTTTCATTCTGAAAAGACTGGGGTTTCTGTTTTCGCTTCTCAGGCAGGTTATGTTGATTCCGAGCCACCTGTTTTTGGATCAGTTAATAGTGAGTTTCCAGATGTAGATTATATATGTGAATCTGTTATGAAATTTTCTGACTTGGGCAATCATGATCTCACTCGGGACATTAAAGATGCAGCTCAAAAGACTATTTCTCTTACTGCTGAACTAAACAGGGACAGTTCAATTTCCCAGCCACATTCCATCTATGCTGTGCAGGCTATACCTCATGAGGCTGTTGTTGGTGTTGCTTCACCCATGGTTTACGCGGCTCACCAGCCAGTTCATTCTGAGGCTTCCTATGATAAACCTCATGTTTCCATAACCTCCCCCGAGTTAAATTTCACAAGCCTGGAGTCTGCTTATTCAAAGACTGTTTGTGTTGCTCATTATGAACTCTTCCAGACTATACATCCTGTGACTGTCCAGGTTAAGACCAACCAGGTGTCATCTGCTGTTACCAAGCTGGCAAAAATACTTGGTTCGAACACTGCAGAAGTGGTTGCTCAAGTTAAAGTTTCGGTTCCACGATCATGTTTGTATGACTCTGTGCGCCGTGCTTTTCAGCCAGTAGCCCTGGACACTGTGTGTGCAACTTCCCAGGCTGCGTTTTGTAAGACTGTTTTATGTTGCTTCACACCCAGTTTCTTCAGATACCGCTTGTAGAATTCCTCCAGCACCTGTGACTGCCCCTGAACTCGTTTTTTCTAAGACTGCTAACGTCAACCTGGACAACTTAAGAATAGCGGTTTTACCAAGGTCAGCCTGCCGTAAGTCTCGGTTTTCTAGAACCATGTCTGGTACCATAAACCTGGTTTTCCCAGTGACTGTTACAGCTCCTCTGCTCTGCTCTCCGCGTCCGGTTCCAGTTCCCAGGCAGACTATGGCTCCGTTCATCCCTGCACCTGTATCTGCTCCACGGGCGGGGATGGTGGGCGCCCGGTCGTTGCCTGTGCCTGTTCTGGTTCCCTGGGTGGGGGCAACTGAGACCCCGCTGACTCCTGCACCCGTTTCAGCTCCTCGGGTGGGAGCAGCGGCGGTCCAGCTAGCTGCTGCACCCACACCGGCCCCCAGGGGTACGGCAGCCAGAACACAGCTCTTCCCTGGCCCTGTATCTGTTCTTCAGGTGGCGGTGGCTGGGGTTCGACCAGGCCCAGTACCCGTCCCTGTTCCCCGGAGAGGAGTTGCTGAGAGTCGGTTACCCACTCTGTTGCATGTTCAACAACCATCACTACACCCAGCACGGCCATCATTGCGACCGCCACTACAACTTCTGTTTCAGTCAACCGTCCAGTCTCACGTCATGTTAGCTGGGGGTTCAGGTGAACCAAACCAGCTTCCTGCCTCGTCTGCTGGGGGTTTGGGAGAACCCAGCCAGCCTCAAGTGTCGGCTGGAGGGCCCGAGGAGCCCGTCCGGCCTCCTGCCACGTCTGCTGGAGGGCCCGAGGAGCCCGTCCGGCCTCCTGCCACGTCTGCTGGAGGGCCCGAGGAGCCCACCCAGCCCCACGCCTCGTTAGCTGAGGGTCCTGGAGGACCCAGCCAGCACATCTCCACATCACCTCCTGCAGCCGTCCCGCTGCCGTCAGGTTCCGCAGCCGTCCTGCTGCCATCATCTTCGCCTGGTCCGGCCTCCGCATCCTCATCATCTTCGCCTGGTCCGGCCTCCGCATCATCTTCGCCTGGTCCGGCCTCCGCATCATCTTCGCCTGGTCCGGCCTCCGCATCATCTTCGCCTGGTCCGGCCTCGTCTGGTCCTGCGGTTGCCACGCCGCCATCGGTGCCAGCTCGAACTGTTCCGCCTCGCCTCTGCCAGCCGTTTTCCAGGCCGCTAAGTTGGCATCATGGCCTTCGGGGACGGCCTCCGGAAGGAGTTCGTCGCCACCGCTGGCATCGCGGCCGCCCTCCGGACCTGCTCAGTGGCCACCAGTGCCTTCCGAGTGGTCTGCCTCCAGAACTGTTTGCCCGTCGCCGCCGTTGGCATCGCGGCCGCCCTCCGGAACTGCTCAGTGGCCACCAGTGCCTTCCGAGTGGTCGGCCTCCAGAACTGTTTGCCCGTCGCCGCCGTTGCCGTGTGCACGGTCGGCCTCCGGAACTGTTTCGGCTCTTGTGTTGTCGACTCCCGGACTTTGCTATGGACTCGTGGATAGTCTTGTTTTGACCTGTTTTTGGTTTGTTCTGGTCTCTTGTGCTCCTTGTTTTTGTTTGGTCTCTGTCCCTCCATCCTGGGCCCCCTCCGCCCACCCTGGCCTGGTGCTTTGTGCCTTTTTTGTTTGGGGCTGTCGGGAGCCAGCCCTTTGAGGGGGGAGGTTACTGTCATGGTCCTGAGTCTGTGGACTCAGTGTTTTTCTGTTTGTATTAGTTATCTTTGTTTTCATGATGTGTTTTGATTCTCTTGGGTTTGATTTCTGTCACTGTAGCCCCTAGTTTAGTCCTCGTCTGTTCAGTTTCCTGTTTTACTTTGAAAGTCTGTGTACTATGTCAATGTGTGTTTTGCCTCCCCTTGTCATGTCTGAGTCCCAGCTGTGCTCTCCTCCTGTTTCACATTCCCTAATCACCTCAGTATGTATTTAAGCCCTGTGTTTTTCCCTGCCAGTTGTTGCGTCCTCCACGTTTGTTGTGTGTGTATCCATGGTCGTCTACCTTCAGCATCTCCTGTCTAGTTAGTTTAAGTTGTTGTTTATGTATCGTCCAAAGGTGACTCTCCAGCAAATAAAGCCGTTGTTTAAGTTAATGTTTTGTCTCAGAGTCCTGCACGTGGGTCCAGCCACCGACAGCCACACAACTCATCGTGACAATGCCTGTCTGAGAAAAGTGCATAAAGTGCGTCGTGAGGGGTTTTACAGCCTTTATGATTTTTATGAATATGACAGATGTAAAACTTACGAAAATACAGTTGAAAGTTGAAACTCTGTGCAGTCCTTCACATTTTCCAAAGCTGTCCAGTGGGCTGGACTGAAGTCTTTGCTGGGCCGATGTTCGACACCCCGGTTCTAGAGAGTGATCTGTATAATTTTAATAGGACTTCAGGATATTTATTATATGCATTTATGTTTTCTGCTCCGAAGTTTGTTTTTCTCTCTTTTCCTTGTTCCTTGTCCAAAGTGCCTGTCTGAAGGATTTATAGATTCTATCAACTACATCTTAGAAGAAATGGTTTGATCCAAATTGCCAAGTGAATGCTGGCTGCCAAAGTAGATGTGGTGGCTGTGTAGTTATAGAAATGACAAAAGAGAACCACAGTAGTTGAGTGGGATTGTGGTATCCAGCCCCATACTAGCAGTTGTGGTAGAGTGTAGAGGCATTTAACCCCAAGGTTTTCTTGCCCTTTCCTGTGTCATCAGACATTTAATTTGAGTTACGTGTCCAATTACGCTGAGTTGGAACTGGATATAGAGAAAATTAGTGGTTTTGTGCCGAGCTTTACGGGTTCAGAACAATCTACCAAAAACCATCATGACTTCCTTCCAGTTCACCATTTAGCATGTGTCAAGTCTGAATCCAGAAATATTTATAACCAGAACCAATAGTGGGTCTTTTTTTTTTTCCTTCAAAATATCATCTTTTCCTTTAAAATATGACATGCTTTACACTCATTTTCCTTTAGACTCATCTTCTGGCTTTCCACTCAGGCTCTCCTGACCCACCACAGCTGGACGGTCACGGTCAGACTCTGCTGCCTCAGTAACACAGCAACATCAAACAGGGCTCTCAGCCCATTTGATATCTCAGACCGTGGTCCCTCCCGCCTCTCTTCACTGAACAGCATCTCAAATGCACAAATACTATAAATAATCTCCAAAACCAAAAGAGGATTTCACACTTGGTTTAGTGCACTAATAATTAGAAATGCATCGAGGCCTTCAAAGGCTGGCTGCAGATGGAGATCAGAGGCCCTTTCTTAACTGTCAAAGCTCTGTAATGAAATGTCATGACTACTGAGAATTTCTTTCTTTTTTTCTTACCCTTCACCTGCCTTCTACCTTCGGGGCATTTACACAAACGCAGCCGTAACTCATCCCACATTCAGTTTTTTTTTTAATGTTTGTGAATGATACATCCCTCTTCATGGTGCTTCTTCAAAGCAGGTATTCTTTTAAGGTGAAATAGAGGGGTAAAGAGAAGCCCTGCCTTTGAGCTTCTTCTCAGGGATCCCTTTGATCGAGGCGTGAGCGTGTGTGGCTGTGCGCTTGTATATATGTGTGTGGGTGTGGACATGTGTTCATGTAAACAGTAAAGAAAAACACCGTGTTCCCCAGAGCTAAAGATCTAGGATCAAATACTACCTTACGTGGTGTGTATATATACATATATAGGAAGTGTGTGTGTGCATGTGTGTGTAAATGACATGATCGGGTTCTTCCCAGCTAATGACACATGATTCAGACAGAACTTTGAAGACAAATCAGAAAAAGGAAAGCGCCACCTCCACCGCCAACCCCACCACCACCCTCCCTGCGTCATTACCCCCCTTTGCTTTGAGTGTTTCATGCACGCACTGAATGCAGAGGAATGCAATTTATCACCTCTCCGCTCCACATATTGCTAAAAATTATTCATGGAAACTTGTAATTGCAGGGAGGAGACATTTCCCTGCTCGCTCCCCAAGAACAATATTCATGTTCTGACTCAGCTTTCTGCAGCCGTCCACGATAAAGAAGCACATCTGTGTGACATTCGGCTCACTCCCTAGTTATTAAAGGGGACCCATTATTCCTTTCCTTACTTTATTTCATATGTATACCGCTGCAGTGATGGATGCTCACATTAAACGTGACCAAAGTTTCAACTAATGAGGTCAGTGTGGGTGCGTATAATCCCTGCGAGCTGAGAGCTTCCTCAGACTGTTCTAAAAGCTCGGTTTCAGGGTTTTTTTCTACTCTCAGCTTTTTGTGATGTCACAGAGAGGGGATGTGCTTAAGATGGTCAGTTCAAACCTGTTTGCGAGAGGCAGCCAATCAGAAGAAAGTGGTCTAGAAGGGCAGGAGCGGTGGGAGCAAGAAAGAGTGTATGTGTGTCAGCATTGGGATAGGGATTTGTGTTTGTGTGTTTTTATGTTGTTAACTGATAATTATGGGACAGCGTGTTTCAGGGCATTTAACAGAGTAGTGAGCAGTGTTGGTCAGGTTGCTTGAAAAAGGTAATTAGTAACTAATTACTGATTACAAAAAGTAAATACCATTACTTTACTGATTACTTACTTTTGAAAGTAATTAGTTACTTAGTTGCTTAGTTACTTTTAAAAGACATGATACACAACCTGAATACGTAATAAAGCAAGAGACCTTTCAGCCCAGGTCTATTTTTTCTGCATAATCCATCATATAAAATGTAATCAAATAAAAGTCTCTTTTTAAAAATTGTTTTATTAGTTTTCATCTTTTAACTTTATGCACAAATCTAATTATATGCAACTGTCTTTGACTTGAAGAAATTATTTAACATTTAAACCTATTTTCTGCATATTCCAGCATACAAAATAAAATAATGTTTTGTGTTTACACTCACTCTTTCAAATAGATGCAAGTAAAACACAGCAGAAAATAAATAAAATCAAAGATTCAGCATCAGTCCTGTCGCTCTTAAATCTATTGTCACCTGTTTAGCAGGAGTGTGGCAGGTGGAGGTTTGCCCGGTGTCACAGCGGGGGTTTCTCTGTGAATTTCACATTCCCGTGGTGGCGTGCTAGGTGCTTGCTCAGATTTGAAGTTTAATTTTTCGCTGTAGAAAGTTTTCTTCCCACACAGAGTGTACAGCAGACGCTAATGTTTTTGTCACTTTTTACAGACTAAAACTTAAAGTAATGTCAGTACATCCACGTTTTAAACGCTGCATGGTCTCTGGTCACGAGATAGTAATGTAACTAGTAGTGTGACAAATTACTTTCACCAGTGAATAATGAAGTAACTCACTGAATTCGTTTTTTAAAAAGTAAGGAGTAATGTGTAATACATTACTGTTTTTGAGTAACTACCTCAACACTAACTCAGTCCAGATAAGGAGACACATGGAAGCAAAACCAAAGGCACAAAAGACAGAAAAATATCAAAATAAAAGAGGAACTTTAAAGCTGTAAGTAAATGGGGAAACATAGACACATAAAACTTGACTTGGGGAAAATGACTAAGAGGATAGGATGGGGAATACCGACGGAATAAGTCTATGTAGTTACTCAGTCATCCAGGGCAAGGTAGTCTTCAGAGCTCGAAAAAAACAGAAGGCAACTGGACTTCTTTCTTCTTTTAAAGAAGTCCAGTCGCTTTCTTTTTTCAAGCTGTTGACACTGAGGGAACAAATAAGCTCTAAAACTAAGACAAAATTATGATAAGAACTAAACCTTCCCAAACGCTCAAGAAAATATAAAGATCAGCAAACGGGATTATGAATGTGAAAGCAGGGTTCATGACACACTCGGACAGAACCGCGGCAACAGTGCTGGTAAAGGATTCGTTTCTGCTGGAAGCAAAGAAACTGAGATTTTTGTTTTGTTTTGTTTTCAAAGTTTTCTCCACAAAGTCATATTTTCAAGCTGTTGCAGCATCTCCCTCTGTATAATCTGGGAATCGCTGAGCTGATATACACTCGTGACTACAAACCGGCAACACTTTGTTTCTCACCTCAAAGATTTTTTGTTTTTAATGCCAGTTCACATGAACAACAAAAAGACCATCAATCAAATCCCTCGGGGAGTTTTTCTGTCTTTTCCCATATCAAGTCCTCCATCACTGTGCTGTCATTTTGGTTAACCTGATTGTTTGGCGGGTTCGATCCCCTCCTCACGTCGAGGTTACGTGGTCCTCCTCGGGTGTCCAGTCGAATTTGTCTAGTTTGGCCTTTAGTAAAGGCACACACAAACAATGCGCACACATGCCTTGAGTAAAAATACACCCAACGCGAGCTGTGGGCGAAGCAGAGGGTGAACCCTCTCGACTCAAACAACACCTGGATCCAGACAGCTGGCCTGATGAGGTCTGATGTGGCCTTGGGCGGCTCAAACTCTGCATTCTCAATGGACTCTCAAAGCTACCTGCAGTGCTTCCTACAGTAGTGAGGCCAGGCAGACCATCCAGCCTCAGCGGCCAAGGCTGTACTTTAGATGAATTTAAAGAAAGCTTTATTTTGTTGCTGCAATGTTTTGCAGACTTCTGTGGAGCTCTATGCATCCAATCCCCTGAGCTTCTTTCCCTCATCCAGGAATGGCAGTTCAGTAAAGTCTGTGTTACTGGCAAAGTCAGCAAATAACAGCTAAAAACTATATTTTCTATGGATTTCTACAGGGGTCATGTGGTGAGAACAGAATGTGAAAGTCTGTGTGCCCCTGTTATTTCACTGAGGAAACAGACTAATAAAGCATGGGCATGGACTGCTCGGAGACATGAAAATTATGCTTAAAAAACAAAACAGAGGTCCATAAATTCCCCTGGTGAAAAATCTGGACAAAAACATTAACAGACTAACAGTGTTTCACATGAACAAGTTTTTCTGTGCTTTTATACAAATTAAGACTTCAATTACAGCAATCTGCAATCTATTGGAACACACCCAAGATGGCCTTGCCTCCTAACTCCCCACATACCAATCAAATCAAGCATGAGGTACAAAGGATGGGCTACTAGCATCAGCTAACACAGGTCCTCTGTCCATGCCCTGATGGGTCAAAGCCATTTTGGCAGCACAAGGGGACCTCAAAAAATATTAGATCAATGGTTTTAATGCTGATATTCCTCGCTGATATACACGGACGAGAGAAACAAGTATGGCATCTGTTATCCATTCTTTGAGCCTTTTGTCATTTAGTCTTCATACCCACTAAACCTGCTGTCAGGTCTTGTACTGCATTGCTTTAAATTTAGCTATTTTAGATTCTTCCACTTAGATGTCTACACAACTTTCAAATGGACCTCAAAGTGACTTCACTTCAACTGCTTTTAGTTCATAAGGGTCATCCAAACAGGAAGCAATTTGCAGCTTTGTGGTGACCAGAGATTTGAGCGTTACCTAGGTAACTGGACCCTGCCAAGCAACGGTCATCTTCAAAAGCAATGCAAGCGATTCAATTCCAACGTGGATGCCTCTTTACCTTTGAGTAGGATTGCTTCAGCCTTCACTGCTCACATTTCATAATGCAAATAAGTGATCTGCACATACAAATGGAATCGAGTTAACCCCTCACTCTGTGGACAAACTCTTCGCTATCTGGACTCGCACCTCGTAACAGTCGTGTTGCAAGGTGCACCTTGCAGCCTCTGTTAGCTCGGCATGAAACAGCTTGGTTTGTTGGGCTTTGTTTGTTTTTTTGCATATTTATCAAACTTAGATGTTTCAGATCAACAAACATATTTAATTTTAGGCACTAATAACCTGTTTTTAAAAAATCTGTGATTAAATAATGATTTGATTTATTGAAGGGAAAAGGCTATCCAACTTACCTGGCTTTGTGTGAAGAAGTAACTGTGTCTAAACCTAATAACTGGTTCTCCCACTCTTGACAAAAGACCTGTAATCATACGTTAGCAATGACAGAGTCTTTCACACCCCTGTGGAGGAATTTTGGACCACTCTTCTTTGCAGGATTGTTTTAATTCAGCCGCATGGAGCGTTTTTACTAGCATGGCCTGTTTAAGGTTATGTCAAAGCATCTCAAAATGAAAGTCTGGACTTTGACTAGACAACTCAAAAACCTTCACTTCATTTATCTGAACCATTCACAGGTGGACTTGATGGTGTTTTAGATCATTCTCCTTCTGCATAGTTCGAGTGAGCTTGAGCTTCAGGGCACAAACTGATGGTTCGACATTGTTGTTCAGGATTTCCTGTTCATGGATCCACCAATTACAGCAAGTCATCCAGGTCCTGAGGGAGCAAAAGAATATTACACAACCTTCACTATGTTTGACTCTTGGAATGAGGTTACTTTTACGAAATGCTGCGGTGGTTTTATAGTGGGTGTAACGGAACAGTTTTTTCCCTTGGTGATCATCAAGATGTTTTTTGGCAAATGTGAGACGAGCCTTTGTCTTCTTTTTGGTCAGCAGTGGTTTTCTTGTTGAACTGTCCCAAGGATGCCATTTTTGCCCAGTCGCTTTCTTATTGTTGAACTCTGATGATGAACTCTGACCTTAACTGAGGCAAGTGAGGCCTGCAGTGCTGATGTTGTTCTGGGTTCTTTTGTGACCTCCTGGATGAGTCGTCAATGTGCTCTTGGAGTAGTTTTAGTGGGCTGGACACTTTTGGAAGGTTCCAGGTTTTCATCATTTGTGTATAATGGCTCACTGTGGTTCACTGGCATCCCAAAGCCTCAGGAATGGCTTTGTAACTCTTTTCAGATTGATAGATGTTAATAACTTTCTCAGCTCTTTCTTTAGATTATTTAGATTTTTGCCTTTTGAGATCTTTTAGCCTACTTTAGTTGTCACACAGGTTCTATGTAAGTGATTTCATGATTTAGCAGGTCAGTAATTAGTCTTGGGTGTGGCTAGAGAAATTGAACTCAGCTCTCCAAAAAACTGTGGTTGATTGATGACTAATTACTTTTTTCACACAGTGCCAGGTACATTTGGATATCTTGTTTCCCTTAATAAATGTATTTTTGTGTGGTAGCAAACTTTATTTGATGAGCTGAAACATTTAAGTACAGAAAAATATGCAAAAAAACCCCCCAAAAAACCTAAGAAATCAAGAAGGGGGGCAAATACTTTTTCACAACACTGAATATTGTTTACCTTCTCCTGCCTGGCAAACTAACCAGCTGATTATGCCATTTTCGGCCCATTTCAGCTCCCTCGTCACTCTCCAGTGAAATACAAGATCTCGTCCTCCTTTACAGGTTAAGCACACTTCAGCGTGCCCAACTGTGCCGTATGCGTACCTCTGCCATAAACACAGCACACTCAGTGAAATGATTCAGTGATTCAGTCACCTTTAAACCTAACTACTTTTTTCTCCCCCCTTTCCTCCTTCAAGCTCAACCCTGTGAGTTAAAGCAGCACGAATTCCATTAAGATATTCCGCCCCCACCACTCTCTCCTTGTGGTTTTGAGTATAATCTGAGCAGAGGAGTTAATAAGCATATTAATTACCTGTGCAGAAGACAAACCAGCTCCCAGAGTGAGCCCCCAACCCACCCTCCCCGCCCCCTTGCCTCGTCCTCCCACACGTGTGCACAAATCGAGGATGGCCGCGTTTAAATGAGCCATTATCCTCCCGCTGTTTCCAAGGTCGGCCGAGACTCCGCTGTTAGCACGGAACCTGCTGCAGGAGGTCTCGAAAGCCACACTGTAATGAGAATAATTAGAATAATACAAGGTCAAGCAGGGCTCCAGAGGACACGAAGGGGAGAGGGAGTGGTGATCAGACAAAGGTAGGCAGCGAGGAAATGGCTGCAAATCCTCCCGGAGACTGAACGAAATCACGGCCCGATGCTTACGTTTCTAATTATCTCACTGTCAGAGGGCCGGTTCTCCACATTCGCACGCTCAACAGACGGCACACAGCATGTCGAGGCTTCAACCTGTCCACGCATCTCACAATGAAGGGGTTCGCTCGACTAAACATCAAACCACACATCTTTCTCTCTCTCTCTCTCTCTCTCTCTCTCTCTCTCTCTCTCTCTCTCTCTCTCTCTCACACACACACACACACACACACACACACACACACACACAGACTAAGCACTGTTAACTTCTCTGAATTTTAACATGGATGTATGTGTCGCTCTGGGCGTGCCGGGGCGTAGGTGCACTCTCTCAGCGAGCTCTGGAGGAGGAAGCCGAAAGCAGAGCCTGAAAAGAAGAGCATCGGCTCAGTGTGTGCAGCACATACAGCCAGAGGTCAGCACAGGTCAGCTGGAGCTGCCCACAGCCCAAATAACAAGCAGAACAAGCAGCAGGATTTCATTTCTTTCTCCTCAGAATCCTCATAGAAATCGGCAGCTCTGTCATGATAGCAAGCGTTTGACTTGTATAGCAGTCAGAACTTTGAGGGGTTTTCTTAATAAAAAATTGTGTTTCAGACTGCCCAACAACATCCAGCATCTTACTAGTAATTCCAGAATTTTCTCTCAGACTCTTCTTCTGCTCTTTTTTAACATACTGCCGAGAACCAGCGTTTGAGCTCGTTTGGATTTCGTAATTTTGGATACAAATTTTCCTCCATTACCAGCGTCTGCCCCAGAATGAACAGTAGCTGCTCCACGCTGTGTAGGTGGAGGGACTACACCCACGGCTAATGTTCAGCCATCTCTGTGAGGGCAGGAATTGACAATAATGCTTTCCCAAGCTTTCCTATTCCATCCCCCCAAAAATGTGCCAAACCTTTTGGTTACCTGTAATCATGATTGTCAGTTTAGATGAGCAAGACTGCAAACACACAGACACAGACACACACACACTCTCTCTGTCTCCCTGATTGGGTACTGCACTGTTTCTTTCATAGGGTCATATACGGTAACTCATTAAAGGGGAGCTCCACTAATTTTAAATACCAGCCTATTTGGTGGTCTTGAGAATGCTTCACATGTAACAAAAAATTTAAAACAGCCTTTATTGTCACATCACAGAATGGCCTGATGTGCTTTCAAAGGGTTGAATCTTCTCATCTATCTCTTGGCAGTAAAGCTTTTTTGGAGTGGGAAAGAAGTCCTTTAGACTTCTGAAAATGAAGATGAGACCCAGCTGGTCATCAACGAGCAAATGTGTCCAATAGTCCTTAGAAAAAAACATCAAACGATGGATCCTCTCATTGATTGCTGGGCTATTCGACCCTGTCAGCAAAGAACTTTTACATTTTGCCCAACAGATTATCTGTCTATCCATCCATCTATGACCCAAGGCCAAGCTTTAGCTGCCAGACCGACAACCTCATGTTTGACTCTAAGGAATTTCGGGTCCTATGGCTAAAAAATTATTTGCGCTTACCCAAGATGTAACAGTCTGATCGCGGGCGAATTTCCTGGGACGTCCACTCCTGGGGAAGACTGACAACTGTCAGAGTGTGTTTCACTTGTGAATAAATGCTTTCTCACTGCACAATGATGGACTTCAAGTTGTCTAGAAACAGCCTTCTGAGCGCTTCCCAGACTGCTGGGCAGTGACAGCTGCTCCTTTATTATCGTGGCTGAACTGTTTTCCTCCTTGGAAAGAAGGAAGAGATGTTAATGAGGATGCTGTGCAGGTCTGCTGTGGTGAAGACAGAGCTGAATGTGAAAGCAAGACTGCTGATTTACACTGTTACCCTCACCTATGCCCATGAGGTGAAAAAGAATGACACTGTGGATACAAGTGGCTGAAATAAGTTTCCTTCCAGGGCGGTCCAGGTTCTCACTTAGACATAAGGTGACAATCTCGGTCATTAAACAGTGACTGAGAGTTGAACTACTACTCTTCCACGTCAAAGCCAGCTGAGGAGGTCGAGGCATCTAATGAGAATGCCTCCTAAGTGAGGCGATTCAGACGCCCCTGAAGGTAAAACAAGGTACTCTGTTTTCTGAGCGCACAGTGTGTTTGGTCTGGGATTCAGATCACGCTGGACTGTTTGTTGCTCAGACCTTTTCTTGTTTTAGCTGTTTGACCCTCTTGCTGTGGTCCTCCGTCAACAACCAAGTTGATCCTGTTCCCTTGAGCCCTCCTCTCTTTTCCATCGATCTGTTTACAGCTGCTGGCAGCGACGTGGAATTTACCGCCATTAGAAATTCATCCTCTGCAAACAGAGAACATCTGGGAAGCCACTTCAATGCTTCACAGCGAGGACTGCCGCATGCCTGTTTTACTCCAGCAAACAATATCGAGGCAGGAAGAGGAATCAGCGCATGGCCGCTAGGCTTTGGCAGCGGTAGCTGTGAGCTTTCTTCTCCAGGTTGCTGGTGTTTGAGCATCTGCCGAATAGTCACGGTCTCATTTGCATTCACATGATGACAGCGGCGGCCATAAAAGTGACATAAGAGGGAAGCCTAATGTAATGGCCTTTTTTAAAGTAATAATGTACTGAGTGGGTATATTTATATGGATGTCACAACGTGTATGATGGTTAAGGAGACTGGGCGGGCGGGGGGTTATTTTCCCGCTTCATGTGGCTGCCGCACATCATCAGTGAAGTGAAAGACAGCATTCTGGCATCTTTTACACACCAATACACAGAGGAATAAATTCCCTCACTAGACCACCCTTTCTTCCACACACTTGCACACACAGCCACACACACACACAGCTGCATCCTCCTTCAAAAAAAAAGAAGAGAAAAAAAAGCATAAACATCAGGAGCGAGGAAGTTGCTGAGAAGTGAAAAGCCGTCTAAGCTGTTGATCCTGTTTGCTGCTTTGAAATTTTCTGGGAAATCTTCCTTTTCAATCTTCTTCGCTGAGGGATGAGCGCGTGGCGAAGGAGGCTGGCGGAGACGGGAGGCTTATCTGTCGCGGGGCAGAGTAGCACTCTACGGAGCTCAGCACACTCAGGTGCTTCATCTCACACGTCCCTCTGCCGGTAAGCCCACAGCCTCATGAAACAGCGGGGTGGCTGGAACACGAGCTCATGTGAGGGTGTGTCGCCCGGCAAGCCGGCATAATACAGAGTGTAAAAAATATTAATATATATGTAGAGATTATGTAGACTGGCTTTGTCAAGTCCTCCAATCACACAGTTTGTGTGCTGTTGTTGTCAAAACCACCAACATGATTCATATGATCTGCTATGCAAATGGCCCTTGATGGTTGGGGTTTAGTTACACTCACAGTTCTAAATGATCGCGTGGACTGCTGAACATGGAAATGGCTGGAAATAAAAGTCACTTTGCAATGGTGTCATTATTCCATAACTACTACAGTGTGCAATCATCATTTATATTGGAGAAATGTTAGTACAACAAAAAAAAAAAAACACACCCTGCCTATTGCTTCATGACTGCAGCTACTTTGGAGGGTACGATGTGATCATAACCCATAGAAACCTAAACTGTGATTCACTCCAGCTTCCTGTTTAATCAAACAGACCTTTGTGTTTCAGGTGGATTTGTGCTCGGAAAGTAGAAGTGGTTTCAAGCCATGCAGCGTATACTGACTTTGAGTGCAGCTGCTGAAGGCGTCACTTTGACTTTGTTTGCAATCCGGAGATACATTAGGAAGGTTTTGCCAAGTCACATTACATCAGCCTTTGCTTCTCAAAGATGACTTCACGAGATGTCGCATGTCACGTGATTTTAGGTCTGCAGTCTGCATTAAACACACACTTTATCAGGCATAACATCAGCACCACTTACAGGTGAGGTGAACTGATTATTGCTTCATCAGGGGACCTGAACAGTTTGATGTGTTAGAAGCAGAAAAATGGAAAACCATAAAGATTTGAGTGAGTTTAGGAAAGGCTGTGTGGTTCCACCCAACAGAGGAGATGCTGTAGCCAAAAATGTAATACTGGTTCTGACAGAAATGTGTCAGAATACACAGTAAATTACAGTTTGTTGTGTTTGGGGCTGCATAACCGCTGACCTGTTAGAGTGCCCATATTGACCCCTGCCCACCATCGAAAGCACCGACAATGAACTGGACCTCAGAACAATGGAAGAAGGTGACCTACACCGATGAATCGCATTTTCTTTTACATCACATAGAGCAGCGGCCCCGAACCTTTTTTGCGCCATGGACCCGTTTATGTCCGACAATATTTTCCCGGACCAGTCTTTAAGGTGTCGCGGATAAATACAACAAAATAAAACCAGTACCGGAACTAAGCAAAAGAAGAGTTATTCATAACACACAGGAAAAGTCCCAGGGAAACAGAGTTAACGATAAAAAAATAACAATAAAAACGCTGAAAACCATAAATTTCACACCCGAACCTCAACTTTCATGGCCCGGTAACAAACGATTCACGGGCCGGTAGCGGTCCATGGCCCAGGTGTTGGGGACCGCTAACGTACATGGCCAATGTGCGTATCGTTTACCTGGGGAACGATAACAGCATCCCTTTCTGGCTGTAGCCTCTTTCAGCAGGATAATGTTTCCTGCGACAAAGACAAAGATAGTTGAGGAATGGTTTTAGCACAACAACAAATTTGAGGCATTGACTTGGCCTCCAAACTCCCCAGATGTCAATCCAATCGAGCATCTATGGGATGTGCTGGACAAACAAGGCTGATCAAAGGAGGCCCCACCTCACACTCACAGGACTTAAAGAATCTGTTGCTAACATCTTGGTGCAGAAACCACAGCACACCTTCAGGAGTCTAGTGGAGTCCATGCCTCAGTGGGTCAGGGGGACCGACATAATATTAGTCAAGGGGTAATAATGTAATGCCCGATTGGTGTAGAAAAGGATATAACCACAGTGGTGTCAACTGTTGGTTTCTAGACTCATTTTGAAGCTTGGTTAGCAAGCTGTATAGCTAAGCTGTATTAGTGCAACACAGAGATGCAAAAAACTCTTGAAGAGTTTGCAGCACACAGCAGCCCGTGTTATTTCTCAGATAATTCCATTAAAAATGGTCAAAAAGGAACCAACATCATAAACACAGTGAAGATGTTATGGTTAGTTACTTCTTTAAATAAATGTGGCCACACCCCCTAACATTAAGTCTCAGAAAAACCAAATGGGTGATATAAAAATTCACCATAGAGACCAAAAACCCAGTTCTTACCAGGTTGTACACACGCTTTTTAATACTGTTAAGTTGGCCATTTTAACATGAGACTCTATTGGGATTGACTTGCTTTTTGAGCCAGCCTCAAGTGGCCACTGGTGGGAATTTGTTCCACCTATGTATTTTCCTGCTGTGGAGATTTCCACTTTGCTGAAACGATCAGTAACCTAGCAACAACCCAAGAAATCAGACCCATTACTCATGGCCTGGGTTGACACCTAAAAACATTTTTATCTGCCAAGGATAGTCTGTCTTGTGGACCAACTGTCTGGACTGAAAGAATTTAAAGGTAGAACATGTTTTAATGCTTTGGAGGAAGGCGCACGCTGCAGGCGATCTATTCATTGACCAGCAGCAGACACCTGGGGCTGCAGGGAGCAGATCCCACTGCGAATGTGTGCAACAGTGTGTGAGACAAAGCGCACACATGCTTTCCCCAGATAAAATGAAGGTTAAAAATATATGTGTAGCTGTCGTTTGTGTCTTACTTGAACATTTGACAGCAGTAGGTTTGGTGTTTCAGTAACTAAAGGTTGGATTTCTTTCAACATGAAGGCCCGTTTTTTCTTTCTTTCTTTTCTTTTTTTCTTTGCAGCCTGCAACCCCACTGAGAGGGATGATGATGGAAGGAGCAAAGTAAAGAGAACAAGTTACAGGGGCCGGAGAGGAAGACGGGGTGGAGGGAGGGAGAGAATAAAAAAGGAAAACTCATATCGAGCTCAGAGGAGAAGCCTCCGAGGAGAGGCGGGTTTTGCTCATTTTATTTGAACCTGCTCGTGTTCATTTGAGAAGTTGCTCCGTGCTGCTGAGAGATGCTGTGAATTATGGGAAGTAGGGGAGGAAAAAAAAAAAGCATGGTGAGACTGCGACAGGTCCTTTGTGGAAATTCTTATCTAACTGGAGGAGGGAGGGGGGGACTAAGGTCCTGACAGATTCAGGGCACAGTGTGTCACTGCGATTTTTCTAAGTGTGTGTGTGTAGTTTCCATTTTTTTGTCCTGCAAAATAGGACATGGTTAAAAAAAAAAGGTTTGTACTCATATCTTCCAGTGTTATTCTTTCAAGGGCAAATACCAGAGTTTGACTATAGCCAGTGCTTTATTTAAACACCCAAGCCAAACACTCCAGTGGAAATCAAATCAAAGCAGACGGTATTTCCTCTTACGATCACACAAATTCTCCAGTCTGCTGCCAGTCTGAAGAAAACCTCCCCTTCTGCTTCTTTATCCTCCATTGATGTAACACCCCACTCCCCCACCTCATTTCTCACTTTCTTGTTTCTCCAGCCACACAAAGAGACACCTCACAAAAAGGTGAGCCTCACCATTAGATGATATTTAATCAGGCATTTAATAGATTGCTAAAGGGAAGAAATAAACACTTTTGCTTTTCCCAACTGCCTGAAGTGACAGTCAGCTCGACAGGAGGAAAAATAAAAATCTGCCTGTAATCAACACATAACTATAACTGTCCACGCTGCGAAGTAATAACCACTGACAAATTGAATTGCATACTTTTCATGCCACTTGTGTCATCAAGTGTTTTGTGAGGCGCCTGAAAAAAGCCGGGAAAATCGTTTACCGAGGCAGCGGATGGCCTGTGCAGTCAGCAAAAAAAGGTGGCAGGTCATGAATTCTGTTTTTCCACAGGGGTAAAAGAGGATGAAAAACACTTCTGAGGGAATGAATGATAGAACGGGCACGCCGGCCTCAAAACCTGACGCTGCCAAAACCACCCCACTGTGTGTGCGTTTGTGTGACTGAATTGGACGCACGCTGCTTAACAAAGTGTCTGTGGGCGGGTATTTATACCTGAAAGGGTTTGGATTTGGACTTCAGTGTACAGCTTTCAAAAGACATTTTGTTGTTTGTGCGCGTATTAACACAGAGGTGCCACCTAATACTGACTCACAGTAATTAAGTCTCTTTCTCCTGGTCTTTGTCTATGATTGGCTGATTTCCCTGGGAACTGGAAAGAGGAAGACCTTGAGTCATTAAAAAAGAAGAAGGCTCCAACATATAGAGCAGCATCAATATGAGATGATTGATCTCGTATATCTGTGCAGTCGTTCTACATTACGATCATGTCGGAGAGAAGGATGAGAGAGACTGCTGTTTCTGAGCATTCGCTTTATTTAACATCTCCACAAGGCTGCCGTTCTTCTTTTGAGTACTGGTGGGTATATTAACAAAGATGAAATAAAGAATAAATACACATGAGTTAAATATACATCATTTTATAGTCCTTGGAAAAAAGCTTGTTACCATTTTATCCCACTTACAAGATGGGTTTCTGGTGCTGCCATTCTGAAGAAGCCTTTTGTTTTGCTCAAAGTCCCAGTCTTGTGTTCCTTTTGGATATCCCATGACAGATCTACCAAATGCAGTATTAAAATTATAATAAATATTTTACGTATGAAATAAAGATGAAAGACACGAAGATGAAAGCGACTGTGGATTTGTCAATTCATGTTCCTTGTGTCATGTCGCAAACACATTGCTTGAGAGTTGTCCGTCATATTGGATGTGATACAACCTACTGACATGACCTTTGACACAACTCACGTTGTTTATTTGTGAATTAAAACTATTTTCTGCTGCCCTGTTGGCTTTAGCAATCATAAAGCACAGAAAGAGAACTTTTGTTTTTATCACTTTCCTCCCAAATTGGATTGCCGCGGTGAATCGCAAACAGTGGGAGCCTAAAGTTTACAGTAGATTATGCAATGCACATTTCATTGAAGGTAAGATTATCGAAGTGACCCCGTAGTTTGCATGGAAGATACTGTTTTGTATGAAAAACATAGGCTACTACTACTAATAGCAAAACTTGAAAAGTGCATTTCAAACACAAAACAGAGAATGTTTATAGTTCAGAGTTAAAATTGTGTCTCATTTCAAAGTGTGCAAAGTTAATCTTGAAGGGCGATGGTCTCAGCAGTCAGTGACCTCCTCTCTAGGCTTGTGTCAATCAGGCTTTAACAATTAATTTTACACTGACAGCCAGAAACCTCCAGCAACCACTTGCAAACCAGTCTGGGAACATTTTTTCTCCCCATGGCCAGTGTTTGCCAGATGCTTGCCAACTGGTTTCTACGCCTGTGCGAATGAGGCCTTTTTCATTCGAGCTTGCATGACCAAAATGGCAGACAAATTATTGTAAGTGGTCTGTGGTCACATGACTGAAAAACTTGCTGATACTAACGGCCTTAAACTGAGCTTTCAAAACAATCAAAACAGTTTTACATTTTACTAATCAAAGCAGAATAAGAACTTTGAAAGGGGATGTTTTTATTTAACTAAGTACAAATTAATAGTTGGTAACAGTGACAACCCAAACTCAAATTCAGTGAGATTTTATTATGACGCCCATGTTTATGCATCACAATAAATGGCAGCTGTCAGTGGAGTAAAAACTGAATCAGTGGCTACAGAGAAAGTAAGAATACATTAGAAAATGGGTCATTATTAAAACTCTTTAGGACTGCTAGTCAGAAGCTAGGACCAGCTAGCTTGGCTACCCAACATTTACCAACCTGCTCTCCTTCTCAGGGCATCAAATACAGTTTTACCAAGACTGTTTGTATCTCTGAGATATACACAGGTTAAGGACAAAACTGAATGCAAAGGACAAATGCTCCTGCTGGGAATAAACATGAAATCATTACTGAAATCATACACACAAGAGTCAGGGAGAACAGCTGAAAACTGGGCATTTACAGGAATTAGTCACACTCATTTTTAAAAGTTTGGTCCAGGTTTATTACTAGCGTTCACCATCATATCGATCTATCTATGGGGAAACATGTCCACTTTATCTTTGCAGCTCATCATCCAGGTAAGACATTCAGACACTGATATCAGATCAATACCATGGGTAAATTCAGCATTAATCCCTAATAACACAGTTCAGCTTAAAGCAGTATTCAGTTAAACCAACACGTTCTCATCCCAAAGCGCAACATAATGACACTATGTGCCAAATCACTGGTATGTTAAGCTTTCGGCCACCCAACCCGTCTGTGTGTTATGTGTTCAGAAACATAAGAACTGTTTGGAATGAATCTACACACGCACTAAAACACTAGTGCGTGTGTAGACACTATCTAATGATTTCGGTTATGGTTAGGGCTGGAATAGACGGCTAACCCGGATGTGTTACCGCCGTGAGCGTCATTCTATTGGATTCCATCCACAATCTGGTGCGTATCCTATGGGACGCCTCGGGATGTGACAAATCGTCGGTATGTTACGCGTTGGGAATGAGAGCGGTCTCGTTGAACCCTCCCTAAATTTAAGGGCAATCAAGACAAGCAAGGAAAGCAATGCGTGACCACTTAAAAAAGAAACGAGATAGGCGAAGACGACATTCAGCTCATGTAATGTAGTCAATATAAAGTTATTAAATGGCACGTGTTTAGTCTTTCAGACTGTGCAGGCCTGTCAACCTGTTATCAGGCTTTTAATTAAGCCTGGCGTGCACAGAAATGAGTGGCGTGGATCTTTTCACTTACCTGTTTAGATTTGATTCAAAAGCAAAAGATTTTCAGTAAAGCAAATTACTACAGTTTGCATCATCTCAACATGTGTTATCTTGACTCATATATCTTCTTGAATCAGAGTTTTTCATATTGATGATCATATCTAGACTGGATGATCATAAGATCACAATAAATAAATAAAATAAAAGCAGCTGAAGCCATGCATCACAAAATTACTTTAGACTGACACATTTTCACAGCATGAATTAACTGAACACATGCACAGTGAGATGCATTCGGCCTGTAGGATAGGGAGTTTGCTTCAGGCGGGCTGCTAAACGTACCAGATGGTTGAGGATTTTACTGCAACACGATTATTCAAAAAATGCCCGACAACAGAAAAAAACAAAGGGAGCCGAGCTGATTTGACTTGCAAATTACGTCAGTGTGATTTCTGACACTTGCTGACACTCATCATATTGTCTTATACCAGCATGAGGAGGCAAAAAGAAATGTGAAGATGTCTTAGTAAAAAGCACTTTCTCTTTCAAGTCATTTTTAACATGCAGGGTAAGATTTTTTTCTTTTCCTTTTCAAAAGAAGATCCAACAGTTCAACATTAACACTACTGCCTTAAGGTACAGTAGGAACAGTCTGCTGACGACAGGGCCTAGCAATCAGCAGCAGACAATGTCTCCCTCATGTGGTTTAAGGATGGAACAACATGTAAAGGAACTCTTCTTAGCTGTTGACTGCAAGCATACAAGGACCCACAACAATAGTAGAGACTCAGACTTCCAGCACTTTCTGAAACAATTAGATTTCTGAAGGATTAGAATCATCACTTTTATCATGTTGTCAGTGTGTTCATGGTCAATGGAGTGGTCTTTCTAAATAGTATTTTTCTCTTTAACCTTGTGCAGTTGTGTCACGCACACTGCTAAAACTCAGTGAGTTAGAAATTGTGCAACTCAAAGTACAGAATTGCAGTGCATTACTAAAAGTTTATTAAAATCTCAGAATCAGTTCGACTTTATTTATATAGAATCAAATCAGTCACCTCAATGCATTTTATATTGTAATGTAAACACCCTGCAATGATAGAGAAAACCCCAACAGATGACCCCCCTTCTTTTAACAAGAAGAAACCTCCAGCAGAACCAGGCTCAGGGAGGCAGACAGACACTATACAAAAGTTTCCCCAATTTCTTATATAAACAGAAATGATTGAGTTGTATATGCATTCATTATTTCTTTTGGAATAGCTGTTAAAACTGTGTTTTTCAGCTGCTGCTCTGCCTTGTAATCGTCGTTGGGTCTCAGCAGGAATCAGTGCATTTCTAATAAACTGGAGCCAATCAAAACGTGGGGCACGTTTCACACCCATCCATAAGGATCTCAGCTGGTGCAGAGATCACATAGGTAATTCCAAATATATCAGCTTCTGTATTTGCTGAATCAGCTTCCAAATAATTACCAACTGGCTCCTGTTTGTACTTAATTACTCTTCCCTCAGCTCTTTATCTTGCTATTACACTCATTCCCATTCGTATTTATTCTTAGACTCTACTGGAAATCGCAGTTCATATTTAACTTACCTTATACTTGGCCCTGGTGCACTCACTCTGTCACAGTCTCAAACAACCTTCATCTAGATCAGCTTTCTTCTGATTGGCTGCCACTGAGGAACAAAAGCTGTGAAACCCAGTAGGGTGGGGGCTTCTTTGCCTGAGAGGAGCATTTTCTTCTTATATTTGGTGTTGTATGAAATCTCAGCCATGTTTAATAGGAGTATCCAGCACTTTTAAGGTCCCCTTCAACATTCAGCTCACACCAACAAACTGCTTATCACAGCATTACAGGCCCAGTTCATAATAACATATACCATGTCAGCTGATAGGCTTTACAATGCCTTTACACATTTTTCAGGCTTGATCCCCTTTCTTCACTCAAGCATCTTTTATGCACAGTTAAGTGATAACATTGCCATCCTGTGGTGAGAAATGAAGCACCACTTTAAACAGGTGAAATTTGGACACCAGCTCAACGTGTGAATGAACTCAAATTTGATCTTGAGGTCAAATGCATTTTATTTTCTTGTACAGGACATGCTTCAACAGTCCTGCAGGCCGCTGGTGCTTCGAGTTGAACATTTTCAGTCATGTTGGATACGAAGGTTTGGTGAGTTATTAGCAGCTAATGCTTGGAAGATTTGCTCACCGTGTTGTTCCACTACATCTGTTATCTGCCAACATCATCTGTGACCCTGACTTTCTGCTCTGGCAGATAAAAATCACAGTGCTGCCACTTCTCCTGACATCTGTGGTGCACTCATTAGAAACCATTCGCTTAAACTAACATTGAATTATGACTAACATTAAGTTAGAACTACTAACTATATAATTTCTTTCTTAAATTATTTATAATAATAATAATTCTGTTCTAATTGGTGTGTGACGAAAAACTGTTTGAAATGTTTTCACCTTCTTATCCCTCAGTGAATGTTCCCATTCCAAAAACAAAACCTTAAAGAGGGCCTTTCACATTTAGTTTAGATTTTTATTCTTGGGACTCTGCTAGAGTAGTTTTGTATGACTCACAATGATCCCCGTTTATTTTGGGTTAGGTTTTGAATAAAGCTGCTTTTAGCTGCTCCCTTGTTCATAAGGGGCCACCACAGCAGGTAGCTCAGCATTTTTGATTTGTGTCTCCTTCCAGAATCAAACCCAACCTACTGCTCTCGGCTGTTAATGAGCTCCTCAGTTTATTCTCTGATTGAAACAAGCTGTTTTAGCCCCGTACTCTTTCCCAGTAAGCCGGCTTTCTTATGATTGGCTGCCCCTCTTGAACACAAAGCCTGAACAGCAGGTGGGTGGGGCTTCTGTGCTCCCTTCTTCACATGCAGGAACAAGATTATATTGGGGATATTCGCTCTTGATGTAACACAAAAAAATGATCATGAACTCAAAATCATGAGTTCATGAACATCATGAACTGTTTTTTTGTATCTCATTATGATGACATAACTTTGGTAAGCCCTACCAGATAACTACACATAACTAAAAATCTACTAAAACAGCTTTGTATGATTCTTAGTTCATAAATAATCTCTACTGATCTTATATCGGCCTTAGCGCCGCCTGTCTGAAAGCAGACATTTTAGCTGCTTTCCCTTTTAGCTCAGCTTCCTTCCGACTGGCTCCCTCTCAGGAAAAGGTTTTACAGCAGGTCGGAGGTGCTTGTGTGCTCATGAGCAGAGCTGTGCACCTAAAATGACCATATTAAGGTCCTCATCATACCAAGCCCACAGTAGAAGTAACTTTCTTAAACCACACGTTTAGAGGAATCTGAAGCCAGAGCTTTTGCCTGACGGGGGTTACTCACGCCTACACCAACCTCATCATTTGAAACATTAGCTGTAATATAACAGTATAAATATAAAAAAAGAAATAAGGAAAAGCCTAACCTAACATTACATCCTTTGAAATAAATGAAGACATATTCCACTGGTTGTGTACAATTTTATTATCGTTACTGGTTTCCCTTGTCAGATAAAAGCAGAGATAGAGAGGAGCATTATAATCATAATGGTGTGCAGCTTTCCTGTCCAAAGCTGGACGAGGGAACTGTCTGAGGTGAGAATACATTATCAACACAGGGCAAACCCCAGCGCCATAAAAGCTACATGACACTGTCCATATCATAAACAGTCACAATGAGGGCTGCTGTCGAAGCTTCGTGACACTAAACCCGTCGTGCACGCCTGTCACACAGGAACTCTGAGGTAAGCTTGAGTTGGCTAGTGTTGTACTGAGCAAATAAACCTATCTATTGTATAGCTATAGTGTTGTGACCATCACTTCCTGGTTTCTCTACCGTGGCATAGCTTTGGCATTAGGAGGTAAAATGGTAGCCGCCCCCACCCGCAATTTGAGAACATGAGTTTTTGTTCATTATATGAACATCAAGGAGGTAACTTCCAAGGCCTTAGGCCAGTGAATATATGAGGGATTATGTAATGCAAAGTTCAGCTATTCATATTTCAAGTCTGACAAATAAGTTTCTATATACTGCTAATGGACTGAAAGGAAAGCACCCATAGGTGCGGGATTTTTTTTCTGGGTTATGTACATGTCGGAGAGCTCCTCGAACACAATTCCAGTAAGATTCACTCCGAAGTGCAGCTTTGCAGCCTGAGAAATTTACAAGCTCGAGCTTTAGCTTATCCCAATAGAAAGTGAGGGTAACTTGTAGCATTTATGTTGTTGCACAATGATTTTTGATCACATTTGTTTTAGCGTTCTTTCAAACGATAAAAAAGAAACAAGAAAAAAAAACTGAGTAGACTTTATGTTTCTAGTCTAGCTTCACTGGCTGAGGTTGGAGACAGCAGCATTAAATATAAGAAAGAAGACAGATAGTGTGATACTTAGTCCTAGGCATGTCTGGCTAATATCAAAAGGTATAAATAACACTTCCTGTTTCGGTTAAACAGTTAAGACGAAGAAAACGAAGCACACGTTAAGACACGAAAGAAATCTGGTGCAACTCTTCACCGCCTTTATCCACGATTTTTGGGATTACCTGAGATTCCGGTTGTCCCTCAGGGCTTTTGATGGCAACAGCACTCCTTGATTGATCGACTGATTGAATCAATCGATTGACCGATTGAGGTTGCAGTCTTACGGATCAGATGGAGGGAGGGGGGGAAGAGGTCAAGACGTTCAAGAAAACAGAGGGCGTTTGTTTCGCCGCACGCTAGATCCTTGATGTCGCGCTTTATCCCCACCACCCCGACACACCCGACCTGCAGGCTCAGCACATTCCCGTCACCACAGTCCATCAAACAGCCACCCTTTAAAAAACAAAGCTCAAAGAAGGCATGGAGCACAAAAACAGAAAACGCTTAGCTTAAAATAGGCGAGGTATCACTTACATGATTCTCCCTCTAAGGAATTTAGGCTTTTTAATACCATCTTGGAATGCACTATATATATTGATATATATTTAGATGTTTATATACTGTATATTGCCGTTAATATAAGCAGGATTACTGTTGATAAATACAGTGGCCTCCTTACCATCTGAGGCACCTCAGCGAGCTTCCGCACCCTCCTCCCTTTCATATTTGGGTGACTCAGGCCCGAAAAGGCCCTGCATTGGTGGAGCAGGAGACACTTAATGTTTCCTTATTTCATCTGAATAAAATTCGAACACAGACGTGCCCGACTTCAGTCACTCTTCATCCACGCTCTCCCTTTTTGAATCCTCTTCTTTCTGTTCCAGAACCTGAGGGCGGGGGCTCGGCAAGGCTGCCACCTCCGTAGAAGCGAGCGAGGCGGGATCCTGTTGGTCGACAATCCTCTGGGAAGACGTGTCTTCCTGTGGATGCATAAGCAAAACAGTTGGGACTTTAGTGTCGCTTTTATTCGATATCACTTCAAAAAGTGGGTCCCTTTTCTCTCGTATAGCAGCTCAGGCCCTCTTGTCAGTCTTAAGGCAGCAGTTTGGGCTTGGGCAGCTTGTTAAGGGCAGTGAAGCGGCCGTGGAAGTGCTGCATACTGTGTTTATGCCTTGCCTGCTGTGACCAGCTAACAGCTGGCCCCAGCTTCTGCTCTGGCCCCAGTGACTTCCTGCAATTTGTACAGTTTAGTAAACTCTGGCTGCTACACTGTGTCTGCACAGAAGGCGTAGCGTGTCAGCAGAGCAGCAGCAGCTCCGTGTTTGTTCACACTGAAGGCGTTCGAAAATGTGTGAAAAATGCACCGTTTTCTTAAAGTGTAAGCAGGTACGGCATCACTAGGATTCTTGTGGTCTCAGTATTGCTTTTACAATTCAGCCTCGTGAATATTGTTCATGATGACCGTCGCCGCTCTGTGCTTTTAGTGGAAAAGATGTAAATTCACTGTTCAAAAAATTAATTAATTAATAAATGAAAATTTATCTCAATGGGAAAAACATTATGCTGAATATCTGTACTGCTATGGGCTGAGTAATGTATTAGCTAACCCTTAACCCTGTAGAACACCTCTGGGACAGACTGTCCAGGAGTTCAGTGATGCTCTGGTCCAGATCTGGAAGGAGACCCCCAGAACACCACCTGTCATTTCACTGGGACCATGCCCCGATGCTTTAGGCATGCATACAACCACAGGGGGGCCACACAAACTACTGAGCACCATTTTGAGTTGCTGCAATGAAATTTGGGTAAAATGGACTAACCTGCTACATCATTTTCTACATTTGGGGGGCTTGTTTGAACTCAGCCCTCTGATTGCATACATGTCCAGCATGATTACAGATCTGATGCATTTTCAAAGTGTTCCTTTAATTTTCTGAGCAGTGCGACATGGAGCATCAACGCGAGCAGTTTTACCCGGCCTATACGTGTTCCTGCTAGTTATTTGTTCTGGTCTCTCCTTGGGTAGAATATGGTCATGTAATTAAGTCCGTGTTTACTTACTTGCTCTGAGAATCGATGAGTCACCTGATCCGTGAACTCCTGCATCTCTCCTTCCTCCCCATTCGAGTGGCAGCTTGGACTTGGTACCTCGATCCCATGGCTTTCCAAAATGGCAGCTTCTGGTTGGGTCAGATGAGGAAGCAGAAGTGAGATAAATATAATGTGTAGAAAATGTGCATATAAATTAATTAACAGCAGAAGCTAACATTTCCAAAAGCCTTAATCTGTCGTTCCTATGTTTCCATCTTCCTCACCTATATTCGCTCTCCTCTTCATCTCCTTCCGACGATTGGCGAACCAGTTGTAAACCTTCAGCGCCGTCACACGCTCAAACTCTGACAGCTTACAGCCTGAAGGTTGAAACAAACCAAACATACAAAACAGTTAAATGTGCAAATCCTAAGGATTTTGTTTTGCAATTCCAGGCGCTGCTTACACATCCTGTTTCTCTGCCTGCAGGCTGGCTATGTTGTTAACATGATAGTCCAAAATGTCCTTCAGCTGCCCCTACTCCCACTCTGGACTGAAGCATCCAACAGTTACCACCCTACTGTTGGTACTGGTTCAAGTGGCTCTCCAGTGGATCCATCAGTGGATCTTTAGAGCAGAATAACAATGTGGAGTTAGAGTCTGTCTGAAGTAGGAGAGACTCACTTGGAAAGGCAGCTGAGTAACGTGGAGGACCGCCACAACAGCAGCCTGTGAATCTGCAGGTAGAGAACCTCAAAAATAAGACAGAATTTGGCTAACTGGAGCTAAACTGGAGCTGAAAGTTTCAAAGAATGAGTCTACGGAGTTTGTGGATTTTAAAGATGCTGCAGAGTGATTGAAGCAAAACAAGCGACCGGCACTGGAAAGTCGAACGCAGTTACAGAGCAACAGCTTCCAGATGAGCGACCTTTAGCGACGACTGATGAGAGCGAATTAAACTGTTGACATATGACCATCAGCTTCGAAGCAGCTTCAGAATTCAGGAGTGGTGAAGCAGTTCTGTGATGAGGAAAAACATCTTCAGAAGGTTCGAACGGTCCAATCAGAAACTCCAGGAAAAAGCTAAAGCTCTTGCTCACTTGCTTTCTCCAACAGCGTTTATGAATGATGTGCATGACAGAAAAGCAGCAGGTGTTCCCGTTCGATAAGCTGCAGGTAGCATTTTAACTAAAAAAAAAAAAAGACTAATAATGATGAACGTCAGCGACTAATCACCTGTCAGCTGACATCAATTCAGCAAGATGTATTTTCAGAACTCAGAAAAGTGCGCTTTACTGACGAACCCCTCTTGCTACCTGGTTTCTGGATGACGGAGTTGCAGGCGTTGGCGATCTCCTCCCGCTTCGCCTCATCTGGATACTGGTTCTCCATGAAGAAGCTGGAAGACATGAAGAGCCGCTCTGTTGGCAAAGAGCTCAATCACGCAGGCGTCACGGGCATTTATTAGTCGACGCGCAGCGCCGGTCTGAGCCGAGCTAGTTACGCCCTAATTTTACACCTCATCAACTTTTCAGGCTTTTGCAGTAAGCGGCAGGAGAGTTAAGGACAATGTTTACACAGCGAGAGAGCAGCGGGGAGGGTTCACGCCGTGAAGGGACAGATTAACGAACCCATTAAGCAGATTCATTTTAAGCTTTCAACATTCAAAACTCTAACCCCGTAAATACAACTATTTATTTCTATCTTTTTCTTTGCAAATTTGTGTTACTCATCTCTTTCCTTTTCCTGTCTGTCTAACAGTGAAAAAGAATCATTATTTCACATTAAAAAAAACCACAGGGATCAATTTCTCCCAGCTCTCCTATCCTTTCACCTCCCTCCCTCACACACATCATCTTCACCTCTACTGTATCGTCCTTGGATCTGAACTAGCTCATAAGGATCAGCACTGCAGTAGAATTGCGTAATCCCGGGGTACTGCTGGTGAGTGTTGTCTGCGTGCTCTTATTACTTTGAGTGCCCAGACTGCACCCTATACTTACAGCAACCATTTAATAGAGAAATCAATTGCACACAGCGGGCACCGTGCTCCTCTTTCTCAGCATCCGTCTAGGTTACTGAGAAGACTGTCTGGGACAAATACGTACCAGGGAAGCAGGGTCACAGCAGCCTTAATGAAAAATGACATCATAAACTGAGCCGGTTCTGCTCGCCACTGAGAGCAGGAAGCCGCGGCAAAGAAGCCATAAAGGACACAAATACTGGAAAGGTTTATAATGCTGACCATTAGCTTAAGCGACGCTGCGCTTCTGCTCCAAGAACTCGAGCACAGATGTGCTCCGAGTCATCTAAAGTGTTCTGCCGATCTCGGCTGCTTTCTATGAGCTTTTTTTTTACTTCAGAGCGGCACATAAACTTTATCTAAGCACAACAGGCGACCACGGGAATTTTCCAGTCATTGTTTAAGGGGCTGCAGATGTTTATGGTGACAATTTAGGATCCATCCAGAGTTATTCTAATTATGTAGTTTGACCTTAGGTTTGTAAGTTTCACTATTTGTTTTGGTCACTGCACTTATGAAGACGGGACAGCTGTCAGCGGAAATATTTCGGAACAACAGAACAGACACAGTACTAACCCTAGTTAGGCGGGTTGTGGCAAATTTTAATTTTGGAAATTTACAAAATCATTTGAGCGGTTTTATTTTGTTTTGTTTTTTTTCCAAAGGCCATTTTTAGTTCATATAAAATGTTTTGTCCCACCTGGTTTTAGATTTGAATTTAGTTTTAGTTTACTGTAATAACCTCGGTCCTATGAAGCAGTGCGTGACTAACTGAATTTGAATTTCAGCTAAGTTAACTATGAAAACAAGACAACCAGGATAAAACAGTGACTTTTCATTTTCTTTAACCAAAGCTCAAATTATATCTTGTGTCCTAAATAAAGCACACCCCTTCCCCATCGGTGCCCCTCCCTCAAAAGCCAAACTCACATGCTCTTTCGTTGAGCTACAGCCAGGACCAGTCAAGACCAGATTACAAAGGGTATCTGTCAGAGGTGAGGACCTACAGACGGTGGTAAAACAAACTATAAGCCTGACAGATGGTCTGCAGTAATGCTGAGATTATATTGCTCTGTCATGGTGAACAGAGGGCTGAAGGTGAAGTTGTCAATTTACTGGTGGCTACATTCATACTTTCAGCTATAGCAAGGAGTTGTGGGCAGGGACTAAAAGACTGAGATTCTGGATGCAAGTGAAATGAACTTCCTCTGAAGGGTATTGGGTCACACACTCCTGTGGACCTCACCCTGTCCTTTAGTGATAGAGAAGCTTGGTCACTCTGAAGGGCTCAGAGTAGAACCACCACTCCTCCACATCGAAGAGCCAGGTGAGGTGGTTCAAGACCCATGACCCATGATGCTGGATAAATTATGTCTCTTTGTTGGCTTGGAAACATCTCTGTGTCCCTCCCATCCTTGAAGAAGTGGCTGGGGGGAGGGAGGTCTAGGTCTGGGTGTGACTAGTTGACCAGATGATTAATCATTGCTCGTTCAGTATCATTTATTCTGTTAACATTTTGATATTCATCGTCTGTAAATTTTTGTGTCCTAAATATTATGCAGCCATCTGCCATCAGATGGCGCTGCAGTCCCGACACTGTTGTAGAAAAACGCCACAAGGCTCTTCATCTAAACCTGATCTTTTTGTTGAGCATATTATTATTAGTGTTCTAAACGCGACATAATGACATTGCAGATATAAGCAGTGGAAATCTGCTTTATCTTAAGGGTGGCTGGCCTCTCCATAACAGAGGATGAGGAGTTCGGCCATTTGGGAGAGGCTCAGACTGGAGCTGTTACTCCTTGGCACCAAAGGAGCCTGTTGAGGTGGTCACCTCCTGGATGAGGTGTCCTACCTGGAGGAGACCCAGGGGTAGACCCAGGACACGCTGGAGAGATTACTCTCTCGGCTGGCCTGGTACGCCCAGTGTTTCGCAGGATAAGCTGGAGGAGGCCGCTCTGCTCAGGCGTGACCCAGCCCCAGACAAGTCGAAGAAAATGTACTGATGGATAATAATGAGACTTGAACATCTTTTCAGTAACATATTTTCATATCATATTCAACATGAGCTGTTCTTTTTTTCCTTCTTCTTAATTTTCATTTTAATGTATAAAATGCCATATTCATAATCCATGATGTGAGGTGCCACATAGTTAAGCAGCATTTAAAGTATGATTGAAGAATGTGATTAATGATTTCAAATGTCTTTGACAGTTTTTGACATCTAAGTGTTTATTAGTTTCACATTAGTTTGCTAGTCTAATTTTTTTGTCACCAGGAACATCCCTAGTCTGAAAATCTCTGCTTAAAGTGCTACTCCAACAATCCAAACCTGATACACGACAGAAAATAAAGCTGAATGGAAAACCATAAGCCAAGTCTAAATTAGTGCTAAACCTTCCTCACCTCTCCATAATTGATTGGCATTCCTTTCTCCAGGTGAAACGGCTTCCTCTGCGCAGCCTCAGTGGACCGCCCACTATCCCTGCTCTGTCGCCTGTCATGATCCCCGTCCTCCAGTCAGGCTCTTCCTTCACCAAAGAACGCATTGATAAGGTAGCACCTGTCGAAGGGAGAGCATGCAACTTCACTTTCCAAGACCAGACCTTTACAAAGGGCGTTGCTGTGTCCTTCAATATGTTTTTCTTTATAGCGGAAGGTTTGACATCGTCTTATCCGATGTGTAACACCTTTTGGCATTTAAAAACTGAGGTTTAGTCATTTTTGTTCATTTTATCATGTTTTTGTCCCTCCAGACACAACCCATTAAAATTATTATTATTTCAGTCTTCTGAAATAACTTTTTTCACTCTGATGAAGTCATCTCTTGACCCAGCTGTCTTAGCTAATTATAGGCCAATCTCCAACCCTCCTTTCATATCAAAAATCCTTGAAAGACTAGTTGTCAAACAGTTAACAGATCTGTTAGATCTGTTAACTGTTTCAGAGTTTCAGGTTTCAGAGCTCATCACAGCACAGAAACAGCTTTAGTGAAGGTTACAAATGATCTTCTTATGGCCTCTGACAGTGGACTCATCTCTGTGCTTGTCCTGCTAGACCTTAGTGCAGCGTTCGGTACTGTTGACCATAATATCCTATTAGAGCGATTAGAACATGCTGTAGGTATTACAGGTACTGCACTGCAGTGGTTTGTATCATATCTATCTAACAGACTCCAATTTGTACATGTAAATGGAGAGTCCTCTTCACACACTGAGGTTAATTATGGAGTTCCACAGGGTTCAGCGCTAGGACCAATTCTGTTTACATTATACATGCTTCCCTTAGGCAGTATCATTAGAAGACATAGCATACATTTTCACTGCTATGCAGATGACCCCCAGCTCTATCTGTCCATGAAGCCAGATAACACACACCAATTAGTTAAACTGCAGGAATGTCTTAAAGACATAAAGACCTGGATGGCCACTAACCTTCTGCTTCTTAATTCAGATAAAACTGAGGTTATTTTACTCGGCCCTGAAAATCTTAGAAATATGGTATCTAAGCAGATTCTTACTCTGGATGGCATTACCTTGGCCTCCAGTAATGCTGTGAGGAACCTTGGAGTCATCTTTGACCAGGATATTTCCTTCAACGCACATATTAAACAAATATGTAAGACTGCGTTCTTCCATTTGCGCAACATCTTATCTTAATGACCTTGTAGTACCATATCACCCTATTAGAGCACTTCGCTCTCGCTCTGCAGGCCTACTTGTTGTTCCTAGAGTATTTAAAAGTAGAATGGGAGGGAGAGCCTTCAGTTTTCAGGCTTCCAGTTTGGATTCAGGAGACAGACACTATCTCTACTTTTAAGATTAGGCTTAAAACTTTCCTTTTTGCTAAAGCATATAGTTAGGGCTGGACCAGGTGACCCTGAATCCTCCCTTAGTTATGCTGCAATAGATGTAGGCTGCCGGGGGATTCCCATGATGCATTGAGTTTTTCTTCTTCAGTCAGCTTTTTCACTCACTATGTGTTAACAGACCTCTCTGCACTGAATCATACTTGTTATTAGGTTCTGTTTCTCTCTCTCACACCATGTCTTTATCCTGTTTTCCTTCCAGTTGCGGCAGATGGCCCCGCCCCTCCCTGAGCTGGTTCTGGAGGTTTCTTCCTGTTAAAAGGGAGTTTTTCCTTCCCACTGTCGCCAAAGTGCTTGCTCATAGGGGGTCATATGATTGTTGGGTTTTTCTCTGTATGTATTATTGTAGGGTCTTTAACCTACAGTATAAAGTGCCTTGAGGCAACGGTTGTTGTGATTTGGCGCTGTGTAAATAAAACTAAATTAAAATGATGCACAAGGTAACAGTGCTCATGTAGCCTCGGTGCATATTTTAGCACATACAGTCAGGGAAAAAATTATTTGAACCCCTGCTGATCTTGTAAGTTTGCCCACTAACAAAGAACTGATCAGCCTATAATTTCAATGGTAGGTTTACTTGAACAGTGAGAGACAGAACGATAACAAAATAAATGCATTTCAAAAAAGTTATCAATTAATTTACATTTTCATGAAGGATAGGTATTTTATCCCCTATAAATCAGTAAGATTTCTGGCTCCCAGGTGTATTTTATACAGGTAAAGCTGACAATGACAGCCTTTTCAACTTGCTACTAGGGATGGGTACCGGTATCCGGTGCCATTATGGCACCGTTCTGACATAAACAGTAACCAGACCGAAAAGCAGCGCACATTTCGGTTCTTTATTTCGGTGCTTTTTTTTCCTGAGATGTCATACACTTTGGATTCTAGCCAATCATTTTACCTTTCCAAGGATAGTCGGCGGGTCCAGGTACGTACGTTCCTTTAAAGCAGAGCTGCAGATTAAAAATGCCCAAGGTGAAGTGGTCAAAGTCTGGCTGTACTTCACAGCAAAAGATGCAAACTCAGCAGCCTGCAACAAGTGCTTTAAGGTGATACTGTGCAAAGGAGGTAACACCTCGAATCTGATGAAACACCTGGCAGCATAGCGGTTTTTTTTAAAGCCGAGAAATGCACCGTATTTGATAGCTTGCTGCCAGACCTCACACAGAGCAGCACATCTACTGTGGGTGTGGTTCCTGTTATCGGACCCGGAGTTAGCAACATCCCAAGAACCTGAAGAGTAGAGTCCTGGCCCCTAGCCCTGCCAGTGTAGCAGAAATGATGACGGGTGGTGATGCAGCAGCAGCCGTTCTTCTCTGCGTGAGTAACTTAATGTTGTTCGTGTGTAATTTACGTTGAGTAGGCTAACCACGTTATTACATTAATGCATGTAAGGTGAACTAGCAAACACCATCGTAGTTACATGCGGCTGTCTTCTTGTTTGATAGAGTGATACCATATATGTCCTATAGCTGCAGAAAAGGCTAACATTGAAATCTTTTTCCAAAAAACAAAACAAAAAAAACCCCAGCTAAACATGAGAGGTTTTAGGACAAAGTTTGTGTTTTCCATTGTTTAAGCACCAGTTCCAACCAAAGGTGGTATGTTGTATGAACAGAAAAGGCTAACTTGGTTATCATTTTGCAGATAAAAAGAAACTGCTAAAAAATAAAAACATAAGAAGTTTTTGGACAAAGTTTGTGTTTTCCATTCTTTAAGCACCGGTTCTAGCACCGTTTAAGCACCGGCACCGTTTCAAAAGTACCGGTTTGGCACCGGTATTGGATAAAACCTAAACGATACCCAACCCTACTTGTTTCTTGTATAAAAGAAGAGAAGAGAAGAGCTTTCCTAGGATGTCAGTGACAAGAATTTGGACCTACACAAGGCTGGAATGGGCTACAAGACCATCGCCAAGCAGCTCGGTGAGTGTCCACAAGGCCCCACCGGCTCAAGGAGGCAGATGTACAGGCCCGTTTGAAGTATGCCACTGAACATCTCAATGACTCAGAGAAGGACTGGGAGAAAGTGTTGTGGTCAGATGAGACCAAAATCTCTTTGGCATCAACTCAACTCACCATGTTTGGAGGAGGAGGAATGCTGCCTGTGACTCCAAGAACACCATCCCCAGGGTCAAACATGGAGGTGGAAACATTATGCTTTGGGGGTGTTTTTCTGCCAAGGGGACAGTACAACCAAACTGCATCAAAGGGAGGATGGATGAGGCCATGTACCGTCAAATCTTGGGTGAGAACCTCCTTCCCCCAGTCAGGGCATTAAAAACAGGTAATGGGTGGGTATTCCAGCATGCCAATGATCCAAAACACACAGCCAAGGCAACAAAGAATTTGCTGAAGAAGACGTATATTGAGGTCTTGGAGTGGCCTAGTCAGTCTCCAGACCTTAATCCTATAGAAAATCTGTGGAGGGAGCTGAAGGTTAAAGTTGCCAAAAAACAGCCACGAAACATTAATAACTGGGAGAGGATCTGCAAAGAGGAGTGGGACAAAATCCCCTCTGCGTGAAAAACGTTTGGCCAACTACAAGACACGTCTGACCTCTGTGATTGCCAACAAAGGTTTTGCCACCAGGTGCTAAAGTATGTTTTGCAAAGGGATCAAATACTTTTCTGAAATGCATTTGAATGGATTTTTTTGTTTAAAAAAACAAACAAAAAAACTCTGATATGATGCCCTGTCCTAAACAGTCCTAAACAGAAGGCGTTTGTAGTGGTCAAGTAAAGTCAAGTCTTATTCTTTTCAGATCACATTCATGTCTCAGGTTTTTAAAGGACATGATATCAACACAATTTGCATGACACAGACTTTGAATCTTTTCAAAAGCTTTTAAAAGCTCAAAGTTTAAATGTAGCAGGGAAGAGGGGAAAAAATGGTTTCGTTATACTGAACTATGTTTAGTATCTGATTGTGAATGTAAAGAATTTGGGGTACCAATCACAGTGCATGTGGGATTTTATGTCAAACCCTATCAGAACTTTTTACCATCTGTACTTTGACTAAGCGAGCTTTATGAAAACACTGTCACAGAAAGGTTGACACGAATGGAACAGAAAGGGAGTCTTAAACAGAGAGTAAGAAGCTCACTTCTAAATAAACGTGTGAACAACCTCTCGCATGAGAGGTGAAACATCTTTAAGAAACTTAAAGAAGTCCATTCACTTTTCTTTCCAAGTTCCTTAGATTATCATGACCTGGATGACTCAGAACACACAGAGACAACTACATTAAACCACACCCACTCGCTATAATGGTGAGCTGGATATGAAACGTCTGGAGCCATTTCTTTTTAGCATTAGAAATCTAAGTTTAGGAGCCATCTGAGACTGCTGTAAAACCCCGTGCTGACAAAGCAGGTCCAGGCTGATCAGCATGCAGACCCACTGTGGTGCATGTGTCTCCTGTGGCAAGCTGCTGATGCCAAGGAGGGCGGGGTGGGGGTGCGCGAGTAAGGGCGCAGTTACCTGGCTGGGCTTGGGCAGCTGCGGCTGCAGCAGTGTACCACGGCAGCAAGTGCATCAGCAGCTCTCTCTGCCTGCTCCACGATGGGTTGGGGTTGAGGTTGGTGTTGGGATTGGGGAGGATGTTGGGGAGGCTGCCGCTTGCCCCTGCTACCGTCCCGTCTCTGTCCCCTCCCCTGGCCCTGGGACTCACGCTGTGCTGGCTTTCACTCCACCTCAGCCCTTCAGTCGGGACAAAACCAATAGTCAGGCAGGCCACCGCCACGGGACACAGACACCAGCTGTGGCAACAACTGGAGGCTGATAGTTTGCATCTATGTCTCTGGATTAAGTGACACACTCCTGCAGACGTGCCTTGAAATGGTAACTTTATCAACAAATACACGCGCTGTAATTTCAGTGGATTGGCCGATCAGGAATCAATTTCACAGACAACACTGCTTCTTTACAGATTCATGGAGGACAGGTCAATAAGAGCTCATGTAAGAAGCAAAGCGCTGTGGCCACTTTGGCTCAGAAACATTGCAGACAAAGTAGTTATTGTTAGTATCACTGTTAATAGCTTGTTTGTTAGCCATGTGGGAATGAAAACCAGCACCAGAGTACCTCCAGCGTCAGGGCTGGGAACTACAGAGGAGCTAAAGCGAAGCCTGAGTGGGACGATGTGGGAGGGGGGGAAATAATAAAGCATTAAGATGAAAGGAGACAGCAGGGACGGCAGATGGTCCATCAGCGGCTTTGTTTATTTCACACACTAACAATGTAAAGATGGGACTTTTTGACATGATTTGGTGCGGGAGCATGCTGTTTGACAATAATCAATAAAAGCAGGGAGCATCTTGAGTTGACGCCCGTTTGTCGTGCCGTCGCCGTTTTAATGCTTGCCGAATTTGCATCTCAGGACGAGGCGAGGTCAGCGCTGACCCGAGCTGTTACTCTAGCCTGCGCAGAGAAGCCGGATTCGCCCGCTAAAGTTTCATCTCCCAACCAGAAGCCTTAACGTTATCGATTAGAATCTCCTGTGACGGGACTACCTTTAGCTGAAAATATAGATTTGTCTCGTGTCCTTTCTCGACCTCGCAGCCATTGTGGACCAGGTTGGGGTTAAGCGGGAGGAATTAAAGGTGTGCGGGTTTACCATGCGGGAGGATGGTGGGCGGGTAAAGCGGAGGAGGAGGAGGAGAGGTGGATGGGGAAGGGTTAGCAAGCGGTGGTTCGCATTCAAGACACACAAGACATATTATCCCTTTCTAACACGAGCCTTCTGTTATCTAATCTGCAGTGTAATCTTTCATCATTAACCTGACATTCAACCTTGAGGCACTGATCTGTACCTTCTCATAATTAATCCAAAATCCATTATTCCTGGGAGGATCTGTGTCCCGCTCCTCTCCTCTGTAAAAGTTACATGTTACGCTTGTACCTCTTGGCCTGCGTCTCACCTGGGTTGTTCCTCTCCAGCAGGTACCAGCGGTAGAAAGCTCTGCGCTTGGAGTCGCTCATCTCCAGGCCCTGCTGCAGCAGCCACTGAGAAATGTAGCTCTGGCTGATGCCTGCGTGCGGGAGGTGACACACGTTATTTTAACAGGTTGAGGACAATGATTTATGTCGCGGCGCACCATCGGCGGCGGCGCTGCTGGAGAGATCGGCTGCGTTCCAGCTCTGGAATACTCCTGTTCAGCTAATGAAGCCATCCCCCGACATCGATACTTTAATTAAGGACGTGATGTAGTGCAATCCATTTTCAAGGAAGGAGTAGAAGTTTACTGACATGAACCTGCTGCTACTGCAAACACACATAATACAGCTGGCATTAGCTGAAGCCCATTAAAAGGCTCTTTAAAATCTTTCTGACTCTGTGTGCTTATTTTTCCTTTTCTTGGTATTAAAAGTCAGACTGTGCTCAGGTACTCAACTGTATTCAGGCTTTGAAAGCAAGTCCAGTTACCAGTTAGGCGCCTACACGACAGTACAGTGAATCTCTCTGAACTTTGTTAGACAAAGCAGTTAATTTAAACACTTTAATCGCAATATTTTCTCAAGTTTTTTACCAACTCGATGGCCCTAAAATGACCACCAAGACCAGGAAATTCTGTGTTTTAGGATCTTTATTTTAGATATAAGCTACAACATTAACTTAGCCCACTAATGGAAACCTGACGTATCTGAGGGGTAGTTTATGGTTAGGTTTTAACAGAATGTGTGAAACTCATGTCTAAGCATCTGTGATGGCGTGGAATTTCCCCCATTTGGTGACCGATCGCAAATAGATGTGGAAACCACTTCCAATCGCAAGGTGATTGCACAGGTTGGCTGATAGGAGGCAAGTCTTTTCCAAACAGTCTTGACTCAGACTGCTGAAAGTTTGCAAATAGTTGCCGTCTCATTTATAAAAGCAGAGAGATTGTCAATACATTGACATTAACCTGAATCAGTCTACACTGATAAGTGCAATTTGTCTCTTTGCAGTAGGGGACTCGACTCAACTGGTTGCCAACTGGTTATATTACTATACCAGCAAGGTTGCTATGCACCCAAATAATTTTTCAGTTAAATCCTCGTATTGCAGCAACTATGTCACTATTTATATAGGTTTCTGAATTTCTGAGTCTATGATGTTCAACTAGTGAAAACTGGAGTTTCCACTAGTTCATTACAACTGATCATGATTGCATGTTGCAGACATGCTCGCCATCTTTAAAACCACCAAAAGCAACGCGGCCACAATTTCATTGTACACAATAATGTTGCTTTGTGTGCGTGGTCTCCTAACGGTCTCAAACTATCAACAAATTTAATCCAACAGGGAGTTAACAACAAAGCAAGAGCAGCTTGGAGAGATTTCACAACTTTAACAGCTTTAAGTTTGCAGTAGTTTCAGTAGTATCAATACTCCGCATCAGCAGATGCCTGAAGCCAAGGTTCAAGTATTGAATAGAAACTGGCGAAAGTGGGATGGGAGCATCTGTGAGCCAGTTACACTTCATTTTGCAGTTTAAAAAAAAGAAACACGAGTGAATGAGTTGGCAGAGAGAATAAGAGCAAAAAGCCTGAAATCAGCTTTTCATTTGTTCAATACAGAATCGTTTGGTTTAGCATTTTGTTTGAATTAAATCAAGACAGCAAAAGTTCAACTCTAATTAAATGCTGAGCCCCCCTGTGTTTCTCACTGCACGATCAACAGTTTAATGATCGGGGATGTCACAGCAAAGCAGAGTACCTGTAACTTGGCCCACGATCGCCTGAGAGATTCTGCGGTTGTTCAGGAAAGTTTTAATCTCTTCTTTCACCAGGTTGCTGTCTCTCCTGCGAAAGCAACAAAAGGCCCCATCACTGCCAGAAGAACCATTACACGGTGGTTAAAACACCAGCCTTTGCTCCGACTAACCTTATTCACTGCTGCTTCTCCTTTTTCAGCCATCCCTGAGCACCTGACCTGAATTAACTGCATGTAAATTCTGAAGAATAAGCCTTCGCCTCTGGGAATAGTAGCTGTCATTATCTGATGTTATAATAGTCTCTCTACTATTCCTTTGGTCTCTCTTGCACCACAATCCTCCCGTTCTCCCTCTCCTTACCTCATGTACTCCTCCACCTTTTCCTCCAGGTCCCAATCCTCCTCCCCCATCATGTCGTAGCTGAAAGACCGCTGAACTGCCACAGTGGGAGGATAGAGGGGTGGGGGAGAGGCCTCGAAGCTGTTGCTTGGGGACAGCGCGGCGCCGTCCAGGCCGGAGGTCTGCGTGGTTGCTGAGGCCAGGGAGAGCGAGGAGGCGGAGGATGATGACGACGAGGACGGGGCTGGGGCAGCAGTGGCGGGGGCGTTGTTGGAAGGGGCCGGGTGAGAGTCACAGTGGGACGGGCGGTGATCGGGGTCCAGCCTCTCCAGGGACTCCAAAGCGTGGATGATCTGAGGTTTGGTCATGCCGGAAAGGCGCAGGCGCTGCAGGAGGTCAATCTGCTCGATGGTGTAGCGGGGCTCCACCTCACAGCACTCCATTCTGGCATCTAGAGTAAATGAGCCGGGTTTATCGATGTGAAACCAATGAGACACAAGACCAAATCTGTGAATGAGTCTGAACCACTCATCAACCTATTAATACACCCGAGAGCAGCACGGACGGGCTGATTTCTCACCAGATAAACAGCACCACGAGACTTCACAGTGTTACCAAGACATAAACGGCTATATTTATCCCCACTCAACACCATTCACAGACCTTAAATAGAGATAATATGTTGCAGACTTTTTCAGAACCTGCAGAGAAATGATCAAAGGAATATTAATAGATGAGAAAGGCACACGCAGCAGGATTCAAGCACTTTGAAGGAGTTTATTTATAATGACACTTTAAATGCAAATCTGATCCAAGTATTTTAGTAACGTTAATACTCGAAAAAACCCAAATAACTTTGAGTGAAAACATGACGCGGTAATAAAAAAAACTGCACTTAGAGAACAGAGCACTCCGCACTGTTCTCCTGCGAGGAACCCTTTGGGTCATTCAAAAAAAAAAAGTTTTGGCCACCTTTCAAATGCTTG